>NC_090447.1:261109532-261715214 GCF_031143425.1 Pleurodeles waltl | reverse complement strand
ATAAAAGGGATACCTCACTTGTGTGGTAGGCCTAGTGCCCGCGACAGAAAAGCCCCAAAGCGCAACGTGGACACATCCAATTTTTTGAAAGAAAACAGAGGTGTTTTTTGCGAAGTGCCTACCTGTAGATTTTGGCCTCTAGCTCAGCCGGCACCGAGGGAAACCTACCAAACCTGTGCATTTCTGAAAACTAGAGACCTAGGGGGAATCCAAGATGGGGTGACTTGTGGCGCTCGGACCAGGTTTTGTTACCCAGAATCCTTTGCAAACCTCAAAATCAGGCAAAAAAATACATGTTCCTCACATTTCTGTGGCAGAAAGTTCTGGAATCTGAGAGGAGCCACAAATTTCCTTCCACCCAGCATTCCCCCAAGTCTCCCGATAAAAATGATACCTCACTTGTGTGGGTAGGCCTAGCGCCCGCGTCAGGAAACGCCCCAAAGCGCAACGTGGACACATCCAATTTTTTGAAAGAAAACAGAGGTGATTTTTGCGAAGTGCCTACCTGTAGATTTTGGCCTCTAGCTTAGCCGGCACCTAGGGAAACCTACCAAACCTGTGCATTTCTAAAAACTAGAGACCTAGGGGAATCCAAGATGGGGTGACTTATGGGGCTCGGACCAGGTTCTGTTACCCAGAATCGTTTGTAAACCTCTAAATTTGGCTAAACAAACACATGTTCCTCACATTTCTGTGGCAGAAAGTTCTGGAATCTGAGAGGAGCCACAAATTTCCTTCCACCCAGCGTTCTCCCAAGTCTCCCGATAAAAATGATACCTCACTTGTGTGGGTAGGCCTAGCGCCCGCGACAGGAAACGCCCCAAAGCGCAACGTGGACACATCCAATTTTTTGAAAGAAAACAGAGGTGTTTTTTGCGAAGTGCCTACCTGTAGATTTTGGCCTCTAGCTCAGCCGGCACCTAGGGAAACCTACCAAACCTGTGCAATTTCTGAAAACTAGAGACCTAGGGGAATCCAAGATGGGGTGACTTGTGGGGCTCGGACCAGGTTCTGTTACCCAGAATCCTTTGCAAACCTCAAAATTTGGCAAAAAAATACATGTTCCTCACATTTCTGTGGCAGAAAGTTCTGGAATCTGAGAGGAGCCACAAATTTCCTTCCACCCAGCGTTCCCCCAAGTCTCCCGATAAAAATGATACCTCACTTGTGTGGGTAGGCCTAGCGCCCGCGTCAGGAAACGCCCCAAAGCGCAACGTGGACACATCCAATTTTTTGAAAGAAAACAGAGGTGATTTTTGCGAAGTGCCTACCTGTATATTTTGGCCTCTAGCTTAGCCGGCACCTTGGGAAACCTACCAAACCTGTGCATTTCTGAAAACTAGAGACCTAGGGGAATCGAAGATGGGGTGACTTGTGGGGCTCGGACTAGGTTCTGTTACCCAGAATCCTTTGCAAACCTCAAAATTTTGCTAAAAAAACACATGTTCCTCACATTTCTGTGGCAGAAAGTTCTGGAATCTGAGAGGAGCCACAAATTTCCTTCCACCCAGCGTTCCCCCAAGTCTCCCGATATAAATTATACCTCACTTGTGTGGGTAGGCCTAGCGCCCGCGACATGAAACACCCCAAAGCGCAACGTGGACACATCCAATTTTTTGAACGAAAACAGAGGAGTTTTTTGCGAAGTGCCTACCTGTAGATTTTGGCCTCTAGCTCAGCCGGCACCTAGGGAAACCTACCAAACCTGTGTATTTTCTGAAAACTAGAGACCTAGGGGAATCCAAAATGGGGTGACTTGTGGGGCTCGGACCATGTTCTGTTACCCAGAATCCTTTGCAAACCTCAAAATTTGGCTAAAAAAACACATGTTCCTCACATTTCTGTGGCAGAAAGTTCTGGAATCTGAGAGGAGCCACAAATTTCCTTCCACCCAGCGTTCCCCCAAGTCTCCCGATAAAAGTGATACCTCACTTGTGTGGTAGGCCTAGTGCCGCGACAGAAAACGCCCCAAAGCGCAACGTGGACAACATCCAATTTTTTGAAAGAAAACAGAGGTGTTTTTTGCGAAGTGCCTACCTGTAGATTTTGGCCTCTAGCTCAGCCGGCACCGAGGGAAACCTACCAAACCTGTGCATTTCTGAAAACTAGAGACCTAGGGGGAATCCAAGATGGGGTGACTTGTGGCGCTCGGACCAGGTTTTGTTACCCAGAATCCTTTGCAAACCTCAAAATCAGGCAAAAAAATAACTGTTCCTCACATTTCTGTGGCAGAAAGTTCTGGAATCTGAGAGGAGCCACAAATTTCCTTCCACCCAGCATTCCCCCAAGTCTCCCGATAAAAATGATACCTCACTTGTGTGGGTAGGCCTAGCGCCCGCGTCAGGAAACGCCCCAAAGCGCAACGTGGACACATCCAATTTTTTGAAAGAAAACAGAGGTGATTTTTGCGAAGTGCCTACCTGTAGATTTTGGCCTCTAGCTTAGCCGGCACCTAGGGAAACCTACCAAACCTGTGCATTTCTAAAAACTAGAGACATAGGGGAATCCAAGATGGGGTGACTTATGGGGCTCGGACCAGGTTCTGTTACCCAGAATCCTTTGTAAACCTCAAAATTTGGCTAAACAAACACATGTTCCTCACATTTCTGTGGCAGAAAGTTCTGGAATCTGAGAGGAGCCACAAATTTCCTTCCACCCAGCGTTCTCCCAAGTCTCCCGATAAAAATGATACCTCACTTGTGTGGGTAGGCCTAGCGCCCGCGACAGGAAACGCCCCAAAGCGCAACGTGGACACATCCAATTTTTTTAAAGAAAACAGAGGTGTTTTTTGCGAAGTGCCTACCTGTAGATTTTGGCCTCTAGCTCAGCCGGCACCTAGGGAAACCTACCAAACCTGTGCAATTTCTGAAAACTAGAGACCTAGGGGAATCCAAGATGGGGTGACTTGTGGGGCTCGGACCAGGTTCTGTTACCCAGAATCCTTTGCAAACCTCAAAATTTGGCAAAAAAATACATGTTCCTCACATTTCTGTGGCAGAAAGTTCTGGAATCTGAGAGGAGCCACAAATTTCCTTCCACCCAGCGTTCCCCCAAGTCTCCCGATAAAAATGATACCTCACTTGTGTGGGTAGGCCTAGCGCCCGCGTCAGGAAACGCCCCAAAGCGCAACGTGGACACATCCAATTTTTTGAAAGAACACAGAGGTGATTTTTGCGAAGTGCCTACTTGTAGATTTTGGCCTCTAGCTTAGCCGGCACCTTGGGAAACCTACCAAACCTGTGCATTTCTGAAAACTAGAGACCTAGGGGAATCGAAGATGGGGTGACTTGTGGGGCTCGGACTAGGTTCTGTTACCCAGAATCCTTTGCAAACCTCAAAATGTTGCTAAAAAAACACATGTTCCTCACATTTCTGTGGCAGAAAGTTCTGGAATCTGAGAGGAGCCACAAATTTCCTTCCACCCAGCGTTCCCCCAAGTCTCCCGATATAAATTATACCTCACTTGTGTGGGTAGGCCTAGCGCCCGCGACATGAAACACCCCAAAGTGCAACGTGGACACATCCAATTTTTTGAACGAAAACAGAGGTGTTTTTTGCGAAGTGCCTACCTGTAGATTTTGGAGTCTAGAACAGCCGGCACCTAGGGAAACCTACCAAACCTGTGCATTTCTGAAAACTAGAGACCTAGGGGAATCCAAGATGGGGTGACTTGTGGGGCTCGGACCAGGTTCTGTTACCCAGAATCCTTTGCAAACCTCAAAATGTGGCTAAAAAAACACATGTTCCTCACATTTCTGTGGCAGAAAGTTCTGGAATCTGAGAGCAGCCACAAATTTCCTTCCACCCAGCGTTCCCCCAAGTCTCCCGATAAAAATGATATCTCACTTGTGTGGGTAGGCCTAGCGCCCGCGACAGGAAACGCCCCAAAGCGCAACGTGGACACATCCAATTTTTTGAAAGAAAACAGAGGTGTTTTTTGCGAAGTGCCTACCTGTAGATTTTGGCCTCTAGCTCAGCCAGCACCTAGGGAAACCTACCAAACCTGTGCATTTTCTGAAAACTAGAGACCTAGGGGAATCCAAGATGGGGTGACTTGTGGGGCTCGGACCAGGTTCTGTTACCCAGAATCCTTTGCAAACCTCAAAATTTGGCTAAAAAAACACATGTTCCTCACATTTCTGTGGCAGAAAGTTCTGGAATATGAGAGGAGCCACAAATTTCCTTCCAACCAGCGTTTCCCCAAGCCTCCCGATAAAAATGATACCTCACTTGTGTGGGTAGGCCTAGCGCCCGCGACAGGAAACGCCCCAAAGCGCAACGTGGACACATCCAATTTTTTGAAAGAAAACAGAGGTGTTTTTTGCGAAGTGCCTACCTGTAGATTTTGGCCTCTAGCTCATCCGGCACCTAGGGAAACCTACCAAACCTGTGCATTTTCTGAAAACTAGAGACCTAGGGGAATCCAAGATGGGGTGACTTGTGGGGCTCGGACCAGGTTCTGTTACCCAGAATCCTTTGCAAACCTCAAAATGTGGCTAAAAAAACACATGTTCCTCACATTTCTGTGGCAGAAAGTTCTGGAATCTGAGAGGAGCCACAAATTTCCTTCCACCCAGCGTTCCCCCAAGTCTCCCAATAAAAATGATACCTCACTTGTGTGGGTAGGCCTAGCGCCCGCGACAGGAAACGCCCCAAAGCGCAACGTGGACACATCCAAATTTTTGAAAGAAAAAAGAGGTGTTTTTTGCGAAGTGCCTACCTGTAGGTTTTGGCCTCTAGCTCAGCCGGCACCTAGGGAAACCTACCAAACCTGTGCATTTCTGAAAACTAGAGACCTAGGGGAATCCATGATGGGGTGACTTGTGGGGCTCGGACCAGGTTCTGTTACCCAGAATCCTTTGCAAACCTCAAAATTTGGCTAAAAAAACACATGTTCCTCACATTTCTGTGGCAGAAAGTTCTGGAATCTGAGAGGAGCCACAAATTTCCTTCCACCCAGTGTTCCCCCAAGTCTCCCGATAAAAATGATACCTCACTTGTGTGGGTAGGCCTAGCGCCCGCGACAGGAAACGACCCAAAGCGCAACGTGGACACATCCAATTTTTTGAAAGAAAAAAGAGGTGTTTTTTGCGAAGTGCCTACCTGTAGATTTTGGCCTCTAGCTCAGCCGGCACCTAGGGAAACCTACCAAACCTGTGCATTTCTGAAAACTAGAGACCTAGGGGAATCCATGATGGGGTGACTTGTGGGGTTCGGACCAGGTTCTGTTACCCAGAATCCTTTGCAAAACTCAAAATTTGGCTAAAAAAACACATGTTCCTCACATTTCTGTGGCAGAAAGTTCTGGAATCTGAGAGGAGCCACAAATTTCCTTCCACCCAGCGTTCCCCCAAGTCTCCCGATAAAAGTGATACCTCACTTGTGTGGTAGGCCTAGTACCCGCGACAGAAAACGCCCCAAAGCGCAACATGGACACATCCAATTTTTTGAAAGAAAACAGAGGTGTTTTTTGCGAAGTGCCTACCTGTAGATTTTGGCCTCTAGCTCAGCCGGCACCGAGGGAAACCTACCAAACCTGTGCATTTCTGAAAACTAGAGACCTAGGGGGAATCCAAGATGGGGTGACTTGTGGCTCTCGGACCAGGTTTTGTTACCCAGAATCCTTTGCAAACCTCAAAATCAGGCAAAAAAATACATGTTCCTCACATTTCTGTGGCAGAAAGTTCTGGAATCTGAGAGGAGCCACAAATTTCCTTCCACCCAGCATTCCCCCAAGTCTCCCGATAAAAATGATACCTCACTTGTGTGGGTAGGCCTAGCGCCCGCGTCAGGAAACGCCCCAAAGCGCAACGTGGACACATCCAATTTTTTTAAAGAAAACAGAGGTGATTTTTGCGAAGTGCCTACCTGTAGATTTTGGCCTCTAGCTTAGCCGGCACCTAGGGAAACCTACCAAACCTGTGCATTTCTAAAAACTAGAGACCTAGGGGAATCCAAGATGGGGTGACTTATGGGGCTCGGACCAGGTTCTGTTACCCAGAATCCTTTGTAAACCTCAAAATTTGGCTAAACAAACACATGTTCCTCACATTTCTGTGGCAGAAAGTTCTGTAATCTGAGAGGAGCCACAAATTTCCTTCCACCCAGCGTTCTCCCAAGTCTCCCGATAAAAATGATACCTCACTTGTGTGGGTAGGCCTAGCGCCCGCGACAGGAAACGCCCCAAAGCGCAACGTGGACACATCCAATTTTTTGAAAGAAAACAGAGGTGTTTTTTGCGAAGTGCCTACCTGTAGATTTTGGCCTCTAGCTCAGCCGGCACCTAGGGAAACCTACCAAACCTGTGCAATTTCTGAAAACTAGAGACCTAGGGGAATCCAAGATGGGGTGACTTGTGGGGCTCGGACCAGGTTCTGTTACCCAGAATCCTTTGCAAACCTCAAAATTTGGCAAAAAAATACATGTTCCTCACATTTCTGTGGCAGAAAGTTCTGGAATCTGAGAGGAGCCACAAATTTCCTTCCACCCAGCGTTCCCCCAAGTCTCCCGATAAAAATGATACCTCACTTGTGTGGGTAGGCCTAGGGCCCGCGTCAGGAAACGCCCCAAAGCGCAACGTGGACACATCCAATTTTTTGAAAGAAAACAGAGGTGATTTTTGCGAAGTGCCTTCCTGTAGATTTTGGCCTCTAGCTTAGCCGGCACCTTGGGAAACCTACCAAACCTGTGCATTTCTGAAAACTAGAGACCTAGGGGAATCGAAGATGGGGTGACTTGTGGGGCTCGGACTAGGTTCTGTTACCCAGAATCCTTTGCAAACCTCAAAATTTTGCTAAAAAAACACATGTTCCTCACATTTCTGTGGCAGAAAGTTCTGGAATCTGAGAGGAGCCATAAATTTCCTTCCACCCAGCGTTCCCCCAAGTCTCCCGATATAAATTATACCTCACTTGTGTGGGTAGGCCTAGCGCCCGCGACATGAAACACCCCAAAGCGCAACGTGGACACATCCAATTTTTTGAAAGAAAACAGAGGTGTTTTTTGCGAAGTGCCTACCTGTAGATTTTGGAGTCTAGCTCAGCCGGCACCTAGGGAAACCTACCAAACCTGTGCATTTCTGAAAACTAGAGACCTAGGGGAATCCAAGATGGGGTGACTTGTGGGGCTCGGACCAGGTTCTGTTACCCAGAATCCTTTGCAAACCTCAAAATTTGGCTAAAAAAACACATGTTCCTCACATTTCTGTGGCAGAAAGTTCTGGAATCTGAGAGCAGCCACAAATTTCCTTCCACCCAGCGTTCCCCCAAGTCTCCCGATAAAAATGATATCTCACTTGTGTGGGTAGGCCTAGCGCCCGCGACAGGAAACGCCCCAAAGCGCAACGTGGACACATCCAATTTTTTGAAAGAAAACAGAGGTGTTTTTTGCGAAGTGCCTACCTGTAGATTTTGGCCTCTAGCTCAGCCAGCACCTAGGGAAACCTACCAAACCTGTGCATTTTCTGAAAACTAGAGACCTAGGGGAATCCAAGATGGGGTGACTTGTGGGGCTCGGACCAGGTTCTGTTACCCAGAATCCTTTGCAAACCTCAAAATTTGGCTAAAAAAACACATGTTCCTCACATTTCTGTGGCAGAAAGTTCTGGAATCTGAGAGGAGCCACAAATTTCCTTCCACCCAGTGTTCTCCCAAGTCTCCCGATAAAAATGATACCTCTCTTGTGTGGGTAGGCCTAGCGCCCGCGACAGGAAACGACCCAAAGCGCAACGTGGACACATCCAATTTTTTGAAAGAAAACAGAGGTGTTTTTTGCGAAGTGCCTACCTGTAGATTTTGGCCTCTAGCTCAGCCGGCACCTAGGGAAACCTACCAAACATGTGTATTTTCTGAAAACTAGAGACCTAGGGGAATCCAAAATGGGGTGACTTGTGGGGCTCGGACCAGGTTCTGTTACCCAGAATCCTTTGCAAACCTCAAAATTTGGCTAAAAAAACACATGTTCCTCACATTTCTGTGGCAGAAAGTTCTGGAATCTGAGAGGAGCCACAAATTTCCTTCCACCCAGCGTTCCCCCAAGCCTCCCGATAAAAATGATACCTCACTTGTGTGGGTAGGCCTAGCGCCCGCGACAGGAAACGCCCCAAAGCGCAACGTGGACACATCCAATTTTTTGAAAGAAAACAGAGGTGTTTTTTGCGAAGTGCCTACCTGTAGATTTTGGCCTCTAGCTCATCCGGCACCTAGGGAAACCTACCAAACCTGTGCATTTTCTGAAAACTAGAGACCTAGGGGAATCCAAGATGGGGTGACGTGTGGGGCTCGGACCAGGTTCTGTTACCCAGAATCCTTTGCAAACCTCAAAATTTGGCTAAAAAAACACATGTTCCTCACATTTCTGTGGCAGAAAGTTCTGGAATCTGAGAGGAGCCACAAATTTCCTTCCACCCAGCGTTCCCCCAAGTCTCCCAATAAAAATGATACCTCACTTGTGTGGGTAGGCCTAGCGCCCGCGACAGGAAACGCCCCAAAGCGCAACGTGGACACATCCAAATTTTTGAAAGAAAAAAGAGGTGTTTTTTGCGAAGTGCCTACCTGTAGATTTTGGCCTCTAGCTCAGCCGGCACCTAGGGAAACCTACCAAACATGTGCATTTCTGAAAACTAGAGACCTAGGGGAATCCATGATGGGGTGACTTGTGGGGCTCGGACCAGGTTCTGTTACCCAGAATCCTTTGCAAACCTCAAAATTTGGCTAAAAAAACACATGTTCCTCACATTTCTGTGGCAGAAAGTTCTGGAATCTGAGAGGAGCCACAAATTTCCTTCCACCCAGTGTTCCCCCAAGTCTCCCGATAAAAATGATACCTCACTTGTGTGGGTAGGCCTAGCGCCCGCGACAGGTAACGACCCAAAGCGCAACGTGGACACATCCAATTTTTTGAAAGAAAAAAGAGGTGTTTTTTGCGAAGTGCCTACCTGTAGATTTTGGCCTCTAGCTCAGCCGGCACCTAGGGAAACCTACCAAACCTGTGCATTTCTGAAAACTAGAGACCTAGGGGAATCCATGATGGGGTGACTTGTGGGGCTCGGACCAGGTTCTGTTACCCAGAATCCTTTGCAAACCTCAAAATTTGGCTAAAAAAACACATGTTCCTCACATTTCTGTGGCAGAAAGTTCTGGAATCTGAGAAGAGCCACAAATTTCCTTCCACCCAGTGTTCCCCCAAGTCTCCCGATAAAAATGATACCTCTCTTGTGTGGGTAGGCCTAGCGCCCGCGACAGGAAACGACCCAAAGCGCAACGTGGACACATCCAATTTTTTGAAAGAAAACAGAGGTGTTTTTTGCGAAGTGCCTACCTGTAGATTTTGGCCTCTAGCTCAGCCGGCACCTAGGGAAACCTACCAAACCTGTGTATTTTCTGAAAACTAGAGACCTAGGGGAATCCAAAATGGGGTGACTTGTGGGGCTCGGACCAGGTTCTGTTACCCAGAATCCTTTGCAAACCTCAAAATTTGGCTAAAAAAACACATGTTCCTCACATTTCTGTGGCAGAAAGTTCTGGAATCTGAGAGGAGCCACAAATTTCCTTCCACCCAGCGTTCCCCCAAGTCTCCCGATAAAAGTGATACCTCACTTGTGTGGGTAGGCCTAGCGCCCGCGACAGGAAACGACCCAAAGCGCAACGTGGACACATCCAATTTTTTGAAAGAAAAAAGAGGTGTTTTTTGCGAAGTGCCTACCTGTAGATTTTGGCCTCTAGCTCAGCCGGCACCTAGGGAAACCTACCAAACCTGTGCATTTCTGAAAACTAGAGACCTAGGGGAATCCATGATGGGGTGACTTGTGGGGCTCGGACCAGGTTCTGTTACCCAGAATCCTTTGCAAACCTCAAAATTTGGCTAAAAAAACACATGTTCCTCACATTTCTGTGGCAGAAAGTTCTGGAATCTGAGAAGAGCCACAAATTTCCTTCCACCCAGTGTTCCCCCAAGTCTCCCGATAAAAATGATACCTCTCTTGTGTGGGTAGGCCTAGCGCCCGCGACAGGAAACGACCCAAAGCGCAACGTGGACACATCCAATTTTTTGAAAGAAAACAGAGGTGTTTTTTGCGAAGTGCCTACCTGTAGATTTTGGCCTCTAGCTCAGCCGGCACCTAGGGAAACCTACCAAACCTGTGTATTTTCTGAAAACTAGAGACCTAGGGGAATCCAAAATGGGGTGACTTGTGGGGCTCGGACCAGGTTCTGTTACCCAGAATCCTTTGCAAACCTCAAAATTTGGCTAAAAAAACACATGTTCCTCACATTTCTGTGGCAGAAAGTTCTGGAATCTGAGAGGAGCCACAAATTTCCTTCCACCCAGCGTTCCCCCAAGTCCCCCGATAAAAGTGATACCTCACTTGTGTGGTAGGCCTAGTGCCCGCGACAGAAAACGCCCCAAAGCGCAACGTGGACACATCCAATTTTTTGAAAGAAAACAGAGGTGTTTTTTGCGAAGTGCCTACCTGTAGATTTTGGCCTCTAGCTCAGCCGGCACCGAGGGAAACCTACCAAACCTGTGCATTTCTGAAAACTAGAGACCTAGGGGGAATCCAAGATGGGGTGACTTGTGGCGCTCGGACCAGGTTTTGTTACCCAGAATCCTTTGCAAACCTCAAAATCAGGCAAAAAAATACATGTTTCTCACATTTCTGTGGCAGAAAGTTCTGGAATCTGAGAGGAGCCACAAATTTCCTTCCACCCAGCATTCCCCCAAGTCTTCCGATAAAAATGATACCTCACTTGTGTGGGTAGGCCTAGCGCCCGCGTCAGGAAACGCCCCAAAGCGCAACGTGGACACATCCAATTTTTGGAAAGATAACAGAGGTGATTTTTGCGAATTGCCTACCTGTAGATTTTGGCCTCTAGCTTAGCCGGCACCTAGGGAAACCTACCAAACCTGTGCATTTCTAAAAACTAGAGACCTAGGGGAATCCAAGATGGGGTGACTTATGGGGCTTGGACCAGGTTCTGTTACCCAGAATCCTTTGTAAACCTCAAAATTTGGCTAAACAAACACATGTTCCTCACATTTCTGTGGCAGAAAGTTCTGGAATCTGAGAGGAGCCACAAATTTCCTTCCACCCAGCGTTCTCCCAAGTCTCCCGATAAAAATGATACCTCACTTGTGTGGGTAGGCCTAGCGCCCGCGACAGGAAACGCCCCAAAGCGCAACGTGGACACATCCAATTTTTTGAAAGAAAACAGAGGTGTTTTTTGCGAAGTGCCTACCTGTAGATTTTGGCCTCTAGCTCAGCCGGCACCTAGGGAAACCTACCAAACCTGTGCAATTTCTGAAAACTAGAGACCTAGGGGAATCCAAGATGGGGTGACTTGTGGGGCTCGGACCAGGTTCTGTTACCCAGAATCCTTTGCAAACCTCAAAATTTGGCTAAAAAAACACATGTTCCTCACATTTCTGTGGCAGAAAGTTCTGGAATCTGAGAGGAGCCACAAAGTTCCTTCCACCCAGCGTTCCCCCAATCCTCCCGATAAAAATGATACCTCACTTGTGTGGGTAGGCCTAGCGCCCGCGACAGGAAACGCCCCAAAGCGCAACGTGGACACATCCAATTTTTTGAAAGAAAACCGAGGTGATTTTTGCGAAGTGCCTACCTGTAGATTTTGGCCTCTAGCTTAGCCGGCACCTAGGGAAACCTACCAAACCTGTGCATTTCTAAAAACTAGAGACCTAGGGGTATCCAAGATGGGGTGACTTATGGGGCTCGGACCAGGCTCTGTTACCCAGAATCCTTTGCAAACCTCAAAATTTGGCTAAACAAACACATGTTCCTCACATTTCTGTGGCAGAAAGTTCTGGAATCTGAGAGGAGCCACAAATTTCCTTCCACCCAGCGTTCTCCCAAGTCTCCCGATAAAAATGATACCTCACTTGTGTGGGTAGGCCTAGCGCCCGCGACAGGAAACGCCCCAAAGCGCAACGTGGACACATCCAATTTTTTTAAAGAAAACAGAGGTGTTTTTTGCGAAGTGCCTACCTGTAGATTTTGGCCTCTAGCTCAGCCGGCACCTAGGGAAACCTACCAAACCTGTGCAATTTCTGAAAACTAGAGACCTAGGGGAATCCAAGATGGGGTGACTTGTGGGGCTCGGACCAGGTTCTGTTACCCAGAATCCTTTGCAAACCTCAAAATTTGGCAAAAAAATACATGTTCCTCACATTTCTGTGGCAGAAAGTTCTGGAATCTGAGAGGAGCCACAAATTTCCTTCCACCCAGCGTTCCCCCAAGTCTCCCGATAAAAATGATACCTCACTTGTGTGGGTAGGCCTAGCGCCCGCGTCAGGAAACGCCCCAAAGCGCAACGTGGACACATCCAATTTTTTGAAAGAACACAGAGGTGATTTTTGCGAAGTGCCTACTTGTAGATTTTGGCCTCTAGCTTAGCCGGCACCTTGGGAAACCTACCAAACCTGTGCATTTCTGAAAACTAGAGACCTAGGGGAATCGAAGATGGGGTGACTTGTGGGGCTCGGACTAGGTTCTGTTACCCAGAATCCTTTGCAAACCTCAAAATGTTGCTAAAAAAACACATGTTCCTCACATTTCTGTGGCAGAAAGTTCTGGAATCTGAGAGGAGCCACAAATTTCCTTCCACCCAGCGTTCCCCCAAGTCTCCCGATATAAATTATACCTCACTTGTGTGGGTAGGCCTAGCGCCCGCGACATGAAACACCCCAAAGTGCAACGTGGACACATCCAATTTTTTGAACGAAAACAGAGGTGTTTTTTGCGAAGTGCCTACCTGTAGATTTTGGAGTCTAGAACAGCCGGCACCTAGGGAAACCTACCAAACCTGTGCATTTCTGAAAACTAGAGACCTAGGGGAATCCAAGATGGGGTGACTTGTGGGGCTCGGACCAGGTTCTGTTACCCAGAATCCTTTGCAAACCTCAAAATGTGGCTAAAAAAACACATGTTCCTCACATTTCTGTGGCAGAAAGTTCTGGAATCTGAGAGCAGCCACAAATTTCCTTCCACCCAGCGTTCCCCCAAGTCTCCCGATAAAAATGATATCTCACTTGTGTGGGTAGGCCTAGCGCCCGCGACAGGAAACGCCCCAAAGCGCAACGTGGACACATCCAATTTTTTGAAAGAAAACAGAGGTGTTTTTTGCGAAGTGCCTACCTGTAGATTTTGGCCTCTAGCTCAGCCAGCACCTAGGGAAACCTACCAAACCTGTGCATTTTCTGAAAACTAGAGACCTAGGGGAATCCAAGATGGGGTGACTTGTGGGGCTCGGACCAGGTTCTGTTACCCAGAATCCTTTGCAAACCTCAAAATTTGGCTAAAAAAACACATGTTCCTCACATTTCTGTGGCAGAAAGTTCTGGAATATGAGAGGAGCCACAAATTTCCTTCCAACCAGCGTTTCCCCAAGCCTCCCGATAAAAATGATACCTCACTTGTGTGGGTAGGCCTAGCGCCCGCGACAGGAAACGCCCCAAAGCGCAACGTGGACACATCCAATTTTTTGAAAGAAAACAGAGGTGTTTTTTGCGAAGTGCCTACCTGTAGATTTTGGCCTCTAGCTCATCCGGCACCTAGGGAAACCTACCAAACCTGTGCATTTTCTGAAAACTAGAGACCTAGGGGAATCCAAGATGGGGTGACTTGTGGGGCTCGGACCAGGTTCTGTTACCCAGAATCCTTTGCAAACCTCAAAATGTGGCTAAAAAAACACATGTTCCTCACATTTCTGTGGCAGAAAGTTCTGGAATCTGAGAGGAGCCACAAATTTCCTTCCACCCAGCGTTCCCCCAAGTCTCCCAATAAAAATGATACCTCACTTGTGTGGGTAGGCCTAGCGCCCGCGACAGGAAACGCCCCAAAGCGCAACGTGGACACATCCAAATTTTTGAAAGAAAAAAGAGGTGTTTTTTGCGAAGTGCCTACCTGTAGGTTTTGGCCTCTAGCTCAGCCGGCACCTAGGGAAACCTACCAAACCTGTGCATTTCTGAAAACTAGAGACCTAGGGGAATCCATGATGGGGTGACTTGTGGGGCTCGGACCAGGTTCTGTTACCCAGAATCCTTTGCAAACCTCAAAATTTGGCTAAAAAAACACATGTTCCTCACATTTCTGTGGCAGAAAGTTCTGGAATCTGAGAGGAGCCACAAATTTCCTTCCACCCAGTGTTCCCCCAAGTCTCCCGATAAAAATGATACCTCACTTGTGTGGGTAGGCCTAGCGCCCGCGACAGGAAACGACCCAAAGCGCAACGTGGACACATCCAATTTTTTGAAAGAAAAAAGAGGTGTTTTTTGCGAAGTGCCTACCTGTAGATTTTGGCCTCTAGCTCAGCCGGCACCTAGGGAAACCTACCAAACCTGTGCATTTCTGAAAACTAGAGACCTAGGGGAATCCATGATGGGGTGACTTGTGGGGTTCGGACCAGGTTCTGTTACCCAGAATCCTTTGCAAAACTCAAAATTTGGCTAAAAAAACACATGTTCCTCACATTTCTGTGGCAGAAAGTTCTGGAATCTGAGAGGAGCCACAAATTTCCTTCCACCCAGCGTTCCCCCAAGTCTCCCGATAAAAGTGATACCTCACTTGTGTGGTAGGCCTAGTACCCGCGACAGAAAACGCCCCAAAGCGCAACATGGACACATCCAATTTTTTGAAAGAAAACAGAGGTGTTTTTTGCGAAGTGCCTACCTGTAGATTTTGGCCTCTAGCTCAGCCGGCACCGAGGGAAACCTACCAAACCTGTGCATTTCTGAAAACTAGAGACCTAGGGGGAATCCAAGATGGGGTGACTTGTGGCTCTCGGACCAGGTTTTGTTACCCAGAATCCTTTGCAAACCTCAAAATCAGGCAAAAAAATACATGTTCCTCACATTTCTGTGGCAGAAAGTTCTGGAATCTGAGAGGAGCCACAAATTTCCTTCCACCCAGCATTCCCCCAAGTCTCCCGATAAAAATGATACCTCACTTGTGTGGGTAGGCCTAGCGCCCGCGTCAGGAAACGCCCCAAAGCGCAACGTGGACACATCCAATTTTTTTAAAGAAAACAGAGGTGATTTTTGCGAAGTGCCTACCTGTAGATTTTGGCCTCTAGCTTAGCCGGCACCTAGGGAAACCTACCAAACCTGTGCATTTCTAAAAACTAGAGACCTAGGGGAATCCAAGATGGGGTGACTTATGGGGCTCGGACCAGGTTCTGTTACCCAGAATCCTTTGTAAACCTCAAAATTTGGCTAAACAAACACATGTTCCTCACATTTCTGTGGCAGAAAGTTCTGTAATCTGAGAGGAGCCACAAATTTCCTTCCACCCAGCGTTCTCCCAAGTCTCCCGATAAAAATGATACCTCACTTGTGTGGGTAGGCCTAGCGCCCGCGACAGGAAACGCCCCAAAGCGCAACGTGGACACATCCAATTTTTTGAAAGAAAACAGAGGTGTTTTTTGCGAAGTGCCTACCTGTAGATTTTGGCCTCTAGCTCAGCCGGCACCTAGGGAAACCTACCAAACCTGTGCAATTTCTGAAAACTAGAGACCTAGGGGAATCCAAGATGGGGTGACTTGTGGGGCTCGGACCAGGTTCTGTTACCCAGAATCCTTTGCAAACCTCAAAATTTGGCAAAAAAATACATGTTCCTCACATTTCTGTGGCAGAAAGTTCTGGAATCTGAGAGGAGCCACAAATTTCCTTCCACCCAGCGTTCCCCCAAGTCTCCCGATAAAAATGATACCTCACTTGTGTGGGTAGGCCTAGCGCCCGCGTCAGGAAACGCCCCAAAGCGCAACGTGGACACATCCAATTTTTTGAAAGAAAACAGAGGTGATTTTTGCGAAGTGCCTTCCTGTAGATTTTGGCCTCTAGCTTAGCCGGCACCTTGGGAAACCTACCAAACCTGTGCATTTCTGAAAACTAGAGACCTAGGGGAATCGAAGATGGGGTGACTTGTGGGGCTCGGACTAGGTTCTGTTACCCAGAATCCTTTGCAAACCTCAAAATTTTGCTAAAAAAACACATGTTCCTCACATTTCTGTGGCAGAAAGTTCTGGAATCTGAGAGGAGCCATAAATTTCCTTCCACCCAGCGTTCCCCCAAGTCTCCCGATATAAATTATACCTCACTTGTGTGGGTAGGCCTAGCGCCCGCGACATGAAACACCCCAAAGCGCAACGTGGACACATCCAATTTTTTGAAAGAAAACAGAGGTGTTTTTTGCGAAGTGCCTACCTGTAGATTTTGGAGTCTAGCTCAGCCGGCACCTAGGGAAACCTACCAAACCTGTGCATTTCTGAAAACTAGAGACCTAGGGGAATCCAAGATGGGGTGACTTGTGGGGCTCGGACCAGGTTCTGTTACCCAGAATCCTTTGCAAACCTCAAAATTTGGCTAAAAAAACACATGTTCCTCACATTTCTGTGGCAGAAAGTTCTGGAATCTGAGAGCAGCCACAAATTTCCTTCCACCCAGCGTTCCCCCAAGTCTCCCGATAAAAATGATATCTCACTTGTGTGGGTAGGCCTAGCGCCCGCGACAGGAAACGCCCCAAAGCGCAACGTGGACACATCCAATTTTTTGAAAGAAAACAGAGGTGTTTTTTGCGAAGTGCCTACCTGTAGATTTTGGCCTCTAGCTCAGCCAGCACCTAGGGAAACCTACCAAACCTGTGCATTTTCTGAAAACTAGAGACCTAGGGGAATCCAAGATGGGGTGACTTGTGGGGCTCGGACCAGGTTCTGTTACCCAGAATCCTTTGCAAACCTCAAAATTTGGCTAAAAAAACACATGTTCCTCACATTTCTGTGGCAGAAAGTTCTGGAATCTGAGAGGAGCCACAAATTTCCTTCCACCCAGTGTTCCCCCAAGTCTCCCGATAAAAATGATACCTCACTTGTGTGGGTAGGCCTAGCGCCCGCGACAGGAAACGACCCAAAGCGCAACGTGGACACATCCAATTTTTTGAAAGAAAAAAGAGGTGTTTTTTGCGAAGTGCCTACCTGTAGATTTTGGCCTCTAGCTCAGCCGGCACCTAGGGAAACCTACCAAACCTGTGTATTTTCTGAAAACTAGAGACCTAGGGGAATCCAAAATGGGGTGACTTGTGGGGCTCGGACCAGGTTCTGTTACCCAGAATCCTTTGCAAACCTCAAAATTTGGCTAAAAAAACACATGTTCCTCACATTTCTGTGGCAGAAAGTTCTGGAATCTGAGAGGAGCCACAAATTTCCTTCCACCCAGTGTTCTCCCAAGTCTCCCGATAAAAATGATACCTCTCTTGTGTGGGTAGGCCTAGCGCCCGCGACAGGAAACGACCCAAAGCGCAACGTGGACACATCCAATTTTTTGAAAGAAAACAGAGGTGTTTTTTGCGAAGTGCCTACCTGTAGATTTTGGCCTCTAGCTCAGCCGGCACCTAGGGAAACCTACCAAACATGTGTATTTTCTGAAAACTAGAGACCTAGGGGAATCCAAAATGGGGTGACTTGTGGGGCTCGGACCAGGTTCTGTTACCCAGAATCCTTTGCAAACCTCAAAATTTGGCTAAAAAAACACATGTTCCTCACATTTCTGTGGCAGAAAGTTCTGGAATCTGAGAGGAGCCACAAATTTCCTTCCACCCAGCGTTCCCCCAAGCCTCCCGATAAAAATGATACCTCACTTGTGTGGGTAGGCCTAGCGCCCGCGACAGGAAACGCCCCAAAGCGCAACGTGGACACATCCAATTTTTTGAAAGAAAACAGAGGTGTTTTTTGCGAAGTGCCTACCTGTAGATTTTGGCCTCTAGCTCATCCGGCACCTAGGGAAACCTACCAAACCTGTGCATTTTCTGAAAACTAGAGACCTAGGGGAATCCAAGATGGGGTGACGTGTGGGGCTCGGACCAGGTTCTGTTACCCAGAATCCTTTGCAAACCTCAAAATTTGGCTAAAAAAACACATGTTCCTCACATTTCTGTGGCAGAAAGTTCTGGAATCTGAGAGGAGCCACAAATTTCCTTCCACCCAGCGTTCCCCCAAGTCTCCCAATAAAAATGATACCTCACTTGTGTGGGTAGGCCTAGCGCCCGCGACAGGAAACGCCCCAAAGCGCAACGTGGACACATCCAAATTTTTGAAAGAAAAAAGAGGTGTTTTTTGCGAAGTGCCTACCTGTAGATTTTGGCCTCTAGCTCATCCGGCACCTAGGGAAACCTACCAAACCTGTGCATTTTCTGAAAACTAGAGACCTAGGGGAATCCAAGATGGGGTGACTTGTGGGGCTCGGACCAGGTTCTGTTACCCAGAATCCTTTGCAAACCTCAAAATTTGGCTAAAAAAACACATGTTCCTCACATTTCTGTGGCAGAAAGTTCTGGAATATGAGAGGAGCCACAAATTTCCTTCCAACCAGCGTTTCCCCAAGCCTCCCGATAAAAATGATACCTCACTTGTGTGGGTAGGCCTAGCGCCCGCGACAGGAAACGCCCCAAAGCGCAACGTGGACACATCCAATTTTTTAAAAGAAAACAGAGGTGTTTTTTGCGAAGTGCCTACCTGTAGATTTTGGCCTCTAGCTCATCCGGCACCTAGGGAAACCTACCAAACCTGTGCATTTTCTGAAAACTAGAGACCTAGGGGAATCCAAGATGGGGTGACTTGTGGGGCTCGGACCAGGTTCTGTTACCCAGAATCCTTTGCAAACCTCAAAATTTGGCTAAAAAAACACATGTTCCTCACATTTCTGTGGCAGAAAGTTCTGGAATCTGAGAGGAGCCACAAATTTCCTTCCACCCAGCGTTCCCCCAAGTCTTCCAATAAAAATGATACCTCACTTGTGTGGGTAGGCCTAGCGCCCGCGACAGGAAACGCCCCAAAGCGCAACGTGGACACATCCAAATTTTTGAAAGAAAAAAGAGGTGTTTTTTGCGAAGTGCCTACCTGTAGATTTTGGCCTCTAGCTCAGCCGGCACCTAGGGAAACCTACCAAACCTGTGCATTTCTGAAAACTAGAGACCTAGGGGAATCCATGATGGGGTGACTTGTGGGGCTCGGACCAGGTTCTGTTACCCAGAATCCTTTGCAAACCTCAAAATTTGGCTAAAAAAACACATGTTCCTCACATTTCTGTGGCAGAAAGTTCTGGAATCTGAGAGGAGCCACAAATTTCCTTCCACCCAGCGTTCCCCCAAGTCTCCCGATAAAAATGATACCTCACTTGTGTGGGTAGGCCTAGCGCCCGCGACAGAAACGCCCCAAAGCGCAACGTGGACACATCCAATTTTTTGAAAGAAAACAGAGGTGTTTTTTTGCGAAGTGCCTACCTGTAGATTTTGGCCTCTAGCTCAGCCGGCACCGAGGGAAACCTACCAAACCTGTGCATTTCTGAAAACTAGAGACCTAGGGGGAATCGAAGATGGGGTGACTTGTGGCGCTCGGACCAGGTTCTGTTACCCAGAATCCTTTGCAAACCTCAAAATTTGGCAAAAAATTACATGTTCCTCACATTTCTGTGGCAGAAAGTTCTGGAATCTGAGAGGAGCCACAAATTTCCTTCCACCCAGCGTTCCCCCAAGTCTCCCGATAAAAATGATACCTCACTTGTGTGGGTAGGCCTAGCGCCCGCGACAGGAAACGCCCCAAAGCGCAACGTGGACACATCCAAATTTTTGAAAGAAAACAGAGGTGTTTTTTGCGAAGTGCCTACCTATAGATTTTGGCCTCTAGCTCAGCCGGCACCTAGGGAAACCTACCAAACCTGTGCATTTCTGAAAACTAGAGTCCTAGGGGAATCCATGATGGGGTGACTTGTGGGGCTCGGACCAGGTTCTGTTACCCAGAATCCTTTGCAAACCTCAAAATTTGGCTAAAAAAACACATGTTCCTCACATTTCTGTGGCAGAAAGTTCTGGAATCTGAGAGGAGCCACAAAGTTCCTTCCACCCAGCGTTCCCCCAAGTCTCCCGATAAAAATGATACCTCACTTGTGTGGGTAGGCCTAGCGCCCGCGACAGGAAACGCCCCAAAGCGCAACGTGGACACATCCAAATTTTTTAAAGAAAACAGAGGTGTTTTTAGCGAAGTGCCTACCTGTAGATTTTGGCCTCTAGCTCAGCCGGCACCTAGGGAAACGTACCAAACCTGTGCATTTCTGAAAACTAGAGACCAAGGGGAATCCAAGATGGGGTGACTTGTGGGGCTTGGACTAGGTTCTGTTACCCAGAATCCTTTGCAAACCTCAAAATGTGGCTAAAAAAACACATGTTCCTCACATTTCTGTGGCAGAAAGTTCTGGAATCTGAGAGCAGCCACAAAGTTCCTTCCACCCAGCGTTCCCCCAAGTCTTCCGATAAAAATGATACCTCACTTGTGTGGGTAGGCCTAGCGCCCGCGACAGAAACGCCCCAAAGCGCAACGTGGACACATCCAATTTTTTGAAAGAAAACAGAGGTGTTTTTTTGCGAAGTGCCTACCTGTAGATTTTGGCCTCTAGCTCAGCCGGCACCGAGGGAAACCTACCAAACCTGTGCATTTCTGAAAACTAGAGACCTAGGGGGAATCCAAGATGGGGTGACTTGTGGCGCTCGGACCAGGTTCTGTTACCCAGAATCCTTTGCAAACCTCAAAATTTGGCAAAAAATTACATGTTCCTCACATTTCTGTGGCAGAAAGTTTTGGAATCTGAGAGGAGCCACAAATTTCCTTCCACCCAGCGTTCCCCCAAGTCTCCCGATAAAAATGATACCTCACTTGTGTGGGTAGGCCTAGCGCCCGCGTCAGGAAACGCCCCAAAGCGCAACGTGGACACATCCAATTTTTTGAAAGAAAACAGAGGTGATTTTTGCGAAGTGCCTACCTGTAGATTTTGGCCTCTAGCTTAGCCGGCACCTTGGGAAACCTACCAAACCTGTGCATTTCTGAAAACTAGAGACCTAGGGGAATCGAAGATGGGGTGACTTGTGGGGCTCGGACTAGGTTCTGTTACCCAGAATCCTTTGCAAACCTCAAAATTTTGCTAAAAAAACACATGTTCCTCACATTTCTGTGGCAGAAAGTTCTGGAATCTGAGAGGAGCCACAAATTTCCTTCCACCCAGCGTTCCCCCAAGTCTCCCGATATAAATTATACCTCACTTGTGTGGGTAGGCCTAGCGCCCGCGACATGAAACACCCCAAAGCGCAACGTGGACACATCCAATTTTTTGAAAGAAAACAGAGGTGTTTTTTGCGAAGTGCCTACCTGTAGATTTTGGAGTCTAGCTCAGCCGGCACCTAGGGAAACCTACCAAACCTGTGCATTTCTGAAAACTAGAGACCTAGGGGAATCCAAGATGGGGTGACTTGTGGGGCTCGGACCAGGTTCTGTTACCCAGAATCCTTTGCAAACCTCAAAATTTGGCTAAAAAAACACATGTTCCTCACATTTCTGTGGCAGAAAGTTCTGGAATCTGAGAGCAGCCACAAATTTCCTTCCACCCAGCGTTCCCCCAAGTCTCCCGATAAAAATGATATCTCACTTGTGTGGGTAGGCCTAGCGCCCGCGACAGGAAACGCCCCAAAGCGCAACGTGGACACATCCAATTTTTTGAAAGAAAACAGAGGTGTTTTTTGCGAAGTGCCTACCTGTAGATTTTGGCCTCTAGCTCAGCCAGCACCTAGGGAAACCTACCAAACCTGTGCATTTTCTGAAAACTAGAGACCTAGGGGAATCCAAGATGGGGTGACTTGTGGGGCTCGGACCAGGTTCTGTTACCCAGAATCCTTTGCAAACCTCAAAATTTGGCTAAAAAAACACATGTTCCTCACATTTCTGTGGCAGAAAGTTCTGGAATATGAGAGGAGCCACAAATTTCCTTCCAACCAGCGTTTCCCCAAGCCTCCCGATAAAAATGATACCTCACTTGTGTGGGTAGGCCTAGCGCCCGCGACAGGAAACGCCCCAAAGCGCAACGTGGACACATCCAATTTTTTGAAAGAAAACAGAGGTGTTTTTTGCGAAGTGCCTACCTGTAGATTTTGGCCTCTAGCTCAGCCGGCACCTAGGGAAACCTACCAAACCTGTGCATTTCTGAAAACTAGAGACCTAGGGGAATCCATGATGGGGTGACTTGTGGGGCTCGGACCAGGTTCTGTTACCCAGAATCCTTTGCAAACCTCAAAATTTGGCTAAAAAAACACATGTTCCTCACATTTCTGTGGCAGAAAGTTCTGGAATCTGAGAGGAGCCACAAATTTCCTTCCACCCAGCGTTCCCCCAAGTCTCCCGATAAAAATGATACCTCACTTGTGTGGGTAGGCCTAGCGCCCGCGACAGGAGACGCCCCAAAGCGCAACGTGGACACATCCAATTTTTTGAAAGAAAACAGAGGTGATTTTTGCGAAGTGCCTACCTGTAGATTTTGGCCTCTAGCTTAGCCGGCACCTAGGGAAACCTACCAAACCTGTGCATTTCTGTAAACTAGAGACCAAGGGGAATCCATGATGGGGTGACTTGTGGGGCTCGGACCAGGTTCTGTTACCCAGAATCCTTTGCAAACCTCAAAATTTGGCTAAAAAAACACATGTTCCTCACATTTCTGTGGCAGAAAGTTCTGGAATCTGAGAGGAGCCACAAATTTCATTCCACCCAGCGTTCCCCCAAGTCTCCCGATAAAAATGATACCTCACTTGTGTGGGTAGGCCTAGCGCCCGCGACAGGAGACGCCCGAAAGCGCAACGTGGACACATCCAATTTTTTGAAAGAAAACAGAGGTGATTTTTGCGAAGTGCCTACCTGTAGATTTTGGCCTCTAGCTTAGCCGGCACCTAGGGAAACCTACCAAACCTGTGCATTTCTGTAAACTAGAGACCAAAGGGAATCCATGATGGGGTGACTTGTGGGGCTCGGACCAGGTTCTGTTACCCAGAATCCTTTGCAAACCTCAAAATTTGGCTAAAAAAACACATGTTCCTCACATTTCTGTGGCAGAAAGTTCTGGAATCTGAGAGGAGCCACAAATTTCATTCCACCCAGCGTTCCCCCAAGTCTCCCGATAAAAATGATACCTCACTTGTGTGGGTAGGCCTAGCGCCCGCGTCAGGAAACGCCCCAAAGCGCAACGTGGACACATCTAATTTTTTGAAAGAAAACAGAGGTGATTTTCTTGAAGTGCCTACCTGTAGATTTTGGCCTCTAGCTCAGCCGGCACCTAGGGAAACCTACAAAACCTGTGCATTTTTGAAAACTAGAGACCTAGGGGAATCCAAGATGGGGTGACTTGTGGGGCTCGGACCAGGTTCTGTTACCCAGAATCCTTTGCAAACCTCAAAATTTGGCAAAAAAAACACATGTTCCTCACATTTCTGTGGCAGAAAGTTCTGGAATCTGAGAGGAGTCACAAATTTCCTTCCACCCAGCGTTCCCCCAAGTCTCCCGATAAAAATGATACCTCACTTGTGTGGGTAGGCCTAGCGCCCGCGACAGGAAACGCCCCAAAGCGCAACGTGGACACATCCAAATTTTTGAAAGAAAACAGAGGTGTTTTTTGCGAAGTGCCTACCTATAGATTTTGGCCTCTAGCTCAGCCGGCACCTAGGGAAACCTACCAAACCTGTGCATTTCTGAAAACTAGAGTCCTAGGGGAATCCATGATGGGGTGACTTGTGGGGCTCGGACCAGGTTCTGTTACCCAGAATCCTTTGCAAACCTCAAAATTTGGCTAAAAAAACACATGTTCCTCACATTTCTGTGGCAGAAAGTTCTGGAATCTGAGAGGAGCCACAAAGTTCCTTCCACCCAGCGTTCCCCCAAGTCTCCCGATAAAAATGATACCTCACTTGTGTGGGTAGGCCTAGCGCCCGCGACAGGAAACGCCCCAAAGCGCAACGTGGACACATCCAAATTTTTTAAAGAAAACAGAGGTGTTTTTAGCGAAGTGCCTACCTGTAGATTTTGGCCTCTAGCTCAGCCGGCACCTAGGGAAACCTACCAAACCTGTGCATTTCTGAAAACTAGAGACCAAGGGGAATCCAAGATGGGGTGACTTGTGGGGCTTGGACTAGGTTCTGTTACCCAGAATCCTTTGCAAACCTCAAAATGTGGCTAAAAAAACACATGTTCCTCACATTTCTGTGGCAGAAAGTTCTGGAATCTGAGAGGAGCCACAAATTTCCTTTCACCCAGCGTTCCCCCAAGTCTCCCGATAAAAATGATACCTCACTTGTGTGGGTAGGCCTAGCGCCCGATACAGGAAATGCCCCAAAGCGCAACGTGGACACATCCCATTTTTTGAAAGAAAACAGTGCCTACCTGTGGATTTTGGCTTGTAGCTCAGCCGTCACCTAGGGAAACCTACCAACCCTGTGCATTTTTGAAAACTAGGGACCTAGGGGAATCCAAGATGGGGTGACTTGTGGGGCTCGGACCAGGTTCTGTTACCCAGAATCCTTTGCAAATCTCAAAATTTGGCTAAAAAAACACCCTTTCCTCTCGTTTCGGAGACAGAAAGTTGTGGAATCTGAGAGGAGCCACAAATTTCCTTCCACCCAGCGTTCCCCCAAGTCTCCCGATAAAAATGATACCTCACTTGTGTGGGTGGGCCAGGTGCCTGCAACAGAATAAGGCCCAAAACTTGAAGAGATAGAAGGGATAGCACAGCGAGTTTATAAGGGCATATTCTTTTATACATCTTTAGACGGACTCTGCTTTGGGGACCCACATAAGTGAGGTGTCATTTTACTTGGGAGACTGAGGGGAAAACTGGGGAGTAGAAATTTTGTGCTGGAGCGGTGATCCTACTAAGAA
Organism: Pleurodeles waltl; assembly: GCF_031143425.1. Taxonomy (NCBI): domain Eukaryota; kingdom Metazoa; phylum Chordata; class Amphibia; order Caudata; family Salamandridae; genus Pleurodeles; species Pleurodeles waltl. The sequence continues at coordinate 261,690,471 of NC_090447.1, read as the reverse complement.
AAGTCAGGAAAATATGCTTTTTTATGCAAATTTTGAGGTTTACAGAGGAGTCTGGGTAAGAAAATGTTGGGGGAGCCACGCAAGCCACACCTCCCTGGACTCCTTGGGGTGTCTAGTTTTAAAAAATGTCTGGGTTTTGTAGGCTTCCCTAGATGAAGGCCGCACCCAGGACCAAAAACAGAGGTGGGCCCTCCCCCCCAAACACAAGTATTTTTGTAATGTATCATTTTTATGTGTGCACATACGTCCGTGATGTGCCAAACACTAAAATTGTGAAAAGAAACACACTTAGGTTATGTGAAGAAGACCCCTCACCCACCAACCAAGTTGGTGGCATGCTTCATCATCGGGGTCCCACCGAGGCACCTAGCGTGTCACAGGTGTGCTGCGACGCCTGATTACAGCAGAGCAGGTTTTGTCATTTTTACCACACATACTGGTTGGATTTGGCACGAGGGTGAGTGATTGTTCAGTGGATCAAATTTTATTAACAAGAGATTTCACAAAAATGAAATGCACTGCTAATAACTGAAAGGCAAAAAACTGAACCAATGGCTCACAGCTCGTGAGCTTTAAAGCTGCGACAAGGCACCAACCGCTTTACAGTCCATTCACACACCTTCCATACATGACACGCACAAGACCATTCACACCGCCAGCCACGCGCCCAGCACATTACAACACTCACATCGACAGACCGCGCCACTCAAGGGCCCATCACTTACATACGCCCACATGCCTGATACAAGAATCACACCAGCTGATGGGAGTGTGGACTGCCGTTTGGCTGGCACCGCCAGCCAAGCACCACCCCACGCACACCGCCAGCCAAGCGCCACCCCAAGGACACGGCCAGCCAGGCGCCACCCCAAGCACACCACCAGCCAAGCGCCACCCCACGCACACCGCCAGCCAAGCGCCACCCCACGCACACCGCCAACCAAGCGCCACCCCACGCACACCGCCAGCCAAGCGCCACCCCACGCACACCGCCATCACTTTTTTTGTTTATAAACAACAAAGAAACCACTAATTATAAAATAAGAACAAAACTACAAACACAAAAGCTCTAACTAAATACATGACAGAGATGCCAATCCGTGAAACATATGAAAATATAAAACAGACAGCTTACGCTCACGGTATTTCCCAGATTTTTTTTTTGGTATGGTAACTTCTAAAACAGCCGGGCACACACAGCCCAGGCTTTGAAGGGCATTCCGGGCAGTACATCCGGCTCTCCCTCCGGATTAATCTCCGGGCACATACTCTACATTTCTTTGTGGGCAAGTCTTTTTTGGGAGTGGGAGGAATGTGATCTGGAAAGTGACGATCTTTCAATCTAGCCACATCCTCCACCACTTCTACTCTAGGAACTCTTGCCGGTTCCACCACAATAAGGCTTTCTATCACCGACTCCTGAAATTTAACAAATGTCATCCTTGACTCAGGTGAACAATCCTTGTATACAATAAAGGCATTAAAAGTTGCCAAATGAAATAAATGTAGGGCCAACTTTTTATACCACACATAAGACTTACGAAGAGCAGTGTAAGGTTCCAAACTCTGATCTACTCTATCAACACCACCCATGTGCCTATTGTAGTCCAAAATGCACGCAGGTTTGCGCACTTCCGCAACCTGACCCCAAACAGCCACAGGGGAAGTACTCTCATCATGGATGGTCGATAGCATGTACACATCCCTCCTGTCTGAAAATTTCAGAGCTAGCAGCTCATTATTCCGCAAGGCACTGCACTGTCCCCTCTCAAGTTTTTTACAGACAAGCTCCCTTGGATAGCCTTTCCGGTTAGAACGGATTGTGCCACAAGCAACAGTGTCCACCCTAAACAACTCCTTGAACAACTGCACTCCCGTGTAGAAATGATCTACGTACAAATGGTGACCTTTGTTAAACAGCCGTCTAGCAAGTTCCCACACAATTTTTTCGCTAACTCCAAAAGTGGCCGGACAACCAGGAGGGTCAATACTGGAATCCCTACCAGTATAGATCCGGAAATTATACACATATCCTGTACTGCTTTCAGACAGCAGATACAATTTAATCCCATACCGTGCCCTCTTACTAGGAATGTACTGCTTAAAAACTAAACGCCCCTTGAAAAGGACCAAAGACTCGTCCACACTTATCTCTTTGCCTGGAACATAGACCTCTGAAAACCGATCCACAAAATGATCAAGGACCGGCCTAATCTTAAAAAGACGGTCACAATCAGGGTGATCTCGTGGCAAGGCTAAAGCATTGTCTACAAAATGCAGCATACGAAGAAGAAGCAAATACCGATTACGTGTCATAGTTGCAGGAAATATGGCAGTTGCCATCAAGGAACTAGTAGACCAATAAGAAGCCAGTGACGGCTTCCTGATCAACCCCATCAAAAAAGACAAACCTAAAAACCTTTTAATCTCTTCCAGATATGTGGGAACCCACTGAGTAGCTCTAGACTGAGGCTTAAGTCTGGCAGCGTTGTCCCGCAAATATTGCACTGCATACACATTTGTCTGCTCCACAATCTCTTCCAAAAATACATCGTCCATAAACAAGTGAAAGAAATGGACAGGCAAAAAGTTTTCCATATAAACTCTACACCCTGGGAGACCAGTAAATGCAGGTAACTGTGGCTGCTCCATGTTTGGGGCAATCCAGGTGCCAGGTCTTCTAATGGAAAACCCTTCAGCCCCAGGCTGCTGCACTCTTGGCACATCAATGTTCTCCTCTAACACAGGCCCTTCATCTGCACTGAGAGTAGCTTCCTCATCAGAAGAATACTCTCGGACAGAAAACTCACTTCCAGAATCTCCTGCTTCCTCCTCTGCCTCAGATGCAGAGTCAGTATCGTAATCATGGTCTGAAGACGACTCAAAGAGCATGCGAACAACCTGCTGAGTGGTCACTTTGCGGCTAGCCATGATCCTAACAACAAATGGATTGCCAACAACAACTAGCACTAAAATAAGTAATAAACAAAGTGTAGCTTTATCACAAAGAGTTATGTACTACAAAAAACTATACCACTCACTTGCCTGAAAAAGCTACTCACCAAGCAACTACTCTGCACAGACACAGCAATCACCAATGATATCCCACTAAAAAAAAAAAAAAAAAGCAAATTAGACATATGACAACACAAACATCACTGTGCTCAAATCTAAGGACAATGTCAAACACACAATACTGCATTTAGTACACCACCTACAAACATGTCATTCATGCATGTCAACAATACTCCTTTGGAGTAAATTGCTTTCACTTACCTAAAACATGCAACTATGCAAACCGCAGGACAACTAAAGCCAAAACCGCAAAGATCCACAGCAAAGGAAGCAAAAGCATTGAACTAGAAGAAAAAGAAGAAATAAATTGTTATAATCACAAATACAAATACTTTGACAGTTGACAAACACCCCACCACCAAGAACTTAGAAGTTGTCCCTGGTACCTAAGTGGATCCTGCCCACTTTGGGGGTAGATGGGCGTAAAGAAATTGGCCAATCTGCCCCCAAGGGGGGCAGAAATGGGCAACACCTCTGTGCCCCCTCTAGGGGGCGACCCTTCCCAAAGAGGGCACCCCAGCACAACACAAAACAAAAAAAAAAATCCCTGCCATATTGGTGGTTTCTGCCCTCCTTGGGGGCAGATGGGCTTACAAAAATAGGGGCAGAGATGGCCAATACGAACTTTCCCCACTTTAGGGCGGCGACCGTTGCCCAAGGGGTGCCCCCAAACACACAGCACACACACACATACCACACAATCCCTGGCGCCTAGTGTGCTTCCACCCCCCGGGGGCCAGATCGTCCAAAAAATGGCTGGTCTGCCATCGGGGGGGGGGCCGAAACAGAAAAAAAAAATAGCTCCCCAGGGGAGCGACCCTTGCCCAAGGGGTTGCCCCCAAAATAAACAATAAAAACAAAATCCCTGGTGTCTAGTGGATTTCGCTCCCCCCCCCCCTTGTGGGCAGATCAGCCCAAAAAAAGGCGATCTGCCCCCGGGGGGGGGGGAGCGAAATACAAAAAAAAAATTCCCCCGGGGGGGCGACCCTTTCCCAAGGGGTCGCCCCCAAAATACACGCCCAAAATAAAATCCCTGGTGTCTAGTGGTTTTGCCCCCTGGGGCCTGCTAGGGGATGAAGTCCTACCCCAGCAGAGTCTGTCAGGGGTGTCCCGCACCATGGTTACCAACTGTGCTTTAGTAGTGCAAAGCAGCAGCCCCCTCCCCCAGCGGTAATGCAAGGCTTGCTGGGGGATGAAATCCCACCCCAGCAGAGTCAGTTAGGCGCATCCCCAGGAGGTATATATCAAAAACAAAATAATGGCAAGATGTGCAACTGCTCAGGGCAAGGAAATTGGGAGATTCAGGCTGATGAGTAAATCTGACAAGACATTATCAGGGAATACTAAAAAGCATAATTGAGCAGGCTTGTCTTCAAATAAAGGAAAGTACAAGGACTGAAGGAACTTGTCACAACAATGCAAGGTTGTCTGAATTAGAGAGATGAGTGAATGGGGGATAGTGCATGTCACAAATAGTTCTAGTGTCTATTAAGAGTTTAGATGTAATAGGCAGTTTTGGGTGTGTGACACACTCGTAACACACAAGCTTTAGATGGTTGCTGCATATCTAGAGAGGAATCAGCCACCTCTATTATTGCTATCGAAAACATAGGGATGGGAACCTCCACCACTTTAATATTTGTGCAAGGAGCCATTAGAGTGCACAGTGCTGTTAAGATGTGAGGAGAACAGAGGAACTTAGAGGGAGATGTGAAAAAAGTATAAGAATGTAATCAGACTTACCTCAAAGGAGAAGACAGCAAGAGTTTGCTGTCTAGCCACTGGTGAAAACTCTTATTGGAGCAGACTACCTGCATAGTGAGCAAAATACATTATGCGCTTCTAAACAAGTGAGCCACAGCCATGCACCTACTTCCAATATTAGGCCACACATCTAGCACTCTTTCTTTGCTGGCCAAATCAAACCACCATGCAATATAATGTCAGTCTCTGCCTCCCCCACAAGTTACACAGGATTATATTGTTTTATAATGTTTTACGTCTGAGACTCATGTGTGCTCTGATAACATTGAGAAAGCAACATGGGGATTGTCTTATCTAATGCTCGTGTAGTTAAACAATGCTAAGACAGTGTTTGCATCACTCATGAACAATTATCATCTTAAAGTAGCACATGTCCAAGTTGAAATTTCCATGTGCCATAAGCATGTAAGAGAAAATTAAACATCAATAAAATACTTTTGTAAAGAAGGTATAAGAATAGCAGCTTTATTGTGACAAACAAGATATGCAGTGGTTTGTGAACTTCTGTAGCAGAAAATACTTTTACCCTTGGCATAAGGTGACAATCGCTTTGGTGTTTGGGGTGGAGATTAAGATAGAAATGCTGAGGGTCAGTGTTGTATCCACAGACTTCCACTGTAATAGCTCTTTTCTTCAGACATAGGATCTTAGTCCAAAATGTTCACCATTGTGGACATGATTTACGAAAAGTGGTGCAGCACCAAGTGCAGCACCACTTTTTTTGCACCCCGTAGCACCCCACTAACGCCACCATGTTTGCGCCGTATCTATGATACGGTGCACCATGGCGGTAGATAGGGAAACTAGCGTCAACATTTTTGACGTTAGTTTGGAGCTTTGCAGGATAAGCTTCAAAAATATTTTAACGCTAATCCTTCAAAGTCCATTGAGGCCCATTGTAAACAATTGTGTGCCTCCTTTTAACACCTGCTCTGAGCAGACATTAAAAGTGTCGAACAAATGATGCAAAGAAATCTCTTAGATTTCTTTGCAACATTTTTTCTACCTCCCTAACGGGGGAACGCCCTTTTGCATATGTTATGGCAAGCGTAGGCATAATGTAGAGCAAAGGGTTACAAAGTGTCGCAATGAATGCATTGTGCCACTTTGTAAATTTGGCATGGCAATTTTGGCTTCTTTGGGCCACATTAGTGTAAAACAAATTATGCAAATGTGGCACAAGGAGGGCTCTTAAATCTGTCCCTTAGAATATTAATAAAAATGTATGTGCAATTGGCTTTTCCCTGATGCACATTTAATTTATTAGTAAGTCTCTAGTAAAGTGCACTAGATGTTCCCAGGGCATGTAAATCAAATGCTACTAGTGGGCCTGCAGCACTGGCTGTACCACCCACATTAGTAGCCCTGTACACATGGCTCAGACCTGCCACTGCTGTGTCTGTGTGTGCAGTTTTAAACTGCTAGTTCGACCTGGCAAGTGTACCCCTTTGCCAGGTCCAAACCTTTTGTTGTGATACATGTAAGGCACCCCTATGGTAGACCTTATGTAGCCCCATGGGCAGGGTGCAGTGTATGTTAAAGGTGGGACAGGTACTGATGTGTTGTACATGTCCTAACAGTGAAATACTGCAAAATATTGCAAGACTTATAACTCTCATAGGTTATCATTGGGGCTGCCTTTAAATATCTTTTAAGTGCAGTTTCCCTTTGAGAGCAGATAGAACTTTGGAGTTTGGTGTCTCTGAACTCATAATTTAAAAATACAACTTTTGGTAAAGTTGGTTTTTAAATTGTCAGTTTGAAAATGTCGCTTTTAGAAAGTGAGCATTTTCTTTCTTAAACCATTCTGTGACTCTGCCTGCTTCTGTATTCTCTGTCTGGGTCAGACTAACAGTTTATGAATCCCTTCTAGACAGTGACAAAAGCGAGCTGGGGTGTAGCCTGCATGTCCTGATGGTACATCTGGACTAGAGTGAAGGGAGGAGTGGTCACTTACACTTGAATGGGCTGTACCTGCCCTCACACAACGCGAGAGCTGGGGTGTAGCCTGCATGTCCTGATGGGACATCTGGACTAGAGTGAAGGGAGGAGTGGTCACTTACACTTGAATGGGCTGTACCTGCCCTCACACAATGCAGTCTCCAACTCCCTGGTGTGAGTCTGGAGCAAGGTCTAGCCAAGGCAGGATCTTGTGAACAACAGACATTTTTCTTTGAAGTTTACCTCCTTCAAAAGCAGAAAGGAGTATAAGTAGTGTACCCTAATCCCCAGGTTTTCAGATTACTTCTTGAACCAAGAGGAACCTCTGCCAGGGAGAAGAGCAGAAGGAGGAGTACTGCCCCATTGCCTGTGACTTTGCTTTGCTGGGTTGGCCTGCAGTTACTGCCTGAAAGAGGTCAAAGACTGGGCTTTGTGGTATAATCCTGCTTGCGAAGAATCTCTAAGGGCTTGGACTGAGCTTTCCTCCTGTTTTGATGTCTCAGGGCCAACAAAGGCTTCCTCTGCCAGCACTTGAACTCTCTACTGAAACTCCTGCCCTGCCAAGTGGTGCCCTATCCAGTCCCCAGGCACCTGAAAGGTGAAGCTCATAGAACAAGGACTGAAATCAATACACAGGGAGCTGTGCAGGGAAACTTTTGATGCACCACCTGCAATGCAGCCCTAAAAATGACGTGCCACCCACCTCGCGGCTGGTATCGATGCACCACCTGCATTGTGGCTAGGAAATCGTTTCATCGCTGCCTGCATCACGGCTGGAGAAACGATGCAGCACCCACTTGCAGCTGATAAAAATGACGCAAACCCCAAGCAGAGCTGTTTTCCATCATCGTGTGGCTGGATTTCTCATGCATCATATCGGGGTGTAAAAATCAACATAAGCCTGCGCAAACCTGAGTTGCCCCGTCCGGAAACGACACACGGCTTCACTTGCGATGGAGAAAACAATGCATCATTGGCTTTTTCGATGCAAACTCTGCGGGCGGCTTTATTTTTTACACAAACCAGGTACTTTGTGTAACAACAACATTTCCATTGTTTTCTATGGAGTAAGAAAAATTTATATCTTGACTTGTGTATTTTGGATTTTTGTCGTTTGGGTCTTGTTTGATTTAGGTAAATATTGCCTATTTTTCTAAACTGGTGTGGTGTCCATTTTGTAGTACTTTCACTATTTTACTGTGTGTGTTGGTACAAATACTTTACACATTGCCTCTGAGATAAGCCTGACTGCTTGTGCCAAGCTACCAAGGGGGTGAATAAGGGTTATCTTAGGTGTGCATCTCCATTGTCCTGACTAGAGTGAGGGTCCCTACTTGGACAGAGTGAAAACTGACTGCCAACCAGGCACCCCATTTCTAACAGACAGAATAATAGCAGTTCATTTCATTTGAGAGCAAAATGTTACCCTTTAAGAAGAACCAGAGCCTGCTAAGTTGCAGTACCTGAATCATTCGTTATAGTTTCAAATTCACAATTTTGTGAAATTTCACGAAATTTCGCGTTATGGGTTTTTTCATAATTTTTTACAAGCAGAAAACTGGTTCATGCATAACATATCTAATTGAGACACATTTTCTGCCAGTATCTTTCGTTACACTTTTTATGCAAAATATGCCATCAAATTATTAATGTTATGTGAGATACCAGCATCACATTTCATGCCAAAAGCATAATTTTGAGAAATGTAAATGAAATTTAATTTAATTTAACATAAAAATGCGTGCATATCATTGAGGCGAGAAAGTGTTAAGGAAAATTGAAAGCTTTGGGCGTGTTGAAAATGCTATAAGAATTCCATACATTAGAGAACATTATTTTTTTTCCCTTTGCTTTTTGTGATTCTCCATGAAGCTCGAGAACTCGGTAGGCAGAGCTAAGCATCATTTCATTGTAAAGTATTAGGAAACAGCTGACCATTCTGCACAAATCAAATAACTTTACACTTGCAAAACAATCGAAAAAATCACGTCTCCTCATTATTAAAACAATTTATTCTGCTACCTTCATGATTTTAGTGCAGCACAGGGTGTACATATAGCTATCCTCATTCTAAGGAAATATGACCCAATGATCAAGTAGTATTCTCAGGTATAATTGGGTTATTATATTTCCAAAGTGCCGCAGCATATGACCATGTGACCATGAGCAAACTAAGGCCCATATTTATACTTTTTGACGCTAAACTGCGCTAACGCAGTTTAGCGTCAAAAGATTTTGCGCCGTCTAACGCCATTCTGAAGCGCCATGCGGGCGCCGTATTTATGGAATGGCGTTAGCCGGCGCAAGCGGACCGGCGGTGCCTGGTGTGCGTGGAAAAAAACCACGTACACCAGACAGCGCCGGCGTAGGGGGAAAATGGCGTATGGGCGTCTTAAAATGGGGCAAGTCAGGTTACGTCGAAAAAATCGTCGTAACCCGACTTGCGCCATGTTTTTTCGACGCCCATCCCCCATCAACATGACTCCTATCATTGTAAAGATAGGAGTCATGCCCCCTTGCCCAATGGCCATGCCCAGGGGACTTCTGTCCCCTGGGCATGGTCATTGGGCATAGTGGCATGTAGGGGGGCACAAATCAGGCCCCCCTATGCCACAAAAAAAAAAAAAAAAAATACTTACCTGAACTTACCTTAATGTCCATGGGATGGGTCCCTCCGTCCTTGGGTGTCCTCCTGGGGTGGGCAAGGGTGGCAGGGGGGGGTCCCTGGGGGCAGGGGAGGGCACTCTGGGCTCATTTTGAGCCCACTTGTCCCTTAACGCCATGCCTGACCCAGGCGTTAAAAAGCGACGCAAAAGCGCCGTTTTTGGCCACGCCCACTCCCGGGCGTCATTTTTGCCCGGGAGTATAAATACCACGTAAAGGCCTGGGAGTCATTTTTTAAGACGGGAACGCCTCCCTTGCATATCATTAACGCAAGGAAGGGGTTCACGCTAAAAAATGACGCACTCTCCGGGCACTTTGGCGCCCGAAGCGTCTAACGCCATAGTATAAATATGGCGTTAGTTGGCGTTAGTTTAGCGTCGAATTTGCGTCGAAAAAAACGACGCAAATTCGGCGCAAACGGAGTATAAATACGGGCCTAAATAAATTGATGGTTATTGTTTAGTGCTGACAAGAATGCCCTTCCTGTATGAAACATTGGTAAGTTATTGTTATGGTGCTCACTGGCTGTGAAACTCAAAGGAACGTACAGCTCAGTCTGACTTCAAGACGTGGTGTCTGACCTGCACAGTCAAGGAACACAATTTTAAAAGCATGTGGCATAGAGCTGACACTTTTCGCCACTACACAAGCGACAAATGAAGAAAACACCACTTGGAAGACAAGAAAGAAAGAAGTAGGGGTGGGGAGAGTTACATAAAAATTCTGTGAAATTCCAAGGAAGTCTGTGAATGGGTGGAAATCTGCATGTGGCACTGCTCATGCTGCTTTTTAGCACTGGAAGCTTGCTCTGCATTGAAAAATCAGTGCGAACCGTACCATGCATGCACTAGAAGGCACTGCTTCTCAAGTTGGTTTGGCTGCTGCTCAAGTAGATTTTCTACTCCAGTGGCAGCTTTCTCACCACGAATGGCATCAACTGCATTTGATCGCTTGTGTTAAGAAAATCTAGCCAGGTGACCCCCTTGCTCCAAAAATCTCACTGGGGACACCAATTCTCACTCACCAACTTACTGTTTGCGACCCGGATGCAAGAAAAAACTCAGACAGCGGTTGGTAGAATTTGGCTGGCACAAACGTAACGGAGTGGCCAAAATTCCACCAACTCTACTTGAGGAGCAGAATTTATCACCCACCCCTAGAAAAAAGCAGACATGAGGGAGTTCTCTTCTGGATGTGTGTGAGATAAAATCATCAAAGGACAGGAACACTGGTCAATTAGGAAGCAGGTAAGTTTATTAGAGACAACCCGAGCTGCATCTCTGGCAAGTGACATCCCAATAGAATCTCAACAATATCTCCCCTCAGGCTCTGCAGTTTCTAGAACCATTAAGAATGGATAGTAAAATTATATTTCATGAAAGGGTACCCTGTGAAAGATACCACAATGTGCCACAAAGATCTGGTGTTCTGTCCATTCCATTTTAGGAACGAACCCAAAGCACGGCAATTGGAGAACTGTGCAGTTAAGCAAAGAAAATATAGATCCTGGTCTATGTTCATCAGTTTGCATGTCCAAACATATAACTTTATACGTTCAATGTTGTAAAGTGCACATCACCGTCTCTGAGGTGATCCACCCTGTATAAACTTGTAAAGTGTGTTGTCCTTTAGTCTGTACATCCCTCAGTTCACCATTCCCTTTAATGGCTGCGCTATAATTTTAACAAATTTAGTCCACATGCTTAGTAATGAATGCCAATGAACAAAGTATATTTTATTCACTTTTACAGTAACAAAAACAAATGGATTATAATCGACAGATGACCCTATTATTACTGTTTTCCATATATTTAGGTTTTTTCGACCTTCGAAAATAGCCTTCAGTTGCCTCTCAATATATGTCTTTGCATCTCCATGAGGTCTGTTGGAAAGCACTATTTTCAAGACATCTGATAATCCAAAATGTAATGCAAATAGCAAGTGCAATTAAAATGAAGACTGATAGTAGTTAAGCCTTGGAAGTCCTGTGTGTCAAATATAGTTGACAAATGTGTTTTTATCTTTTTAATTGAAGTTGTCATCCATCCTACTGTGCAGGATTAATGAAAGTAGTCTCCATTCAGCCATTTAGGGAATTCTGAATCTTAAAACCAATTCCACTCTCTTGCCTGGCATACTTTCATTTCCTAATCTATGAAACAGTGAAAGTAAAATAAGTAATACATCTGCCCTGTCAGGGAGGATATGTAAGTGTGGTTTATGTTCAACCAAGCATGACTCATATGCCAATCCAAATGATAGAGAGCCAATATTACCACATCTTACAACAACTAATTCTCAAACTTTTGTGCAGATGATGGAGTAGCTGAAGCTTTAAAAGTGGGAGGAAAGCTTTACAGAGGAATTACATCAAAGGCAATTACAAAGTCAGCAAAACTGACAAACTAAAGAGCACAATGATGGAAAGATTGAAAAATGTCTTATTCTGAAGAGAAAAAAAATCACAAAAAATCTGCAAATATGCCGAACTTTACCACTTTTTGGTCCACAGCTGCTCTTGATCCAAACATCACAACCCAAAGCTCATTAATTTATGGACTTGTCTTATTTTATTTGAGAAAAGAACAATAATTCCTGATATATTTCGGATATATAAGTATGACAATTTACATCGTTGAAAGAAAGCACATATATCGGGTACAGAGAAATGCCAGGTTGGAAATGTATTTGGTTTTAAACCAATATTTTCACTTTGATTTACGAGACATAACTGCGAAAATTACCCTCTGCACTTTTTCATACACACGCACCTAGGCTAGGGCTTTGATTGAACACAATCACTACCAATGAAAATGATTATAAGATGTGTAAATTGATTTTAAAGGAAAAAACTGCAAAATCCCTGATTTTTAATACCAAAGACACCAGACAAAACTGGTGGAACGAGGGCATTGCCAATTAATGAACAACTACAATTGCAGCAGGTGCTACTGCAAATTTCATGTTCTTGCCGCCAGCCTCCTTGCTCCTCTTCTGATGGTGTTGGTGTCCCACCAGTCCCTTGGACACCAGCACGGGCCGCACCCATGCAATCCTGGTGCTGCTTTCATGCTATACTGGAGTCTGTGCTGTTTCTCCAACCCAGATGTGCAACACAGCCAGGCTGAAGAAACCTGAGTACGCGTGTCAGTTTGGCTGGCCTAAGACAGCAGCCAAACTGACATGTGCTTTTAGGGGCATATTTACAAGCCCTTTCACCACCTTAGTGCCACCATATAGAATGCTGCACCATACAAAGTGGCGCAAAGCATGCATTGTGCCACTTTGCAACGTCTTGTGCCACATATGCCTGCGTCAGTCATAATGTATGCAAGTGGGCATTTGGGTGAAGGGAGGCCAAAAAAATGGTGCAGTGACATTTTCAACATTTCACCACATCATTTGTCCCATCGTTTTTAGCTCCTGCTCAGAGCAGGTGTTAAAATGACGCACCCTTTATATTCAATGGGTCTCCCATATGCTTTGCTGCACTAGCATAAACATTTTGACACTAGTGTAGAAAAGCCCCACAATAGCATCAATGACGCTATTATGATAATTACCGCCATGGTGCACCATATTCTAAATATGCTGCAACCATGGTGTCATTAGGTGCCAGTAGGGGGGAGCAAGAAAAGTGACGCATCATCTATGATGCCCCACTTTCTTGTAAATCTGTCCCTTAGTGCACACACTCCCCTCCTCCTCCTCCTTCTCCCCCCTCCCATGACCCAGCCCGCCCCTCACTGCACATGCTGGCTGAGCCAGCAGCTGAAAAATAAAACAACAGTAAAGTATTGTTTTATTTTTAAGCTGCTGGCTCAGCCGGTGGGGGACACTCCTTTTCCATTGCGAAAGGAGCCACCTCTGTGCAATGCAAATGCATTTTTACCTGCTGGCTCAAAACCATGATTCACATTGACAGATACGCATTCAAAATCAGACTACTCAAATGTTTAGCAACCCACTGATCCAATAAGGCATCCTATATCAGCGGAGCTAACTTCTGGATATACTGGTAAAGTACAAAAACACCAGACCTTCTGTTAGACTTAACACCACATTATGATGGAGCTAGAAAAATAATTGCCAAGCGATTAGGATACTAACGCTAGTGGTTTTATATCTGATTTTGAGTTTTTGGAGTAAAAATAAGTTAGTCTTGGAAATTATTGCTTAACTGTAAGTTACATTTAGAATTGTTTGTGTTTCTGTAGTGCCATGCACAGTGTGTACAGAATCACCTGTTAATGGCAAATGTGCTTTCTTCGCTTAACTGTGGGCTGTACTATGTGATAGAGAATACAGTAGAGAAAGCTCAGGTATCCATTTTGCTCAGTGTGTAACAGATACACTGTACCACATTGTTGCCCACCCACAGTGTTGTGAGTTGTCAGGAAGTCGCTTCTGTCTAAGAAATGTGCATTCCAAGATCACTCACTGTGTATGCTCCTGCACGCACCATCCATCCTTTTCATAGTGAATCTTTCATTTATTCTGCTCCTATTTGGCATCTGAATTCCTCACACTCGAAAAGGCATGATATTTTCAACATTTTAAAACATTACAAGAAAACATAACTAGGCCAACCTGGTTTTATGGAAACATATGTGAAAATATTAATCATTGAAATCAGATGTCCTGCATAATCAAAAAGCTACATGGTTGACTCTTAGGCACACCAACTTTAAACACTGAAATAACATAGTATTCTTATGTGGGGCGGAGCGAACCGCTGAAGATGGCAGTGGCGTAGAAGAGCAGCTCCGGACCGGCCTGCAGCGAATCGTGATGCTGGTGCTGCCTCGGGCTGCATTGGCTCCAGACCCAGAGTCCCTGGGGAACGAGGTGGTGGAGCTGCCGGAGTAGTGAGTAGAGATTGTGCGGCCTCTCAAAATTGCAGTCGCTGAGCTGCTAGTGGTGGGAGCAGGCTGCCACTGGGGAGCAGATCGCACCAGTGCTCCGAGCGCTGGCGCGCACGGACACTACAGGGGCCCCTGGCCCTCGTGGAGCAAAAGGTGGATGAGGCGTCAGACAGTGCAACCCAGAGGAAGTTGAGGGCTGACAGGGCTTGGACCCCTCCCCCACCTGGTCCGGCATAGACGAGAGTGGGCGAGTGGTGCCTGGTGTGAAGCGCTGAGGCGCACAGACACTACAGGGGCCCCTGGCCCTCGTGGAGCAAAAGGTGGGTGAGGCGGCGGCAGGACTTGGGCCCCTCCCCCACCTGGCCAGGCATAGACGGGGAAGGGTGAGTGGTGCCTGGTGTGGAGCCGACAGACCCTCGAGGCGCGTGAGGTGAGCTGTTGCGCTGTGGTGGATCAGAGCTGTGGAATGTGATCTGAGCGGAGGGGCCTGAACTGGTGAGAGCGGTGGGTCCGGCCGTTCATAGCGTGCCTGGGTGTGGCCCACAGCGCCTGCATGGAGCGAAGGATGGAGCGCATACAGCACCTGGGGGAGGACTCCAGTCGCTGGTGGCCCTGCGTCCTTGAAAACCAGCTCTGACGCACTGGACCCTGAGTACTAAAGAGGGGGCCAACACTGGTGGCAAGAAGCCCCCCCTCTGGACCCCTCCCTGGCTACTGTGACCGGGTGGCCCCGATAGGGAAGCAACGCCCTAGGCCAAAGGAATTGCAGGCGGCGAACCCGGACACCGATTGTGGAACTGCGGCGCTGACCCCGCAGTAAATTCTCTAACCGCCCCAAGTGCAAGATACCCTACAGAAGATACTGGAGGCAATTGAGGACTCTAAGAACACCCTCAAACAAGAAATAGGGAAAGTGTTGGCGGAACTGGGCCTTCTCAGAATGGACCACCGTAAACTGGTGGGGAGAGTAGACAACGTAGAGGGCGGGCTGACTGAAATGGGAACACAGAGTGCAACAAACCCAACTTGCCCAACTTACAGACAGAGTGCAGAGACTGGAACATAGGGCCGAAGACGCTGAGGGCCGCAGCCGGCGTAACAATATCCGAATAGTAGGCCTACTGAAAGGTGTGGAGGGCAACAACATGGTGGCCTATCTGCAACCATGGATGAAAGGACTTATGGGTCCTCATCAGCTCACATCGTTCTTTGCTCTGGAGAGGGCACACATGGTCCCGGTCAAACCCCCTGCGCCGGGACGACCCCCAGACATGTCGTGGCCACGCTGCTCCACTACAAGGATCGGGACTTGCTACTTCAAAAAGGGTGGGAAGAGGGGCCCGTTGCCGTGAAAAACTGTAAGGTCAATCTGTACCCAGACTACACAGCTGTGGTGCAGGACAAGAGGGCGTCTGATACCGAAGTGAAGAAGACCCTCCTGACTGAAGGGATTCAATATACACTGCTCTTTCCCTCAAAATTGAAAATAATGTGTGATGGCCGCACCCATTTCTGCCAGACCCCGGAGGAAGCTTGATCCTGGCTTGAAACATATGAAAATGGGACAGTTCAGCAGAACCCACACGAATCCATGCCGGCTAGATGTCAGAAAAAGAGACGCCATTCCGATGACCGCACTCGCAGAGGCAGGCTGCTTGGACCAATGAAGACGCAGGCTAGCCAAGGCAAGCCGGCGGTGATTCAAGCAACCGCGTCCGTGACGGAGTCGCCCTCCTCTGATAAGGACAAACTAAGCCACATGGATATGGGCGAGTCAGGGGACTCATCGGACCATGAATCGGTTGTGGACCCACTTGGCGGCCTGCCACATGTGACCCCTCAAACAGCTGAAGACATTATTTAGCCCCGGCGGCTTCGCTCTCTTGCCCGGAACTCTGTCCTATAGGAGTAGCACCTGGAGTGTAAGTGTGGGCAAGCCTGGCCGACACCGAGGATCGCCGCCATTTCTAAGCTCATAGACGAACGTACCCACACATTTGCTCCTGGACCGTTCCAGCAAGGTGAAGATGATGGCCAGTTTTAGACTGTTAACACAGATTTGGGCAGTCGGCCGTTGACGTTCTGCCCTGGGGATGAGGAGTTGGGGATTGATTACTACTGTTGATATTCTTGCTGTTGATGATGCCCAGGATGAAGATCAGTGTGCAGGGTTGTGGGGTGGGGTGGGGCAGAGCGGTGGGGAGCTGGCGGTGGGTGACAGACTGGCTCCGTGATGCCTGTAGTAACAACTTTTAAACTGATGTCTTGGAACATTCGGGGAATGGGGAGCAAGTCGAAGCATCACAGTATATTGACATACCTGAAGAGACGGGGAGTCCATCTTGCACTACTACAGGAGACACACCTCACTAAAGTGGAGGCTGACCGCCTCTGTAAAAGATGGCGGGCAGCTGTTTGCCACCACATACCCTGCCTATGCCCGTGGAACGCTGGTCTGGGTGAGGGCGGAGTGACATTTGAGCCAGTCTTGGTAGATGCGGACAGAGAGGGCCAGTATGTCTTGGTAGAGGGCTGCTTATGCGGATGTCTGGTGGTATTGGGAAGTATGTACATGCCCAACCAAGACCAGGTCTCCTTCTTACACAGGATGTCTGCTGGCTGGCCATGCATTGGGGCAGTCCCTATCTCCTGGGGGAGGACTTCAACGAGGTCCCCGATCCCGAAATGGACTGTTCCACTCTGCCTCTGCGGGGGCGACGGCAATTCAGGTGGCTAAGGGTCTGAAGAGATGGAGATCTGGGTGGGAACTGGAAGATATCTGGTGGTTGCAACACCAGCACAGCAGGGAGTTCTCCCACTACTCTCACATTTATCAAATCCATACTAGAATCAATCATATGCTCTGCACGGCCAATATTAGCAGTACGTTCACACACTCAGAATATTTAGGCCACACGGTGTCAGACTATAGTCCACTAATAGTGATGATGCAGACAACTGAGAAACTACCACGGGTCCCGACGTGGCGCTTGTGTCCTAGAGCCCTAGAGGTCGAGGCCTTTGACGGCACCTTAGCGACTAAACTGACAGAGTACTTTACGTTAAATAAAGCGACAGCCTCAGATCGGAGGGTGGAATGGGAGACCCTGAAGGTGGTAATCAGTGGCCACTGCCTAGGTCAAACAGTGGGAATCAGAAGGGAACTGATGACGAAGTCCTTTGTGTAGAGGCAACACTGCATAGGTGGGAGTCGGAATTGGGTACCAACCCAGAGGCGCCTCGACTGCTCTCAGCTGCGCTGGAAGCACATAATGAGGCACTGGAACGCCTTTGTTGCCA
This sequence comes from Pleurodeles waltl, assembly GCF_031143425.1. Classification (NCBI taxonomy): domain Eukaryota; kingdom Metazoa; phylum Chordata; class Amphibia; order Caudata; family Salamandridae; genus Pleurodeles; species Pleurodeles waltl. Next base: position 261,672,862 of record NC_090447.1, on the reverse strand, counting down.
CGACTATAAAGTACACACCAATAGGATCCATGATGAGGAGGGGAGGGCTAGGAAACTACTGACTTGGCTGATAAAACTAGAAAGCAGGGGCACTCCAATTACTCACCTGACAACCCACGACGGGACTATACTGCATGAACCGACACTCATTAATGATGAGTTTAGATCTTACTACATGTCACTCTAGAGCACACCGCTGCTGGCAGAGAGGGATGTGCTGCATACATATCTGAGTGGCTTACCACTGCGAACGCTGCCGGGACCTGACAGTGAACAACAGGGGGCACCAGTGACGGCCTTAGAAGTGCAGACTGCTATAAAAGACCTGGCGACTGTGAAAACCCCTGGGACTGACGGTCTTCCCCCTGAATTTTATCAAAGGTTTGAGGGAGTCCTGACGCCACGACTGGTAGAGATGTATACAGAGGCCTATGAGAAGAGGGAATTGCCCCACTCTGTTAGGGAGGCGTTGGTGATACTCCTATCTAAGGGGAAGCGGGATGGGGCAACGGTTGCTGATTATCACCCACTTTCCATGTTAAACACCGACTTTAAAGTACTCAGCAAGGTGCTAGCGAACCAATGGAGCTTATCCATGAAGACCAAAACGGGTTCATCCCTACGCAAAATACCTCCAGTAACCTATGGAGGCTCTATAAACTGCTTTAAACATTTGCATGACCCCACAGCTCTGATAGTGTCAGTGGACCTAGAAAAGGCCTTTGACACCGTACGTTGGGATTTCTTTGACACCGTAATGCAACGCATGGGCCTGGGACTTGAGTGGGGAAATTGGGTAAAACTGCTCTACACTCACCCTACAGCTAGGGTTAAAACTGGGCGCACGATCTCTGCCAGCCTCGAGGTTAATAGGGGAACTAGACATGGCTTCCCACTCTCGCTCCTATTATTTGCCCTGGCTATAGAGCCCTTGGCAGAGATGTTCAGGAGTAGAGGGTGGGAATGGGGTGTGATTAGAGGGGGGGGTCCCACACATTATCTGCCTGTATGCAGGCGACCTCCTTATCTATGTACGAGATGGTGGTATAGTGCTCCCAAAGGTGCTCCAGACGCTGGAGGATTTTGGTGAACCCTCAGACTTATGGACTTATGGCTTAATAGATGAAAGATGTATGTGTTCCCTATGATAGAGGGGATGCCACTCCCGCCCTCATGTCCGATGGATGTACAATGGGCCCCTCGGACGTTCAAGTACTTGGGGATCCAGATTTACCACAATAATAAAGACCTCAGAGAGGGCAATCTGAGGAAAGAGTATCGGGCTCTGAAAAAGGAGGTAGCCTTTTGGCGAACCTTAAGGCTACCAGTTACGGCCCGAATTGCGCTTACCAAGATTGTGATGCTCTCTAAACTCCTCTACTACTTCACCAACTTACTGTTGACTGTCCCAGTATCGTGGTTCCAGACAATTGACTCTTTGCAACGTGAACTGATCTGGGATGGGGGACGCTAGTGTGTGCCACTGGAGACACTTTGGCGGTCATTCTGACCTCGGCGGTAAAAGGCTCTTACCGTCGGTCAGAAGACCGCCATTCTACCGCCGCGGTAAACCGCCACGGTCATTCTGACCCACAACAGCCAAACCGCCAAAAACCCGACATCCACGGAAGGCCGCCTCATCAGCGGTCAGCGATAAACTGGAGATGACCAAACCTCCACCGTCACGCCAACACAAACACGCCCATGCCATTACGAATCCACGCGGCGGTCTTTCAACCGCGGTATTCCATTGGCGGTACACACCGCCGCGGTCAAAATACACACCCAGCTCCAAAACACAGCCACATTGGACAATTTGAAATACACACACCTGATACACATACACACACCACTCCCACACATCCAATCAACTATAAAACACACACCCACATCACCCACAAACCCCCACTACTAGAAATTAGGAGAGAAGGCGAGAGAGAGAGAGAGAGAGAGAGAGAGCACAGCTATCGAAAAGCCCAACACACACAGGAACACAACAACATCAGCCACACAACATCCACGCACAAAACACCACACACCACCACACACACCACATTCATCACCACAAACACCACCCCACACCACCCCATGGCACCCCAAAGACACCCCAGGTTCTCGGACCAAGAACTCAGGGTCATGGTGGAGGAAATAATTAGGGTAGAGCCCCAGCTATTCGGCACACAGGTGCAGCACACCACCATTGCCAGGAAGGCGGAGCTATGGCAAAGGATCGTCGACAGGGTCAACGCTGTGGGACAGCATCCCAGGAACCGGGAAGACATCCGAAAGCGCTGGAACGACCTACGGGGGAAGGTGCGGTCGATGGTGTCAAGACACAACATCGCTGTGCAGAAGACTGGCGGCGGACCCCCACCCACTCCACCCGAATCCACAGCATGGGAGCAAGAGGTCTTGAACATCCTGCATCCTGAGGGCCTCGCTGGAGTAGGCGGAGGAATGGACTCTGGTAAGTCTAATCTCAACTACCTTACCCCCCCCAACCACCAGCACGCCAACCCACACCCCCACCCTCACCCCCAAACCCCCAGCACACATCCTCCCTGCCAATGTCTCCCCAGCACAACCCACCCAACACAACACCAATCCCTGAATGCCAACACAAACCATGGCCACCCATCACCTAAGCATGACCACTGCACATACCCATCCCCCCCCCACAAACCACCCTCACAACTCCTCCCAGAAGGGAATGCCAGCACTGGGGGTCAAGGGCACCCACAAATCGCACGCCATGGCACACACAGAAGCAATAACCATACTCTTTTACCCCTGCAGGGCCCGAACGCCAACACACCGGCCAGGAGGGTCCAGATTTGTCCATCCCGCCCCCAGAACAGGCCCCCAGTGATGACAGCAGCTCTGTAGACCTAGAACCTGATGACCAGCCTGGACCATCGGGGACCTCTGGACAGTCGGTTCCCCACACACAGACACAGGCCACAGCAGACTCAACCCCCTCTGGGAATACCAGCACAGCTCCCACCCAGCGGGCCCATGCCTCTGTCTCCAGGACGCGTCAATCAGCGGTGTGTCCACCACTACAGGGCACTCAGGCTGACCCACCACCCCAACAACAACATGGACCTGGGGGCAGTGGTAGTGGGCACACCGTCCAGGGGACAGAGGCCCGGGGAAACAGGGGAACTGGGAGGGCTGCTGTGCGAGAGAGGGTGGACCGGCCCAGGGAACCCACTCTCCAAGAGGCCCTCACCACCATCATGGGAGCATACCACCACTCCCAGGAGACGATGGCGACGGTACTGGCCAGGTTCCAGGAGATCCAGGCACAGTAGGAGGAACGGTACATGGGGTTCCGATACGAACTCAGGAACATCGGTTCCGCAATGGGGACCATCGTCCTGGCCCTCACCCAGATAGTCACCACATTGCGGGACCATGTGGCACCCCAAAGGGCCCCTGTCACTAGCCCGGACCACGAACAGCCTACCACCTCCGCCGGCGCTAGTGGACAGGAGGCCCCCACACAACGACAGGCCACCAGAACCCCACCTCCTGCTGAAGATCAACCACCCCGCAAGCGGAACCTGAGATCACACAAGAAGACAGAGTAGGATGCCAAGACCCCTGCCAGCATAAGATACCCCCTGATGTCATCCCACTGTCCCACATTGTCACCCTGTCCAACCTTGAACTGCCCCTGCTCCATCCTTCCACAGGCATATGGACAATGCACCTGTGCAACTGAGAACTGGACTCTGCCATGGACATTACTCCACCCCCACCCATCACCGTTTTACTATCATGGACCCATATGCAGCACTTAAAATAAATCACAATTGCACTTCAAAAATCAGGAGTCTGCTTTACAAATGTATTACACATAATGGTGCAATAATGTTCAGTCACATTGTGATGACAACATACCAATGTCTATAAGCATTAGTCCATGGTCAAACAAAGCAGCAGTCACGCTGTGGGTCATACAGCTCTGAAAAGGGAAGGGAAAGTCAAAAATCAGTTAAAAGGAACTGGGGGAAACACAGAAAGTAGAGATGTAGGAGGGCAGAAGTAAATGTAAAAAGGCGTGGGTGATTCTTACCTGTGTGCTACTGAAAATACTGTTGTATAACTGTGTCCCTGTTGTCCGTGTCGTCCCCGTCGTCTTCCTCCTCTTCACTCTCCACAGGCTCCACAGCTGCTACAACACCACCATCTGGACCATCCTCCTGCAGGAAAGGCACCTGGCGTCGCAATGCAAGATTGTGAACCATACAGCAGGCCACGATGATATGACACACCTTCTTTGGTGAGTACCTTAGGGATCCACCTGTCATATGCAGGCACCTAAACCTGGCCTTCAGGACCCCGAAGGTCCATTCTATAATCCTCCTAGTTCGCCCATGTGCCTCATTGTAGCGTTCCTCTGCCCTGGTCCGGGGATTCCTCACTGGGGTCAATAGCCAAGGCAGGTTGGGGTAACCAGAGTCACCTATTAGCCACACACGGTGTCTCTGTAGCTGTTCCATCACATAAGGGATGCTGCTATTTCGCATGACATACGCGTCATGCACTGATCCAGGGAACTTGGCATTTAGATGGGAGATGTACTGGTCAGCCAAACAGACCACCTGGACATTCATCGAATGGTAATTTTTTCTATTTCTGTACACCTGCTCATCGTCTTTTGGGGGTACTAAAGCCACATGGGTCCCATCAATGGCACCAATGATGTTGGGGATATGTCCAAGGGCATAGAAATCACCCTTCACAGTGGCCAAATCACCCTCCTCAGGGAAAACAATGTATCTCCGCATGTATTTCATCAGGGCAGACAACACTCTGGACAAAACCTTAGAAAACATAGGCTGAGCCATCCCTGATGACATGGCCACTGTTGTCTGAAAAGACCCACTTGCCAAAAAATGGAGTACTGACAGAACCTGCACCAGAGGGGGAATCCCTGTGGGTTGGCGGATGGGGGACATCAGGTCAAGCTCCAGCTGGGCACACAGTTCATGTATAGTGGCTCGGTCAAGTCGGTATCGAAGTATAATATGTCGTTCTTCCATTGTCGACAGGTCCACCAGCGGTCGGTACACGGGAGGATTCATCCTTCTCCTCGCAAGTCCCAGCGGACGGTGCCTAGGAAGGACAACATGGAGCACAGAGTCAAGCAACCCACAGGTACGTTCACCCAGCTTGCACAGTACACGAATCGCTATGCATTGAAAGGCTTGTATGAGTGGCAATGCAAGGCCTAGGCCTTTGTGACGCAGTAGCAATTAAGCCATGTGGGCCCTTGTAATGGCGGCTGCCTGACCTGAGAAGTGTGACAGTGGGATATGAGGTCAACGCGCTGGCGTGGCAGACCGTGGCGGTAGGCGGTCGAAGACCGCAGTGCGAAGGCGCATTGGTTAACATTGAACCCTATGGGTCTCAGGAGCCAATGACGAGGTGCGCCGGCGGTCGCGGTACGCACAGCGGCGGTACGCACCGCCGCAGGCGTGACCGCCATTTTCTATCTGCTTAACCACTTGAGACCTGACCATCCACAGGAGAGGACCTATACTGCAAGTGCTGCTGTGACCTCGGTCTGGAAGAGACAATGGCTGCTGTGACTGGGGAAAGGGCCCCTGCCTTCACTTCAGAAGAGTTGGAGAAACTTGTGGATGGGGTCCTGCCCCAGTATGCGCTACTCTACAGTCCTCCAGACCAACAGGTAAGTACACTGGGTGCACGTTGAATGGGCTATGCCTGGGTTGTGTATGGTGGATGTAAGATGGTGGGGTGGGGAGCGAATGAGGAGTGCAAGGCACGACAGATGAGAGCATGTGCCACATGGCAGGGTTGGGAAGGGGGGGGCAATCACATCTAACATGCAGAAAAATGATGAAAATTCCTTTCCCACCCTGTACATGTCAAATAGGTCAGCGCCCATCAGAAAGTCGACATTTGGCGTGCCATCGCCAAGGAAGTCCGGGCCCTGGGAGTCCACCACAGACGGGGCACCCACTGCCGCAAGAGGTGGGAGGACATCCGCCGCGGGACCAGGAAGACCGCCGAGTCACTGCTGGGGATGGCCTCCCAACGTAGGAGGGGTGCCAGTCATACCTTGACCCCCCTGATGTCCCGGATCCTGGCGGTGGCCTACCCCGATTTGGATGGGCGCGTGAGGACATCACAGCAGACAGAAGGGGGTGAGTCCCAGCACATTCTGCTATCTTTACACGCAGTGGAGGCGTCTGGGTGGGGGAGGAGGGCTGTGGGTGACATTAGGCCAGGGCGCTTTCAGTAGTGTAGTCCCCTCCTTTAGGCATGGCCCTGTGCCCCCGCCCCCCACCTCTGTAGGGTGCCAAGTACAGCAATCCATCGTCCAGCATCACCCATGTGCGCATTTGTTGTCCATAGACCTGTTGGCCTAGTCACAAGTACTGAGTAGTATACCCCGATTGTGCGGCGTAGTGCATGAGGCTCCTGTGTCTGTCCTCTCCGCCAACGGTGTTGACAATGCATGCACTCAACCTGTTTTTATTTCTCCCCCCACCCTTTTTCTTTATCTTCTTGTGCATGTGTGCATTAGCATCATCAGGCGGAGGAGAATTGGCATCGGAGCACGAGGGAGCTGCAACTCACAAGGCCCCGGTGGGCCATGCTACAGACACCGAGGTCACCAGTGATACGGAGGGCGAGGGGAGCACCACAACGGGTACCCGTGGTGACACCAGCGCCACCGACACGTCCTCGGAAGGGAGCTCCCTAGCGGTGGCGGCAACATCCGGGCCCCCCGCCTCTACAGGTACAGCCGCCACCCAGCGCACCTGCTCCACCCTCCCAGCAGCCCCTCAGCCTTCGCTCCGTGCCCGCTCGCCCAAGAAGGCGGGCATCTCCTTCGCCCCAGGCACCTCAGGCTCTGCCCCTGTTACCTCTGCTGCCCTCAGTGAGGAGGTCATTGACCTCCTACAGACCATCATTGTTGGGCAGTCTACCCTTCTGAATGCCATCCAGGGGGTAGAGAGGGAGGTGCATCGGAGCAATGCATACCTGGAGGGCATTCATTCGGGTCAGGCTGCCCATCAACGATCGTTCAATGCTCTGGCCTCAGCACTGACGGCAGCCATTGTCCCTGTTTCCAGCCTCCCTCTTCTAACTGCCTCCACCCTGTCTCTGTCTCCTGTTCCTCAGCCTATCCCATCCACACCATCAGACCAGCCTGCACACACCTCAACACCCAAGGGCAGCTCATCCAGACATAAGCACCACAGATCACACAAGCATTCACCCAAGCAACACCCAGATGCAGACATGGCAACAGTCACTACCACCTCTGTGTCCCCCTCCTCCTCGTCTCCCTCCTCCCTCCCTGTGACGTCTCCACTCACACCTGCATGCACACCACCATCAGCCAGTACTTCCATCACCAGCACACCCTCCAGTACAGTCCGCACACGTGCAGTCACCACCCCCACTGCCATTTACACGTCCCCTGTGTCCTCTCCCACTGTGTCTGTCACCCCTCTTCCAAGACACACAAACGAAGGCAGCCACCCACCCAACAGCCAACCACCTCACGACAGCCTACGTCACAAGCACCTGCACCCAAAGACAGCACACCTGACTCTCCTACAACCACATCCTCTTCCTCCACTCCCATACCCACTACACCTACCCTTTACATTGGTCCTAAAAAACTTTACCTCTCCAAACTTAACCTCTTTGCCCCACCTGACCCACCCCCTCCATCTGCTAAGAGTCCCAAGAGCACCTCAGCCACCACCAGCCCTGCTTCAAGTGTCACCATTGTGCACGGGTTTTGGAGTCCACCCTTTCCCAGCACTGATACATCGGCCAGCAGCAAGGGGACAGCCAGCCCCCCCCCTGGAAAGAGGTCCAGTAAAATCAAGGGCCGCCGCGAGAAGACTGACACGGCTGCCCCCAAGGAGCAAAGTCACGGGCCATCACCTGCCACAACAGTCAAGGGGAGGCAAGGGCCAGAGAGCCTCATCGAAGGAGGGCAAGGGCAGCAGGGTGGAGAAGTCAGCCAGCAGGGGCGTGGACAAGGAGGGCCCCACAAGCCCCATCCCGGGTGTGAGGGAGGACACCCACGGGCCCAGGACTCCGTCAGCGAAGGGTCCAGCAAATGCACGGTCGGAGGGCGACTAAGCAGGGAGTCCTGGCCAGGTCTGGCTCCCTTGAATGACTGGACAAGCACCGCTGAAGAGGGCCCCGCCGTGCAGAAAGGCACCGCTGAAGAGGGCCCCGCTGTGAAGAAAGGCACCGCTGAAGAGGGCCCCGCCGAGAAGAAAGGCACCGCTGAACAGGGCCCCGCCGTGAAGAAAGGCACCGCTGAAGAGGGCCCTGCTGTGAAGAAAGGCACCGCTGAAGAGGGCCCCGCCGAGAAGAAAGGCACCGCTGAAGAGGGGCCCCGCCGTGAAGAAAGGCACCGCTGAAGAGGGCCCCACCGTGAAGAAAGGCACCGCTGAAGAGGGCCCCGCCGAGAAGAAAGGCACTGCTGAACAGGGCCCGCCGTGAAGAAAGGCACCGCTGAAGAGGGCCCCGCCGAGAAGAAAGGCACCGCTGAACAGGGCCCCGCCGTGAAGAAAGGCACCGCTGAAGAGGGCCCCGCCGAGAAGAAAGGCACCGCTGAACAGGGCCCTGCCGTGCAGAAAGGCACCGCTGAAGAGGGCCCCGCCGTGAAGAAAGGCACCGCTGAAGAGGGCCCCGCCGTGAAGACAGGCACCGCTGAACAGGGCCCCGCTGTCTCAAGCACCGCTCCGCTGGGCCCCGCCATCTCAAGCACAGCTCCGCTGGGCCCTTCCTGTCAAGCACCGCTCCGCTGGGCCCCGCCGTCTCAACTACCGCTCCGCTGGGCCCTTCCTGTCAAGCACCGCTCCGCTGGGCCCTTCCTGTCAAGCACTGCTCCGCTGGGCCCTTACTGTCAAGCACCGCTCCGCTGGGCCCCGCCGTCTCAAGCACCGCTCCGCTGGGCCCTTCCTGTCAAGCACCGCTCCGCTGGGCCCCGCCGTCTCAAGTACCGCTCCGCTGGGCCCTTCCTGTCAAGCACAGCTCCGCTGGGCCCTTCCTGTCAAGCACCGCTCCGCTGGGCCCTTCCTGTCAAGCACAGCTCCGCAGGGCCCTTCCTGTCAAGCACCGCTCCGCTGGGCCCCGCCGTCTCAAGTACCTCTCCGCTGGGCCCTTCCTGTCAAGCACCGCTCCGCTGGGCCCTTCCTGTCAAGCACCGCTCCGCTGGGCCCCGCTGTCTCAAGCACCGCTCCGCTGGGCCCTTCCTGTCAAGCACCGCTCCGCTGGGCCCCGCCGTCTCAAGCACCGCTCCGCTGGGCCCTTCCTGTCATTCACCGCTGGCCCATTGACAGTGCCGGTTCTGTGTCGAGCTAGTGTTCACGCTGCACTCGGGGCACCCTGCCTCCTCCATGACCAGTGGAGTCTGTAATCCACCTGATGGACTGTGGCTTTGCACTCCCCAGGATGGGACAGTGGGCATGGTGGCCCCTTCGTGGTTCTGGCGTCGTGGACCCCTGTGGCTGAGGTGCCCCCCCTTCCCTTCCCCCTGAGGTGCCTGTAGTTTTGTCATCTGATGCCTCAGCAGTGTTCTCTCCAACGGACTCAGGTCTCCTGTGTGGGCTTTGCCCATGTGTTTGGTACACATTGGCCCACGGACTGTGGAAATTTGACACACTGAGCAGGACTTATTGACTTTGTACATAGCTTTCGCACTGTTCATGATTTTTGCTTTGATATTTCATTGCGATAATTTTCCATGACTTCAATGAACCTAATTTTACATAAATTTAATTAAAAATGTTATTATGTCTTTGCATTTTTTAGGGGGGGTTGGGCGGAGTCACTCAGTTGTTGCTCTGCATTGGTATGTTGATAGTTGGGGGGGGGGCGTATGTGTGTGCCCGTAACCTTTCGTCCTCCCCCCTCCCCTGTGTCGTAGGTGCAGTACTCACCGTCGTCTTCTGCGCCGGAGTTCGTACTCGTGGTAGATGAGCAGGTAGACAAGAGCTGGTAGGATGTTTAATTCGGGTTCCATGCTGTCCTCCGTCCTCGTGGAGTGTATAGAGGTGAGCGTTTTCCCGTTCGTAGTCTGTTTCCGCCATGTTTTTATCGGCGGGGCTCCCGCCCCGGAAAAGGTGGCGGATTGGTGAGTTGTGATACTGTGGGCGGTACATTGTCTGCCGCCTGCCTGTTGGCGGTGACCGCCGTGCTGTTTGTCTGTCCCGCCGTGGCGGTCGGAGTGTTAAAGCGGCGGGCTGTTTTGGCGGTTCCCGCCAGGGTCAGAATTCCATTTTTTGGACCGCCAGCCTGTTGGCGGGTTGGCCGCCGCTTTATCACCGACTGCCAGGGTCAGAATGACCCCCTTTGTCTGCCAACTTAAAAGGGGGGACTGGGAGCCCCAGATTTTGAACTCTACTATCTGTCAGCTCAATTACAGTGGCTGGCGAGATGGCTAAATGGACTAAACCTGACAGAGACAACGCTGGACGGTGAACCGGGGCGAGGGGAGGAATCCATAGCCCATATGCTACGGGGGAAAACAGTACTGCCCAAACCAAACATATTGGTATCCACAGCTCTGGCAGCATGGGGTAGAGCTCTTCAGAGAATAAATACAATTAATCCATATGCACCTGCACTTCCCCTTGTGGGACTCCCACGTGACGCTTTACCATCGGACAACTTAGATGTTGGACAGAGGCAGGGATCACTACTGTGGGCGACTGCTACCGGGGGGATGCTGATCCCCTTCAGGGGCCTTGCAGACCAAAAGGGTCTACCACTCGGTCAATTCCTGACTTAGTGCAGGTCATGAAAACACTGTGGGGAGACGGTAGTGACGAACCACCCACGGCGCAGCCCTTCAGACTATGCTGGTTGTGGGGGGAGCCACACACTTAGGGCCATATTTATACTTTTTGACGCACAACTGCGCCAACGCAGTTGTGCGTCAAAAATTTTAACGCCGGCTAACGCCATTCCAAAGCGCCATGCGGGCGCCTTATTTATGGAATGACGTTAGCCGGCGCAGCTGACTGGTGTGCGTCAAAAAAAATGACCCACACCAGGCAGCGCCGGCGTAGGGGAAAATGGAGCTTGGGCGTCAAAAAATGGGGCAAGTCAGGTCTGAGGCAAAATATTGGCCTCAACCCGATTTGCGCCATTTTTTTTGACTCCCAACCCCCATTGAAATGACTCCTGTCTTAGCACAGACAGGAGTCATGCCCCCTTGCCCAATGGCCATGCCCAGGGGACTTATGTCCCCTGGGCATGGTCATTGGGCATAGTGGCATGTAGGGGGGCACAAATCAGGCCCCCCTATGCCACAAAAAAAAAAATACTTACCTGAACTTACCTTAAGTTCCCTGGGATGGGTCCCTCCATCCTTGGGCGTCCTCCTGGGGTGGGCAAGGGTGGCAGGGGGTGTCCCTGGGGGCATGGGAGGGCATATCTGGGCTGCTTCCGAGCCCACAGGTCCCTTAACGCCAGCCCTGACCAGGCGTTAAAAAATGATGCAAAACCCGCTGGACGTCAATTTTTTTGACCCGCCCACTCCAGTGCGTCATTTTTGCACGGGAGTTTAAATAAGGCGCACATGCGTTGGAGTCATTTTTTAGACGGGAACGCCTACCTTGCATATCATTAACGCAAGGTAGGTGTCCACGCTAAAAAATGACGCAAACTCCAAGATCTTTGGCGCTAGACGGGTCTAACGCCGAAGTATAAATATGGAGTTAGCTTTGCGTCAGATTTGCGTAAAAAAAACGACGCAATTCCGGCGCAAACAGAGTAAAAATATGCCCCTTAGTAACCTGGATATATAAGGCTCTAAATGGGATGATTGAGAGGCCACTGGATGGACTGTGACTCAAATGGGACACCGTCATAGATAAGACCATGACGGATGGCAAATGGCATAAGACTTTAGCCTCAGCATGTAAGATTTCACGTAATACACGTCTGAAGTTTATACAATACAATTATGTCCATAGAACTACCTCACCCCGCATAGAATTAACCGGATTTATGGCGGGTCGGTGGGACCGTGCCCCCAATGCTGGCTGGTTGATGCGGACCTTTGCCATTTGACATGGGGCTGCCCCCTGCTAAGACCCTATTGGAGCAGGGTGACTGCCTGACTCAATACAGTTTTACAAACACAGCTAGATGATGGGTCTGCGGTGTGCCTGTTGGACCTCTTTAACAAGCCCCTAGCTAAAAAAGTGGGGAACAGGTTTGCAGATTTTGCAGATTTGGCACTGGTGCTTGCATGAAGGAGAGTGGCGATGGCCTGGAAAAGCAAGTGTGGACCCTGTCTTGCCACATGGGTGACGGATGATACTCATTGGGCTAGGGCGGAGGGCGCTCCAAAGAGAGGAGATGAGGGGACTGAGGTGCCAGTCGATTGCCCCTTTGTGGGTGGAAGTGGTGGATGCATGGGAGACACTGGACGTCGAGGCAGATGATAACGGGGGTGGAGCCCTGGCTTTGAATGACGCAGGGGTGGGTGAGCCCTGATGCAGACTGGGCCGCTGTTGGGCTGCGTCCTGGGAGGGACTCCCCCCCATAGTCCGAACCTCTGTGCCCCGCCTCTCATGTGTGCCCTCTTTCCCCTCCCCCTCCCGGCCCTCGACTGGCACAGACACCTGTACACCACATATGAGACTTCTGAAACGCTGGGCAAGTTACTGGGTTAATTAATTGGGATGTTCTGGGTTTTTCCACTTTGTTTTTGGCTACTGTACACAGGGAAGACAGGTATGCATCTCTGGAATGCTGAGCGGAGCGATCACCAGCTCCCTGTCTCGCAAACATGTAACTGACTCTTTGACTGAGATGTTGTCACTGTAATTCTGCCTGCCGGGGATAGACTAAGGTGCTGGACACTTCACACCTATGGTTTTATGAAACAGGTGATGGTTACCCACAAGCTGTACACCAATGTGATGCGGTGCCTTGGGCGGTCTAACATGGCAATGTGAATGAACCAAATTATACTATTTGAAAAGCCAATAAAAAGAATTGGAAAAAAAAAACTTAGTATTGTTATATAAAGAATTCTGGATGGGTAATAGTGAATTGCAGGGATGTTTTACAAGAAGGTGTTCTGAGTGACATCAAATTGATCAACAAAAGCGGTGCTGGAGTTGTATGTGATGTCACGGAAAACCCTGAGTTGAAAAATATCCCCATAATTCACTTTTAACCCATTTTTAACGTTATGTATGGCCCCTAAAATCATCGCCCCTGTCCTCAACTACTGCAAAGTGGCAGAGAACAATGGGAGATCGATATATAACATGCATCTCCTCTCTGACGCAAAGGTGAAAAATGAATATCTTACCTGCTATCCTTAAGCAAAGCCCACTACGTTCCCTGCCTTCCTTCCCCAACTTGCAGCTGTGCTTTCTGCTTTCAGTCAAAGCAGACAAACAGAGCATCACTGAGAGTCTCTCAGAGAGCCCTTTCACCTTGTCTGTATGGCCTTTATGAGATCACAGCAGTTGATAACCAGTTTTGTTGACAACTGCTGTGATGTCATAGCAAGGGGTTATGACTTTCAGAAATTGATATAAACAGATAGATGCTCTCTATAAGAGCCATACATACCATTACACTTATCCATTGTTCATTTGCCTTGGTAAAATCAGTAAAATCTCTACCTCACATTTACAAACCTTTTTAAAGATAAATGGAGTAAAGTATAGTACATCCTTCTAAATATTCTTATATATATTTCGTATGTGTATTTGTAAATCCCGTATCACGCACAAGGGTATCCTGGTTCTGAGCAGGTGGATGTGCTTAGCCCTGCTTTGCCTTCTCAATATTTTATCAAATATCTAGGCTTCAATATTTTATCTGTCCAATATTTGAAATTCGACCTTATGGCAGTATACTGCATATGTTACAAAGGGAATACAGCCCCTTAATAGGACAGCATTCTACTCAGCTTGTAATGTGCCTAAGAACTGTCAATGGCATCATTGTGCTGCTCCATTATGTGGCAAATGACCAGTGAAGTAATCCTGTGTAGTGTAGACAAGAGATGAGGGACCATTAACAGAAGCAGGATCGCTTTAGAGAATTGCAAATTGCAGAAATCTCGTTCTTCTAATATGATGTTCAGCAAAATGTTCATTAATTCAGGGAAGGAGTTCTATACTCTTAGTTCTCATAAGGACACAGGTGCTGATAAACGTGTATAGTCAGTGACTGCCAGTGCTTAATTTGTGCTTGTTTCCTGTGCTGAGCACCGGCACTTATTTTTTAGGGCCGGTGCTTAGTCTTCTGCCTCAAGCATTTTCTGCGAGCAAAAGACACACATGGGAAAGACTGAGGAAGAGAAAAACAAAAAAGCGTCACAAAGGTAGAAAGCAGAAAGCTACTAGAGTGAGTGGAAGGGGCAGGGAGTGGCTTTAAATGGATTGAAGAGGCCCGAGATGGCTTCAGGATTAGACTGCCTTAGTATTCTGTGCTTGCACATTTAAATGCAGCAGACTAGTGTTTAAGCACTGGTGACTGCCAGTAATTTATGGTAGGGAGGGGGTCATGCCATACACACACACACATACACTTGCTCACTCACACCCATGCACTCACAAATATGCACATACCCATTCACAACACTCACTCATAACAAATTCATACATTCATACATACATGCATGCAGACACACATCAAACATTCCAAAACTTAAAACTTGCCTGCCCTGCAGATTCAAGAGAGGAAAGCCTTGGAGATCCCAGAAAGATTAGGACCAAAGGTCAGCCAATGAGGAAAGGCAAAGGTCCCTCACTCGTCACAAAGTAGGATGGGGTCAGTGAGACTTGCTGTCCCCACTTCACTCCATGACAAGGTGTCACAGATTGACAGTCAGCCCCGGACACTTCAGAGCTCAAAAGTGAAGCACTCAGGTCTTAGGCAATCAGGGATGCTCTCCCGTTGTCATGAGGGTGAGGGACTTGAGGCAATTTTGCCAGGCTAAGGAGGTCACACACAGGGCTGGGAAATCCTCAGCCTGGCAAAGTTCAACTCAGGCAGCCAGGAGACTGCATGTTTAACACATGTCTAGCTCCTGGTTGCCTGACCTGAAAAAGAAGAGTGTCTGACAGGCTGACATTTGCTTAGCCTGACAGACACTCTTCTTCTCAGGAAAAAGGTGAGGGGCATGGCCCCTTCATCTGTTTGGATGGGCTGAGGCTGCATAGAGTCCAGAATCCTTTTTTGCAGTAATTACATAATTGTGGAACAAAATGGCCATAACGAGATATAAGAAGATCAGAAATTCGGTCACCTATTTGGGTTTCTTTAGAAAATTGCAGCATGTGCTGAGATAATCCTGGGAATGATAGCAACTGCTGAATGCAAAGATAATGATGCTACAACTCACAATCGTTGAGTATATTTAGTCACTTGTTGGCTGATTGGAAATTATGGCAGAGGAATCAAGTGTAAATCATGGTGTCTTTTTTTGCTTTCTTAATGGAAAAATGCAAAGGCAGTGCCTTTCTAAATTAAATTAAACAGATGAGCATTCCTAATTTGGGAACATCATAGGTGTTAGCACATCTGAAATACTAAGGATGGGGCTCACCAAGGGAGATTCGGTGTTTGCCATCAAAGAGTTCACTCTGCCAGGTAAGTATGGAGTATCTTGTAGAGGGATTGATAGCAGTGGTATATAATTCATCTACTCTGGGTATGATAAGAACAGATAAGAAAGATAAAATTGGGCAGACTAGCTCGGCTGGAACCCTCTGAATATGCTCTGAAAGGCCAAGTGGAGCTTCATAAAGCTATGGTAAATCAGGTCTAAATTATGCAAAGTATAAGTTAAAAATATGCCTTAATAATGTATTTATGTGTTACTGATTCTGAGATAATGTAGGCTTTGTTTAAAATACAGATACGACCTTCATGCAAATAGTGATAGACACACTGTTGGAAATGGCCTTTCTGCAGGGTCACTCCCGAACGTTTTGCCTTCCTCCTTCTTTTTCTGACCTAATTTTTGCCCGTTTTAGGACTCTGTGCACTTCACCACGTCCGAACCAGTGCAAAGTGCATATGCTCTCTCCTTAAAACAGGGTGACATTGGCTCATACCCAGTTGGCTTATTTAATGTACTTATAAGTCCCTAGTCAAGTGCACTACATGTGCCCAGGGCCTGTAAATTAAATGCTACTAGTGGGCTACAAGATTGGTTGTGCCACCCACATAAGTAGTCCCCTAACCATGTCTCAGGCCTGCCTCTGCAGTGCCTGTGTGTACAGTTTCACTGCCACTTCAACATGGCATTTAAAAGTACTTGCCAAACCTTAAACTCCCCTTTTTCTACATATAAGTCACCCCTAAGGTAGGCCCTAGGTTTCCCATAGGGCAGGGTGCTATGTAGGTAAAAGGCAGGGCATGAACATGTGTGATCTATATGTCCTGGTAGTGTAAAACTCCTAAATGTGTTTTATAATGCTGGGTGGCCTGCTCCTTTCACAGGAAAGCATTGGGGCTACCCTTATATACTGTTTGAGTGGTAGATCCCGATCTGAAAGGAGTAGCCAGGTCTTATTTAGTATAGCCAGAATAGTGATACAAAACCCTGCCTAATGGTGAAGTGGATTTTATATTACTATTTTAGAAATGCTACTTTTAGAAATTGAGCATTTCTCTACACTTAAATCCTTCTGTGAATTCCAATCCACGTCTGGCTAGGTTTAGTTGACAGCATCCTTGTGCATTCACTCAGACAACCCCAAACACAGGATGCTCAGTCACACATGCACACATCTCCATATTGAATGAGTCTTCCTAGGCTGGGAGGGTGGATGGCCTGACACTTACATGTCAAGGGACAGTAGCCTGCCCTCATACAAAGGACTGCCACACTCCCTACTGGGACCCTGGCAGACAGGATGGAACTGAAAGGGCACCTTGTGCACTTCTGAGCCACTCTTTGAAGTCTCCCCCACTTTAAACAGTTGGGTATTTAAGCAGGGTCTCTGACCCTACCAACTCAGACACTTCTTGACAAGACACTCTTGTCCCAGACACTTCAAAGAGAAGAGAACCTGAACCAGAACCTGCAACCTGCTACCCAAAGGACTCATCTGACTGCTTTTCTGAGAAGGACTTCTGCCTTGCTGTTGCCCTGCTGCCTTGCTGCTCTCTGGCTGTGCTGAGAAGTGCTCTCCAAGGGCTTGGATAGAGCTTGCCTCCTGCTCCCTGAAGTCTCAGGACTTCCTGCAAGAAGAACTCCCAGTGAGATGTTAATTGCAGCAAGCCTGCAGAAAACGACACACAGCCTACATTGCGGTGAAAAATTCACCCCACGCTGAACCGGAATGATGCAGCCTGACTTTGCAAGGAGAAGATCGACGCAGCGCCAGCGTGGTGACCAGAAATTCGATGCACAGCCCACTGGATCAACGCAAAGCTGAGCCAAAATGACGCAGCCTGACTTCCTGAGAGGAATCGACGCAGCGCCTGCCATTCGGTAGAAATTTCCACACAATTCCCACTGGATCGACGCAGCCCCTGTGTATTCATCCTGCAAGTGCCGGATTTCAATGCATCGCCCCCGGGGAGTCTGAAATCCCCGTAACCCAAATAGGATCCAAGTCCATGCACTGGAAATTGATGCAAAGCCTTCCATGCATGGAAAATAAATCGACGCACACCTCCCTGTTTTCCCCGCATCTCTTCTCCTGTGGTTCCTTGCAGAGGTTTTGAACACAAACCAGGTACTTTGTGCTTGCAAGAGACATTTGTTGCTTTAAAGAGACTAAAGACACTTGATATAATTTTTACAGTGATATTTCAACATATGCTTATTGCATCTTAATCGTTTTGACCTGCATCTTACCAGATAAATATTATATATTTTTCTAAACACTGTGGGGGTCATTCCAACCCTGGCGGTCGGTGATAAAGCGGCGGCCAACCCGCCAACAGGCAGGCGGTCCAAAAAATGGAATTCTGACCCTGGCGGGAACCGCCAGCACAGCCCGCCACTTTAACACTCCTACCGCCACGGCGGGACAGACAAACAGCACGGCGGTCACCGCCAACAGGCAGGCGGCAGACAATGTACCGCACACCCTATCACAACTCACCAATCCGCCACCTTTTCCGGGGCGGGAGCCCCGCAGATAAAAACACGGCATAAACAGACTACGAACGGGAAAACGCTCACCTCTACACACTCCACGAGGAAGAAGGACAGCATGGAACCCGAATTAAACATCCTACCAGCTAATGTCTACCTGCTCATCTACCACGAGTACGAACGCCGGCGCAGACGACAACGGTGAGTACTGCACCTACGACACAGGGGAGGGGGGAGGAGGAAAGCTTACGGGCACACACATACGCCATACACCCACCCTCCCACCCCAAATATCTACACCCCAATGCAGAGCAACAAGTCAGAGTGACACCCCCCAAACCCACCGGAATAATGCAAAGACACAATTAAAATGATCTATAAAATATATGTATAAATAGCTCCATTGAAGTCATGGGAAATATGCAATATGAAAGATACAAAATAAGGAATGAACATAGTTGAAAATATATACATAGGCAATAAGTCCGGCCCATTCTGTCAAAGTTCCATAGTCCGTGGGCCAATGTGCACAAACACATGGGCAAAGCCCACACACAAGACCAGATACCATTGGAGAGAACACTGCTGGGGCATCAGATGATAAAACTACAGGCACCTCAGGGGTGAGGGAAGGGGGGGCACCTCAGCCACATGAGTCCACGACGCCAGATCCACGAGGGGCCTCCATGCCCACTGTCCCATCCTGGGGAGTGCAAAGCCACAGTCACACAAGTCTCTACAGTGGGTGGCTTGCCCACTGTGCCATCCTGGGGAGTGCAAAGCCACAGTCCATCAGATGGATTACCGACTCCACTGTTAATGGAGGAGGCATGGTGCCCAGAGTGCTTCGTGAAGCCCTGCTCGACACAGAACCAGCACTGTCAATGGGCCAGCGGTGCTTGAGACGGCGGTGCCCAGCGGAGCGGTGCTTGAGATGAAGGGCCCAGCGGAGCGGGCCTTGACAGGAAGGGCCCAGCTGAGCGGTGCTTGAGACGGCGGTGCCCAGCGGAGCGATGCTTGACAGGAAGGGCCCAGCAGAGCGGTGCTTGACAGGAAGGGCCCAGCGGAGCGGTTCTTGAGATGAAGGGCCCAGCGGAGCGGTGCTTGAGACGGCGGTGCCCAGCGGAGCGGTGCTTGACAGGAAGGGCCCAGCGGAGCGGTGCTTGAGACGGCGGTGCCCAGCAGAGCAGTGCTTGACATGAAGGGCCCAGCGGAGCGGTGCTTGACAGGAAGGGCCCAGCGGAGCGGTGCTTGAGACGCCGGTGCCCAGCGGAGCGGTGCTTGACAGGAAGGGCCCAGCGGAGCGGTGCTTGAGACGGCGGTGCCCAGCGGAGCAGTGCTTGACAGGAAGGGCCCAGCGGAGCGGTGCTTGACATGAAGGGCCCAGCGGAGCGGTGCTTGACAGGAAGGGCCCAGCGGAGCGGTGCTTGAGACGGCGGTGCCCAGCGGAGCGGGGCTTGACAGGAAGGGCCCAACGGAGCGGTGCTTGACATGAAGGGCCCAGTGGAGCGGTGCTTGACAGGAAGGGCCCAGCGGAGCGGTGCTTGAGACTGCGGTGCCCAGCGGAGCGGGGCTTGACAGGAAGGGCCCAGCGGAGCGGTGCTTGAGACGGCGGTGCCCAGCGGAGCGGTGCTTGACAGGAAGGGCCCAGCGGAGCGGTGCTTGACATGAAGGGCCCAGCGGAGCGGTGCTTGACAGGAAGGGCCCAGCGGAGCGGTGCTTGAGACGGCGGTGCCCAGTGGAGCGGTGCTTGACAGGAAGGGCCCAGCGGAGCGGTGCTTGACATGAAGGGCCCAGCGGAGCGGTGCTTGACAGGAAGGGCCCAGCGGAGCAGTGCTTGAGACAGCGGTGCCCAGCGGAGCGGTGCTTGACAGGAAGGGCCCAGCGGAGCGGTGCTTGACATGAAGGGCCCAGCAGAGCGGTGCTTAACAGGAAGGGCACAGCGGAGCGGTGCTTGACAGGAAGGGCCCAGCGGAGCGATGCTTGAGACGGCGGTGCCCAGCGGAGTGGTGCTTGACAAAAAGGGCCCAGCGGAGCGGTACTTGAGACGGCGGTGCCCAGCGGAGCGGTGCTTGACAGGAAGGGCCCAGCGGAGCGGTGCTTGAGACGGCGGTGCCCAGCGGAGCGGTGCTTGTCACGGCGGGCCCCTGTTCAGCGGTGCTTCTCACGGCGGGCCCCTGTTCAGCGGTGCTTGTCACGGCAGGGTCCTGTTCAACGGTGCTTCTCACGGCGGGGTCCTGTTCAGCGGTTCTTATCACGGCGGGGTCCTGTTCAGCGGTACTTCTCACGGCGGGCCCCTGTTCAGCGGTGCTTGTCACGGCGGGCACCTGTTCAGCGGTGCTTCTAACGGCGGGCCACTGTTCAGCGGTGCTTGTCACGGCGGGCCCCTGTTCAGCAGTTCTTCTCATGGCGGGCCCCTGTTCAGCGGTGCTTGTCACGGCGGGCCCCTGTTCAGCGGTGCTTGTCACGGCGGGGTCCTGTTCAGTGGTTCTTCTCACGGCGGGCCCCTGTTCAGCGGTGCTTGTCACGGCGGGCCCCTGTTCAGCGGTGCTTGTCACGGCGGGCCCCTGTTCAGCGGTGCTTCTAACGGCGGGCCCCTGTTCAGCGGTGCTTGTCACGGCGGGCCTCTGTTCAGCGGTGCTTGTCACGGCGGGCCCCTGTTCAGCGGTTCTTCTCACGGCAGGCCCCTGTTCAGCGGTGCTTGTCCTGTGTTTCTAGGGAGCCAGACCTGGCCAAGACTTCCCGCTCAGTCGCCATCCGACCTTGAGGTCGCGGGGCCCTCCTGTGATGGAGTCCTGGGCCCGTGGGTGTCCTCCGTCACAACCGGAATGGGGCTGGTGGGGCCCTCCTGGGCAGCTCGCCTGCTGCCTGACTTCTCCGCCCTGCTGCCCTTGCCCTCCTTCGCTGAAGCTCTGTGGCCCTTGCCTCTCTTTGATGATGTGGCAGGTGACGGGGCAAGGCTACTGTCCGTCTCAGGCTTGTCGCGCCGGCCCTTCGTTTTTTTTGTCCTCTTCCCAGGGGGTGGGCTGGCTGTCCCCTTGCTGCTGGCCGATGTTCCTGCCCTAGGAGCTGGTGGACTCCAATAGCCCTGCACTATGGTCATAGTAGATGCAGGGCTGGTGGTGGCTGAGGTGCTTTTTTTACTCTTACCAGATGGAGGGGGTGGGTCAGTGATTGGAACGAGCTCAAGGTTGGAAAGGAACTGCACTTGGGAAGGACAGGGATGGGTAGGTGTAGTGGGTATGGGAGTGGAGGAAGAGGATGTGGTTGTAGGAGAGTCAAGTGTGCTGTCTTTGGGTGCAGGTGCTTGTGACGGAGGCTGTCGTGAGGTGGATGGCTGTTGGGTGGGTGGCTGCCTGCGTTTGTGTGGTTTGGAAGAGGGGGTGACAGACACACTGGGAGAGGACACAGGGGACGTGTAAATGGCAGTGGGGGTGGTGACTGCACATGTGCGGACTGTAATGGAGGGTGTGCTGGTGATGGAAGTACTGGCTGATGGTGGTGTGCATGCAGGTGTGAGTGGAGACGTCACAGGGAGGGAGGAGGGAGATGAGGAGGTGGTGGACACACAGGTGGTAGTGACTGTTGGCATGTCTGCATCTGGATGTTGCTTGGGTGACTGCTTGTGGGATCTGTGGTGCTTATGTCTGGATGAGCTGCCCTTGGGTGTAGAGGTGTGTGCAGGCTGGTCTGATGGTGTGGATGGGATAGGCAGAGGAACAGGAGACTGGGACTGGGTGGAGGGAGTCAGAAGAGGGAGGCTGGAGACAGGGACAATGGCTGCCGTCAGTGCTGAGGCCAGAGCGTTGAACGATCGCTGATGGGCAGCCTGGCCCGAATGAATGCCCTCCAGGTATGCATTGCTTCGATGCACCTCCCTTTCTATATCCTGGATGGCATTCAAAAGGGTAGACTGCCCAACAATGAGCGTCCGCAGGAGGTCAATGACCTCCTCACTGAGGGCAGCAGGGGTAACTGGGGCAGGGCCTGAGGTGCCTGGGGCGATGGAGATGCCCGGCTTCCTGGCCGAGCGGGCACGGGGCAAAGGCTGAGGGGCTGCTGGGAGGGCAGGGCTGGTGCGCTGGGTGGCTTGTGTACCTGTTGTGGCGGTGGGCACGGATGTTGCCTCCACCGCAAGGGAGCTCCCTTCCGAGGACGTGTCGGTGTCGCTGACGTCTCCACGGGTCCCCGTTGTGGAGCTCCACTCGCCCTCCGTCTCACTGGTGTACTCGGAGTCTGTTGCATGGCCCTCCGGGGCCATGTGAGATGCATCTCCCTCGTGCGCCGATGCCACTTTTCCTCCGCCTGATGATGCTATTGCACACATGAACAGGAAGACAAAGAAAATGGGTGGGGGGGGAGAAATGAAGACAGGTTGAGTGCATGCATTGGCAACACCGTTGTCGGAGAGGACAGACACAGAAGCCCCCTGCACTAGGCCGCGCAATCGGGGTACACTACTCAGTTATTGTGACTAGGCCTACAGGTCTATGGACGACAAATGCACACATAGATGACACAGGGCCATGAATAGCTGTACTTGGCACCCTACAGAGTTGGGGGGCGGGGGCAAAGGGCCATGCCTAACGGAGGGGCCTAGCCTACAGAATGCGCCCTGGCCTAGAGATAGCCACAGCCCTCCTCCCCCACCCAGACACCTTCACTGCGCGCAAAGATAGCGGAATGTGCTCATACTCACCCCCTTGTGTCTGCTGTAATGTCCTCACGCGCCCATCCAAATCGGGGTAGGCCACCGCCAGGATCCGGGACATCAGGGGGTCAATTGGCGGCTGGCACCCCTCCTACGTTGGGAGGCCATCCCCAGCAGAGACTCGGCGGTCTTTCTGGTCCCGCGGCGGATGTCCTCCCACCTCTTTCGGCAGTGGGTGCCCCGTCTGTTGTGGACCCCCAGGGCCCGGACGTCCTTGGCGATGGCACTCCAAATGCCGATCTTCTGATGGGCGCTGACCTATGTGACATGTACAGGGTGGTAAAGGAAATCTCATTACTTTTCTGCCTGGTCAATGTGAGTGGCCCCCCCCCCTCCCCAACCTTGCCATGTGGCACATGCTCTCATCTTTCGTGCGTTGCACTCCTCATTCGCTCCCCTCCCCACCATCTTACATACACCCCACTCAACACAGGCATAGCCCATTCAACTTGCACCCTGTGTACTTACCTGTTGGTCTGGAGGACCGTAGAGTAGAGCATACTGGGGGAAGACCCCATCAACAAGTTTCTCCAATTCTTCAGAAGTGAAGGCAGGGGCCCTTTCCCCAGTCGCAGCAGCCATTGTATCTCCCAGACTGAGGTCACAGCAGCACTTGCAGTATAGGTCCTCTCCTGTGGATGATCAGGTCTCGAGTGATTAATCAGATAGAAAATGGCGGTCACGCCCGCGGCGGTGCGTACCGCCGCGGTGCGTACCGCGACCGCAGGCACACATCCTCATTGGCTACTGAAGCCCATAGGGTGCAATGTTAACCAATGCGGCTTAGCACTGCGGTCTTCGACCGCCTACCGCCACGGTGTGCCACGCCAGCGCATTGACCTCACATCCCACTGTCACACTTCACAGGTCAGGCAGCCACCATTTCAAGGGCCCACATGGCATAATTTCTACTGCGTCACACAGGCCTAGGCCTTGCATTGCCACTCACACAAGCCATTCAATGCATAGCGATTCGTGTACTGTGCAAGCTGTGTGAACGAACCTGTGGGTTGCTTGACTCTGTGCTCCATGTTGTCCTTCCTAGGCACCGTCCGCTGGGACTTGCGAGGAGAAGGGTGAATCCTCCTGTGTACCGACCGCTGGTGGACCTGTCGACAATGGAAGAACGACATATCATACTTACATACAGGCTTGACAGAGCAACTATACATGAACTATGTGCCCAGCTGGATCCAGACCTGATGTCCCCCATCCGCCAACCACAGGGATTCCCCCTCTGGTGCAGGTTCTGTCAGTACTCCATTTTTTGGCAAGTAGGTATTTTCAGACAACAGTGGCCATATCATCTGGGATGTCTCAGCCTATGTTTTCTAAGGTTTTGTCCAGAGTGTTGTCTGCCCTGATGAAATACATGCGGAGCTACATTATTTTCCCTGAGGTGGGCGATTTGGCTACAGTGAAGGGTGATTTCTATGCCCTTGGACATATCCCCAACATCATTGGTGCCATTGATGGGACCCATGTGGCTTTGGTTCCCCCCAAAGAAAGTGAGCAGGTGTACAGAAACAGAAAAAGTTATCATTCGATGAATGTCCAGGTGGTCTGCTTGGCTGACCAGTACATCTCCCATGTAAATGCCAAGTTCCCTGGGTCAGTGCATGACGCGTATGTCATGCGAAATAGCAGCATCTCTTATGTGATGGAACAACTACAGAGACACCGTGTGTGGCTAATTGGTGACTCTGGTTACCCCAACCTGTCGTGGCTACTGACCCCAGTGAGGAATCCCCGGACCAGGGCTGAGGAACGGTACAATGAGGCCCATGGGCGAACTAGGAGGATCATAGAAAGGACCTTCGGGGTCTTGAAGGCCAGGTTTAGGTGCCTGCATATGACAGGGGGATCCCTAATGTACTCACCAAAGAAGGTGTGCCATATCATCGTGGCCTGCTGTATGCTTCACAATCTTGCTTTGCGACGCCCGGTGCCTTTTCAGCAGGAGGATGCTCCAGATGGTGGTGTTGTAGCAGCTGTGGAGCCTGGGGAGAGTGAAGAGGAGGAAGACGACGGGGACGACACGGACAACAGGGATACAGTCATACAACAATATTTTCAGTAGCACACAGGTAAGAATCACCCACGCCATTTTACATTTACTTAAGGCCTCATGCGTCTCCACTGTCTGTGTTTCCCCCCAGTTCCTGTTTACTGATTTGTGACTTTCCCTTCCCTTTTCAGAGCTGTATGACCCACTGCGTGGCTTCTGCTTTGTTTGCCCATGGACTAAAGCTTATTGAAATTGGTATGTTGTCATCACAAAGTAACTGGACATTATTGCACCGTTATGTGTAATACATTTGTTAAGAATACAAGCAGACTCCTGTTATTTTATGTGCAATAAGTGATTTATTTTAAGTGCTACATATAGGTACATGATAGTAAAACGGTGATGGGTGGGGGTGGAGTAATGTCCATGGCAGAGTCCAGTTCTCAGTCACACAGGTGCATTGTCCATATGCCTGTGGAAGGATGGAGCAGGGGCAGTTAAAGGTTGGACAGGGTGACAATGTGGGACAGTGGGATGACATCAGGGGGTATCTTAGGCTGGCGGGGGTCTTGCAATCCTACTCTGTCTTCTTGTGAGATCTCAGGTTCCGCTTGTGGGGTGGTTCTTCTTCTGCAGGAGGTGGGGTTCTGGTGGCCTGTTGTTGTGTGGGGGCCTCCTGTCCACTAGCGCCGGCGGAGGTGGTAGGCTGTTCCTGGCCTGGGCTAGTGACAGGGGCCCTTTGGGGTGCCACATGGTCCCACAATGTGGTGACTATCTGGTTAAGGGCCACGACGATGGTCCCCATTGCGGAACCGATGTTCCTCAGTTCCTCTCTGAACCCCATGTACCGTTCCTCCTGCAGTGCCTGGATCTCCTGGAACCTGGCCAGTACCGTCGCCATCGTCTCCTGGGAGTGGTGGTAAGCTCCCATGATGGAGGAGAGGGCCTCTTGGAGAGTCGGTTCCCTGGGCCTGTCCCCCCCTGTCGCACAGCAGCCCTCCCAGTTCCCCTGTGTTCCTGGGCCTCTGTCCCCTGGACGGTGTGCCCACTACCACTGCCCCCAGGTCCCTGTTGTTGTTGGGGTGGTGGGTCAACCTGGGTGCCCTGTAGTGGTGGACACACCGCTGATCGACGTGCCCTGGAGACAGAGGCATGGGCCCGCTGGGTGGGAGCTGTGCTGGTGTTCCCAGAGGGGGTTGGGTCTGGTGTAGCCTGTGGCTGTCTGTGGGGAACCGACTGTCCAGAGGTCCCCGATGGGCCGGGCTGGTCATCTGGGTCCAGGAAGACAGAGCTGCTGTCATCGCTGGGGGCCTCTTCTGGGGGTGGGATGGGCATCTCTGTACCCTCTGTGGCGGTGTGGTGGCGTTCGGGTCCTGCAGGGGTATAAAGGTATGGTTATTGCTTCTGTGTGTGGCATTTCGTGTGATGGGTGGGTGTCCGTGTACCCAAGTGCAGGCATTCCCTTGTGGGGGCTTTTGTGAGGGTGGCTTGTGGGGTGATGTGTGTGTGCAGTGGGCATGCTTTGGTGATGGATGTCCATGCTTTGTGTCGCATGCAGGGATTGGTGTTGGGATGGGTGGGTTGTGATGGTGAGCCATTTGCAAGGAGTTGGTGTGATGGGGGTGGGGGTGAGGGTGGGGGTATGATTTGGCATGCAGGTGGGGTGGGGGTGGGAAGCAGTAGTGGAGATTTGACTTACCAGAGTCCATTCCTCCGCCTACTCCTGCGAGGCCCTCAGGATGCAGGATGTGCAAGACTTCCTCCTCCCATGCTGTGAATTCTGGGGGAGTAGGTGGGGGTCCGCCGCCAGTCTTCTGCACCGCAATGTTGTGCCTCGATACCATGGAACGGACCTTCCCCCGTAGGTCGTTCCAGCGCTTCCTTATGTCATCCCGATTGCGTGGATGCTGTCCCACCGCGTTGACCCTGTCCACTATCCTTTGCCATAGCTCCATCTTCCTGGCAATTGTGGTGTGCTGCACCTGTGCCCCGAAGAGCTGGGGCTCTACACGGACTATTTCCTCCACCATGACCCTGAGTTCTGCGTCAGTGAACCTGGGGTGTCTTTGGGGTGCCATGGGGTGGTGTGGATGAGGTGTGGGGTGGCGTTTATGGTGATGAGTGTGGTGCGTGTGGTGGTATGTGGTGTTTGGTGCGTGGATTCTGTGTGGGTGATGGTGTAGTGTGCCTCTGTGTTGTGGGATTGTCAATTCTGTGCTCTCTCTCTAGCCTTCGTCAAGAATTTCGGGTCGTAGGGGTTTGTGGGTGATGTGGGTGTGTGTTTTATATTGTGTTGGGTGTGTGGGAGTGGTGTTAGTATGTGTATCAGGTGTGTGTGTTTCAAACTGACCAATGTGGCTGAGTTTTCTATGTGTGAGTGTATTTTGAGCGCGGCGGTGTGTACCGCCAATGGAATACCGCGGTTGAAAGACCGCTGTGGGGATTTGTGGGTCGGAATGGAATGGGCGTATTTCTGTTGGCGTGACGGTGGAGGTTTGATCATCACCATTTTTTCGCTGACCTTTGGTGTGGCGGACTTTTGTGGATGCCGGGTTTATGGCGGTTTGCCAGTTGCGGGTCAGAATGACCGTGGCGGTTTACCACGGCCGCGGCGGTGTTCTGGCAGACTTCTGACCGGCGGTAAGCGCCTTTTACCGCCGAGGTCAGAATGACCCCCTGTGTGTTTTATTTTTGTGGTGTTCTACTATGTTATTGCATGATTTACTGCACAAATACTTTACACATTGCCTTCTAAGTGAAGCCTGACTGCTCACTGCCAAGCTACCAGAGGGTGGGCACAGAATAATTTGGATTATGTGTGACTTACTCTGACTAGAGTGCAGGTCCTTGCTTGGATAGGGTGTAACCTAACTGCCAACGAAAGACCCCATTTCTAACACACACAGTTTACCAACACTATGCACATTTAATGTTTTGGGAATTGTTTGACCTGGCATCCTTGCCGGGGTGTCCCCTGGCTTCTTTGCCTTGTGACATGTTATACTGGCTCCATTTTCGCTGGCTTTAGGAGTCTGCGAACTTTACCACTACTAACCAGTGCTAACGTGCATATGCCTGCTACTTAAAATATGCTAAGACCGGCTTATCCCCAACTGGCAAATTTCATTTACTTATCTTATAAGGCCCTAGTAAAGTGCACAACATGTGCCCAGGGCCTGTAAATGAAATGCTAGTGGGCCTGTGTGAGAAAACTGGGCTGATTGCAGAAGCCCCCTAACTTTTTTGCCCCCATTTTGCACTTATGCTTTTGTTTTCCAGACTTTGATGGTGCCCTGGGCACTGCTAACCAGTACCAGGGCCTGGGGTCTGATTAAAATTATGTTTATAATTGGCTGTGTCAACCAATCTATAAGTCCTTAGTGTATGGTAGGGCAAGTAGGTTTAGGGACCCCAGAATAGGTAGTGTACCCATGAGTTCACTTCTGACGTGCCCAGTGTCATTTTAAAGGCAGGCCTGCCTTGCTGGTTGCTTTTAAGTTAAAGGTAACCCCAAATTTGAATTTGGGATTAAAAGCACAACCTTATTTTTACATATAGGTCTCCTCTAAGGTGTGCCCTAGGTACCCCCAGGGTTACAGTGTAACCATAAGCAGGGACTTTATAAATGATGTTTTATAAGCCCTGGTGAGGAATAAATAGCTAAATTCATGTCCCCCCATTGTAGGGAATGAGCTCCATGGGCTAACATGAGGAGACCTAATTTTTAATTATTAAAGTCTCAAAAGGAGCTAGATATATCAAGTTTGGTATCAAAAACATTTTATGATAGTTCCAGAAACTGGCCATTGTTTAATTTAATATAACTAACTCAGTGAAAGAGTTTTAGTACTCTACCTGAAAATTGTCAACTTCAGCTCTGTAGTGCTCTTCTTTAAGTCCGAACATAAACACTTGACCAAAACTTCCCACGCAGCATGTCCGAAGAGGGCTCCAGGGAGGTCGGCTTCAATTTCAAGTTCGTCCTTGAAGAGGATGTCCGCAACAAAAAATTGTCTCAGTCTGAACGTAGAATTCTTCACCGAGGTCTCCTGCAACGCGTATCCAACGAGGGCTCCAGGGAGGTTGGATCCGACTTGTGACTTCTTCCCAGTGTGAAAAATCTTCAAGAAAAAGTCTAAGGTGGTCATTATGAACATGATGGTAAACACAGCACCGCCGGCGGTGGAAGTAACTACTGCCAACAGACTGGCGTTCTGGACCTGCCAAATAATGAAACCAAAGAGAAAAAAGTAGCGGTCCATCCACAGACTGCCATTTTTGTAGTCCCGACGACGACGGATGATGCCGCTCTCAGGCCGGCGAAAAGGCCCTACCTGCCCAACAAATAATGAAACACCACACCGCCATTAGTTCCAGGGCGGGAACCACCACCAGGCAAAGCGTGGCATAAATGAACAATATAAAATAAAACACTCACCGGAGGGACACAGAACATGCCTACGCAGACATGGAGCGAGAGTTGGAAATGATGCCAGTGCTTCTCCTTGCCATATTCCTCCAGGACCGTGACCGACGATGACAACGGTAAGTACCGCAGCCTAGTACATATTGGAAGAAAGGGCACAGTTACACACCCACCTGCCCCGCAACGCACTCCCAATGCCTCCCACTGTCCCAAGCCATACATACCATAACAAAATGTACTTACCAGACACAAGCCAACAAATACCTCCACCAAAGTACACACCTGGGCACACCACCCCCCCCCCCCACAGTGAAATGCTGCACAACTTCCCAATATTGTGCCAACAGCACTAATGGGCCCTCAAATTTTATTTCAAGGAACAAAAGTAATGTCCAAATAAGGCCATTGGCCAGTCCATTGTAAACTTCCTGAAGGGCAAATATAGCCTAAACTTGACCCCCATGTGTGCAAAGGAAACTCCACTGGAAAGGGACATAAATGGGGCAGCCAGGCACCTCAGTGAACAGGGGCAGGGGGTTGCGGGGGTGGGAACTCAGGTCTTGAAGTGGGGGTCTTGGCCTTAGGTTTGGGCTTGTTTTTGGAAGGAGGGGGAGGGGGAGGGGGAGGGGGAGCGGGCCTGGACCAGGGGGTTGCAGAGGGACCTGGGGCAACATGGGTCGTCTTCCTCCCTGGGGAAGGGGCAGGGGAATGGTAAGACCAGACTGGGGCGGACTTAGACGAGGAAGGAGTGGACTGGGCAAGGGCACTGGAACGTTTAAGGACAAGATGGGGTGGGCCAGTGGGTCAAAACATATCAATACGGGATAGGAAAAGCTTCTTAGGTGCAGTTAGAGGGGATCTGGAGCCAGGTCTGGGAGAGGAGGTTGAGGGAGTGCTCATAACAGGTGTACGTGTGCCGGACATGGATGCAGACGCCTGTTTAGTATGCTTATGTGTGGTGAATGTGTGTGGTGTGGATGTGTAAGAACGTTTGAGTGTTTTGGGAGGAGGGGGTTGGACACAGTGGGAGAAGACAGGCTGCCAGTGTAGATGGATGTGTGGGTGTCTGCAGGTCTGGTGAGTGTGCTGCAAGTGTCTGTGAATATAGTCATGGTGAGTGCAGGTGTGGTGTCTGGGGTGCATGTCTAGTTGTTAGCTGTTGTGGTGACTGCATGAATGGGGGCAGCAGCAGTGACTGAGGGTGCAGTGCATGTGGGTGTGCATGGTGAGGTGACAGACAGGGTGGCCAGGGAGGTTGACACACTGGGGGAGGTGGATGTCATTGTGAGTGCTTTGGTATGTTGGGTGTGTGCCTGCCTCCGGTGGGAAGTGTGGTGCTTGTGTTTATCTGTGTGCTTCTTGTGTGTTGATCTGTGTGCATGGCTGTCTGTATGTGTGCTTGGGATGGGTGAAGGGAGTGGGCTGCCTGAAGGGGCAGAGGTGGTGGGAAGGGGGTTGGAAAGAGCAGGGACACTGGCTACCGTCAAAGAGGAGGCCAGAGCCTGAAAAGATCTCTGTAGGACAGACATGGCACCGTTAATGCCTTGCAGGTATGCATTGCTTTGCTGCATGTGGGATGCTAGCCCCTGGATGGTACAATGGTTGTCTGCCCTACAGAGATGGTCCTCAGGAGGCCAATAGCCTCCTCCACGAGGGCAGCAGGGCTGACTGGTGCAGGGGATGAGGTGCCTGGGGCGAAGGAGATGTCCCCCCTCCTGGGTGAGCGGGCAACTTGGAGGGGAGCAACTGGGAGGGTGGTGATGGTATGGGGGTGGTGGAAGATGACAAAAAATGCCTGGGCCCAGTAGGGACTGCCACCACCAGGGAGCTGCCATTGGAGGAGGAATCAGAGTCACTACCTCCAGTGGTAGTTGCCTCCCCTGTGGTACTCCCTTCGCCC
Organism: Pleurodeles waltl; assembly: GCF_031143425.1. NCBI lineage: Eukaryota > Metazoa > Chordata > Amphibia > Caudata > Salamandridae > Pleurodeles > Pleurodeles waltl. Next base: position 261,641,711 of record NC_090447.1, on the reverse strand, counting down.
TACAACCCACTGGTCCTCTTGGCGTCAGTAGACTCTGCCTCCTTGGAACCGTGGGCTGCTGCATCCCTACTCGCCGGTGCCTCAGCTCCCTTGCCAGATGATGCTAATGTGCACAGGGACACAAGAGCACAGGGGTGGGGAAACAAAAGAAGAAAAGTTTATTTTAAATCCCTGAAATAGGTAAATTTTGGTACACAGACACTCCCACACAGGTCAGGCACGAACCCTCAGCAGACACGACCTACATTATGAATGTGCCCCTGACTAGTAGGCATGACCCCAGCATATACCATATAACCTTCATGAAACATGGCTCTGATACACTCTGTGAAGTGAACCGATGAGAGACAATGCCAAGCCAATGCATCTACATGTTCACAAGGCCACAATGAATACCAGATGACAAAAAGGGGACCCCTCATAGGCCTACAGACCCTGCCAAAAGTAGCTATGACACTATCCCAAGGATATGGAGGGGGCAGGACTGCAGGGACACACCTGTCTAGGTGCCTGGCACTACAATGCATGCATCCCACAGCACCCAAATACACCCATCAAAGTGGTATCACAACAGTGTTGGCACTCACCCCCTTGTGGCTGCTGTGCTGCCTTCAAGCGCCCAACCAAATCCGGATATGTCGCTGCCAGAATGCGGACCATTAGGGGGGTCAGAGTCCAAAAGGCACCTCTTCCTTGTTGGGAGGCCTTCCCCAGCTGGACCTCTGCCGTCTTCCTGGCTAGGCACCTCAGGTCCTCCCACCACTTCCTGCAGTGGGTGATGCGCCGGTTGTAGACCCCCAGGGTCCACACGTCCTTGGCGATGGCTTTTCACAGGCCTTTCTTTTGATGGGCGCTGACCTCCATGGGACACACATAGTAAAGAAAAAGATGACAGTGTGGGTACCCCGTACAAAAATGCTATGCCCTTTCATACTGACCTGGCCCACGGAGACATTAAATATAAACAAATTACAAACAGAAAGTGCCAGACAACCTAAAGCTGGGCAGTCACACATCAAACACACATGCATACAGGCATCCGACACAATCACATACATCTACGGATGACAGATGGCAATTCACCTGCTCCTCTGGTCGCCCATTCAACTTTGCATACAGGGGTAGGACCCCGTCCACCAGCTTCTCCAGCTCCTCCGCTGAGAAGGCCGGGGCCCATTCCCCTGTCACACACGCCATCTGAGGGACCAGAGACAGGACACAGCAGCACACGCAGTGGAGTACTACACTTCACATGATGCAAGAGTCAAAGGTCTGTCAAAATGGCAGTAGATAACCATCACCATCACCGCCAGCGGCGATCATGATTGGCCCAGGTTCCCTATTGACAAACATGTAATCCAATGGTCAGGTGCACAGCGGTAAACATCGCCTACCACCATGACGACTAACGCTAGTGGAATGAAGTGACTTCCACACTACCATACCTGGATGGCAGGATGCTACCATTTTCCTTTCACCACGTCTCCTTAGCCTTGCCAGGGGCCACATCCATGTCCCCATTCTCTCTCCCCCTCATCGATTACTGACATGATTATTTGATCCACACATGTATGGTTGGAAGTGTGTATACAATGTGATGCCATTATGACAGAGAAACCTTAGCACACATTAGTCTGATGGTGTAACTCATTCTTTCTGTTTGTGTGTGTTACCTAAGTGTCACATTTTGAAAAGTATAGTGACATCATGTGAGGCAAGTGTATGTTGACACTAAAAATGTGTTCTTTCCTCCCCCATAAGCACAGACCCATGTGACGAGGGATGGCCCCATCTGCTTACAGACCCCTTGTAGATCTGGCCACTATGGAGGAACGTCACATCATTATTACCTACTGACTTAATAGAGCTACAATCCATGACCTCTGTGCATAAATGGATCCTGTTCTGAAGCCGGCCATTCAGAATCAGCATGCTACCACTATAACTGTGCAAGTGCCATCTGTGCTACATTTTTTGGCCACGAGCTCATTTCAGGTAACAGTAGGCCAATGTTCAGCCACATCCTGTCCAATGTCATGGATGCATTCGTTCACCACTTGCAAACGTATGTCCTGTTTACGTCACTGCTATCAAATCTGGATTCCATGCCTTTGCTAATATCCACCATGAGATAGGTGTCATTGATGGAACCCACATATCCCTCATACCCCCAAGAGTGAATGAATAGGTGTATAGGAATCGTAAGAACTATCACTCCATGAATGTACAATTGGTGTGTACTGCTGATCAGTACATTTCACATGTCAATGACAGGTTCCCAGGATCAGTCCATGATTCATTTGTCCAGAGAAACAGCAGTGTGCCACACATGATGGGACAACTACAGGGGCAGAGCTTGGCTCATAGGTGAGTGTGTATGACACTGGATCAGCTACATAGCTGACAGCCAGGCTGTATGCAAGTAAAACTTGTTTGTTCAAGTCCTCTTTCACCCACTTTTGTAGGTGATTCTGGCTACCCCAACTTGAAATGGCTCCTGGCACCTGGTCAGATGCAGAGAGGAATTATAATGAGGCTCATGGTCATACTATGAGGGTGATAGAGAGCACTATAGGACTGCTGACGGCAAGATTTTGTTGCCTCCATCTCTCTGGATGATCCCTGTGCTATGTCCCTGACAAGGTGTGTAAGATAGTGGTGGCAGCTGCATGCTGCACTACTTGGCTGTGAGGAAAGCTATCCCACTCCTGGAAGAGGAGGGTACTGTCTAACCAGCCCTGCAACCTCAGAGAAGGGATGAGAGTGATGGTGAGGAAGAAGAGGTGGAAGATATGAACTTCAGGACCCAGCTAATCCGGCAATACTTCGGGTGACTCTTAGGTACTGTTCAATGATGCTGATGTCTTCACTGAATAGTTTCAGTCTGACTCATGTAATAAGTACTGCGGTGTCTTTTGTTAGTGACAATGCTAAATCATGACTAAAGTGGCAGATGGCAGGAAACACAATTTTATATACAGTGTGACATAGTTCAGACCCTACAGTGTGTTAGATCCCCTCCTGCAATAAAAGTGGAATTATGAATGTAGCTGGCTAATGCATTCACAATTGATCTCTCATATTGATTAAGGACATATAATTTGAGTGCACAAGTTAATTTATTCAATGACAATATATACATAAGTGTTGGGACAGTGAAAGGGAGTGGGCACATGGTGTACAGCATACTCAGGTACCATATGCTCAGCTGTTGGTTGCACTGGGGTATAGTCCATGTGGCCATTGGAAGAAGGTGTGATGGCAGTGGCATGTCAACAAGGTAGCTCAGTGGCACACAGGGGAGACAGTTCAGGGCAGAGTCACTTCGGTGCGCTGGGCTTGGTCTTGTCTGGTGTTTCAGTGGCATATCTGGGTCTGAGGGCACATTTGCGAAGGTGCAGCTGGGATGCATAGGTAGGGGTGCTGATGTCTGTGAGTCCTCTGGCAGTGCCACCAGTCTAGTGGATGCTGCAGATGTAGGTGGCAGGGCAGTGTCCTGGCTAGTGGTAGGGGCCTGCAGGTAGGTGGAGGACTTAGGCTGGCTGTGGTACTGGTGCTGCAGCACACCTGCAATGGAGGCCATGGTGTCATTGAGCTGGTTCCATTGCTCCATGGCCTGCTGGTGGTGTGCTATCTGCAGCCTCTGATTCTGCTCCAAGGTGGCCAGGATCTGGCCCATCCTGTCCTGGGAATGGTGGTATGCTCGCAGGACCTCAGAAATCACCCCCTGAGCTGCTGCATCCATCCTTTGGCTACCCCCTGGGCCACTGATACCCTCCCACTAGCCCTAGCCCCCTGTGCCTATGTCCCCTGCACTGGTCTGGCAGTCCCACTTCCACTGGGCCCTTCATCATCCTGCCGGTTGGTGGGTGGAGACTCCGGTCTCTGTACATGTGGGCAGCCAGTCCATGGCCAGGAGACACTGGTGTGGGGTCGTTTGGTCAGAGGTGATGATGGTGGCTGAGTGGTCGGGGTGTCAGTGGTGTCCTGGGTGGGGCTTCTGGAGGCTGACAGTCCAGGACTGTGGAATGGGCCAAGGATTTCCTCTGTGTCCAGATATCGCCTCTGTACTCTCCTGAGTGGGGCCTCCGTCTTCAGGTGGAGGACGGGCTCTCCTTGATGTCTCCGTCCGGGTGGCATGGGTGGTAGTGCCTGTGTGTGAGAGAATACAGATGTGGATGTCCTATACTTTTTTGGCAATTGCAGCACTGGTCTGCCCTAATTGATGGTTATATTCTCCTGTAGTGGCATGCAAGGTCCCTTTGTGTACATTTTGGTGCATTTTGCGTGGGGGGGTGGAGGTGCATTGAGGGTGCTTTAGTGCCACAGGGATTCCATGCAGGGGTAGGTGAGTGTGCACAGGGGTCTGGATGGTGATTTGTTTGGGGGATTGATTGCATGCAGGGGACTTGGATGTGAGTGTGTGTTGTGGAATGGGTAGGGGATGGGGCCCTGGTGGTAGTGAGGGGATGGGGTGATATATGCATTTCAGGTGTGGTGACTGTTAAGGTATTATAGTTGACTTCCCTGAGTCCAGTCCTCCAGTGAGTCTGGTGAGGCCCTCCAGGTGCAGGATAGGCAGGCCCTTCTCCTCTCAGTCAGTGTATTCAGGGAGAGAAGGTGGGGGACCACCACCAGTCTTCTGTATGGTGATGTTGTGCCTGGATTCCATGAACCGAACCTTCCCGTGCAGGTGGCTCTATCTCTTCCTGATGTCCTCCGTTGTGCGTTGATGGTTTCCCACTGCGTTCAACTTGTTGACTATCCTATGCCATAGCTCCATCTTCCTGGCTATGGGTGTCTGCTGCACCTGTGCCCTGAATAATTGTGGCTCGACCCTCAGTATTTCATCCACCATGGTTCTTAGCTCCCTGAGTGTGAAGCGGGAGTGCTTAGGGGGTGCCATGGTGTGTGTTGTTGGTGGTGTGTTGCAGGTGTATTGGTGAGGGTGTTGTTGTGTGGTTGGGTGTGTGGCTTGTGATGGTGTTTGGGGAATGTATGGGTTTTGGTGGTGTTTTTGTGTGTGTGACTTGTGTGATGTTGAGTTCAGTGTATGTGTGTTGTGTTGTCAATATCTGTCCTGCTATTGGCATTGCAAAGGATTGTGGCGTGTGTATGTGTGTGTTTTATAGTGTTGTGGACGTGTGTCAGGTGTGCGGGTTTCAAACTTGCCAATGTGTGCATTTGTTGTTGGTGGGTCCCAATGCTGGCCGTGGCGGTCCATACCGCCAATGGTCGTTCAACATTCACTGTCTGCCAAGCAGATTTGTGCATCATTATTTGGTGGGCGGAGAATTTGTCTGCATGGCGGTGGCGGGCTGGGGTGCACTGCCTTTCCACTGTCATTGGTCCTGGAGGTGGGTGGATGTTGCAGGAGTTTTGGAGGTTTATCTTTTTTTGGCATCATTATTCGGCTGTGTACAGTTCTCCACCACTGGCGGTCTTTTGTTCACCGTCAGCATGATGGTCGGCGGTGATTACCACCAAGTTCATAATGAGGGCCATAGTCTGGATGTAAAACATTGACTGAGGCTTCCGACTCACTGTAGCCGAGCACATCGCGGTCAGCCTCAAATTTTGACTTTCCACGGTAAAGTACGACTATATGTCCAGATTGGCGCTTTTAGTTTCTATGCTCTAAAAAAACAATTATTCTTTAGATATTCGCAACTCAGGTTCCCTTTACAGGAATATTGTAATTTTAGTGTCATTTTAAAGATAAAAATATACTCTATTTTTATAAAGCTGTATTGTATTTTTATTGTGTTTTGTGTTTTACTTATTCACTGTTTTGTGATTTTTAAATGCTTTACACAACTGTCTTCTGAGTTAAACATAACTGCTCATTGCCAAGCTACCAAGGGTTGAGCTGGGATTAATTTTTTGAGTTCTAACTGAACCTAGTGGGGCTTAGTGCCCTATTACTAAGTGTAGGTAGTCACCCGCCCTTACCAGTAATCCACTTTCCAACAGCCTGCAGCACTGATTATGCCACCCATGTCATTAGCCACTTTAACCATGTCTCAGGCCTGCATTGCAGAGCCTATGTGTGCAGCTATAAACCGCCATGTTGACCTGATGAGTTAACCCTCTTGCCAGGCCCAATCCTTCTTTTTAAATATGTATGTCATCCCTAAGGTAGGCCCTGGACAGCCCCAAGTGCAGGTTTCAGGGTATTTAAACATGTACTTTTTAGTTTTACATGTTGAAAAACTCCTACATTTGTCTTTCACTACTGCCTTGCCTGTCTCCTATAGTTAAAAATTGGGATTACTTTATTTCATTTTATAAATCTAATTTCCAATTGGGAATTGATGGGACCCCCTTGTTTGGGCTCCCTGGAATCCAAATTAAAGATCCCAACTGATGGTGAAGTCGGATTTTAAATTGTAATTCTGAAAATGCCACTTTTAGAAAGTTGTCATTTGCTTACTTTAATCCTTCTGTGCCTTCTGCCTATCTCTGAATACACGTCTGGGGGACCATCAAGATCCTGGTGGGCCATCCGAGGCAGGATGGGAGGGTGGAGTTGACACTTACACCTGAATAGACTGTGCCTGTCCCCACACAAAGGTCTGCATTCCCCCCTGTAGTGGGTCTGGAGCAAGGAGGAAAGAAAGGCTAGGGACCCTATGCACTTCAAACGCCTCTCTTCGAAGTCTTCTCCACTTCAAATGAGCAACTGGCTGTAAGTACTGGACCTCAGACACCACCACTTCAGTACCCATCTGGGCATTCTGCCAGGAAGAACAGCTGCTGTGCTGCAGAAGAGACTATCACTCTGCTGATCTTTGCTAAACTCCTGCTCTGCTGTTCCTGCCCTGGTGCCTACTGCCTTTCATGTCTGAGAGTGAAAAGGACTAGACCTGCATCTCTACATCCCCAGAACCAAAGTTTCTCCAAGGGCTTGTGGCTTACCTCCTGTTCTGACGTCTCAGGGACTTCAAAAACTTCTCTTCACCCTGAAACAGCACCTGGACTTTGCTTGCTGCAAGTCTTGCCCTGCCAAGAGGTGCCAATCCAGTTATGGACACTTGGAAGTGTGTATAAAGTGCTGCATCTGCCGGAACCTGTCTATCAATGCTGTTGAGCCAATAGGAATCGATGCATCTCCTTTAGTGCTGACACACTGCCTGCTTCTAGACCATTGCAACACTGGCTGTGTGACTCGATGAAAGCACATCACCTACATTGTAGGAAGCTGCCGATGATGCATCTTGATTTGTGTGGCTCTGAACCGATGCAGCGCTTACATTCATCAGGATGATGCTGACACATTACCTAACCGATGAGAGAGCTTTTTTTAAAACCAAGGTGGTTATTCCTTGGATTTTCTAAAACACTTGGATTCTGGGTGGGGTGCCAAGCCACAAAATGAGCAACAATGTTTGAACCTACAGGCTCTAGCTTGTCGGGTACAGGTTTGCCTGTTGAAATCCCAAAAGGCACTTATTTTATGCCTCCCCACCCCATAGACCCCGATACTGGCGAAAGGGCTGACTACAGTAGCGCATCAGTGGGTGAGGTTTCATATAATGGAGCAAAGTGATAACCTCTATTTGGTCTCATGCTAGAGTGGGCCTAGTACCCTTAATCCTCCTGAACTCCATATGGTATTTGTTCCAGGCTGACCCAGCATACTCATCATGACCACACACAATCCTATATTGATAGCATGCAAATTGGGTGCCCAAATAATTAACATGCTCAGCCAAAATGGCTTGGTTAGTTGAGAAGCCTCTAACCCAATTCATCAGGGCTTCCTCAGCTTTCTTCTTTTCTAGCCAGAGGCGGCAGTTCCTAGAGTGTGAACATTCCTTGCAACATTTGGCTTCCTCCCTTTCAGACTTATCTATCAGCAACTCAAAAATATCTGCGTACACCCCCTTCCAAATTTCCATTGAAAAATGCCTGCCTAACTGCTCATACCCGGACCACACATCACCCAAACCAAAAGCCGGTTACGGAGCTCCCGTACCTGAATTTGCATATTCCCTAAGCGGGTGGAGTCATCACTGCCTCTGTAGGTCCTGCGGGTATACTGCCAGACCCTGAAGGTACCTGGCCCACTGCCTATGAGGGAAGCCCCCCAGTCTTGAAGCAGGGGCACCCCTAAGCGATCCCACCTGACTCCCTGAGGGGGCTGCCATTCTAACTAAAGGCAATCAATTGGCACCTAGAGCATCCCCTACCACAGCCTCACTTCCTTGGGATCCCTGAACACCCCCAACACCATCAAGCCACTAAGTACCTGGCACTTTCTAAATCATCACCATCACTAGTACCAACAAGGGCCCCCACCCACCAGTGGGTCGGCCAACATCCCGACTTTTGAGAGCCAAGGCAACACACTCGCTAAATTAGCCACCAAGTCAGACTGGGCAGGGTCCACCGTGGGTGTAACCCCAATAACCATGCTCCTGTTGCTATTCTGCACAATGCCACCACCTGCTGCAGGCCCCATTACTGCTGTGACATTACCCTGAGCTGTCACCTGGCCTGAGTCACCCAGCACCGGGGTATAACCCACCAGCGCAACTTCCTAAGAAGTAGGGTCCTGAACCCCTGATGTACCAGGGTTAACTGCTGCATGCCCCTGCAAGTCCCCATTACATTTACCATGTGCACAGGCCCTCTTCGGGACCAGGAAAATGCATCCTTGGGAGGCACTCCTCACTCTCTCTACTTGGTCTACAGACATAACTCAGGGCTGCGACTTCATTGAAGCAATCGCCTCATCCATGGCATCCATTCTATGGCACCTTTTCACACACCACCGGACAAGATAGCGTGAACCAATCCGGCAACAACACTAAAATTCACTCCTTAACAGAAGACCCGGGTAACAGTTACGAAATGGCCTTAAAAATTTTGCAGAACACTACCGTGGTGCTAACCAACCAAAGCTGTCTTGCAATTAAAGGAAGAATATGCCAGGAAAAATATACCAGAATATGTCACAATTTTGCCAGCTAAATGCCCCAAAAAGAATGCCACAAAGCAGTTACCCCCCAAAAAAACTGACCACCAACCAGTCACAGAGCATCAAAAAAAGTCAAAGAAATGGCCCATAAAATCTACTTTAAATCAGTGCCTTTACAGCCCAAAAATGCTTGAAAAAAGATTGCTCCTCATCCAAATTGCCCTCCACAATGTCCCCCTCACCTGCAGCAACAGCGGTCCCCAGCTGGAGCCCCCACTGAGTACACAAGTATTTGGGTCAGGTGAGCCATGCTCAAACCCATATGGCCCCTGGACCAGGAGACAGCTACACTGCTGTTGCCCAAATACAGAGTGTGGCACAGAGCGCTGAAACTGCAGTGAAAAAGAAACAAAGAAAAGATGCACATTGAAGGTATGTGGGGAGGGATTGGGAGGCATCCTTGCAAGTTGACAAAGGGAACTGAAAATACACACTTGCCGCCTCGCAGCCCCTTTTATGGGTGGGTCCCGACTCATGAGCTAAGGGTGCGTGACCTGGAAGTACCCCAAGTGCTTCCGGGGTTGCACCAAGCTGTCGCTAATCGCCGACCGCTTTACTAGAGTCACAGCTATCGGGAGACAGTCACCAAAACACTGATTTATTTAGTGCAAAAGGCCATTTATTAGGACAGGATTGCATATTATACATAAACCATTGTATATATTGAACTTCAAAACTCTTAACTTTACCATCCCCCTACCCTTTGAACTTCTCCCCATTCCTATTTTCCCTTTATTCTTTCACTTTGCCTCTGTTTACTCATCTTCTACTTCAATTCCAACACATTCCCCTTTTTCCTTTCATCCCCTGCTTGCTTTGGGCATCTCCCACGCTATCATCCTTCACCTGCTTCTTTCTCCCCCCGGAAGGGTGGCCAGGCCTGCATCTGACTCTCCACCCTCACCCATCTACTGCCACACAAACCCTCTACTGCAACCTTCCCTAACTGGCGTCTCCCCCCCCCCCAAACATACAAACCTCAATTTCGAACAATACCCCCGAACGTCTACCTTACCTATGTAGGGCGGGTGGGTGGCCAAAATACTACCACAGCGTACAAGGCTGGCGCAGAAGAGGCCGGTCCCTCACTTCCCCACCCTATATAAGCCCCATTCTTATCCCTCCTGCATGATCCCTCGGAGAGACTAGACTGTGTCTGCTCTCAGCTGGACCCTCCCTGGGGGAGCCTTTGCTACTCTCATTACATTTCCAATCTTAGACCTACTCAGTAGATATAAGTGATTCAACAAGGGTGGTAATATATGTTAAACCTTCATAAAGACAAACAATTGTATCTCTCCGATCTCCGTGGTGTCAAATCCACGTCCTTCACATTACCTAGTAAATGCATCAGCACACTGCGTTACCCTACCTTCTGCTGAAAGCGAGCTCAGTTTGTACTAATCAACGTTTGCAAAAAAATATACCAAAGCCAACCATAATTACCTTTGTGAGAGCATTTTTGTAACTGTTTCTGTTTTACCATGACAGATTTAAATAGTATATCCGATGGCATCTTTGAAATGCAGCAGTTGTTTTCGGCAATTACAGTCGTACACTTCTATACAGTTGGTTATTATCTTTTGAATTTCAATGATTGTATTTTGTGATTTTCCAGTTTGCTGTTCAGTTTCTCTTTTTTACAGTGTTGTTCAAGCTTTTCCAACAGTTTAACAGTGGCAAGGCTGTGATCTGCACGCTGTCGCTTTAAGGTCATGACAGTGGATAAATGAACCACAATTCATCTCTTGGCTTTTGAGCACATGTGACATAATCTCATTATATTTCTGACACTGGGTTTTATTGCTTCTATAATCTGTGGCAATATTTGTACAATGGTGTGATTTATCATGCCAAATTGATCTTATTATCCAATAAATAACATGACAAAACAATAAATCAATCCTCATCAAAGAGAACTGGAATTATTTCTCCTTGCAAATGTAGATTGCATATCTGATGAGATTTGATGAATTATGATCATTATGCCATGAAGGTGTTACATATTTTCTAGGAAAAAATATTTGCACTAGCTAGGAATTTCAAATTCGACTTTGTCTTTAGTTTAGCCAAACTTATCTTTGTATGAGCAGTCATTTCAATCGTTCAGTTTTAGTTCAAGTACTAAGGTCCTAAAATAGGATAGAGAAAGAGATGTAAAAAAAGAACTAAACGTGCAGAGCAAGCTTTGTATTGGTAATATGGTTTTTTTGTCATTTAGAGAAAGGTGGCATTTCTGAATCAAAAATTTAATAATACCACTTCCTTTCACTGGGAAGCATTTCCATTTGCTGCAGTACAAAATGAGTGCTAGTCTTACCCTCAAAAATGCTGAAAAGTTACCACGAGCTCTTCTTATTCGACATGTTATTCCCCATTTACTTCAAAGTTTCCAGTAATGTCGCTGTGACTTCTAGCGGTACCATAAGTACCTGAATAATGAACGTACATCTAATTGGTCAACAAAGTCTAAATGAGCACCTAAATTTCAAAATTCAGGAAAAAGGTCGCATGCGCTGGTGTCTCCTTTCGATTTATGTGAATTCAGCTGCTTCGGAATTCTTTCATTGATTTCTGTTGGCATTCAGTAAAACTCCGCAACGTCAGTGAAGAGCAACTGATCGTAAACCAGTCTGTTTGATATTACACTTTTCATGATGGAAAGTTCAATTTTAGTCACACTGTCCAACGATTGTTGCTCAACTTCACCATAAAATGTAACATTTCCAAAAATGTACTTAAATTATTTACATTTCACAGAAGTCACAGGTAGGACTTACCTGACAATGTAAAAAGTTTAAGCACGTGATCACATTTTGACAAGCATTTTGTTGTTCTGGTTTTAACATCTTGCTGCAGAGTAAAAATAGTCACAACTTTGCACTCTCCTAGCACGGTCTACATTGATGTGCATGTAATCACTTTGTGCTTGAGACATACTTGAGAGGGGGTGGGAGAGATTACCAATGTCTAGAGCTGAGCACTTCTTGTGTTTTCAGTCTAAGATTTTTTGTTTTTGTTTTGCGAGGTTCGTTTTTAGAAAAGGGATAAAAAAGGCAAATGTACTCGGGGCGTAGCTTGGTCAGTAAGACTCGGGAGGTGGGGAGACGTGAGCGTCAGGTTTTCCAACAATTAAGACAAGCAGGGAACATAAGAGGTGCTAAAGGAGCAGTGGAAAGGGAGACGAATGTCGTATGGCATGGGTAGTAAGTGAGGGAAAACACAATGGGGCAGATTTATGAAAAGTGGTGCTGCACCATTTCTTGCGCCCCTTGGCACTCCCTTAACGCCACCATGTGTGCGCCGTATTTAATATACGGAGCACCATGGTGGTAGTTGCAGAACTAGTGTCAGAATTTTTGATTCTAGTTTGGCACTTTGCAGGATTAGCGTAAAAAATGTTGACGCTAATCCTGCAAAGCACCCAGAGGCCCATTGAAACCAATGGGAGCCTCCTTTTATCCTTTTAGCACCTGCTCTGAGCAGGCGTTAAAAACCCCGGAAAAAATGACACAAAAGATCTGTTACATTCCTTTGCGCCATTTTTATGGCCTTACCAATGGGGGAACGCCACCTTTGCATACATTATGCCTGGCGCAGGAGTACTGTAATGCTAATCGTTACAAAGTGGTGCAATATGGCACAACATTTTTGGCCTTCCAACTCCACATAAGCGCAAAGTAAAAAAATTATGGTAATGTGGCGGTCTCTTAAATCTGGGCAAATATTTAGAAAAATAACCAACATTTTGACAACTTTCAAAGCTGAGAGGGGGAGAGTGTGTGTAATTTTTGTCTGTATTTATGTAAAATACCTGATAAAATACGACAGACACCTCAGCATAACCGATTGAAAGCCCCTCTATCCAACTATTTGGATAGAGGGGCTTTCAATCGGTTATCCACTGGTCAGTCAGGTACCCCAGTCCACCACAGAGCCTCCCCATCAGTATCCAACACCACAGCAGCCACCCACCGTCCCCAGAACTCTGTCCCCAGGACATGTCAATCAGCAGTGTGCCCACCTGTACAGGGACGCCAGTCCACACCTCACAGCGAAGACAATGAGGGTCCTGGCATCAGTGGCAGTGAACACACCCTTCAGGGGACACCGGCACAAGGGGCGAGGGACAATCAGAGGACAGCCGTGTGCCAGGGGGAGGACAGGCCCAGGGAACCGATTGTCCAGGAGGCACTCACTAATGTCCTGGGGACTCACCAACGATCCCAGGACAAGATGGATCAGGTGATAGCCATCATGCAGGAGAACCAGTGGCTGCAGGAGGAACACTACCAGGATATTAAGAAAGAATTGCAGGCCCTGAACACCATCCATAGCAGGGGTGCTGGGTGATATGGCCAACATCATGAGGGAGTACACATCACACCAGCGAGCCCCTTCCACTACCCAGTCAACTGACCAGCCCTCCACATCTGCTGCAGCTAGTGGACAGGAGACCCTGCCACAGGACCCACAGGCCACCAGCACCCCTCCACCTGCAGAAGGTGAATCACCCTGCAAACATTCCCTGTGACCCAGACTGACACCAGAGACACTTGCCAAGACCAACACCACTGCCAGAAATGAGCCCCTCCTGAATGTCCCCATTGTGTTCCACTGTGTCACCTTGTCCACTTTGAACTGCCATTTCTCCCCTTCCTATAGCCCTTTGGACACTGGACCTGTGCTACAAACAGACTGGACCGCTACCCTGGACTATTCCCAACCCTCACCCCACTCTATTGCAATTCCCATTGTAGAACCATTTTTAATAAATGCCCTTGGACACAACTTGAGTAATAGTGCTTTATCTATAGGTAGTGTACAATGTAACGACCTCTATTGAACTGCATTATCCTGTGTAAATATCCAGTAGCATGTTGACCCATCCAACAAATGTGTCTCAGCAGTCTGTACACATCACAGCAGTACACTGCTGGAACAACACCAACATCTGCAATAAGGTAAGACATAGGTGACAGCCAGGTGGGATGCAAAGGGAATGACTGGCATCATGCTGCAGTCACACAGCACAAAACTAAAATGTAGTATTGCTTAGTTCAACAGTCTAACCTGAGTGTCATTGGAAGTACTGCTGGATCAGGGAGCAAGATGGTGTCGGCGTAGTGGAGAGGCTCGGAAGCCCCGCCCACCGGAACCAAGCACCAAGCCGCTGCTGCCTCCCCCGTCGCTGAGAGCCGCCGTGCTGCAATGAGGATTTCCCGTGTCGGAAGAGCCCGGCGTACAGCCTTTGCTGCTGCCGTTGGGATGAGGATTGCCCCTGCTCCCGCGCTGAAGAACGCGGGGACGCGGGGGTGCCAGGCTGTCATCTTTTGGCTTTTTTGGAATCGGAGAGACGCGAAGAGACGCGGTCGGTGCTCAGCGCTCTCGAGCTCAACCAGCGCTCGGAGTAAGGACGCTGAAGTGCCGCGCGCCATACCCCGGTAGGGGAAAAAAAGCGAGAAAGCATTCTGATAAGCGCACATTGTGCACAGTGAGTGATTTTTCGTACTGGTAAGCGCGTGGCGACCCCTGGATCCTGCTGCTGTCCCCTGAGGAAAAAGATTCTTTCTTTCTTTTGGCTTCCACTCAAGAAACACAAGGGCTTGAGGAACCGGGGATATCCTTTGGGCTCCTTAAAACTTGATTACTTCTGGGGCTGCAGGCACCAGGCACATGGAGGACGGTAATGGAAACTTAAAAAAAAAAAAAAACTGCACGGTAATCAACTAATCTCTCGTTTGTGAAAAGGAAAAAAAAGAGAGAAAAGGGGGAGTGAAAAATCTTCTTTTCAACATTTGATACAGATGTATAAACAATAAACATTAACGGTTGGCGGTCTCTTTTGACTATCTATTAAAGTACTTTGAATACAGGAGTACGATATCAACTAGGAGTATTAGATTCTCCCATTCGACATAGCTTTTCTCTCTCATCTCTAGGGAAATAGAGGAGCGAGGCTAAAATATTCAAAGTTCCAGGAGGGGATAATTGAAAAACTGAAAGCTTCAGGCGTGTAATGTAATGCAATGTAATGCATCTTGGCATCTGTGTATCCCCTAACGGCCCTCTAAGGAGTGTGATTGAACAAACAATATCGGATGTATTAGCGGCAGTGGCGGGAGTTACAAGATTGATTAGATTTTTATCTTATGCTGTAAAAACAAATATGGCACCCAAAACCACCTGGAATCTTGGTGACAAGAGTGAGGGAGCTAAGACGAGACGTAATGGCAAGGATAAAGGAGAGGCAGCAGGGGCAAATAAACGCCTGACATCGATAACTGGCAAAGCGGCTGGGAAGAATATGTCTGGACCGGTGAGAGATGCCAAGATGGGTAATAGCAATACCCCCCTATCGGAAACCAGGTCGATAGGCAAAAACCAGTCTACTATTACGGCCTTTCTTGCAGGCGGGGTGCAAGACAGCCTTCCTGCACATATAACCCCCTCCTCGGAAAGCAACGTGTTAGGGGAAGAAACCCCTCTTCCATGCGCTAGCACAGAGACTGAAGATAGTAATAGAGAGATAAGCGAGAAGGTGCTTGGCCTCCCTGGGCGCAGGCAGTCTCAAACACAACAACCTGATCAAAATGAGCAGTCGGAGTGTCCAAATAAGGAAGGAACTACAAATGTATCAGGACCCTCACTGGAAAAGGTCGACTTAACTATCCCTTTAGGAAATTCAAAAAAATGGGATAAAGTAGCTGGAAAAGACCCCCAACTCACGGATTGGGGCAAAGATTGGAACGATAAATTTTACTCCTTGACCTAAGAGTCCAATCTCAGCAGTGCTGATCGCAGTTTCAGTGAATCTGAAGGGAGTGAGACATCTGAGGCTGGCAACAAATCCCCAAGTAATGAACTTACAGTACGGCAGTACCGACAACGGAAACCTGTAAGAATATGCCCTGGCTCTCAGGAGGGTTTTTAAAATGCAGTATCTACGAGTGGTAGGACCTTAAAGTAGGACTATTCCAGCATTGGCCTAGCAGATATTCCTACCAGTGGCTCTCAGGCCCTGTTAACGAGAAAATTGACACGGGAGCCTCTGCTGGTAACCCTGGTAACGCATATACGATGGGCACCGAGGCAGGGATCCTGCAGTCAATATATAGCTCAATTAAAGAGCTGCAAACTGAGACTAGGATCGAAAACCGGCACGCAAGGATCGCTACTAAGAGATTGCAGGGGACGGTCCGTAAGGTAGCGAAATCATGCACAGAGATTGAAGCCAAGCTATGCACAATGGAAGTAAGGATAGTGGCGGTCGAGGAGGATGTGGATACTCTGAAAGAACACAGCGCTGCAAGAGACGGACAACTGACGGATGTGAGGTGGAAAATGGAAGATTTGGAAAATAGACAGAGAAGGAACAATCTTCGATTTCTGGGCATACCAGAAGGGCTAGAAGGAAATGATATACAGGCGTATATGGTTAATCTTCTGCGTGGGGCCTTTCCAGAACTGGGGAACTGGGATTGGCATAACGAGCTACAGCGGGTCCATAGGTTTCCAATAACTCAACGGGAGGGGGGTCAACAAGCAGATTCTAAATATCAAAGAGCAATTTTGGTCTATTGTGGGAATTATTTACTACGACAGGAGATTGCTGACAAAACCCGTCCTAATACCCCACGCTCTCTGGATGGGGTCACTTTCTTCACCCGCCCCGATTTTTGCCATGCTGCTGTAGAGCGGAGATGGAGGCTACGACAGCTCATTAAACCATTCTTTGACAAAGGAGGGGAAGCATATCTGTTGGCCCCTGCTAGACTTAAAACAGTAATGAATGGAAAAGTAAAAGTCTTTACCTCAGAAATTAAGGCAAAAGAATATTTGATGGGGGACAAGCAATAGAATACAGAAATACAGGGGAGGAAGTGGTGCTTAGGAGACGGGTGGGCGGGTGAGCCGCTGTATTCACGACACCAATATTCAGGCCATTGGTGGTCTGATTGCTCAACAAGGTGGGGGGCCAGTCCCGGGGGGGGCGGGAAGGGGATGGGGTGGGGGAAGGAGGAGACTGGTCCAGGGAGGTGGAAGGGGGGTGGGGGGGAATAGGGAGGAGGGGAGGGATAAAGGGGGAGGGAGGGGGAAAAAACGAGGGGAGAAAATGGAAAGGAAAGGATCAAGGGAAGCGAGAGAAATGGGGTGGAAAAATAAGAAGTGTGGAGCAGGGGGAACAGAGAATTCAAGAGAAGGTGCAGTTAGATGTAAGGATCTAATGGAGCAGAAGGAGGGGGGGAGAAGAAGATTAAAAAGGAAGGAAAGGAGAAAAAATGGGAAACAACAAAAATAGTAAATGGCTAGGCTTAGAATTGGTTCAATTAATATATGTGGATTAAATGACCCTCGTAAAAGAAGGAGAGTGGCTGAAGAATTAAAAACTTTTAAGGCAGATATTTTTTGCTTACAAGAGACACATGTGGAATATAAAAATTCTGGGATCCTTGGCTCGCTTGGTATGAAAGTGATTGCTCGGTCAGAACAAGAAGCTAGAACTAAAGGAGTAGCAATTTTAGACCGGACTAATAAACTAAATATTACTCGGCAGAAGGCAGATACGGGTGGAAGATGGGTAATAGTAGAGTGTAGTTATGGATATAGTAGCTTTACATTATGCTCCCTGTACGGGGCGGTTACGGACGACCCAATAGTTGTAGATACTCTCTCCATCGAGCTAACAGGATAGGCCCCTCCCTATATTATATGCGGGTACTTCAACTTTAATGGATCCTGGGAGGGACTACAGGATTTATTAGCACCTACAACCAAGAGGTATCAGGGGCGCAAACCTCGGGTATATAAGGCAATGGTTGCTATCCAGCAAGAATTAGAATTAGTGGACGCTTGGGTGAAACTGCGTAACCCAGACCCTGGATATACTTAATATTCGGCCCCTCATGCGAAACTAGCACAACTCGATTATTTCTTAATCTCTCCCGTATTTTTGAAGCAGGGTAAGATTGAGCTATATTCTCGGATTGTATTAGATCACAACCCCTTAGTTTTAGATTTAGAATTGGATGGATTAGAACCAAAGGTTACTAGATGGACATTTGAACGAGGGCTCCTTAAGGACCCTGAATATTGTGAGCATATGAGAAAGTGGATAGTGGAATTTTTGGGGTTTAATCAGGGGTCAGCTTCAGTGGAGATAGTCTGGGACACCTTGAAAGCAGGAATTTGTGGTGAAACATTGAGTTTTAGTATCAAAAGACAGAAGGATATCCAAGGCAGGATAAAAGAGTCCCAATCGAAGCTGCAGGAGGCAGAAAGGCAACTGATTATAGCTATAGAAACTGGAGCTGATGTAAGGAGGGCTCAGGAGGAAGTTTCCATAGTAAAAGCAGCAATGAACACGGATACGGCCCAAAGAATAGCGGAGAAATATTTAGCACAGCGTGCACAGGGGTTTGAGAATGGAGAAAAAGTTGGGTGTCTGCTAGCGATACGGGCAAGCCAGAAAACAGCATCTGGGGTTATTAGAGAGATTAAAGACTGGCAAGGCCAGATAGTAGCAGAAGTGGACGGAATTAGAAAGGTGTTCCATAGATATTATCCGGAATTATATAATGATATATCTGTCCATCCGGAGGAAGAGATGTCGGAGTTTTTATACCCCATAAAGGCTGAGAAATTAGGCAAGAGTGACAACTTATGCCTGGGAGAGCGGATAGACATTTCAGAAATCGATAGGGCAATGAGTGATCAGGTAGACCGGAATAGCTACGAGGCCCGACTCGATTCCTTTAGAATTCTTTAAAGTTTTTAAAGCATTATTATTCCCGGTAATGGCAGAGTTGTTCATTCAGGTTCAGAATGGAGGGGAAATCCCCCCATCTTGGGATCTGGCCAATATAGTTATGTTTCTGAAAAAGGGGAAACCTTCGTTAAATCCGGCCTCATACCGCCCGATCACATTAATAAATAGTGATGTTAAAATATACTCAAAGATACTGGCTGCACGACTATCGCTGGTGATCAAGAAGCTTGTCTCCCCTAGGCAGCATGGGTTTGTCCCAGGAAGAGATACTACTAATCATATTCAGAGAGTTATAGCACTCTTGAATGCTACGGCGGTAGCAAAGGAGCCTATGGCGGTCGCATTATTAGACGCAGAGAAGGCGTTTGACCGGGTGAACTGGAACTATCTGTGGTATGTTATGGAATATTATGGGTTAGGGAAGAAATTTATTATAGCAGTAAGGGCTCTATATAGATCACCGGTCGTGAAAATACAATCAATGGGAGGACAATCCGAGAGTGTTCTGATCAGGAGAGGCACTAGGCAGGGATGCCCATGCTCCCCCCTCTTGTTTGCTTTGTATATAGACCCCCTGCTCAGACAGTTGGAGGCAAATAGCAAGATCCCACCAATACATAGGCAGGGATGGGATACAAAAGTTTTAGCATATGCAGATGATATAGCCATATTAACTCCCTCCCCCGATTTAGCATTGAGAGAGGTTGAAGAGGTGACGACAAAATTTGGAAAGTTTTCTGGATACCTGTTAAATAGTGCTAAAACGCAGTTGTTGGCTAATCAATACACAAATACTAAAGACATTCGGAGGGTGGATCATGCAGTATATTTAGGTATCAATATTACACCAATGATAGATGAAATTGTTAACCTGAATATAGATCCTATACTGGCGAAAGCCAGAGAAGATATGTGCCGATGGAATAATTTACATCTGACTATTGTGGGGAGGTGTAATATGGTGAAAATGATCTTCCTCCCGAAACTGTTGTATCTATTTCGTGCCATACCATTGAGCTTTACTAATCTCACATTTAAAGAGATAGAAAGAGTTATTATGAGATTTATTTGGGCATATGGTAAGTGTAGAAGAGCAAGCAAATTCATGTCTCTTCCTCGAGAGAGGGGGGGTGGTCTTTACCGAATATAAAATTATATCAAATGGCAGCAGCTTTTCAGTGTATGCGCCCACTATGGGGTCCCAAGAAAGAAGGAATTACGGAAGTGGACCGCCCCAATATATATGAGTTGCAGATAGGATCAGTTGCCAATGGGTGTCTGGTAACATATCATGAGCCTGGATATTATAAGAAAACTAGATATAAGGTTTTGGGAGCAGCCTATAAGTGCTGGCGATTATGGTATAAGAAGAAAGGATTTGGTAGATATAATCATTATACCATGATTGAGAAGAATCCATTGCTCCCTGAGATTTTTCAGGATAAATACATGACAAACTGGTCTTCTTTAGGCATAAGTAGGTTAGGGAATTTTTTTGATAATCTCGGGGTTAAGGCATTTGGAGATTTACAGGAGCAGTATGGCCTAGAGCAAAGGGACTTTTTCAAATATTTACAGATACAGGATTTTTTAGGGAAAAAAACAGGTGGTGTGCAGGGATTTAGAAGTAACAAACTGCTGAATGATATCCTTGCTAATCCTAATATAACCATCAGGTCGATTTACCCTTCAATGTTGGCGGATCAGCCAGATGATTTAGAGAAGCATAAGGAGAGGTGGAGCAAAATGCTGGTGGATGGGAGTTATAACTTTATGAGGTCTTTGGAGTTGGGATGCACCATTTTATTATCTTCTTCCTTGCAAGCACAACATTATAAGACCATATTCGACCTGTACCATACTCCAGCTCACCTCGCCAAATGGGGGGGTGTGGCAGGAACAAACTGTCCAAGATGTGGGATGTATGGCACAGATATCGTACATATGATAGCTACATGTGGGGAACTAGTGGCCCCGAGGGAAGGTATTCAATTTGTTTTGGAGGTGGTTTTGGGATGTGATTTTTCCCTTACACCCGGGATTATGGTTTTCGGGGTTGCTGGCGATCTGGATGGTCCACATACTAAAGAGCATTTATTTTTGTAGCTATGGCAGTGTATCGAATATGCATATCATCCGCACGGCTGAATGTACGACCCCCGTCCTGGCAGCAATGGCTGGCTAGGCTGCTTTCTGTATATCATTTGGAGATGGCATTATATGAACGCAAGGGAAAACACGCTAGGAGGAGAGGGAAGGCAATATGGGGGCCATTTCAGGTTTGGATCCGGACTTACAATGATTAGCGTTTAAATAAACCCCCCCCCCTTTTTCAGTGTTGGGTATTACTCCTAATTTGGACTAGTCGGGTGGTCATGCACTGTTTGTTTTTTGTTTTTGTTTTTTTCCTATCCCCTGTCTGTTTCTCCACTATCGGTTCAGATTGTTATGCTTTCAGTGCAAAGTGATGTAAGAATATAACCGTTGTATGATTCTTTCCAATAAAAAAAAAATTAAAAAAAAAGGAAGTACTGCTGGATCAAATGTGACCTGTTGTCCATATCCTCCTCCTCTCCTTCCTTCTCCTCACTGTCCTCAGTGTCCACTGCTGCCACAGCTGCATTTTCACCCCCCTCTTCCTGCAGATAGGGTACATGCCATCTGAGGGCCAAATTGTGCAACATGCAGCACACAATAACGATTCTGCAGATCTTCTCAGGGGAGTAGCATAGGGATCCACCTGTCAGATGGAGGCACCAGAACTTAGCCCTCAGGAGACCGAAGGTCCTTCCTACAATCCTCCTGGTACGCCCATGGGCATCATTGTACCTATTTTGAGCCCCTGTTCTTGCATTCCTAACAGGGGTCATGAGCCTGGACAGGTTTAGGTAGCCGGAGTCACCTGCAAGAAGTAAGGGACACACATTAGCCGTGCAAAATGACATAGGCCAAGACTCCTGAAGGTGTATACTCACAAACATTAGGTGGGGACACAGGTTCACCTATTAGCCACACTCTGTGCCTCTGTAGTTGTGCCTTCAGCTGTGGGACACTGCTATTTCTCAGAACAAAGGCATCATGAACTGACCCTGGATATTTGGCAGTGCCGTGGGAGATGTACTGGTCAGCCAGGCACACCATCTGGACATTGAGTGAGTGGAAACTCTTCTGATTCCTGTACACTTGTTCATTGGCCCTTGGGGGGGACTAAGGCAATATGGGTCCTGTCGATGGCCCCAATAACATGAGGTATATGTCCCATTGCATAGAATCAAGCCTTCGCAGTGGGTAAATCATCTACCTGGGGAATGCGATGTAGCTTCTCATGTGTTTGAGCAAGGCAGATAAAACCCTTGCAAGCACAATCGAGCACATTGGCTGTGACATCCCTGCAGCCAAGCCTACTGTCACCTGGAAAGAGCCTGTTGCCAGGAAATGGAGCACTGAGACTACCTACACGAGAGGGGGGATTTTTGTGGTGCTATGGATACCAGGCTCAAATTGTGCACACAACTCTGTGATTGTGGCCCTGTCCAGACGATAGGTGTGTAGGATGTGCCGGTCCTCCAGTGTAGCCAAGTCCACAAGGGGTCCTCCTATTCCTCTGCAGTGGTTGGTTCCTAAGGGACCCAAATGTAGAAAAGGAGTGTCAACAGGAACCATGAACACACTACAGCAGTGTACACAGAGCATATTTGTATGTTGGATAGTGGAACTGTGTAGGTGAGTACATTCGACTACAATGATGCACTAAATAATCTGTACATGTGTACCAGCTTTAGAAAATGACACCGGCCTGTCCTGTATTCAGGGATGGGTGGAAGTGACCTCAAACTGGTGACGTTGGTGTCATGGCGGAATGCGGTCCGCACCGCTGTGCGATTCCTCATTGGCCAACATGGCCTTCCATGGTATGTGGGAACCAATGATGATCAACGCCAGCGGTGACCGTGTTCAACACTGTGGACGTGACGGCCATTTCCTTTCTAACACTTCACTTGATTCCAGACTTTCCACAGTATGAGATCTCCACTACATGTGCTGCTGTGTCCTGAGACTTGAGACGCTGAGCCCCAGAAGACAGCAGAGGCCCAGCTGGGGATGGTCTCCCAATGAGGGAGGAGTGCCTGTCGGAACCTGCCCCCCCCGATGGCCCGCATACTGGCGTTGTCCTACCCAAAGCTGGATGGGTGCTTGAGGGCATCACATCAGCCCCAAGGGGGTGAGTACAGTGTGTATGTCAACCATCTCTGTTGCCTGGCATGGGATTTGGGTGCAGGGTACTAGTCAGTGGATGCCGCAGTATGCCAGTTCAGATATTGCTGCATGGTCCAGCTCAGGATAATATTGTGTAAAACATGTATTAGATAGCTAGGTAGGTGGCTTCCCATGTCAGGCAGGGCTTAGCTGGTCCCAGATGGTGTGTAGCTGGCAGTGTTTGGCTCCTACCTGCTGTGGTACTTAGCCAATGGTTTGTCAGTGTGGTCCATACTGCTCGTTCTCAGCCTCAGTGTGTGAGAGTGATGTGTCTGCCATCTGTGCTGTTGGTGCTGAGATTGTACCTGTGCTGCATTTCTCTCTCTCCCCCTCTCTCTTTGTGTCATCCCATCCATGTGTGCATTAGCATCATCTGGCAAAGGAGCAGATGGGAGCTCCCTGGTGGTGGTGGACCCCTCTGGGACCACCCCAGCTACAGGTTCTACTGCCACCCCCATGCCAGCAATGCCCTCGCAGTAGCCCTCCACCGAGTTCTCCATGCCTGCTCAACCAGGAGGGTGGGCATCTACTTCACCCCAGGCACCTCAGGCCCTGCCCCAGTCAGCCCTGCTTCCCTCAGTGAGGAGGCTATTAATCTCCTGAGATCCATCTCTTTAGTGCAGTCAACCATTGTGAATGCCATCCAGGGGCCGGCATCCCAAATGCAGCAATGCAATGCCTTCCTGGAGGGCATCCACAGTGGGCTGGCGGCCCTACAGAGATCGTTTCAAGCTCTGGCCTCTTCACTGACTGCAGCCAGTGTCCCTGTTTCATCCATCCCCCTCCAAGTACAACTACCCAGTCCCAGTCTCCTTACCACAACCAATCCCATGCACACATTCAGACAAGCATGCACCCAAAATAACACATAGACAAACACAAGCAGCACACTTCCGTCCACAAGCACTCACACAGCCAACAGAAATATGCACACACAACATCATCCACTGCCTCCACTGTCTTCCCCTCCTCCTCCTCCCTCACAATCATATACTCACTCACACCTGCATGCACTGCATCAACAGTCCCAGATCCGGCCACCTGCACAGCCTTGCACACAGTCACCACAACAGCAGACCTTCTGACTTGCACCCCACACACAACATAGGCAATCACCACCACCACCTCATGCAGCACACCCACTTCATTTGTAGTCACCACCACAACATACATACACACATCCTGTTTATCCTTTCCCACCCCTATCGGCCCCCACCAGTAACACACACACTCTCACACTCAGACCCCCAACAGCCATCCACCTCACACACACACACTGTCCATGAACCTGCACCCAAGTCCAGCACACCTCCTCCTCCTACAACCACTCCCTCTACCTCCACTCCCATCCCTCCTCCCACATCCCACCCCATTGTCCCTAAGAAGCTATTCCTTGCCCGCCTTGTATCGGGAATACTTGCAGTTCAGGTTCCATGGAGGCCGCTGACACCTGTGTGTCCCTGGAGATGAATGGTTCCTTTTAAATGATGTGTTTCCGCCAGGCTTTTGGTGTTGTTGCTACCACCTCAGAAATCGTGGTGGTGTGTTATGTCATAATATGGTGGGCTGATCCTTGTCTTCCACCTGCCTGTAGGTGGCTACTGCCATGAGCAGTGTTCGTACCGCGCTGGCCATTGGTATGGTACATTGGCTGTCTATGGGAGGGATCACTGCCATGGTCATAATTTGGAAGTCATTGCCACCAGCCTGTTGGCGGTGATACCGTCACGTTAGCTCTGGCGGTCAGAAGAACGCCAGGGTCATAATGAAAGGTATAACAACAATAATGCATTTTTATGCATTTTTATGTTCTAATTCATAGCAATATTGCATACCTCAGAAATGCAGTAATGTGATAAAAGAGTAATGTGTACTGTTATAACAATAAATCCAAGGGCTTCTTGGAATTAATGTCATCCAGGAAGACTGTCATTAGTATTAATATTAGGACTCATGATATTGCTGCTGTGACAAATTCCTGCCACATATGCTTTGCTCATTTGTAATCATTGGGTTGTATTGGTGTCCATGTGCTAAGTCATGATGATTCAATCTCATAGCTCAAGCTATATATGGATTGTGGAAAGTCTAAAAATCCATGTTTGGTTTTTTTTCAATTTGAAGGAAAATGCCTCTATTTGCACGATCCCAGATCCCAGTGTGTGTGCTTTGACCCTTTAAAACATGCCAAAATTGGCTATACTCCTCATTTGCATGTTTAACTTACCAATAAGTAATAGTATATGGTATAAAGTGTACCCAGGGCCTGTAAGTTAAATGTTACTATTGGGTTTCAGCCTTGTTATACTACCCACTACAGTGATAGTACAAACAAGACTGCAGGCCTAACTCTGTAGTCTGAAAATGTGACCTGCCAAAATAACCACTTTTGAAAGGCCTAAACCCTCTGTTTAAACAATAAGTAACCACTAAGTAGGCCTTGCTGCCCATAAGGTGGGTGCATGGTATTTTAAAGTAGGAAAGGTAAAGTTTAATGTTAATGTTAAATAAGCCCTTACTGTGAAAAGGCCCCAAAAACTAAGTTTCACTGAAGCAAGGGTGGTTATCCAAAGGAAAGCATTGGGATACAATAATACATTTTATAATTTATCTCTGGCTTGGAACCAGCTAAAAAAGTTACTTTGCAAATGTTATTAAAATATTTATTAGAAGCCCAATTCAATGGTGAAGTTGGATTTGTAACTGAAAGGTAACTGTGCACAAGTAAAGTACATTTTCCCAAATATTGAATTTTGGAAAATGTACTTTTGCACAGTTACCCTTTACCTCATTTTCATGTGCTTCAACTGTCACCTGACAGCTGAAGAGCTCCCTTGATGAGGTATGCACTTGCTTCCTGAGCTGAGACAGTGGACGTGGGTGTCAAGAAGTGTTCTGTTCTTCTGATAGGATGACCATCAGGCTGTGCCCAGCAACATAATTAATTTCACATAATTCTACCCTTTCATGGCAAATGCAAGCCAGCACCTGAGCAGGGCTCTTTTTTTCCACATAGTCAGGCAAGAGCCTATCCCACTGGGAGAGCAGCTGTTCCAGAAGTGGTTTGAAGTGACCACAGTGAAGGGGTTGCTCCTTCCATGACCTTACCTCTGCAGTGGGCACAGGAGCTCTGCACAGGGGAAGAAAGGTTCTGTCGTCTTGGTTTTATGTAGAGAGGGGTATTGTGAGATTCTTTGCAGTAGGGATACAGGAACTGCTGTAAAGGTGGGTAAGGTTACTCCTGGGGAACTATATGGCTAGGGAAGAGTCAGAAAACACCCCAATCGAAGGGCTTGTGCCAGGCATAAATCGTGCATACTTGGGCACCCTCATTAGAACACTACTTGGTCTTTGGAAGACAAAAAAGGTCTGCTGCCTGCCTGTGAGGGGACATTAAAAGCTGGACCTGCTCCCCCGTGTAAACAGGACCATAGAAGTGGACTTCCAGAGTCAGTTGGCTGACCTCTTTTTAGACTACAGGGACACAACAAGCTGTTAGAAGCTCTTTTCTTGAAGAATCCAGGTGACTAGTTCTGAATGGACTATACCTAGACCCTGATGGGGATTCTACTGGAGGAAGTCTTGACCACCACGTGCTGTTCCGGGTGTCCTGGGACCCTTGGCCATGTCAAAATGTATTCCTGCTAACATTCAACAGCTATAAATTCACATTCCCATATATGTAATATACATGTTGTCTGGTTTTGATATTTGAGGTGGCTTATTTTTTCAATGACAGTTCAATGTTAGTCCTCTGTGGTTCATTTCTGAATAATGAGTTTTAAATTTAGTAAAGAGTCAATGCAAAGTGTATGCTGCTTTACTGTTCTTGTATTTGAAGTTTGCACTGTCTCGTAGCTGCTCCAGTACAACCTTTGTTGCAAGCACAAGTTATTTTATGGATGACATCTGTGCCATGATTTGGAATTTTATTAGCACCAATTTTCAGAAATATTCAATTCTTCCTAACTATGGACAACCAATCTTTGGATGGAGCAGAGGTAGCAGGTATGATAGTAAATTTGTCTTATTGTGTCTTTAGATGAGTTTCAATAGAGCCTTTCTCTAGCTAATCATTGTTCTTTTTCATTTGTTTGATAAGGTTAATAGGCTATCCCCTCTAATCTAATCCCTTGCCAAGATGTTTTGCTTGATGACTTTAAGGCCCTCATTACAACCCTGGCGGTCGGTGATAAAGCGGCGGTAATACCGCCAACAGGCCGGCGGTAAAATCAATGGAATTATGACCACAGCGGAAACCACTCAGACAGATAGCCACTTTAACACGCCGACCGCCGTGGCGGTAGCAACAAGCACCACAGCGATAACCGCCAACAGCCAGGCGGAAGACAATGTTCCACCCACTGTATTAAGAGAGACCTATCTGCCACCTTTTCCGGGGTGGTACCAAAGACAATAAAAGCACGGTGGAAACAGAACACAGAAGTCGAAGGACTCACCTCTGGAGACTCAGGGAACAACCATGACGCCATGGAGCCTGAGTTGCACATCTTCCCCATGCTTATATACCTCTTCCTGCATTACAAAAATCTACACCGGTAAAGACGACCACAGTGAGTACTGCTGAATAGCACACAAGGGAGGGGGGAGTAAAAAGAGAGTGACACACACACAACACCCCCACCCCCAATACCATACACACAACCAGATGCAATAACATTACATATCCACCCCGTACCCCTCAGGAATAAAGCAAGGACAAAATGAATTGAGTAAAGTGAGTGTAATAAGATAAAATAGTATAAATAAGTGCTTCAAAATCAAAAAGTATATACATATTTACAAATGGAGGGACACTGCCCAGTCCTCAATGTCCGTGGGCCACAGGGCCACTACACATAGGCCAATGCCCCACCTTACTCCTGCAACAACATGGAGAGAACACTGCTGGAGCATCAGGTTGAAAATACACAGACACAGCAGGGGGACGGAGAATGGGGGGGGCATACCATACATGCATCATGCTGCCCAGTACCCTTCCACCAACCCCACTTACAGGAGGCCCTCACACATAGCACTCCATGCATTCATGCTCCATGCATTGTGCTCACAGTGTACTCACCTGTTGGTCTGGAGGCTCATACAGCATTCGGTACTGGGGTAGGACCCCATCCACCAGTCTCTCCAACTCCACAGCGGTGAAGGCAGGGGCTCTTTCCCCAGTGACACGAGCCATAGTAGGTTCCAGACAAAGGTCACAGGAGCACTGCAGTGTAGGTCCTCTCCTGTTAAAGGTCAGGTAGCAAGTGAGTGAACAGATAGAAAATGGCGTACATCACCATTGGCCACTGTAATCCATGGGGCCCAATGACAACCAACAATACTCGTCCACCTCCCGCAATGGCACTCAACTTCAGCGGCATTACCTAATTTCCACATGTCCATCCACACAGGACAGGTCAATGCCATTTCAGGGGAGGGCAGGCCATGGCACCTAACTGTGTCACAGTACACATTGCACCATTTGGGCTTATCCAACAATATACTGTTACAGTCACAACATGCAATGCAGTGTAGTGTTTGGAAATGTGGACTACTGACCAGCTGCTCCCCGTTTTGCTCCCTAGACTACAACCACTGCGGATGAATAGGAGATGGAGACATCCCCCGTGTAGAGACCCCTGGTGGACTTGCAACAATGGAGGACAGGCACATTATCCTCAACTATAGACTGGACAGGGGCACAATCACAGAGCTGTGTGCCCAATTGAAGCCTAAGCTGATATCTGCTATCCATCACCCCACTGGGATCCCCCCTCTTGTGTAAGTCCTATGTGTGCTCCAGTTTTTGGCAACTGGCTCCTTCCAAGTGACAGTGGGCTTAGCAGCAGGAATGTCACAGCCAATTTTCTCAATAGTGCTGACCAGAGTGTTGTCTACCCTGAGTAAACACATGCGTAGCTACATCGTTTTCCCCCAGGTGGAGGATTTGCCCACAGTGAAAGCTGACTTCTATGCAATGGGACATATCCCCAACATCATTGGGGCAATCGATGGAACATATATTGCATTTGTCCCACCCAGGTGAGTACGCTGTGGGCACGATGCATGGGGCATGAATGCATGGAGTGGTGTGTGTAGGCTTCGTGTAAGTGGGTGGGTGATGTCCTCTTGGTGGCATACATGTTGTGTGCTGGGCCATGTGTTGCCAATGGTGATTGAATGGGTATGGTGGGCCATATGTGTAGCAGGCTGAACTGTTTGTCTAATGGTATTTTCCTGTGTGTATTGCCTCTGCAGGTCAGCGCCCATCAAAACAAGGGTATACAGTGTGCCATCGCCAAGGAGGTGAGGACCCTGGGGGTCTATGGCAGGAGGAGCACCCACTGTCGCAAATGGTGGGAGGACCTGAGACGCTGGGCACGGAAGATGGTGGAGGCCCAGCTGGGGATGGCCTCCCAATGAGGAACAGTGCCCGTCGAACCCTGACCCCCCTGATGACCCGCATACTGGCTGTGGCCTATCCAGAGCTGGATGGGTGCCTGAGGGCATCACAGCAGCCACAATGGCATGAGTATACTGCCCATCATTACAACTTATGCATATTTGGGTGGTATCCAGGTGGTGGATGTATGTCATTGGGTGCCCCGAGGCCAAGCCTGACATTGCAGCGTAGGTCCCCTGATTGCTAGGGTTCTGAAGGGATAATCCTGCTACCTAGCTCGTAGGCATCCACTACTTGTCAGGGCTGCGTGGGCCCATGTGTGCTGCATTTGCCGGTGTGTGTCCTTCCCCATGCCTTGGTGGCTAGCAATATCACTGGTAGTGCAATGCATACTGTGTGGGCCTGTTCCCTGTGTGCGAGTGTGCTGTGTACACCAAAGGTGGTGTTGGTGCAGCCATTGACCCAGTGTATCCTTTGTCTCTTTCGTCCCCTTTCTTGTTTTGTCATCATTGGGTATATTAGCATCATCTGGCAGAGGATCAGAGGCACTAGCGACAGAGGGAGCTGCATCCCACAACACCAAGGAGGCAGAGCCCACCGACAGTGAGGGC
Organism: Pleurodeles waltl; assembly: GCF_031143425.1. Classification (NCBI taxonomy): domain Eukaryota; kingdom Metazoa; phylum Chordata; class Amphibia; order Caudata; family Salamandridae; genus Pleurodeles; species Pleurodeles waltl. The sequence goes on along the minus strand of NC_090447.1, from coordinate 261,611,685 downwards.
ACCAGGGGGACGGAGTGCGAAGGGAGCACCATGGCAGAAACTGGAGGGGACTCTTCAGACACAGATACTTCCTCCGATGGAAGCTCCCTGGTGGTGGCAGACACTTATGTGACCACCCCATCTACAGGTACAGCCGCCACCCCCGTACCAGCACTGCCCACATAGAGATGCCCGTGCCTGCTCACCCAGGAGGGTGCGCATCTCCTCCGCCCCAGGTACCTCAGGCCCTGCCCCAGTGAGCCCTGCTGTCCTGAGTGAAGAGGTTATGGACCTCCTGACATCCATCTATGTAGGGCAGTCAAACATTGTGAATGCCATCCAGGGGCTGGCAGCCCAAATGCAACAATCTAATGCATTCCTGGAGGGCATTCAAACTGGATTGGCGGTCCAACAGAGATCGATTCAGGCTTTGGCCTCCTCTCTGATGGCAGCCGTTGTCCCTGTTTCTACCATCCCTCCTCCAACTTCCACTACCCAGTCCCATTCTCCTGAACTCCAACCCGTCCCAGGCACACATACAGACGAGCATGTCACAAGACAACAACCAAGAGTGTCACAGACAAACACAAGCACCACACTTCATCCCACAGGCACTCACACAAACACCATCCAGTTGCAGACACAACATCCACTATTTCCATTGTCTATCCTCTTCCTTCTCCTCCTCCTCCCACCTAGTTTGTCCACACTCACACCTGCATGCATTACATCATCATCCACTACCAGCATCATCACCACACCAAGCAGAACACACACCTCACAGGCAGACACCTCCACAACATCCATGTACATGTCCCCTGTGTCCTCTCCCACTGTGTCTGTCCCCCCTCCTAAAGTACAAAAACGCAAGCACTCAAACACCCAACAGCCATCCACCTCACAACAGCATACAACCCATGCACCTGCACCCAAATTCAGCAGACAGACACCTCCAACAACCACTCCCTCATCCTCCACTCCCATTCCTTCTCCCTCTTCCCACCCAAATATCCCTAAAAAACTGTTCCTATCCACCATTGACCTCTTCCCTACCCCTCCCCCTATCCTGCATGTATGGCCACAGTATCACAAACCCAGCCAAGCACCTCAGCCACACAGTCCACGGACCCAGTTCCGTCTGCACCCACTCATGGTGGAAAGGGATCCAGGCCACATTTACTGAAGGGGAAGGAGCCTGCACCACCCAGCCTAAAGGTGAAGGAGCCTGCCCCAGCAGGCAAGAAGGGAAAGGAGCCTGCACCTGCCTCCCGAAAGGCCAAGGAGCCAGCAGGCAGGAAGGCCAAGGAGCCTGCACCAGGAGGCAGGAATGGCGAGGAGCCTGCACCAGCAGGCAGGAAGGCCAAGGAGCCTGCACCAGCAGGGATGAAGGGCAAGTTGCCTGCACCAGCAGGCAGGAAGGGCAAGGAGCCTGGACCAGCAGATGTGACAGAGCCCCCACCACCAACCATGGTTGTGCATTCATCCGAGGGTTCAGAGGATGTCCAGGAGCCTCCCTCCACCAGCAGCACCACCACAGTGCATCCGTCCTAGGGTGCAGGGGATGTGCAGGAGTCTCCCACCAGCAGCAGCACCACCACAGTGCATCCTTCACTGCCGGCGGACGCAATGTAATCCTGCCTCCATGGGCTGCTGTGCGGGCTGCCCCCTCCAGAACCAGTTGGCAAGACACCCACTCGAGAGACTGTGGCCCATCACTCCCCAGGATCAAGCGCAGGGCATGTTGCCCCCTCCTGAACCAGTGGGCAAGACACCCACTCTAGAGACTGTGGCCCATCACTCCCCAGGACCAACCGCAGGGCATGTTGCCCCCTCCAGAACCAATGGGCAAGACACCCACTCGAGAGACTGTGGACCATCACTCCCCAGGACCAAGCGCAGGGAATGTTGCCCCCTCCAGAACCAGTGGGCAAGACACCCACTCGAGAGACTGTGGCCCATCACTCCCCAGGATCAAGCACAGTGTATGTTGTCCCCTCCTGAACCAGTGGTCAAGACACCCACTCGAGAGACTGTGGCCCATCACTCCCCAGGCTAAGCGCAGGGCATGTTGCCCCCTCCAGAACCAGTGGGCACGACACCCACTCTAGTGACTGTGGCCCATCACTCCCCAGGACCAAGCACAGGGCATGTTGACCCCTCCAGAACCAGTAGTCTTGTTTCAGTCCCGGCCAAGGTGCCCCCCGGTGCCCTGAGGTGCCTGCCTATTTACCAACTGATGCCCCTACAGTGTTCTCCCCATGTTGAAGCAGGTCACAAGTGGGGCCTTGGACTTTGGCTTGTGGCCATGTGGCGCACGCAAAATGAGGAGTGGACTGTGTCCCTTGTGCTGTAAATTTCTATATATATGTTATATTGCCTACATTTCTTTCTACTGTGTTCATCTCATTACAAACACTTTTGCGAAATTATTTTGTCCTTGCATTTTTCTGCTGATTTAGGGAGATTAACTTGTTTTCTTGTGCATCTGGTTGAGTGTATGGTGTGTGTGTGTGGGGAATGTGTGGTGTGCGTGTGTGTGTCACTCTCTTTTTCCTCCCCTCTTGTGTGCTGGCGGCTGTACTCACCGTCATCGTCTTCGCCGGCGTTGGTGTTCGTGGTGGAACAGAACGTAGAATAGCATCGGAAAAACATGCAGTTCGGGTTCCATGGCGGCGTGGTTCTTCCCTGTGTCTCCAATGGTGAGTCCTTTCACTTCTGTGCAGTCTTTCCGCCAGGCTTTTGATGTCGTTGGGACCGCCCCAGAAAAGGTGGCGGATTGTGTAGTTGTAATATGGTGGGCGGAACTTTGACTTCTGCCTGGCTGTAGGCGCCTACCTCTGTGGTGGCTGTTGTTTCCGCACTGGCCATCAGTGTGGTACATTGGCTGTCTTTCAGAGATCTTTCTGCCATGGTCATAATTTGGTGGTAGTTACCACCAGCCTGTTGGCAGTATTACCGGCACTTTATCACTGACCGCCACGGTCGTAACGAGGGCCTACATTCTCATGGTAAAGGTTGATGTCAGTAAATATGATATCACTTTCATAAGAGTGAACTTATAAATTCACTAGACTTGGCACAATGATACTGGCCATCGATGTTCCAACTGTTTGAGGTGAAATGTATCTTCAAACTTGAAAAAAATGTTTGGATATCACAAATCGATGGTAGATCGCTACCCATGAGACTCCAGCGCTAGCAGTGGATTTGATCATTAAATTTTCCACATAAATGTGTGTGTCAAAAATTCTTAAAGGTAAGGGGCTGGTGTAAAAAATAGGGTTTCTGGGTGGCAGAGATTAGAACTCTGTCCAAGCAGGAACCAGAATCCTAGCCAGAATTAGTCACAAGCACACCCTAAATTAACCTATGCTCACCCTCGGGTAGCTTGGCACAGAGCAGGCAGGCTTAACATAAGAGGCAATTTGTAAATTATTTGTGCACCAATTCAAACAATGATACACTGAAAACACTACAAAAAGACTCCATACCAGGTTAGAAAATAGCTTATATGTTAATGAAGAAAACAAGACCAAAACATCAAAAATCCAATGAGCATAACCAGAGTTATGAAGTTTTAAAAATCAAATTAAATTGTAGTTCTTAAAAGCTTAAAGTGCCAACAGGTGTTATCTGGTCGCATTACACCGGGGTAAATCCAAAAGTCCATGCTGACCCTGATTGAGTGCAGGCCAATTGCAGGGACCAGCCTTGGCCAGATGAAAAACTGCCTTTGTTCTTGGATGCATCAACGTCAAAGCCAGGATGCAGGGAGCAGGAATGGTGATGCATTGTCATTGATCCTTCTGATGTGGGTGATGCATCAGCTCTGAACCACGCAAAGTCGGAGATGCCTCAGAGGTGGGAGACAGTGCACCACACAGTCAGCGATGCGGTATGCTCAATCCCCGTAGCAGCGGTTATCCGTCACTTTCGAGAGAGATGTACAAGTTTGGATCAGCACAATGGCATTGATGGCCAGGTTCTGGTATTTGCAGCACTTTATACCCACTTCTAAGGGCCCAGGATTGTATTTGCACCACTCGGCAGAGTGAGACTTGCAGCAAGCAAAGTTCAAGTGTTGTTGCAGGCTCATGAGAAGTCTTTGATGTCCATGAGACTTATGACGGGGGCAAGCCAGCACTTCCTTGAAGTCACTTTAGGTTCCAGTGAGAATCACTCTGGGTTCAAATGAGTAACATTGGGTTCAAATGATTTGGGTCTAGTACTTCCTCAATAGGAGGTAGCAGGCAGCATGGCAGCACAGCAGAAAAGCAGTTCTTCCAGAGCAGCAGTCCAAAGTCTAGTAGCACAGTCTTTCCTCCTGGCTGAGTTCTTCACAGGTCCAGTCGTGTACTTAGTTGGTGGTGTCAGAGGTGCAGCACTTATACACAGTTGTGCTTTTGATGTGGGGAAGATTTCAACAAGATGACTTTGAAGTGTACAGAGTTTCTACCCTTCCTGCCCTGGCCACAGACTCACTACAGGGGGTTATGGGGCCCTTTGTTGGAGGACAGGACACAGACTATTTAGGTGTGAGGCAGTGCTCAGCTCTGCCCCCTCCTTCAAGCCAGTTAATGGCCCATTGAGGCCCATCAAGTCACACCTAAGCTCCCATTGTGTGGGGTTGTCTAGAGGAAATGCACAAGCCCAGCTGTCACCCCACCCCAGAAATGTTTTGGAGACAGGTTGTAGGCATTCAGAGCCAAAAGCAGGAAAATGCCAACTTTCTAAAAGTGGCATTTTCAAAACTGTGACAATAAATCCAACTTTACTCTTAAAGAGGATTTATCAATCCAATTCCAAAGGTACTAAACATGACAGATCTACCCCTTTCCAATTAGGAATTACAATTAATTAAATGGAATAAGGAATCCCCAGTGATATAATACGAGAGGGGTAGGCCTCACAGTAGTGAAAAATGCATTTGGGAGTTTTTCACAACCAGGACATGTACAATTTAAAAGTATATGTCCTGCCTTTTAATTACATAGGACACTGCCCTATGGAATACCTAGGGCCTACATTAGAGGTGACTATATGTAATAAAAGGTGTGTTTAAGGCTTGACAAAATGGTTTTAAATACCAAGTCAACATTGCATTAAGGCAATGACAGGCCTGACACAGGTTTTAAAGTGCTACATAAGTGGGTAACACAAGCGATGTTGCAGGCCAACTAATAGCATTTAATTTACAGGCCCTGGGCAAATGTAGTATATTTTACTTGGGACTTAAAAGTAAATTAAATATGCCAATTAGGTACATACCAATTGTTGGACCTGGCCCATTTTACAGGGTCAGTCCCAAACGTTTTGCCTTCCTCCTATTTTTTCTGACCTGCTTTTGTTGGCTCGAGGACTCTGAGTACTTTATCACTGCCGATCAAAGTGCAGCTGCTCTCCCTTCTAAGTTTGGTATGACTGGCTTACACCTAATTAGCACATTTAATTTAACTAAAAGTCCCTTGTACATTAGTATACAGTACAGTAGTATCCCTATACCCAGGGCCTGTACATTAAATGCTACTATTGGGCCTGCAGTGCAGCGCTTGCGCCACCCACAGAAGTAGCCTTTCTAACCTGTCTCAGGCCTGCTACCACAGGGCCTGAGTGCACAGTTTACTGCCACAGTGACCTGGCATCTAAATTTACTTGCCAGGCCTTGAACTCCTGTTTTACTACATGTATGTCACCTGTAAGGTGGGCCCTAGCTAGCCCTATGGGCAGGGTGCTATGTATGTTGAAGGCAGGACATGTGCCTGGTTGTGTGGCCTGTCCTGGTAGTGACACACAGACTATTTGGTTTCTCATTGCTGTGAGTGCTGCCTTGCTCATAGGATTGCATTGGAAATACTCTACCTTATGTCTAGGTGGTATTGTCTGATCAATGAGGGGCAGTATAGATCAGTTTGGTATGGTTGTAATGTCAGTGAGAAATATTGCTTACTGGTGTAGGTGGATTTTTTATTACCATTATAGAAATTCCATTTCCATAATTCCATTTTTATTCCATTATATAAAGTGGGCATTTCTCTGTGTTTATGACTCTGGTGTTTTGCAGCTTGACTCCAATCCACGCCTGGGGCAGAGTGACAGCTGGGCTTTGTTCATAATTTTCAGACAGCCTGTAGACAGGGAGGGTGAAGGTTTCATAGAAGTGCATCTGCATATTGAATGGTCTTCCTCGGTTGCGAGAAGGAGAGGCAGGGCACACATGCATTTGAAAAGGTTGTGCCCTGGCCTCACTCAAAGGGCTCGTTTCCCCCCACTGATGTCTCAAGCCTGTGGTGGATGAGAGAGAGGACACTCCAGGAATCAGATAACACTGGTTGGAACCCCTTCTCCCCCTTTTGTGGAGACTGTGCAAAATGAGTATAAATATAGGGGATTATCCCCATATTTGAGAGACACTAATGGACTGACGTGGACACTGGATGCTGCTGGCAGGACCCACCAGAAACTGCCTTGAGACTGCTGCTGTTGTGCTGACCTATGAACTGCTAGGTCATTGAAAGGAACGGCCAGTGCTTCTTGAACCTTCTGCTGGCCTGATTGCTGGGACCCTGCTGGCCAGTGTCCCATCTGTTGTCTCCAGGGGCTGGGTGGTGTGGCCCCCTGTTACCTTGCATTATTGTTGATCCTCAAGCGCCGAGAGGGGCAGTTTGTTTGATGAGTGAGCACCTGGAGAGCGCTCTGTTTTCCTGAATCAGCGTGTGAAGAGCGCTTTACATTGCTCCAGTGGAGTGCTGGTCTTTGTTTCCTCGGGTGCCAAGAATCACCCTATGTGCCCCCATGTATGAGACTTCCCCTCCCCTGTCAGAAGGGAGGCTATGCAGAGCCTTGGTGATGCCTGCAGTCGAGCGTACTCTTTCAGGTGTCCCCAGGGCAGGGAGCACTTTGAGGAGTGCCCCCAGGGCACAAGCAGGTACCAGCTATGGTGCAGTTCTCTCTGTGGTCCAGGCCGCCCAGAGGAGAGAGGTCGGCCCACGGTCTGGATGATGGAGGCTTCCTCATGGCCCTGGGGGGGCCCAGCCTCTCCCTCTGGGTCCCATGTGTGAGGGACTGAGTTGCTGGTGGGAACCAGCTGCGCTGCATGATCGCAGGCAGCTGGTGTGCAGAAGTGTGAGCGCGGGGACCAATCCAGGTCTTCCATACTGGAAAGGGAGTGCAAATCCTCCTGGTGACAGGGGATTGCGGCAGATACCGCACAGACAGCAGGTCGGGCGGTGACCCTTGACGGAGGTCCCTGACCCTTCTAGAATCCTTGGAGGAGTGCCGGGCTTCTCTGCTGGTGGCATGGCTGTGTCCACTCCCTCGGTCTCAGAGAAGAAACCTCATCTCTCAGAATAGGAACACAGGAGCTCCAGCAGGGACGACATGGTACAGTCATGATGATGTCTTAGCATATCCAATGGGGTGTTTATCCTGATATGTGCATTTTTCTTCGTTCCAAATGTATGCCATTTAGGGACTGCATTTTATGAAGGGGTCGTGACCTCCAGGCTCATGTGTTTCCTCTCCCATGAGCATTTTTGGTGATGTTTCACTTTATGGGCATTCATGATGTTGGTTTGGCATTTATGATGATATGTTCATTATGACATTTGATTTTTGGTAATAATGATGGCAACCTAACTATTGCTTGTGTTGCAGGATAACCAGTAACATATGTGTTTTATGTGACTACTGCTTGCTTTTGGAGAGTACTAGTAACTGTGTGATGTTCTGACAACTACAAGTGTAGCAGAGTATTACTGACAGATTATGTTTGGTCTAATGAGTTTTATGCAATACAGTTTATTTTTTTATAACTTTGTGTGTATTTATTGCGTCACGTGTGTTGTGTGTTATGCAAATGGTTTACACATTGCCTTTGGGATAAGCCTGACTGCTTGGGCCAAGCTATCAAGGGGGGGAGGAGGGTTTATCTTGGGTGTGTAACTCTCTCTCCCAGAATATAGTGGGTGGGTTCTGCCTGGCCTAGGTGCGTATCCTAGCCAACCAGAAACCCAATTTCTAACACCAATCATACCATGTTTTAGGAAGAGAGCACAAACACTTTAGCACTGGTTGACGGTTATAAAGTGTGCAAAGTCCCAAGGCCAACAAAAACAAATTCAGCAAAAAATGGAGGGAAAAGTTAACACATTTGAGGGTGACCCTGCAAAGAGCGCCTTTTCCAATAGTTGGCCAGTAAAATCATTGCCATTGGAATAAACTTCAAATGAAAATTGTTAGCAAATGTACAAGCCAAAATGCAACTAGAGTACAGACTGTCAGTCAACCAGTTACGGCAATGAAAGCCATCATCACTCAGCAGACTGCTGTCCGAGTACTCTTATTCTAGAATCTCAGTGGTGGCAATTCCCTGCTCTACATGCCTTCCAGACTAAACACTACCCCCTTAGTGGCATCCTAGATGCTGAATAAAGGCTAATCAATGGTATGAAGAAATATGACTTAATCACCCCTTCCCTGATGGAACTCCATTGGTTCCTACTGTCAGTTCCCACCATCTTCAACACGAGCTGTATCAACTACAGAGAGACCACAACAGTCACACCTGCCTATCTGGCTTTCGAGCTCACTATCTGTGGTAGCTCTTGGAATACATAGTCAAAGAAGATAAAGAAGTGCAAATAAGAACAAAACAAGGCAACAATCCATCCCAGATGCTAGAATTACATCATGGATCCATCAGAAAAGTCAAATACCTTTTCTAATTTAGGAAACAGCTAGCTCACACCTATTTAAAGAACACTTCAAGGGAGTAACACTCTTAACCAAGGTTCCCCTCAAATAAACTTTTGACTGTACCCCCTTCCTTGGCATTGTACAGCACTCCACTCACTTTTAGCTAGGTTCACACTATACAAACACAACATATCTGCATACATATATACAGAGTGAGCTATTTAAGAAAGAATATTGCCCTTATTACGGCTTTGGCAGGCAGCGGAGGCCGTCTGCCAAACTCGTACCACCATCTCACGGCCAGGTCGACGAGAACACCACTGGCAGGCGGAAACAGCATTTCTGCACACCAGCCCAGATGGAACACAGGGCCATAACTTTGACACCGGCTTGTAATCGAGCCATGGGCAATGTGGCAGTGCGGTGGGTGCAGCAGCACCTGCCGCACTTGCCATCGTCTGTAATTCTGGCAGTAGAAAGTGTGACAGGCTGTCCATGGGGGCCCCTGCACTGCCCATGCCAAGTGCTTGGGAAGTGCAGGGGCCCCCAGGGGGCCACAGACAAGACCCAATCCCGCCAGCCTTTCAATGGCTGTCCAACCACCATGAAAAGGCTGGCAGAATGGGGAGTCATAATCCACAGGGCGGCGCTGCATGCAGAACAACACTGGCAGATTACAACTGTCAAGACCTCCACGCTGTCGACTGGCGGTACCTTGGCGATGTCGGCCGTTGGAGCGTGGCAGATCCGCCACAGTTGTAATGTGGCAGTCTGACCGCTACGACTGCGGGGGTCGAACCACCATCTCGAGTCTGGTGGTCTTCAGTCCGCCAGACTCATAATGAGGGCGTATGTGTTTCTTTTATTTTCACATGCTTCCCTACATTCTTTTATATTGTTTCCAAAAAAACAGAGATTTAGACCTACATAGTGGCTATAAGTGCATTACAATGATACATTGAAAATGGATTGTGCTGTGATAAATAACATCCAACCTAGGCCTTTTCAACTCGAAGTACAGAAAAAAGTAGTTGGGAGATGGAGTGAAGACTACTGTGAAGTACAAAGCAATGAAATATATCCACTAAATGGTATTTTTCAGGACCATGGAACACCTTAAACATCAAGCAGAGGGTTCTATAAGCAATCTTCTGTTTGACAAAAGTCAGTGCAAATTAATTCTTACATGATAAATGTGATCACGTTTCTTGAGTCCACCTACCACTCTCAAAGAGTTTTAATGCTTAGCAAAATAGTCAGAGATGTCTCTGGGAAACCTAAATACAGTGAGATGCAATAGTCAGTTCTAGAAAACAAAATCACCAATACTACCTGAGTGTTTAGATGCCCACATAAAAAGGCAAGATTTTCCTACTGGCACTAAGTAGAAGGAAATAAGCAGCTGATTTCACTTTGAGCTGATTTTTCATAGGAAGATGAGACTTAACATGGATGGATGGGCGAAGGGGCAGCTGTGACCAAGGATGATCAGCTCGATTAAATCATGTCACCTTGTTGAGTACCTGCCATCAAAAGCTCTGTCTTACTAGTAGAAGATCTTCTATGACTGAACTGCTGTTAAACATTTTGTTAAATATATAAATATTAGATGGGAGATAGAATAGTAAGTCACCCCCTTAAATATAACCACTTACACCATTGTTTGTAGGTCTAGGAATATAGTAAATCTGCCTCTTCTCCTAATTATATGTACTTTCCCCAATGTTAGTAGAACTTGAGTTTTAATAGGAAAGCAGCCTCTCAAATATAAATACGTTCTCTAAGGTTTGTGGTAGTGGATTTATAATAGGACATTTAACCCCTAAATATAATCAGTGTCACTGATTACGGTCCCTACAAATATAATACATCATTATCAACCTCTCAGTGATGCCTTCAGCTTTGGCACCAAAAGCTCTGAGCTCAACAAAGGCAGATTTCACAGTTGCTGAAAGCAGTTTGCAGCTGGAATGCATTCTTCACTTCACCACAGGTGCCACATCCTACATTCAGACTTAGACATTTTTTTAAAATTCCCATTTACCTCCACTGGGGCAAGGCTGGGCATTATAGCTGATGCCCTAGACTTGCTGTATGCTTGATTCCCAGCTAAAACTCCAGGGCTAGAGGTAACATGTTTTCAAATCAGTATAACACAGCAAGACAACTTGGTGTGCTGCAAAAAAACAAGAGGACAGGAATGCACCTTATTGATCAAGATATTTCACATTCCTGTCCTCTTCCTTCCACTGGCTCACATTCTGCAGCCTAGGTCAGTAGAAGCACCCTTGCATCATAGAGCAAGAGTGCCTACATTACAGGCAGGATTGTTTTTGTCAAGGAAGGTATCCTTCCCTGGACAAAAACAATCCTTAGAGGCATTTTCCTCTTCAAATGTGTGCTGAAGAATGCAGCACACTTACAAAGAAGAAACAGTGAGGTGAAATAAAGATATTTCTCCTTGTTGTGCCTCTGGTAGGAAGGAGTACAATTCTGATGTGTTCCCAGGTGTACAAGTGGTGGTAAATCTTGGGATGCTTCAGAATACATGGGTGGATGCATGGGAACACCCACGCTCCACCCATGTAATGCACCCACTACACAGAGTAACACAAAGCAGTAACTTGTGATGCACTACTCCAGATTTAGCAAGCCATGCAGGGCTATGTCAGGTGTCCTAGCATGGCTTGGTAAATCCCATTCTATGTTTTGTGTCACCCTGCAGATGCTTGTGTGGTGCAAGAACAACAGAATACCTTAATAATTCTGGGCCCGATCTCTAGTTAGCTCTGCTATGTCTTTCTTATGAAGTTTGATGCCATGTTCTGGTCCCCCAAAAGTTAGAAAAATGATTAAGGGACTCATTTATAGTTTGGATGTAACTGAAAATCCTCCAATTTCTGAGTGAAAATCTAATTACTGAGCATCATCTAGTGGCTTCATTTTTGCCTTCATAATATGTCAGACTCAAGTCAACACTAACCAGATCAGAATTTTGCTGTGATAATGACATGAAACCTACCATTCTCCTTCCATGTTGACAGCTCTGAACATGTCCAATACTGCAGTCAGTGCTGACAGCAAAGGAATGCGTAGGGGGTGGCGATATGAGAGCAGACACAGAACAGAAGTAATTGATCTGTAGCCAGACATCTGATCTCATTTAGTAGAATAACACTGGGATAGGTTAGTGGAACCGAAAAGGTCTCACTCAAGAACACTAAGAAACCAACTTTGGGCTTGATTCAAAAAGGCAAATTTAGACTAAAAGTCTAAGTTTAGACCTAAAGTCTAACTTTACTTGTAGTAAAGGTAGACTTTTTGTCTTAGTTTGGACCAGAAGTCTAACTATACTACGAGTAAACTTAGAATTTTGGTCTAAGTTTAGACACTTGGTCTAAACTTAGAACAAAAGTCTATACTTAGACTAAAAGTCTAACTTTACTACACGTAAAGGTAGACTTTAGGTCTAAACTTAGACTTTTGGTCTAAGTTTGCCTTTATGAATTGAGCCCAATATATTTTGAGCTTTATTAGAAATCAAACACCTATCATAATTCTTTTTATGAAAAAAGCAAAATAGTGGCAACAATACCTATCAAAAGGGCGAATAATAAAAGTTACTGCAACAATGTGATTATGTCATAATGATTATTTAAACTGATGTTTCCAACCCCACCTTACTTCCAGCTAACCAAGTTAAACTTAGAACCAAAAGAACCCACCTGCATGCCTCTACTAAATTATACAATTAATGTTCAGCAAAGAAATAGCATCTGCTATTCTTGTCTTCATCTACAGACAGACTGTCAAGCCAGCCAAGTGAAGGATAGACATGTCTCCCAACAGCTTTCAGCAAAGAAAGGTGATTACATCTCTGTATGTCCCTGTTGTCTCAAAGTCTTTGGTTTGAAATTCCCATTATACTCTGCTCTTACTTTAGATAATGTGTCTGAACTTAAATGAGCAGAAGGATCCCACTACACCATCACCATTTCACTTATTTACATTTTGTGAAGACAATAACTGAGAAGTGAAGGTAGTAACTTATAAGAAACCTTGATTATTATTTAAAAACAACCACTAGAAAATAATATAATACTCAACCCATACATCAAAACATGAATATATTCCAGCAGATTTAATTATCACCTTGCAATGACGAACAACATGACTAAATGTGAATTTATATTCAAAACAGTTATCTAAATAAACAACTGATATAATTTTGAGAAGGGGATACCAAAGGGAGGAAATACATGATCATTTTAACACTGAAGTCCTTCAATTCTGCAGTAGATCATTGAATCATGCTGTAACCTGTCACAGAGATGAGGCATAAGGACATATCTTTTGTGGTGCCCACATAGCGGCAGGATTCACTGTGTTGGTGGTGGGGGTTTAAGAATTTGGTTTACTGGGTGAGTGGGGTGAAACTGCAATCCTTTTCAGGGTTAAGTCACAAGCAATCCCTAAATTAACCTGTGCTCAACCTTTGGGTAGTTGGTACAGAGCATTCAGGTTTAACTCAGAGGCAATTTGTAACGTATTTGTGCTTGAAACAGTAACACAGTGAAGGATCCCACATCCGTTTAGAACAATAGAGTAATTTTTAATGAATAAAACAAGACCAAAACCACAAAAATCTGACCAATGGAATCAGGGATATTCAAATGTAAAGATTTCAGTAATAATCGCACCTACAAGCATGATGCGCCAACTGTAGATATGTGCAGGACCCGGACGAAGTCACAAGTACAGGCCAACCACAAAAGAGTGTGGGTCAGCTGCTGGGACTGAGTTAGGCCAGCTGAACAAAGTACCTTAAATCCTGGTATGCAGAGTGTTGCAAGAGTCCGCTTCAAAAATGTGTTGTGCAGCTGAAGCAATGTATTAGTTCTCAGATCCTGTGGAGCTGCGGTGCAAGGCTCTGCATTATTGTCGAAGATCTTGTTGATGAGGGGTTGTGATGCGAACTCCGCCATCGAGGATTTGCCACACAGTCGGGACAATGTGTTTGTTCCACAGAGCTGTGAAGTTGCAATACAGAGTCTGTTGTTGTTGTCAAGGCTGCCATTGATGGGGGATGCACGAGTCTGCACCAAGGATGCAGCATACTGTGGTAATTCCAATGCAGCAACAGGCTGCAAAGTGAGTCTTTGCGACAGAGATGATCCATCAGTAACGGAGATGTGTCGGTTCAGCTCTGAGTTACGCTGTGCAGGAGAGAGGAGATGCGTTGGTTTGCTGGATACACAGGGGCTCTCAGAGCACCTTAAGCCCACTTCCAAGGGTCCATGACTGGGGTGGCACCACTCGGCAGGGCAGACTCACAGATGGCAGAGTCTAGATGTTGGGGTCGAGGTTGTTGGAGCCTTCTGTCCCTAAAGCTCAAGTAAGAAAGCCAGCCAATTAGCCCTCGGAGTCACTCAGGTAATCCTGGGTTCAAGAGATGCTGGTACAGCCCTTCTCACGCAGGCAAGAGGGCAGCAGGTAGCAGGTCAACACAGCAGAGTAGTAGTCCTTCAGAACAGCAGTCCAGCAGAGTGGCAGCTCTTTCAGCAGCAAAGCAGTCCTTCTACCTGGCAGAGTATCCACAGGTACAGAAGTGTACTGAAGAGTTGGTTTCTGAGGTCCAATATTTATACCTGGTGCCCTTGATCTGGAAGGTAGGAGAACCTTCCAGATAATTCCTCCGAAGTCCCCAGGCATCCGTCCTTTTCTGTCCTGTCTCAAGAGCGGTATGAAGCCCTTGTGTGGAGGCATGGAACATGTGTATACCAGGAGCACACAGATACTAACAAGATATTTATTCAATTGGGAACAAGCAAGAGATGCTGTTAATAGAAATACAGGCTCATGGGGGTGAAATAGGCTGAAGTGAAACAGATGGGAATCCACAGTATGCTAAGAAGACAAGATTGTGTTCTGATTGGAATTAGTAGCTTTTCAACAATATTTAAAGTCTGCATTGGTTGCTATTTATGGAATATTGAAAAAATAAATATGTATTGCACCAACTAAAAATAAAAAAAGAAGAATTCAAAAATATAAAAAGATGTGTCAAAATAAAACACAAAGACAAGAATCAGTAAAGGTGCAGAAGGATAGACGAGGCACTGGATTAGACATACTAGACTAGTTTTAGGCCTTTTTATTGGAATAGGTATAGTTTATGTTAGAGGGCCCCTAGGATCCCTTCTTTAACTGGAGCTGCAAGGAACAATTTAAAATAATAACATATAAATAGAATATACAAACACTTGTTCCAGTAATACTTCTCAATGCCAGAGTACTATACTATAAATACATTTAGCTTGCATCATACTTAATGTTTTGCACTTTCAACATCCAGAATACTTCTCCTTTCCATTTAAAATCTCAGGCAGTCATACAAATCTGAGAAGCTTTAACAATGTAAGAGCCAAAACAACAATGGAACAATCTTATGTCAGCAGGCTCCCACATAGTAATCTGCTAGAGTTGCTCTCATGATCTAGAAGTCACTCTAGGTCAAACTTATATCTTCTAAGGACCTTCTACAATTCTGGAAAAGATTAAACCACCCCACCCCTTTAATATTTACTTGGGTCAGCCCATACTTTATTTTAACAGACTGCCTCTCTACTTCTGCCTCTGGCTCTAGTCTCCAGGGGATGTGTTGCTCACCCAACACTCTTTTCTCAACTGTTCACCTACTTTTCTTTCTCCTTATTTCACTGATGCTTCCTCACTCCACCTATGTTCCGCACTTTCCTTTGTATTGCTTCTCCCAATAAGGCTTGGCCCCTCTTCTTTGCCTTGTCTAATCCCCTGGCCATCATTTCTCTACCTGCCCCACTGAATCACCTTTTCTCTCACCCTCATCTGCCTTCTATGCACCTTTCTCCACACTCTTTCTACTTAACCCCTTCTCTACATTATCTTCTTAATGGCAGTTTACTCTCAAATATGCATAGCTCTCTAAATTGCAGTTTATCTTGAACGGTTACATTATGTCCTCAAGTTATATTATGTGGATTTACATAACATATTATTGCATTTCCTATGTTTTTCTTTGTGCAGTCCGCTAACACCTTACAGTACAGAACCGCTTTATAATTTAAAATATAAAGTTAGAAATAAGTTAAGCTTGGGCTACTCTTTGTAGGAAAATTTGAAATGTGAACCTGGGAAGTAGGTCAGAATGTTGACTTCATGTATGGGTGCCTCTGTTAGGTGTAAGAAGAGTCTTGAAGGAATTTAGATGGAATCTACTGCCTAAAGATTTAGGTGTATATTTAGGCTTTTTGATGCAGGGCCTAGGGGTGAATTGCATGTAGTAAAAGGAATGTTTTGGGCATGTCAAGTGGGTGCACTTGCCAGACCAAATCGTCAGTGCAATACTGAACACATAGACACTGCAGTGGCAGGTCTGAGACATGTTTACAGGAATACTCATGTGGATGGCACAATCAATGCTACAGGCCCACTAGTAGCATTTGATTTACAGGTGGTGTGTACCTCTAGAGCACTGTACTAGGTACTTACTAGTAAATCAAATATGCCAATCAGGGATAACCAATCATGATCACAATTTACACAGGGAGCACTTGCACTTTAGCACTGGTCAGCAGTGGTAAAGTGCCCAGAGTAGGAAAAACCAGCAAAAATGAAATCCAGCACACTGTCAATAATATAGGAAGCAGGGGCAAAAAGACTGGGGAAACCACACCAAGGACGACAAGTCTAACATAAATCAATTATAGTCTTGTGCATATTTAAAATGACTAATTCACACAAATAATATGTCACCCAAAATTGCACATCAGAAAAAGCTTTACCAGTAAAATTGAAACGCTTCCAATCTGAGACTTCAAGACTATGGGCCTGATTCTAACTCTGGAGGACGGTGTTAAACCGTCCCAAAAGTGGCGGATATACCACCTACCGTATTACGAGTTCCATAGGATATAATGGACTCGTAATACGGTAGGTGGTATATCCGCCACTTTTGGGACGGTTTAACACCATCCTCCAAAGTTAGAATCAGGCCCACTGTTATAAATGATTATGCTTCTAGTTCAACCACCAAAGTTACTCATGCTTGGTGATTAAACTCATGTACTAAACACTGTTTTATTTGGTCATGAACTAGCAATGAGGATAAAAGAAATTGAACATGACAAATTAAACCATAGTAAAACTGGAATTATGCAGATTTATTAAGGATTTGGAATTAATTGAATGGGTTGATAGTAATGAATATACTATGTTGCCTGCACTACTGAAGACAGCTGTTTAAAGTGTGAGGAATGGGATGCTGCTGAAGTATCCGTGAGATTAGTTCAAACATAAAATCCCTTCGACCGGTCCCAACTAAAATGGAAGAAGCAACATTTTACCAGGTTTTGAGGAACTTTTCAGTTGAGGCACAGGGCCAAACTCATTCACTCTGATTGATAACAAAATAATGTATTTTGTTTGCACAGTACTAAGTGATGCAAGGTCCACCATACCATTCATGGCCTTATACACAGACGAAAAAGGAATGAAGAGAAGCAAAAACGGTTATGAATCAATCTGCATTACAGACTTGAAGGTATCTTATGGCAATACCTTAGAAACGAATAAAAGTCACTGATTAGAAGTGAGATAGAAGAAGCTGTGGTAACTATCACCAGATCTCTATGCTAGTTTCCACTGTAAAATTCTTTAGTAGTGAGGATTGGATGGAGGATTGGAACATACAGAATATTTGACAAGTGAACTTTTGGAATGGTGTAATGGTGGTAGGTCAGTCCTCTTAACAGCAATTTATTTTTAAAAAGCATGAGAACTGAAACAGTATTCTCTTTAGGCTATTTTCATAAATTCCCATCAAGCTTTGAACCCCATAGTCAGGACAATAAAGTGGCCTTGCTTGCACTCCGAGTGAATAATTGAGGTTTTGGTGGAACAATTGCAAGTTTCAACAAGGGCAAACGCAAGGTGCACTTAGAGTGTTTTTGTGCAGGTATATTGTTTTTTGAAGAACTACTGTTGCCTGTGAAGCTGGCGTCAAACCACCAAAGATCCATCCACTGCTTCACTAACCTTTATCCTGATTTTACTCCATGCAAGAGCATGGAATCTGTTCTCCTGTCACTAAACACTGAGGCACGCTCCAAGGGTGGAAATTTGGGGATTAGGAATGGAACCCCAAACATAGCCTTAAACTCCCAAACCTCCCAGAAAGCTGTACCTTTGTATGTAATTTGAATCTATCATACCATGGACATAGAGATATCATACACATAACAAATAGGCCAGCACCCATATTTATGAATTAGCTATGGGAGAAAAGTACCCCATTGTCACCACTCTCATAGCGTTTAATTCTATAGTTGTTATTGTGGCTTTAACCCCAGTCTTACTTTGGATTTGCATGCAGGTCAAGCCTGATTGATCATATTTGAAGCAGCATTTGAAATAATAATTACACATATACAGAGGGAGTGTCTTCATTCCCACAGTCAAGTCATGTACCCTAAGTAGATTGATATGGCAGATGTTTGGAAATCTCAAAAACTAGTAGAGAAGGGATGATTAAGAGTGCTACTGGTTTTATAAACATCATCAGTTCATAATTTTTTTTATCAATCAACAAACTTTGGGGGTCATTCTAATCACCAGAAGACCGTACTGCGGTCAAAAGACCGCGGCGGTCATTCTGAGTTTCCCGCTGGAAGGCCGCCCGCCCGCCCAGCGGGAAACCCCCTTCCACGAGGATGCCGGCTCCGTATGGAGCCGGCGGAGTGGAAAGGGTGCGACGGGTGCAGTTGCACCCGTCGCGATTTTCAGTGTCTGCTATGCAGACACTGAAAATCTTTGTGGGGCCCTGTTAGGGGCCCCCTGCAGTGCCCATGCCATTGGCATGGGCACTGCAGGGGCCCCCAGGGGCCCCACGACACCCGTTCCTGCCAGCCAGGTTCTGGCAGTCAAAACCGCCAGAACCAGGCTGGCGGGAAGGGGGTCGGAATCTCCATGGCGGCGCTGCCTGCAGCGCCACCATGGAGGATTCTGCAGGCCAGGGGAAAGCCGGTTTCCCTTTTCTGACCGCGGCTTTACCGCCGCGGTCAGAATTGGCCTGGATGCACCGCCAGCCTGTTGGCGGTGCATCTGCGGTCCCCGGGTCGGAATGACCCCCTTTATTTGTTTACGAACATACAAAATGTATAAAAAGTGCTTAAAAATGTATAGATTTAAAAAAGCTGGAAACTACAAAACATGCTTTTTGATCTTAAGAATCTGTCTAAAGATGAGTGCATGTCTACATAGTCCAAAAGTGTGCATGTTACAATTGGTAAAAAACACCTTGGTATACTTTATATAAAATTAGCAAAAAAGGTAAAATGCAATAGAGTTTGCTGAATCCTTGTTCCAATTGCCAAGCTGGAGGGGTGTCACACCCAAAACATTTCACTGGGAAACCTAACAAGGTGCAGATGGAATCTGTTCTAAACCTTAACAGGAGAGACCTCCCCAACTGGTTTGGGGTATACAACAAGTAATATTTAGTGCCTAGAATAGTCTGTAAAATAAGGCATTATTTGTTGGTTACCTTAGTACTTTTCCTGAGGTATCTGTGGCAACTCCTGGCATTCATAAATGTGTGCTTAAGCCATGGTTTGTCAGATTTAATTAAACAACCACTTTTAGCAAAAATAGCAGCCCTGCTCAGCTGACAGAATATTTGTTTAACATAGGAAAGCCATGGAATACTCAACCTCCAATCAGGGCTGAGGCAATCTCTACTTACCTGTTGGGTAAACGTTGCTTGGGGATGGCTCCTTTTGATAGTCACAGTGATAGCGGTGTAAGCTGAATGAGTTCTTCAATGTAGGTAAGACCCAGTTCCTCAGGGCACACAAAGTGAGGGTAACTAGGAGGCAGTGACAGATGTTTCCTACAAAAGCAATTTGCTTATTTCTGTACACTATCTGCATTAGCATAACCCCAAACTCCTGCATCTCATTTAGCTTCTGGGGCACATTGGATTTCATACATATCTAAAGAAGCAGCCTCTGGCTTACCCCCTGTCATATAGGTCAAGTTAAAATACACACCAATTGGGTGGATGAATTTCAACCACCTGGTGAAGATATTGAAATGCCACAGGCCAGATGACTCAAATTTAACTCCCGGGTATCGAAACATTACCACTGTAGATAAACTATTAAGGTTGACTTTAGGGCCACAAACCATTATGTGGGATTTTGAGTAGTTAATATCCTTAAGTTCAACTTGGTGGTAATAGCGATTCCTTAATGCCCAATTCGCATTAAGGAAGTGCTTCATACATGTGCTTTAGAAATTGCAAATAAGGATTCCTTATTTGCGATTTCTTATTTAGAGAGTCGGAATTTGCGACTCTCTAAACAGGGTCGCAATTTTAAGTAATCCCTATTTTAGTGATTCATTTAAATGGCATTCAGAATGACTTTGATACATTCTGAAAGGGCTTTTTGCATTTGCAAACGGACATTTGCACCGTTTGCGAATGCAAAAAGCTTTGATACATCTGGCCCCAAATGATTAAATACTACTCTACTGTACCAAGTTACTTCCTGAACCTGTGTTGATGGAAACTTAGGACGTTCTGATTGTTGTTTCATGCTCCATTCTGGGTAAAAATCACTCTCCCCAGCACTAAGGGACATCAATCGATATTACCTCTGATCAGATTGATTCATGTTCTTAAAAATAGGTACAATTAAAGAAGAAGACCACGAGCCTCAGAGAAATGCACACTTCATTTGGTTAAAATTATTAGTTAATAACAGAGCCCAAATGACCATATTGCACTGAAATAGATCATTTGGTAGCTCATCTTGTCTGGTGGCTTTATTTGAAGGACAGTCCCTAGGGCAGTCACCACTTGATGTAGGTCAATCGACAAGCTGCTTCTCAATCCTCCATTGGCCTCCTGAAATACCAAAGTAGCCTCACTGCTGCTCCGTCAATATACACCAGAAAAATGCTTAACACAATTGCTACCTGTTATATGTGTACTAATGACGCAATTTTCCTACTACTATCATTTAGATAACTGATTGTTAATGTTAGCGCGTTGGTCCTTAATAAGTAAACTCACAAGGGGACGCATATAGGTCGATGAACCTTTTGACTCGTTTAAGATGTTCTTACCATAGCTCCAGTATAGAAACAATAATCAATATCCAATAATCAATAATCGTTAAACTAATCAATAATCAATGGAGTAAGTAATTTCCACGCTCCATGACTCTTCAGCCATGAATAACCACACCTTTGGTAAAATTTTAGTAATTTTGATTTCCCTTATGTTAACAAAACTAAAGTCATGTAGATTAATTTCAAAATCAAATCAAACACCTCAAGAATAATAATTATTTACCAAAAAGATTCAAGAAACACAATCTAATCAAAGCTTGAATCACAATACATTCTAAAGCATCAGTGCAAATCATTAATAAAGTCAGCTTCAATTATGCAACACAATCCATAAAGTTCAGCAAAATAGTTTGTCAAACATTTGTCTCTGCAATTTTTCAGTCATCATGTAGATACCCTCAACTAACCCAAATTAGCATCAGCATGTGGGGCTTCATGCAAACAACAAACACATTAGAACATGAATAAAAAAACAAATCTAGCTAAGAAAAACTAATCAAGACAGCGCAGTTTGTACCTAGAAAGAAAAGACATAAAAAATACGTATCAGTCATATTGTCATATCTACTGTCCACAGTATGGGTCAGCAATCAAAATCATTCTTCGTCCTCAGGTCATCAATCAATCAGCAACCCATCAGGATCTCAGTCAGAGAATATGAACCCAATGATAAAATCTCGAATCTCTTCTAAGTCTCCCAAAGTCACTCTTGATTTCTGGTCTAGTAACCTGTCTCTTAGAATCTGAATCTTTTTCCTCTGTCACATTGTTATATGAAAGTCACTGGAACTATCCCTAATTCCCAATTGTTCAGTTAATCGTACATTAGTACTCTATCCAATAATACTATTGTCCCAAATCTATGAATTCCAATATTTCTCCTTTCACACAAAGTTGATTGGTCTGCCTTACGATGTTCTCATCATCTTGCTCGTCAGCTATCAATTTTGTTGCATCTTCTTCTCCAGTCAGAGTCTTCATTGTTCGCATCCTGAGAAAGTACTTCTCACACATTTTACATAAAGCTGGATACATTTTAAGGACACTGTCTCCTGTTGGTTCTCATGGAGAGCTTCTGCTAAGTATCTTATTAAAACAATGAGCATTTCACAGTTAGTTCACTCTGTCAGCATTTTTCTATTAACTGCTAAAAAATACAGCTTCTGCATGAGGCCTGGCAAAACTAGATCAAGACACTCGCTAACTTAAGGCCTACAATTAATAAGCAAGAACATATTTTATAACTCTCAATATGACATAATACTACATTAATCTAATATATGCTCAATATTTTATACGTATTAATCATTTAATTAGCACTGAACACTGGTGGCCATTCTTCGAGGTCACATTTGCAAACGTGCACATTATTTTTCTACGTTATTCATTTTCTACATAATTCATTATTCCAAATACATAAACACTCATTAACAATTTCTAATCGAAACATCTTTTTCAGCAATAATGAGAAAGTTATGTGGTCTTTCTCCTTATTATCTTCCATTACAGTCTTGAAATTATCTTTTCCGATTTCATTCGTTCTTCTCATTAGGGTATGTTTGTAGTGTGTCCTATATCTTATTTATACATTAAATGTTCGTGGGTGTAGTACCCAAGACTGAACTCAGATTACAATTTGACAAGGAGCAAGCAGAGCTAAACCATTTAGGGTTCTCGGGGCTGGAACTGGGAACAGGTTCATGAGCAATTTCTTCAACGTTCTACAAATCTCAAAGAATTACTCCATTTTTGAGCAACTGTCCCCCTCATTTGTAAGAAAAGTGAAACAGGTCCAATAATTATCCTTAATCAGCTTTCCAAAGAAATCTTTGATAGTTTCCATGAGAAGTGTAAGGTGTTGTCATTAGGATGCATGCAAATGTTAAGGTCGAGTATAGGTACAAAGTGTACTATGGGAAGATCAATGGACAAAGTGAGGGGATTATGATCTCCAATACCCAAATTAATCATTTTGCAGTTTATGATAGAGGTAACTAGGGACCTGGAGATAACAATATAATTTATAACAGAGACACACTCACAGCCAAACAAAGTGGGAACATCTGGTACATCATCGGGCTGTAGGTCATGTGTATATATCAGTCTCTCTCTAAAACCAGATTAACTAACTCAATATCCCTGTGTTTTGAGAACAATGAAATATTATGTAAAACATTGTCCTACATAGCATGCTGGGCATAGGTGTAACCATTCAGCACACCATTAAAATGCCCCCAGAAAAATAAGTTTACACAAGCCATCCTCCCTCTCCATTATTACTGTTTATTGTACCGACTATACGATTTAATAGAAGCTTTAAGCCTCCAGGTGAAAGCAGACGACAAACAAAAGGGTCTTTAAAAAGAGCTTACATCTCAACTGAGATTTCATGCTATTCTACGGGGGAACTTTTTCTTCCTAGTGAAATAGTCTTGGTGTGGAAGATGGCCAAGTGATTTTTTATAAGTAGACTCCGTTTTGTTACTCTTAGAAATCAGCTGTTAAAATCATTTCTGAATGCTTCTGGAATAAGAAGATTTATATCAGTAGACGATCTCTTCCCTGTGTTGAAGTATTTGTGGCACTTCTAAGCTTGGAGAAAACAGTGTTTACAACTTCAAAAAATAATAAGCTTAACTGATTTATGATGCTGTAATAAAAATGAAGAATGTACTGTATAACAGATGAGGCTAATTGTCAACTCATAAACATATTGTAAACCTATTTTTAGCTTGCACTGATGTATTTTACATCAACATTGAAAGTTTTTGGAAGAAAGATATATACAAATACTTGCATTGTTTGTAATTATGAACTAAAGGCCAGTGCTGGGAAAATCAAAATAATTGAGTTGTCCTCTTCTAACAGAGGTTAGCATTCAGTGACCAGCAGAAACATTGTTGACTTCACATGATCTTAAGATGGGCTACACAAAGGGAAGAGTATGTTATTTTTTCACATTGCATGGAGACTTACAGCCTATGCGGCGCCAGATAATTTCCCTTCTCCACTACACAACAGAAGTCCACTGAGTGGAAAGTGCAGGTGGGGAAATCGAGGTCGGGGAGAAGCGGAGGGCACAAGGGAGCACACAAACAGCAATTGAAAAAAAGGATTGAGAGGGACAAAAAAACAAAATAAAACATCAATAACAGAGTGACAGGCCAGAGGATTTACCACAAATTCACATCGTGTTCACAAGCCATCACTTTTAAATTGACAGCAAAGAATTCCAACCCTGCATGACAACCAGAAAGAATTTGAGAGAAGAGTTACTTAAACAATTAAAAAAGGCACTCAGAAATTTTAGGCGAGGAGGGCAGTAACGGGAGGCCCAAAAGGACCCAAAAAAACATTAAAAAGGTAAAATGACATTTGACTCCAGGACAGTCACTGGTAGCAAACTTGTTTCAATGAATGCTCTACTCAGGCAGTGGTTCCTAACTTTTTGCGTTCTGTCGCCCCCCCCCCCCCCCCCCACACTTTATCATTTTCCAGGGGCCCCCTCTGGATCATAATTCGAGTCTGAGGACCCCTCCTCCACTGAGTTATTACGGAAAGTTGGGAATCTAATCTGTTAGTATTTTTGTAATTTTCTAAGCAGTCGCGGACCCTCTGAGGAGGTTTCACAGACCCTCAGGGGTCCCCCGACCACAGGTTGGGAACCACTGCTCTACTGTGAACAGTAGAACCCCTTTCCAAAGCATTCTTCAATTACTTTTTAATCAAATTCGGTAGAGTTTTCGCATGTGTATAGTGAACCTAACTACTTCTATCCTGTTTCTTGGATTTTCATAGCATTACTTAGCTTTTCACGTTTGACCAAAAGGCAGACAAAGTAGAGGATGTTTTAATTATAGTATTTCAAGCAGATTTCTTTTTTAGAAAAGAAAATTAGGCACATCTCTTTTTCTAACAGCTTACATATATATGCTCTGTTTTTTCTTAAGCACTACTGGGTTTTTGATTTACTTTTTGCAAATTCTCTAAATATTACTTTAGATGTCTTGCACATAATCCCAATGTCGCTTTCCAGTGTCCCTCCTGCAGTAAAATCTTTACCTGGTTCATCATCTGTCTGGTTTTATCATGTCAATTACTACCACCGCCACTTTTTCACTTGATTATCGCTACGGTAAAAGCTAGTTGCTTTTCACTTGGAAGCATAATGCAATCAAAAGCATTGAATACCTTTCTTTCATAATATTTAGCTTTACATTTGATTCTGCTTTTCAGAAGTGCGTTTGTCCTTTCGGCATCTGGTATGGAGTGTTTGACAATGCTTCACGACTACAGCTCATCATTGCATATTGTCCTTATCCTTGCAATATCTGTCAGAGCTCCAGGTTGATTGCCTGTATTTGGACAATTACATCTGAAAGGCGCAGAAAACCTTCAAGCAAGACACCCACTGAACACAGTCTGACAGGTTTTTATTAATAAATACAGCCACAAGGAGGAACCAGCATGCCGTTAAAAACGCATAGAATCCGAGGTTTTCATTTGGTACTCTATCCGTATAAAAAAAAATGCATCAGTTTCATCCACGTAGCTATCTGGTTTAACAGTGATTAACAAATGAGGGGGCATAGTTAAGAGCCCTGAGCGCCATTTTAATGCCACATTAGTGTCATTTGTTGATGCTAATGTGGCGTAAGATGCCAAAAACGCTGTGCCATATTTATAGTGGTGGAGTGCATGCATTGCTCCACTGTGTAACCCTTTGCGCTACATTATGCCTGCGTCAGGCATAATGAATGCAAAGGGGGAGTTCCCCCATTAGGAGGATGAAAAAACAGCACAAGGGAATCTAGGAGATTTCCTTGTGTCATTTGTTTTGGCACTTTTAACGCCTCTTCAGAGCAGGTGTTAAAAAGGGGGCATGCCATTGAATACAATGTCCCCTATGCACTCTGCAGGAGTAGCGCCATTTTGGCACTACTCCTGCAGAGTACATCAATAGCATAAAAAAATGAACTATTGCCTCCATGGTGCGCCATATTTTATATACGGTGCACACATGGTGGCGGTAGGGGGGAGCTAAAGGGTGCAAGAAAAGTGGCGATGCACTCTGTGCAGCGCCACTTTACTTAAATATGCCCAAGGTTTTTAATTTGGTTTGTGTCCCTGCTAATACTGTAGAAAAAACCTTCTGCATCATCAGTAACTCAATAGTGGTTGCTCGTTGTCTGTGCAAATTTCAATAAGCACATTGCTTTTGTGCCATGTGGACAAAGGAATAGATGTAGGGACATGAAAATGTTTCTGTCATTGTTCATTTTCCCTTTTTAGGTGTTCAACAGTCGATTTCTCTCTGAATGAAAAGGAAATACTCATTCATATTGTGGGTTCTGCTAAATATTAGAGTGAGGCAGTCAAATAAGTGAAATGTTTGAAGGTTTCAACCAATCACAAGAATGGTGCATTAAACCTAAGACAATGTCATCTTTCCACTTTGTAATCATTATAGTGACTCACATCTTCTTTCAAAGTGCTATTAAGTAAACACTTTACACACATGTCTAATGGGCTCATTTAGAGTTCGGTCGGATGGGAGCCCCGCCATAAATTGCCAGTGCTACAGTGCCCATTTAGATGTGGGGGATATGTAGGGTTTCCAGCAGAAGAGCCCCATCTGGCTCCTCTGGTGGAATCCTGGTGACCTCGCAGCCTGTCATCAAACAGGTCTCCAGGTCACAGTATTCTGTCCGATTTACAGCAAGTCACTAAAACTAATTTTTCATTGTTAGTACTGGCATCCAAGGATTTTTGATCTGGGAAACAATGTATGAAAATGCCCCTTTGTAAAGGTAAAAAAATCTGTGAGCATGAGCGATACATATATTTTTGAGCAACTAACTTCCCACTTTGGGGGTTTGTTGCTGAAAAGCAAAAGGGAATGCCAAGGTTGCCAAATGAGCATGGTGGTTCAACAGCATTTACAAGTGTTGAAAATGCATCCCCCACATGGCAGATTAATTTTCATCACAGCAAGTTCTTCCTTTTCAGTCTCAGAAACAGTCAGACTCCACATATACCAGCCTCATCACAGACATTTTTAAGAATCCTTCACCACTGCAGCAATCACTTCAGTCCCTGGAAATGGCAATATCTCCCTGTGAGCTAAAGCAAATTTAGTTAATGGCTGGCAAGGGGAACCAATACAGTTCCATTAAGGTGGGGTTGATGTGATCATATTTCTTCCAGCCCTAGATGAGACATGGTGTGGCATGTAAGATTCTCATAAGGGCTGTCAGGATGGAGTCTGGGATGTCATAGAGTAGGGAATCACCATTATCGAGATGCAAGACCACAACGCCTTCATCAGCAGTTCTGAAGTCACTTTCTGGAAGAATTGTTTACTTTCTTTAGAAGAGAGAGCTGGTACTTGCCAATTCTCTTTGACTTTTTGATGATGTGTTCCGTGGGGGAGAGGTTGTGCTTGTGTCAAAGGTGAATCCAAGTGATTTGGCATTCAGTGAGAATTGGGGCCACCAAGGCTCATGCCAAGCGTGTACTGTACCTTGTTTGCTGCCGTTGGCAAATAATATAAATTTTATATTTGTTGGCTTGAGCTTCAGATAGGTGCTGGTTATCCAGGTATTGATGATGTGCAAGCAGTATTGGAGCACTGGGTGTCTGAAGAGACAGAGAATTTCAAGTTGAGTTATGTATTGGTGAATCTTGATGCTGTTATCTGTGAATATATTTCAAAAAGCAGAGCGTCATAATATTTTGTCGAATTAAAAAGTTACAGATAGAAATTCAAAAGTAGCTGCACTTGACGAAGCTGCCAGGTCCCCATCGATTAAAAACATTCTAAAAGCGAATATGTTTTTCGATCTCAACAAGCGCACTTTACTATACTAGTCCCTCGTACTTAATGGCACTCATTTGTGTGGATGCGGTCATTCTGAAAGAGTAGAGTGTTGTTACTCATTAAAGATAGCCAGTACGTGATGTATATTGTAATGACCAGAGGAAAATTTTGAATGACATAATAACAGACCAATAATTGAAAAGGGCTGACTGAAAGCCCCATATAAGGATATCATACACCTAATTTTAATAAAATCAAAAGATCTTGGCTAACACAGTCACTGAAAGAATACTGAGGACAATACAACCAAGGCACAAGTAGGGGTGGGTGTGGTTGTGCAGAGTTCCCCTACTATTTTCAAAATGACAGCTTTGTTCTCCTTCACCCACCTCTGAGTGGTGTCATCCTGTACCCCAGCACTGCAGCTACTTGAATTAGCAGACGCTTTTGAGTGTAACCTGGCATAAAACTAGTTGTAAACTTCCATCCCACTGGCATCACCCATTTTATTTGTGAAAATGGTCCAAGATGGACTATGTATTAATTTCTTATCTGAGGAAGAGAACTTGACACCGTTACCCTTTCTATTTGCAAACAACCTGCAAATATGAAGCACTTTTGTGCTTTCAAACTGGAGAAAGAGCTCCAGCAGGAACCAAACATGCATTAACAGCAAGTTCACTTAGGACATTTTGTTTACTCACTTTAAAATGTAATTTCATACCTCAGTATAGAATTCAGAACCGTGCCACCGGCTACTCAGAAATCTTGGCCTGGTAGATGACAGCATTATTCATGTTTTGGTGAATTATACCCACTTGTCTGCCAAGACTAGCGCAGTAACTGCTGTTAGTGCGAATGGTGGCCCTAGCGTAGGTTGGGGGGAGAAAAGATGGACGGTTTATCAGTTAATTGGTGGGAGGTTTTAGAAACAGATGCCCGTATTTATACTTTTTTTAGCGCCGCATTTGCGCCGCTTTTTGACGCAAAACGGCGCAAACCTACAAAATACAATGGTATTTTGCAAGTTTGCGCCGTTTTTGCATCAAAAAACGACGCTAATGCGGCGCAAAAAAAGTATAAATACGGGCCAGAGTGTTTAGGTGGTTTTGCCCACTTTCACTCTAGTATTTGTTATATCATGAATGCCAAAAGAAATATCTCATGAAAATTACATATAAAATTAATTAGTCTATTGGAAACTGTCCACATTCTTAACATCGTCAGGAATGGGGCATTGCAAACCTCTGTCGGCCTCACGTGAAAAACGTTTTACCTTAACACATCAATCGTTTTACCACGCTGCTTTTTACTGCAATGGTTTTAATGTGGATTCATGTAAAATGGTTTTAATTATCTATGCACTGTATTAATAAATCAGAATAAAAAATAATTTAGAACTAAAATGTGAGTTTTCAGTTCCAAGTCTGTTTACAAATATTGTAATCTGCAGCCATGTCCAAGCTAAAAGATACATGTGATGTATAAAGCTTAAAACCAAAAACAAATGTTCTCTTCACATTCCTTCCCGGTTATGCTAATTTACCATAAAATATTGACCTTAACAGATAGAAACCTTTGTGTAGGTGATGGTATTCTGATCTTACACAAAGCCATCACTCACAGTCAGATAAGCCAGTGGCTGAAGTGGGTGGGCCCTGTGCGCCATGTTGTATGCTGGGATGTGCGTAAGAAAATCTAAATAACACTATGGTTAAACAGTGGACCAAGAGGACTAACTGAGCACCCCCATAAGTATCTATGTGATATATATTTATGCATCTTTATTCATTAAAATACAGACAAAAGGTATTGTTTCGATAATGATGAATAAAGGTTGCCTGTGGCTTAGAAAAGAAGAAAGTTTCCTTGTCCAGTTATCTTGGGTTTTCAATGGACTCAGAAAACAGACCAGAAAGGGGAAAATGTTGTATCTGAATGAAGGCAAATTCGCAGAGCCATTTCCCCTCGTGAAACAAGGTCGGGGGAATCAATAAAAATGTTTTTTTTACCCCCTCAGTTCACTAAAAAACAACTCCAAAGTATGGTCAATGTTTCAGTGATTGGGAATCAATGTTCATGAACTATCTCTTCTGAAAAAGCTTTTAACAACACTAGTGGTTTAGTGGAGTCACAAAGTAGAACTATTCTGGTTGGGCATAAATGTACAAGAGACTTTTATCTAACCTGATTAGGAGTTGCTTTAAAGAAAGTTCTGCTATTAAAGCCCAGGATATCACTCCTGTACGTCAATTCACCAAAATGCCAGGGGTAGCGGAAGTGACATCACACACCATTTGACCTATTATTTTACTCATTCACTTACAGTTATACATGCATTCAAACATACACACTCTCCCTCCCTCTCATAAACACATTTTCACCCATAAGCACGCACACAACGTACATTTAAAAGCAGTTTTTATTTACCTCAGCTGCCAGGAAGCGTCATATTCCAGTTGATTGTCCTCAATTATTTTTTTATTACACTAATAGTGAATAGTACAATAACATAATATTATTGACTATTAATGCAATAAAAAAAAATAACAGAAAAGAAGGAAAGTGGAGTCCAACCAGCGTTTACTAGGAAGAGTTCGCCCTGTGTTGCTGGCACTGTTTATGTCACCTCTGTGGACAGGGGCCACAAAGGCAGTTCCAGGAGTTAACCTTATAAAAATCTCCTACACCAGTATGTAAAGGGCTTCAAAAACATCAGGCAGACCAAGTTTTTCTGCTGATTTTTTTACTGTTATCTGATATTTGTTAAATATACCATTGCTCCTAGTGTGGCCATGCGGCGTTCTAGGAGCAGATTTACACATTTTTCTTCCAACGCAGGACAACAAGCAAAGGGGCTGTGCTACGTTGTATGAAAGGGAGACAGCAGAAATGCAACATGCCTACTAAGATATGGGTCATTTCGGCTGTCTCCTAGTGCTGGCACACTGCGTACTGCCAAGAGCTAATACAGGCACCCTTGCACCATGATGCAAGGGTGCCTGCGTTACAGGCAGGATTTTTTTATTGCAGAAAGGGATACCGTCCTAACCAAAAACAATCCTTCAAGGCAGTTTCCTCTTTCTATGCGGGCTGCAGAACGTAGCACTAATAGAAAGAGAAAGTAACTAGGAGAAATAAAGATATTGCTCACTGTTCTGCCTGCTTCAGAGAGGCGTAGCTTTTTGACACATTGCTTGGTTTACTAGCTTTAGTAAACACATGAATGCACCAGAATCCACGGGGGGAGCATGAAAATGCCCACGCTCCACCCATTAAACACCTCCCTAACACAAAGAAACATAAGGCTGTGCCATGAGCTGCCTTGCACTTCTTTTTGGGAAACATCCCACGGAAAAACATGCAACTCTGATTTGGTGCATCCACATCACAAAATGTTAGTAAATGTGCCCTGTACTCTATCACAAGCCAGAGTTTGCATTTACGTTGGAAGGTGCTGAGAATAGTATCTGATTTTATCAATGGAAAATTGCAAACTTTGATGGTAACCAAATATTGTACCATAAAGCATTTTCATTATTGTGAATGTTAACTCCATCCCAGATAGAATATTCAAACACGTATGTCAATTTTTATGTATGATAAATTAAAAAAATAGTGAACAAAAAATTAGGCATTGGATGCAACCACTACCACCAACAAATAAAAGAAAAACACTGACACAAACCAGTAAAATTATTAGCATCCTCTCTTTCTTCCTATATTGGTCATCTCTTAACCTTGATGCAAGGACTATTGCACTGGTTAGCCACTGGATATATGATGCCAAGCTATATACTGTCTCCCAGCAGGAGATAAAACATGATAAACAAAGACAGAGTGGAAGAAATAGCAAAAAACATATTGATGCACAAACAGGCTTGATAAGGCCTGAAGAGCCCGGAAAGAATTAAGAAATACTCCAAGTCATAGTAAGGAATATTAAAGGAAACGATTAGGGAGAGCAAGATGATGAGAAATGCTGTCAGAGAACGTAGACAGTATTGCAATCAGGCCCAGCTTTAGGGTGTTCTGACTGGGGCACCTACAGCCAGTGCTGCCTTTTGGCGGGGAGAGGGCTGTGTTTAAAAATAACTATTAGTTTAAAAGCACATGAACTTCCTTGTGTGTTCATCAGTTTTCAGGCAACAATAAAATGTCAGGATAACTCTGTTGATTAATGTTACTAATGGTACAATATTGAATTTTGCACACTAGTAGTAGTTTTGACTCATCATAACATAGCTCTGAGGGCTAATGTGCCTACTGCAAAGAACCATTCCATGCAGATCACAGAACTGAATGCAATTGAGCTGACTAGAGCTATAAAAAATTCAATCTATGTCAGAGAAAGGCTATGGAGAGATGAGGTGCACTGTTGGAGAGTGGTAGTGAGGGAATTCATGGAGAAGGAGGTCATGGAGGGATGTCAAAAAAGACTGTCACATTGGGCGCCACTACCACTAAAGCCACCCCTTACTGCAACACAAATAAAGTAACCTGCAGCTTTAAACAAATATGTGCCAGGGATGAGAAATGTAAGCCCAGGGAGTAGAACTAGAAACTTGGATTTGGATCACTTAATTGGGCTGAAGAAGGAAAGTCTCCATCTTGGAATGTGTTTGAGCACTTGCAAGGCACTGACCCAAATATAGATAATCATACTGTTTGAGGAGGGATTTTTCTCTAGTTGCTCATAGAAAGGCCATGGCCATTCCCTTGCAGTTACAGGCACCACCTCCAAGGCCCTTCTATTATTGTGAT
The DNA here is from genome assembly GCF_031143425.1 of Pleurodeles waltl. Taxonomy (NCBI): domain Eukaryota; kingdom Metazoa; phylum Chordata; class Amphibia; order Caudata; family Salamandridae; genus Pleurodeles; species Pleurodeles waltl. Next base: position 261,579,254 of record NC_090447.1, on the reverse strand, counting down.
AAGTGGACATGCAAGCAGCAGCTTATTCATGGTTTTAGCAGTGCACTGCAATCAGCACACAGCCTACAATCATAGCAATCACCCCCAGCCACAAGGGATACACAAGTTGCAGTCAACCTGAGATTCCAGAGAGGATCAGTAAAAGCCATCACACCAGCCATGTGAAGAAATATTAGTAACTAGGATCCAAAACGTAGGGCATAATTTACAAGAAACTGACACATCGTCATCCATACATCAGATTTCTTGCACCTAGTGATGCCATGGATGCAATGTATTTACAAGACAGAGCTCCATGGTGCACGTTTTCACAGATGTGTCAGAATTTCTGATGCATCTGTTGCTGCTAAAGTGACACATTGTTGGAGTTGCATCATAAAACTGACACAAATTTGGCAATTCATCAGACACAGAGGAGAGTCCCATTGTGAAAAGCCTTGCATCAAGTTTACGCCTGGTCTGAGAAGGTGTTAACATTTTGATACAGTGAAGCTGTAGAGTGACACAGTGGAAAGTCGTAAATTTCACTCCATCAGTCCTATGTGGCTTTTTGTAAGGGCACGCCTACTCTGCATACATTATACCTGCCGTAGGCAAAATGTAATGTAGGGCTTTCCAAACTGATGCATTGGGTCCAATGCATCTGTTTGTAAATATGGAGCAGTATGGAGCATTGATTGCACCGCCACTGCGTAAAAAAACATACGCAGCAGCAGTGCAAGGGCCTTGTAAATGAGGCCCTTAGTATTGGACATGATAGCAGGTCATACCCGCACCCAGAAGACAATTACAAAAATAGGCCCAGGCAAAATTTTAATTTTGCCAGCATACTTCATATATTTTTGAGGATGTTATTTTAACCTTTATGCAAAATTCCCAAAATGATGGCATTATGCCACGTCCTATAATACACCCCTACTCACAGCAAAATTATTGCATGGGAGCAAGGGAAAATGTGAACAATCAGACAGTGAATGGCTGTTATTCATAGTAATTGCATTTTGTGCAATTTTTAGGAGCAAAATGTGAGTTGTCAAAAATGTATGCAAGGACACATATCATGCTAAAACAAGTACTTAATATGGGAGTTGCATTTTGTGTATTTACATGTAATTCAATTTTCAAACTTCTGCATAATTAAGTAAGGACGAATAGAGTTAAATAGAGTTTAGTAAATAGGTAAATAGAGTTTGGCATCTTTTCAGTGAATCACAATTAAGGAAGTGTTCACCATCTTGGGTGCCTTCACCACTGGTATTTGTGTGCATTCATAAACATGTATTTCTGGGTGAGTGCTCTCTTTCATTAGTAGCAGGTCGCTTTAGAGATGCTTGAAATGGTCCTTTTATTTCATCGTCAGTACCACCAAAAAGCACACATGTGCATCCCAAGACACATCAGCTTAATTACCCCAAATGTCACATTAACAATGTCGGAAGAGAGATGGAGCATGCTGTTGGCTTCTCAGCAAAAGTCCCCTTGCAATAATGTCGTCAGTAGTGTCAGGATTACATCTTTCCTCAGTAAATGGTACCTAGAAAAATGAGTTTTAACTGTAAGCCAAAAGCGGGCAAGAACTTTTAGCACAATCAAACTCCAACTCCAACCTAAAAGCAGGTTTAGGGGTGCAGGTTTCTGGGCGCATTGTACCTGCACAAAAAGGCTTCATCCTCTCCTTAATTCTTTATTGTATAATAACTATTTATCGCCTTTGGTAATGCAATGGTGACAACAACTCCATTGCTGCTGAAAGGAATCCTTTTATAGAAGAAAAAGGGGTGCTCTGGTATCACTATGCACAGTGTTGTAAGTGAACTGTGTGAGTGGCAAAACAAAGGCCAGATATGTTAGGCTGTATCAGAGAATCATCGAAGATACCTTTCCATTATTTAATTTACTCTACCTGTCTTTCTATTGGGTAGGAGTGCAATCTGAAGGACAGGGCTCGACTGATTCCCAATGAAGTACATGTTGGCTTTCATAATCTGCATTGGGGATGTTTTCTAAAACAATACACGTGGTATTGTGTGCAATCAGAAATATCCCTGAATAAACCAAAGAAAAAAATTCAACGACAGAAGGCAATTTAACCAAAGAGATAAATTACCCAATTTGGAAAAAGTATCCACAGTCACCTTGGCTGTAAATATATTAGGTGTTAAATCTACAATAGTGCAGACCTTGGTTTTAATAGTACATCCGCTTTCATGTATATTGTTTTGCTTGTGAGTGAATGATACAGAGTGCTACATACTATGCAACTATTGAGATGTACGAAAACATTGTGCCTAAGCTACAGTGATGTAAATCAGTGCAAACTAATGCAAACCAGCGCATGCAATTTTACTATCCGGGGCAAATGGTGTCCAATCAAGAAGATAGTACAGAGGTAGATCAACACAAAGATTGATTTTGAAAAAAAGTCCAATCTAATAAAATAGGCAGATTGGGCTTTGCATCAACCCTAATGCCGACTTGAAGAGCATGCAAACAGGAAGAAATGGTTTAATTTCTTCAAAACTCTGATGCATTTCATGTGTGCTGCAGTAAACATTACACATCCAACGCAGGGGATCCATTTGAGTTTGTATACGCATAGCATTTTGTACTGGAACGGTGTGTCTTCAGTTTCAATCCTATGCTAAAGAGCTCAAACTCACCTCTGCACCATGGCGCAAAGCTGTGCATCGTGCAAGGCAGCTTGTTTGTGTACCACCTCAAGGAATGACTAAAGCTGCAGGCAAATCTTTGTAGAGATGGTGCTGTGCTGTGTTCCCCCTTGTTTAACACACTTCGATGGATCCTGTTCTGCATTGCATTAAAAATTAGTAAATCTGGGTCTATGTGTTACCATTGGCTGCCTCAAATATTGCAGTACTAGTAGTAAATACAAAGCGATTTAAAGAAGTATACATAATTTTTAACCATTAGGGTATCTCTTCTAGACACTCTTTAAATTCATTGCTTGGTATTTGTTTTTGAGCTTCAACATCTTCTCTTGTGGTTTAATATGCATGATTAGTTTGCATATATCTTGATAAATAATCAGCATACAATAGCAAATCTAGGAACGTATTGTGTTGCAATAATGGAAGTATGAGTGTACCAAGTCTGAGCGTACCAGGAAACATCAACCTAACCCTTAAATATTAAACTTCAACTCTTTCAAATTGACTATTCTGTGGTGTAGATGTTATGTTATTGTAGCTAAAACAGGTTGGAATTTATTTGGAATGCTTTTGATATAATACTTAAAAAGAATTCAGGATGTCACCCCGAAGCACCAATATAGTCCGGCTTAGTACCTCAGAGAAATCGCTATCTATTGTTCACATAGGCATCCTTTATTAGAAATGACTGGAGATGGTAAAAGGCAGCGCTCCGTTAATGTCAGGGTTATGGAGCAATAACTGTACCTTTAAGGAGGTACGACATTGGCAGATGGCTTAAGAAAAATATGAATGTAGTTTGATTTTGATGATATATTGTCTATCCTGTTATCATTAGTGTTCTTTGGTTTATTGTTAGTGTTGTGGCTGTACAAAAGGTTGGAAACTAACGGTCATCTGTTTATAAGCAGAGGTCATGGCTAACATGGGAATTCGGCGACCTTGTACAAGTAATCCAGCCGACGCATGGAGTAAGCCTCAGACGCTAGGGTGCTGGGGAAGTGGCAAAATGGCTGAATATTTGGGCAATTTCATGAAATAAAATACCAAGATTTTGTGACTGTTTCAAATGTCATACTCTGTTGAGTTTCTGGATAACATGTGTCATGCCATCTGTGGTTTGAACAATCTCAAATCTGCTCTGATTTTCTAGGAATATTTAATTACTTGGGCCATTTGTCATGAACATGCATTTCAGTAGCCTGAAAAGCAACAACCTGAAATGAATGAGTGTTAACAAAACTTAACAAAAAGGATAAATGCAAGAGGTTAACCCATCAGGATATGCAATTCAATGGTTCTTAAAGGAGGTGATGTTAGGAAGCAATAGTCCACCCAGAAGAAGGACCATGGCATTTCCCGAACGAGATAAAAGGGATATTGGATAAGGAATTCATCAGAATCACCTCACTGTGAGGTAGACAGAATTCATTATCATGATCCTCCTCTGTTAATAGACATGTGGTTTCACATCTGTTTGCATAAATTCATTTATTAGTGACTGAGAACCTGATGAAATCTCAATTGTTTAAGGCTGAAAAGGTTGTGTGTGGATTAGATGGGTCTCACTATGGGTCTGATTTTCTTTCCTTCTCTCATAAAGTTGACGTTTATCACATAAAATGGAGCTTCAGAGACAGAAAGAATATTTTGGGTTCCCATCTTCAATGTGTGCTGCTGTGGAGGGGGGATGAGAGTCGTCAATAACAAAAAGTGGCTATTGGAGTGTTAACATGGCACATAGGGACATATCCATGTATCAGCTTAATGATTTGCAGAGTTAGATGTTCACTCTCTGGTTCTATTCCTGTAAAAGTGTACAACACTACCATCAAATTTGGCTAAAGAATTTAGGAACTGTACACCATACATAACTTTCTGTACGTGCATCATGTTCTGATGAGGCACAGCGTGCTTTATCCTGATTTGTAATATAACCGGGCTAAAAAGTATTTAAAACAAACTTATTCCATCTTTACATTGGACTATTACGCTAATCACTTCCCAGGTTTTCTCAAAACCCCAATATTATCATTTCTACATTTAAAACACTTAAAGTTACTTTTCCAATACAATGTTAAAACATTCAAAATGTATTTGTATCGTAGTTAAAAAGAAATCAAGAAATGGACCAGGAAATCAAAAAACAAGCAAAAAGAAGAGTTGAAGGAAAAGAATGAAATAAAGGAAAACAGAAAAAAATCATAACAGAGAGAAAAGGTACCAGGGTGAAATGTTTTTAAAAAGTAACAATAAACAGGGAATTCAATACATTAAAAAAATAGGTGATCGGAAGGGTGCGGGGACTCTAGTCTGAAAAGTTGAAATTTATTTAAAAAAAGTAAAGACAAAAAGATGTAGATACATCAGAAATAAAGTATGACGTATATTCCAGGACTCCCTTTATACTCGGATGGATGCCAAATCCCTCGTAATCTTGCATGTCTGCTCTTTATTTTTTACTGCCACAAAGAAATATTGTGGCATTTAACAAAATCATCACGTTACTAAAATACTAAGCACTTAAGGAACACTTACAATCTAAAGGCTGCTGAGGCAGCTTGCAAATCTATGTGAATCCGTGGAGTTGAACAGTTTCAAATGCATTACCTGGAACATTAGTTTGATCGGTAGTTATGTATCTTGATAGATTAAAAATGGATATTGGTCTCGTGCAGGAGACACATTTAGATCCTAACAAACCTACTGCACTGGCTTTTAAATTGAGACTCTTTAAATACTTTGGATCATTTATTTTTGACAAAGAGGTGTTGTGACCTTAATCAGACAAAAATGAACATTTCACTGTAGAATAGATATTCTCTCTTCCTGAAGGTAGAATCCTTCTGATTGCAGCACTGTACCATAGTAAATGTCCATGCTACCAATAGTCAGTCTCCACAATTGGTTAGTGGCACTGATCTCTTATTACAGTGGTACAGAAATGTTACTGTAATATGTAATGGTTACTTTAATTGTGCTGTCTACTCCCAATTAGACAGAACAGGCTCGGCTCTAGTGGATCATGTCAGACTAGTGAAGTCTCATTCTTAGGTGGTAAATGAAAAGTGTATGTTAGATGCCTGGAGACTTAAAAGAAAGAGAGAGAGAGGGTCTTCTAATTTACTCATAAGCACCCAACAGTTATTCGAGGTTGAGCCATTGGTTTATAAGCACAATGACTACACATGGGTTCACAGAGGATTCCATATTGTCAGCCACACATTCTGATCATTCTTCTTCTGCTGCTGAGTTGGAGGTGACTGTGATCATTCCGTACTATATGGGTTGGCACTTTACGGCCACACCCTCCTTTGCGCTATGTGATTGGATGTTTAATGAAGAGCTTTATGTTTATGCTCTGCTTACTGACTTCTTTAATAATGTTGTAGACTCTTTTCTGTTATATTTCATGGTTTGGCCGACTTTTAAGGTCTACATGTGCAGTATGGCTATAGCTAAATTCTCTGGGCCTGAAAGATATTCAACAGCGGATACATAAGTGTTAAGGGAACTGGTCTCTCCAAAAAAAGTACAAGCAGAGAGCCCACATTGTGAAGTACTGGGTAAAATGAACAACTCACTGCTGGAGCATAAAGGATGGGCAGAGCATGAGGTAAACTTTCTTTGTAAATATATTTTAGCTTACTGATTTGGGGAGGTGTAGCACCCCGGAAAGATCCTGTTACAGTTACTTAAAGCAGCACATCAGTGTCCACTGTCAGACACTGTTATAAACCCGAGGGATATGAGAGTCATATCCAGAGAAGATATTCTACATAAATTTGCATTTTAGATAGAATTTTACACTTCCATGACCACCCTTGGATCTGAAAAAGTAAGGTCTAATTTAAATGACATTGCTTAAACCTGGGTGCGAAATTACATAAGAAAGCCCTTGTACCCCTATTTGTGTCATTGAAATTATTAATACTATTGATAGTTTCCCTGAAGGGAAGGTCTATGAGTCAGATGGACTTACTGCTTAGCTCTACAACAATTATAAGTCTTTTTCAGCTCAACATTTGTCGAACATCAAAGCATTGGAGACAGGCCAATTATCCCTATCCACCACGGAAGTAATAATCACAGTGCACCTTAAGCAAAGCCAAGATGAGACGTATCAACTGCCCTAGCTAAACAAGGACAATAAAATAATTGCCAAAGCCACCAGACTGTCTCCTTACATGAGCAATGTGGCCCGTCCTGAATAATAAAGGAAGAACCACATCCCATAATTTACACACATGGTTTGCTATGATGCAGAAAATAGATCCTAAGGTTGAGGTTGAAGTTGCCTTTGTTTTTTCAGACTCTGAGAAGACCTTTGACACTCTGTAATTTCAATTTCTTAAAATAGGTTTGAACAGATGGGAAGATTAATCAATTGCCTTTTGCAATTATTATAGATTGACCAGAGTGGGAGAGTCTGAGTAAATAACACATTCTATGAGAGCTTTTCCTTTGACACTCTGTAATATTCATTTCTTAAAATAGGTTGGAACAGATGGGTCTGGGAGGATTTATCAATTGCCTTATGCAATTATCATAAAATGACACAAGTGGGAAAGTCTGCGTGAATAACACGCTCTAGGAGGGATTTTCTGATTGCTATGGGAACGTCAGGGATGTCCCCTCTGTCTCTTTTCATTTGCCTCTGCTGTGGAACTGCTGCCATTTCCAATGATACATTTTGTTTCCTTCTAGGAGAGTGTTATTGTCAGTCTATGCAGACAACATCTTATTAAAACACAAAAACAACTGGCTGAGAACTTGCCAATGTTGATGCAGGAAATTATTACATTTGGTGGCAGTTAGGGCTTTCCATCAACTTGACAAAACTGAATAGCTTCTTCTCATCCTGATCACTGTCAGACCTGACAAAGAGTACTGTTTGGGGTAGAGCACTTATCTGGTGAAGTTCTTAGAGCTGATGGTTCAACACAATAGGATAAAGTTGTGTGAGATAAACATGGCTGGCAGTGTACAGGCTGAAATCTCAGGTAGATAAATGGATCAAACTACCACTGTCTGACTACCACTGTCAGTGATGGGGAGGATTGCAAGCATGCCAATTGTGTTGTTTCCTTGTCTAATCTTGAAAAATAAATCCTCTTGAATGTATGCTTCTTTGATAATATTCAATCCATATTAACTAGACTAATATGGCTTGACAAACAGCTCAGCATAAACTGGAAGAAATTGGGGGAAGAGGGGTTGGGGTACCAGGCAACTTCCAAAGATGCCACCGGATTGCTCAGGCTCATTATGCGACATGACATACAGATAGACCCCTGTCTCCCACCCATTTTACACTGTAATAAAGAAATACCAAGTGACATTCGTTTCACTATATTAATCATCAAGCACCCCAAACATTTCTCCTTAACTGGAGAATAGAGGAGAGGAGACGAGACAAAGGAGAGGAGAGGAGAAGAGAAGAGGAGAGGAGAGATGAGAAGTGATGAGGGGAAGGGAGAGGAGAAAAGGGGAGAGGAGAGGAGAACAGGGAGGGGAGGAGTCAGGAGAGGAAGGGAGGGGAGCACTCAGACAAGTTGCCAGAGTCAATCACCAGAAATAGCGGAGGGGAAAAGGAAAGTAGCAATGAGATTTGTGCAGGTGATGGGCACTAGGACTCATTTGCTGTTGCCCAGACTCATTTTCAATCATCAGGCTTTGACCACAAGCAGAGGAGAGAAGGCAGAAAGTGGTTAAGGCCTAGTCTGCTAAACTTGCAGTTCACTAGGCCCGTTTGAGGTGGTCAAAGCGCCAGCTTTCCACCACTGCAGCCTCAGTTGGCTCTGACCGTGGAAATCTTTGACTTACATGCTACCCTCTGTGGTAAAATTAGATAACGTATGTCATAAGCACCCCCCACTTAGGGTGGCCCTTTCACCTTGCAATATTCATTTTGGGACCGTCAGTAAAAGCCGAATGGTCTCAAACACGAATCGACAAAAATTGCACCACATGCTGCGAGAAAGCACCCTGTGCATGAAGATTAATTATGTTTTTTTTTCACAGAAATAAACCTGCCCTTTGGAGGTTTGCTTCTGTAAAAACCAAATGCCGACCGTTTACCATTCATGATGGCTGGATAGTATTTCATATTTGCTGAAAGGTAGTTTTGGCAAAATAAAATCAGTCGCATTGGTAATGACTTTGAACTATTGTGTGTCTACTGTCTGCTGTACTCTAAATAACACCCTAAATCTTAACCTCAGTACCCTGCCATTGGCTCATCACCCAACCTGGATCTCTAATTCTGTGAAACTCATATTAATAGTCCACTGCAGGCCTTTGCACTTTGCGAGGAATATGCAGTGATTACAGGTGAATGGTTGCTTTGTGCGTGGAGTGATGAATTGAAGGAGAAGAAGAAAGTACAAACAGAAGGAGAAAGCAGAAATAGGGTGAAGAAGAGATGAGTAACGAGGTTTGAAGCCTGCAGGTGGAGGATTAAAAAAAGGTGTAGGGAGTAAAAAAGATGTAAATGTCTCACAGAAAAGCTGCAGAGGAAGGTGGTGTGTAAAGGAGTAAATGAGTAATTAAGGCACCCTGAAGATCCCTACACCTTTCATAGACCTCAATAATTTTTGTTTCACAGTCTCATACTTTCCAAATTGAAAATGTTTCAATTTGTATTACTCACAACAATATAATTATTGTTACTCATTTATCTGATACAGCTATCAAATATTGGCAAATCCAATAGATTTTGCCTGGCTTAGGCAGGTCAATTATTGTGTGATATGTTTAATCAAAAACTCATAGAGTGGCACTTCAATGCTAGCCAGGTTGACTGCTCTGTTAACCAAAGGATCTTACTTTACATGCTTTAATCAACATACTTATTTGCATAGGACACGATTCTTTGAAAGGACTCATATGTATGCTTCTTTGACCACGACCCTGCTAGAGATTTTATTAGAAAATAAAAACCATTAATTAAAAAAAAAAACGTGTATGAGTGAAAACTAGGCCTAACCAAAAACTGCATTCAAACGTGCATTTTACTTTCTAAACTTTGCATGACCCATGTTTGCTCAAATTGCCTTTGCATGGCCTATTCATGACACAAATTTCCTCCTATAACAAAGCAAGCTTTATCATTGTATTCTTTCTACCTGGCTGACCCACATTGGAATTTCAAAATTAAACAAATCTGAAACTTGCTTCTTTATGAATAAACTTATGGTGTGAAGATCCCAATGGAAGTTATGAAATGAGAATGAACTCACAAATTATATGTGTCTTGTTTTTCAGAGAGCAAAGCGCATGAGAAAGAATGCATGTGCTCTTTGTTCAAAAGTCACATTAAGAAAAAAGTGTTCCATTCTCAATGATCCTGATTGGAGGTCTAATATCTTGAATGAAACAACTTTGCTAAATTGTATTTTTCACATTACTTGTATAAATGGGGTTCCAGAGAAAGGACAGTTATGACAGAAGTTGGCAGACTTTAGCAGACTCGCTCTCAAACCCAGACTCTCTCTTTCTCTCTCTGAGCTCTTTACACACTCAGATGTGTTTTCTGCCTAGCCTATTCTCTATTTAAAATTCTGTTACAGTATTCTTTATGAGTATTGATAGCTATCAGGATTGTTATTTCCTTTCTACACAGACTGAAATGTTTTTACTTTACTTTACTGACTTAGGATATTAGAATGGGGACAGATTGTGGGACACACTCCATGCTATGTTCTGTGAATTTTAGTTGACTAATAAAAAAGATTCAACACATGATAAAAAAAAAAAAATTAAAACATTTAATTAACTCTCATTACTGACTCCTGAAGAAAATACATTTTTAATGCAAATGTATTGAGAATTGCAGCTCATACCTTTACTCATTCCCAAGATCCTCCTCTTGGGCCCTCAGAGGTGCTGAGTTTTTCTATAATTTTAGATTTCTCCCCACTCCTGCCCCTCTCCCCTCCCTGTCCCGACTTAAAGCCCCGGGAGAGACTAAGCAACATTCTCCTAACAAATGATGTCAAGAGAGAATCTGATTAGTGGACACTGTCAAATTACTATTTCTCCTTTTAAAAAATGGGTCTGAAGGGAATTTCAAATGCATAGAAAAAAGTATTGAAATTAGAGTAGCTCAAGCATTTACAGTGCATGTCACTGTGAGACTGATGGGGTGCCTGCATGCCAGGTTAGATATTTGTGGAGTTAAATAGCTATATTCCTGACCTAGATTATACTGAAACCCATCACAGAGAAATATTGTTCATGCTGGGAATAAAGCGTTGGTTTTCGTAAATATCTATACAGAAAGAGTTTAGCCCGTTCAGCTCAGCTGAAAATGAAAATGAAGCAACCACAGGGAACAAATGATTGAAATGCACCTACACTAAACCAAACAGTAATCGCTGTAAAACAAAAAGGCATGAACTAGCTATGTAATAACAGCTGAAAGTTGATGCGTCGAAAAGGAAGACGATGACGAAGAGGGCATTTGGTAGATTTTAGCTAAAAGGTAACCTCGTTGGTAGACAACGGTGATGTACAGTTCAGCATAATAGACGCACCGCTCCATAAATCGTTTCCACTCTGCAGTAAGTTGATGAGAACGTGATATATTTCTGGAAAACTTTCATCCAAATGTCAACCTGAGAGCTTGCAGGGTTGAGAAACATTCTAAATGTCAAAATGGTCTCGTGTGATCTTTGCCTGGATCCAGGAATACAGCAATAACATATTTTGCGCTGATTGCTTTACAGTCCACTACATTATACATTTTGATTTCACTTTATTTGAAGAAACTTTCAAACAATGTAGAGGATGTGTTTGTGTACCGAGTGATCCTGTTAATGCAGGAAAAACAGACTTTGGGGAGAAAATGTAGGTTGCAACCGTTTTAATTTTACACCAATATTTCAAATTTACAATTATGTCATTTTGTACCTTCACTTGCAGAGTTTGAAAAATGCAAGACCGACATATGCACGCACACACATGGCGGTTAAATTGACCTGGCACTTGTATATATAATCCCAAAACGTCGGTGCAAAATAATGTAGACCGTCCCTGAGTGTTTAAGGATGTAAACTTTGGCAATTATAAAAATAAGTAAATACGCATTTTCAAGCATATAAACTTTACAACATAATTTGTAAATCATACTTTTATCTAACCCTTTTTCGATGTTTAACTTTCGACGTTTAAAAATTAAATTAAATCAAATTCAAATTTAATTCAAGTATTAATTTTTTTCTTCAAAATAAATAAATAGGCGATTGGATTCCCTTTCTTAAGCGTTTCGTAATTAAATTATCGAATTAATTTTCCTTAAAATGACTTGATTTACTTAAAATAAAATATTTTCATGATTTAATTTAATGTATTTTGAGTAAAAATTGCATTTCTCCTAACCTATCCTAACAATACATTACCCATAACTTGCCCTTACTACCCTATGCTAAACCTACATACCACATGTAACTAAACACTCTGAACATCAACCCCACACCCCCATTATATGACGGGACATGTGTAGGACAACATATACTAACCTAAAGAGATACTAACTAATACTAAACAAATATATTTTTTTTTAAATAAAAAAAAAAAAAAAAATCTGGAATACACATAAACCCCAACATCAACCACCACCCACCCACAAACTAACATCTAATAATATAACTTCCCCCACCCCCAACCCACTTATCCAATCTAACTAATAGCCTACGTTAACCTATCACTAAACCCCCCAAACCCACTAAAAAACAGTATAAGGAAAGAGGAGGGAGGGGACAGCATTAGGGGTAAGCCAAAATTGGACTCAGAGGTTTGCCCTCCTCAGAGTTTTTTTTAATAGACTTGAGTCTTCTTCTGTTGTGTGCCACCCCTTGCTGGATACTGTCCATTCGTCTTATGACCCTTCTCATGTCCTGTTGTAGCTGGCGTATTGCAGCCATGTTCATACTACCTGCTGTGGTGATTTGTGTCGCAGTGGATGTTGCAACTGCCGGTGCTGGTGCCATGGTTGGGGGTGGTGGCATAGATGGTGAAGCAGTTGTGCCATGTGCTGCAGATGTTGAGGGTGCAGCAGGAGTGACAGAGATAACGGTGTCCACTGTGCCTGCAGTCGGGGTGGTGGTGGCACCTGCCTTGGCCAATGCTGGCCCCCTTGGCTAAAAGCCCGCCATGCTCCTGTGGCTCTTTCTCGACGATAGCGTCTTGCCATCATGAGATACCCAGCCTCCACATCGAGAAAGTGTCTGTATCGCACTACCCACCTCTGAAACTCTCGAATTTCTTGGGCATTCATGTTGGCAGCTGTCAAAAAGAGACACACAAACATCAGTGTCATCATTGTGTGATGCATGTACAGATGATAATCTAACACTTCCTCAGAAATAGCTCATGCAGTCCAAATCACAGTACAGATGATAGAATGTCCCTGAGGAATGATATGCCCACGCAGCCTACCCATCAACTACCTAACAGCACAGCAATGCACAACAATGTGTGTACCAAATTACCTGATCTGTGCATATATGTAGTGCAATTGGTCACATTGCAATTACAGCAAGTACTCAACTTGTGCCAGGCCAACTAATCCCTATCATCTGGATCAACTTCAGGGCACACAAGACCTGTGATTTGTATATAGAACTGGCAGGATGGTATGCAGTTTCTAATCATAAGGGGTCAGTGTAGTTTGGCACACAGGCATGATTGAATTACATGTCTGTCATCTACACTGTGACCATCACACCTAGCTACATATATTTTCTCCCCCTAACCCTAGCGCCTCAGGGGGGATGGGCATGCAATACATATTTTCAACTGTCAAGGACAACCACTAAGCTGTGTCCATCTGTACATGGATTTAGGGCCAGATGTACAAAGCTTTTTGCATGGCGCAAACAGCGAAATTCGCTGTTTGCTCCATGCAAATAGCACATTGCGATGCTCATTCCCATTTTGCGAGGCGGTAACCTGGTTATCGACTCGCAAAATGGGAATGCGACTCACAAATAGGAAGGGGTGTTCCCGTTCCTTTTTGCGATTCACATTGCGATGTAGAATTGCTTTGTGACCACGAACGCGGTCGCAAAGCAATTCGCAGTTAGCACCCATTTCAAATGGGTGCTAACCCATTCGCAAAAGGGAAGGGGTCCCCATGGGACCCCTTCCCCTTTGTGAATGGCCCTGAAAACATTTTTTCAGAGCAGGCAGTGGTCCTATGGACCACTGCCTGCTCTGAAAAAATGAAACACAAACGTTTAATTTTTTCGCTTGTGTTGCAACACGTTTTCCTTTAAGGAAAACGGGCTGAAAAGCAGTCACAGACATGGTGGTCTGCTGTCTCCAGCAGGCCAGCATCCCTGTGAGTGCTGCGAATCGGAAGGGGGTGGCAAATTGCGACCCACCTCATTAATATTGAGGTGGGTCTTTGCGACCCCCTTGCGATTCGCAATTGGTGACAGGGACACCATCCTGCATCCGGGTTTGTGACTTGCAAATTGCGAGTCACTCCGACTCGCAATTTGCAAGGAGCAAACTCGGAATTTCCTACATCTGGCCCTTAGTGAGTGGAACACATGTAAGGAGGCCTGCCAACTAGGAGTGAGTCAGCCATTGGTCATTCACATCTACATTCATGTAACCATTTGGGACAACCATCAATATCAGATCACACTTACACATTTCCTAAACCACCCACATTGATTCAAGCACACATCTTGCCTTGACCTGCATGCAAGCCTATAACATAACACTAATGTTGTATGTAAATGGAGTACAACATGTGGGGCTAGATGCTGGGGGACAGTCACCCATATAGTCCTACATGTTCATTACATTCCAGGGATGTGCAATTTTGTGTGTTAAAATGATGCATCATTGTTTTATGTGAATTAGGGTATGTCTTGCTGTTAGAAATGGGGTCTTTGGTTGGCAGTCAGGTTACCCCCTGTCTAAGCAAGGACCCTCACTTTAGTCAGGGTAAAAGAGAATCACCCTCAGCTAACCCCTGCTTAGCCTCTTGGTAGCTTAACACGAGAGTGGGCTTAACTTCAGAGTGCTAGGTGTAAAGTTTTTGTACCAACACACACAGTAGGTAAATGAAAACTCTACAAAATGACACAACACAGGTTTAGAAAAATAGAAAATATTTATCTAAACAAAACAAGACCAAAACAACAAAAATCCACAATACACAAGTCAAGTTAACAATTAAAAAGTAAAAAGAGTCTTCATGTAGTTTTAAACACACACTAACACTGTTAGCGTGAAAATGTACCTTGGGTGCGCCAAAAATAACCCCGCTGGGGCGAGTGTGCGTCAAAAAGGGCTTTCAATGAGTCGATTTTACTCACGAGCAAGACCTTGTGTCATTTCTTCTTTTGTCGGGTCGGGTGCGTCGTTTCCTCTCTCCGCAGTACAGCTATGCAACGAACCGGTCAGCACTCTCGGGTCCAGGCAGGCCTTGCGTTGTTTTTACATGCCCAGCGGTGCTTGCGTTGGAAATCCAGCCCCACGATGATCCGAAAACCACGCAGCGCGGGTTGCGATCTCACCAGCCTCCGTCAGCGATGCTGCACGTCATTTCTCCAGCTCTGTGTGTCGATTCTTCAATTGCGAAGCCGGCGGTGCATCAATTTTTCAGCCGCAGATCAGAGCCGTGTCGATCTTTTCCCCGCACGGTGTTCTGTGCGTGAATTTCTTCCTCTTAGGCTGCCAGCTTCTCCTTTCAGGGTCCCAGGAGCTGGATGGGCACCAATTGGCAGAGTAGGAGTCTCTCCAGAGACTCCAGGTGCTGGCAGAGAGAAGTCTTTGCTCTCCTTGAGACTTCAAACAATAGGAGGCAGGCTCTAAATCAAGCCCTTGGAGATCTTCACAAGATGGAAGGCACACAAAGTCCAGTCTTTGGCCTCTTAACTTGGCAGAAGCAGCAACTGCACGAGATCTCCACAAAGCACAGTCCCAGGCAGGGCAGCTCTTCTTCCTCAGCTCTTCAGCTCTTTTTTCCAGGCAGAGGTTCCTCTTGGTTTTCAGAAGTGTTCTAAAGTCTGTGGTTTTGGGTGCTCTTCTTCTACCCATTTTGCCCTTTGAAGTAGGCCTACTTCAAAGGAAAGTCTCTTTTGATTGTGAAATCCACAAACAGGCAGAGTCACAGAAATGGTTTAAGCAAGAAAATGCTCACTTTCTAAAAGTGCCATTTTCAAACGCACAATCTTAAAATCAACTTTACTAAAAGATATATTTTTAAATTGTTACTATATATCTTACCTTAACCATACACTGCACCCTGTCCTTGGGGATACCTATGGCCTACCATAGGGGTGTCTTACATGTAAGAAAAGGGAAGATTTAGGCCTAGCAAGTGGGCACACTTGCCAAGTCAGATTTACAGCCAAAACTGCACACACAGACATTGCAGTGGCAGATCTGCGACATGATTACAGAGCTGCTTATGTGGGTGGCACAACCAGTGCTCCAGACCCACTAGTAGCATTTGATTTACAGGCCCTGGACACCTCTAGTGCACTGTACTAGGGACATACTAATAAATCAAATATGCCAATCATGGATAAGCCAATTACATACACATTTTGTAAAGGAGCACTTGCACTTTAGCACTGGTTGGCAGTGGTAAAGTGCCAAGAGTGACAAAGACAGCAAAAACAGAGTCCAGCACACAACAACAACCTGGGAAACAGAGGCAAAACATTAAGGGAGACCACGCCGAGGATGAAAAGTCTAACACTTGCTGACTAAATTATGACACTGGGGCACCTCCAAATCAATTGTGGTCATACATGTGGTCATACATGTGGCAACAAATCACCTTGTTCACCTGCCCATGCCTATTGTGCAGCACTAGACTCCCAATATATGAGTCTCTGCCATTGAATGTCTAACTCTTCCATGGAACACTGTGTCAACCTCCAGTGAAGTCACATATCAGATCACGTGCCAGCTCATCATATCTTGCAATGAGTCCAACACACAAGAGTCAGTCACACAACAGCTTCAATCACAGCACAGGACAAGCATTTTTACACTTACTGGATACGTCTGGGTCCTCAAATTGAGCCACTTCACCAATGGTGTAGGGGGCTGGTCCCCCTGTAATACATGGAAGGGAGATATATGCTCAATGTCTGATCACTGTACCATCGTGGGAACAACAAATCACAGTGTGTGACATTTTATATGATAGAGCTACACATAAGGAATGTAGACACTCCAACAGACATACCACTGCAAACTTGCATTGACACTGTCACTCCAGTGAGTGATAGACACATTTATGCACACATGTACTGGCCCTAACAATCATGTGGTGCTAAACCTGACTACACATGTTGTGGCTAATCCATTCCAGATGGTACTCCATTTCATCATTTGTTATTGGGTGACAATTGCAATGCCAAGTTCCTGGTGCACTGCAATACCAGTAACTCAGGTATTGTGGCTTGTGCATCAAGGGACAATGAGTAACTTTGTGATGAACATGTGGGTTGATTTGCTTTCCGGAATTATTGTGCTTTCAGTGGTCCATAATTGGTGTGCCAGTATTGTATGTAGGTTACATATGCCCCATTGGCAGTGTCCCCTAAGCCGTATATCCCCCATATGACAACATAATGGCAGGGATCCTGTGTGTGAAATGATGACAATGTAGCGCTAAACATGGATTGGCCAGTTTGGTGTTCCAAAACTGCAAAATAATGTATGCTGACAGTGTCTTAGTTGATCATCATTGACAGAATGCATGGGCACAGGTGTAGTCATTGCACCTGAAATGTGTCACTCAGGGCCATGTGTACCTATATCAGGTATTGTGAATCACACATTGCAAGATTCAGCAACTAGCAATTTGCAAGTTGGATGATCAGAGGTAGAACACCCGAAATGACACTGTTTATAAATGAAAAATGGGGTAGCAAATGACCTACCTCTTCAATCAGGATGAGGTAGATCTCATTTTGAAAAACCCTTGTGAATGGCGGCACTCACCGGAATGCTGGCCTTCTGAGCGCAGTAGACCACCATGTCTGTGACTGCCTTCATATTGAGATGTTTACTTTTGTTGAAATGCCGCAATATTTCAGTTGGGGTGCACAGAAAGTAATTTAACAACCTATTTCATCACTAAAACAGAATTATGGAAGCAGTCAGTGGTTCCTTGCACAACTTCATGCTAAGAAATGGTTTGTGGACATGCATTCACAAAGAGGAGGGATCCCATGCTGACTATTTCCCTTTTGAAAATGGGTTGGCACCAATGTGACACAAATGATAACTGTAATAGCTCAGTCCTGATTGTGCTCAATAAAAATATTTCATAGGGGCCTGCGACTCAATGATAGGATTTCAGCGTCTAATCTTAAATGCCACTAGAAGACCCTGTTTTGTGATTGTGCAATCTGGTAGCAGAATGGGCCATTAGGGTTTTTCCATGTGAATGATTATTTGTCCTGACGTAAATACAAGAATTCAGTGAACTGAGGCCTAGATTTATACTTTTTTTAGCACTGCATTTGCATCATATTTTGATGCAAAAGCGGAGCAAAATTGCAAAATATATTTGTATTTTGCAAGTTTGCGCTACTTTTGCATCAAAAGTAACGCAAATGGGGTGCTAAAAAAGTAAAAATAACGGCCTAAGATATTAGTGAAGGTTAGAAAGAGCTTGGTACATATGGCCCTGAATACTGTTCGGACATGGCTCAACGAAACTGTGGACTGCATTGTTACCATGTGTAATACATCACATTCCTGGTACACTTACAGTTTGTTCAACTTGCATTCTACAAACAGTGCATGCAGCATGTCACAACATCTGCTACTGTCACTCAGGAGCATTGAACTGTACACATTTGTCAATGTGATACCAACAGGGCCACCAATCACCATACACCAGGTCAGCCCAGCGATGCTTGAACTGGTGCTCATTCTGTGTGGTGTTAAATATCCTCCTCAGGTAGAACAGCACCTATGCCCACCACAGCCGTCTTGCCTCCGTGTGATACCCCTGTATCACACGGCCCCCAGCCTCCAACATCATGGGAAGGAAGTGGCACACCAGCCACACAAATACCCCAAGCTCCTCCTCACCCAGGCGCCTCAGCCGTGCCCTTCCCGACATAATACAAAACACCATTTTTTACAGTAAATAGGGAAAAAACAGGGAAAGGAAGTAGAAAAATGTCATTGTAGATGAAATGCAACAGTGAGGCCCTTTGATTAGGCTGGGTGACAATGCACAACACATCTCCATAAGTTGGCAGCATTGAGGTCTTCAGTACTGACAATGCACAATTGTCCTATGTGTGACTAGTTCTATGCAAACATTTTCTATTCCCTCCGTCACTGGCTCATGTGCAACCGTGCGCCTACAGTACTGAACTTGCTCCAGGTGAGCTGGCTAACTTGGTTGTGTAGGTGGATGTATTTGTGCAGGAAGATCCATCTCCCTGTACATCTGTTATGCAGATGGGGAATTGTCTCTTTCAGTATGTGCAGCAGTGTGCACTTTGCGTTAGTGTCACATCAACATGTTTTCAGAGCACAGTCCACTCCCTCATTCCTAGCTGGCAATGTCACCCCAGGAGCGATGTGAAATGTTGGTACTGCCTCAGTAATTACATGTCACCTTCATTTGAGTCAGTGTCATCATGCTATGTGTCTCATGGTGTTTGACCTGCAGCAACACACATTGCACACCCCTTACACAGTACATATTGTTTGAAAGGGTGTGGGATTGACTATGTAGCCTTATGTGATATTGAATGGTTAATCTTCCAAGTTGTGCTGCCAGTGCAGGCCATGTCATTGTCACTGTGTGGTTTTAAATTGGTCCCTTGTGGCTCTAGAGTGGCATCTATTGTTATTGGCAGCCATCAATTGTCCATAGGTGTGAATCCCACTGAGTCAGGATATCAAACATAACTAACAGTGTCACACCTCAGTGTCTTCCTGCCCACGTGTCAATGTAGTGGTGTATGTCTTAGGTGTCCTACAGGGTTGCTGGGCTCTGTGTATATTACTAGGTTTCTGGACTTACCGACAAGAAGGCCATTGCCATGTCATCCATTCTGGAAGTGCCGATTGATGGTGCTGTGGCGGAAGATGAAGGAATCATATGCACTCCCAGGATACTTTGCCATGATGTTGGTGAACAATCCCTGGTGATCAACATTGGGCTACACATTGATCGATTGGGTGTGCTTTCTGTTGCGGTATAGGTGCTCGGTTGCAGCAGGTGGTACAATCCGGACATGTGTGCAGTCAATGGCTCCAAGCACAGGCTTGAAGCCATTTATTTGGTAAAATCCCTGTGTGGTCTCCTGCTGCTTCTGCTGTGTGTTGGGGAAGCTGATATGATGGGGTGTGAGGGAGATGATGGCATCAAGAACCTTGGAAAGGAAGGCATAGAATGAGGGCTGTGAGACCCCAGCAACCAGGGCACCCGTAGTTTGGAATGAGTCACTTGCCAACATGTGCAGGACAGCTAGCAGCTTGGTCTCTGGTGGAATAACGTGGGGTGTCTGCAGGCTGGCTGTTAACTGTGGGTCAATTTGGCGCAGCAGCTGCTGTATGGCTTGCCAGTTGAGTCTGTACCTCTGGATGATATCATGTTCCCTGAGGCCCAGGAGGGGGTGTCCTGGTCCTGAATAGCCTCTCCTGCCTTCTGCATTGCCTTTGGGGTCCACGTTGGTGTGGTGGTAACTGCTGCTCTTGGTCCTGTGCTCTGCATCATCTTGTATGCTGCATGAGTAACACATCCATGTCGTCCTTCTTGAGCAAAGATGTTGCTTGTGTGAGTTTTCCTTAAGTAGTGGTGTGTTTGCCCCATTTTAACGCTTGCCCTGACCCAGGCATTAAACTTTTACACAAATTGGGCTTTGCGTCATTTTTCGGGTCCACTTCCCAGCCGTGCATCATTTTTGTCCGGTTGGGTAAATATGGCGCACGGGTGTTTGAGTCATTTTTTGGACGGGATCGCCTACCCTGCATCTCCTTGACCAAGGCAGTTTCACGCATCCAGAAAATGACGCAAACTCAGAAATGTTGATGCTAGATGGGTCTAACATCAAAATATAAATATGGTGTTAAGTTTGCACCGGATTAGTGTAAAAAAAGACGCTAATCCGGTGCTTAGGGAGTATAAATATGGGCCTAAGTTTGCACTACCTGTCATTACAGAAGAATAGG
Source organism: Pleurodeles waltl (assembly GCF_031143425.1). Classification (NCBI taxonomy): domain Eukaryota; kingdom Metazoa; phylum Chordata; class Amphibia; order Caudata; family Salamandridae; genus Pleurodeles; species Pleurodeles waltl. Next base: position 261,558,402 of record NC_090447.1, on the reverse strand, counting down.
AGCTTGTGCTCTGTGCTGCTTACGTGCATCCTGCATCACATGCTCCTCACCATTGCAGAGTGCCCGATGAGTCTCATTGCAGTTCAGCAGTGACCTCCTTATTCCATGCCAGGGTTTTCACCATTTCAAAGTGCTTGGTGGGTCTCATTATGCTGCCACAGTGAGCCATCCTATCTCCCACCGTACTCATTACTCTCTGCTTCCATATTCCCTTGTCACTCATTCATTCCAGTGTTCCCATATTTAAAGGGGAAGAGGCATGGAGGACAATTCACCAAAATACCAGGGTTAGCAGAAGTGAAATCACACACCCTTTGACCTTCAATTTCACTCACTCACACTTAGTTATGTATACTAGCATACACTCTTGCACATAACACACTCTCACCCACAGGCAAGCATGCAACATACATTTAAAAGCATTGTTTACTTACCTCAGTTACCATGGAACAGCATAGTCCATCTACTTATACTTCATGTAGATTACACTAATAATTATAAATATGTTATTATTCACTATTAGTGTGGTAAAAAATTGAGAAAAAAAAACAAAACAAAGAGAGCGGAGCTTCAACTCACGCCCATAAGGATTAGCTGCCACTGTGTTCCTGGCACTGCATTTGCCTCATCTGATGCCAGGGGTTGCAAAGGCAGTGCCAGGGGTAGCAAAGGGCAAGCCAGGGTTTGCAGCTGTGCCCCCTTGCAACCTTTAAATGATGTTTATGGGGAGAGGATGTGGCAACGGCATGAGCTTTCGACTTCGGAGCTGGGGAACCAAGTTTGAGTCTCTGCATAAGCTGAACATCCTGTAATTCTGGTCAAATCACTCACTCTCCCTGTGCTTACCAAAAAGGAATGTGTCCTTGTATAACGTAAATGTAGACACATAAAGCACTCTAATACCTTCGGGCCGAGTTTGTGCTATATAAAATAGAAAAAAAGAATGCAGCAGGCTTTGTGGTGACAACGTTGGCTGTGTCAGTACTATGTTCACAATTTACTCCAGGAGTGTGTCTCTGGATCTTGGCAGTCAGTTACTCCAGCATTTACTTCCCACCCAGTGCATACAGCTTTTGAACAATCTCCACTGGCCAGGACAACCCTCCAGTAAGTATCATAAAATGGATAATAATAACAAAAGCTTTAATTAAAAACCAGCAGTTTCCTTTGTTGGTGCATCCAATGAATCCATGTGAGTTTTTTTTTAAACAGCATTAGTTTGATTAAATCAATAAACCGGCTACATTTCAGAACACTGCAGACACATTTATGAATGAATGACGTAAACAATCTCATGCAAAGCCCTTTGCGATAAAACTGATAGTCAGAGGCTGTGAGACTCTCAGCCACAATCAAACACACTCTTTCTCCACATGTGTCATACACATAGTAAAATTCTGAGTGTCCCTTTTCTGTCTTTGTGGTCTCCTCTCCAATAAAAAGTTAACAATATGACAGGCAAACAAGATGGAACTGTATGTCCATAGATTTGTGAGTTTGGATAGGGATTATGAGCCTTGTGGTGTAAATATGGAATGACCTAGATTTTTAGCCAATTGAAAATGAATTATTGTATAGACTGGGCACTCCATGTATATGGAGTTGCCATTATAAAGTAGAATGAAACACAGTGCTAATTAGAGTCAAATGGTTTGAAAATCCAAAATCGAAATCCCTTTGGCTATCATGGGATTTAGATTTCGGCGGACGAGATTTCCGTCACCGTTGTGCAGATTAACCCCTCTGCCAATATCAAAATCATGTCCCAAGCGAGAATTATTGGATCAGTGTAAGACTGCAAGTGAGTGTGAGTGAGTAAGTATGAGTGAGTAAGAGTGAATGTAAGAGAGAGTGCAGGCAAAAGAGTAAGAATGAGTGAGTCAAACTGAGAACAGAGGTGCCCGCCACCGCAAGGGAGCTCCCATCAGTGGAGGAGTCACTGTCACTGGTGTATGCTCCTGTCCCCGTCATGGAGCTCCCCCTGCCCTCCATCCCACTGGTGCCTTCAGACTCCATACATTCACCCTCCAGGGCCAAGTGGGTTGCAGCTCCCTCCTGCTCCGGTGCCACTGCTGCTCCACCTGATGATGCTATTGAACACAAGAACAGGGAGACAACAGAAAGGGGGGGGAGACAGAAGAAAAACATGTTCAGTGCATGCAACACCACTACCGTCGGCGGACACAACACACAGGGAGCAGCCCTCAGCACTACGCCATGCAGTAACAATTCCTAGCAAATTCACATGCCCATGGGGGACGAGGCCTAAGCCCAATTGCTGCACACCTGGAAGTCACAGGAGCCTGACTGGGTGAAGATGGCTCTTACCACTAGTGGGGTTGGTGTGCCACAGAATCTGTCTCACAATGGACCTTGCCTACCAAGTTCGCCCTGGCCTAGGGGAACCTACTGACCACCTCCCCCACCCAGACACTTTGTAATGCGCGCAGAGTCAGCTGAATGAGAGGGTACACACCCCCTTGTGGCTGCTGTGATGCCCTCAAGCGCCCCTCCAACTCCAGATAGGCCACCGCCAGGATCCGGTACATCAGGGGGTCATGGTGCGAAGGGCACCCCTTCCACGTTGGGAGGCCATCCCCAGCTGGGCCCCCGCCGTCTTCTTGCTCCAGTGGCGCAGGTCTGCCCATCTTTTACGGCAGTGGGTGCTCCATCTGTGGTAGACCCCCAGTGTCCGAACGTCCTTGGCGATGGCACGCCAAATACCCTTCTTCTGGTGGGCGCTGACCTAGAGGAATGGTACAGGGGGAAAGGAAATTACTCACCCGTCCGGACCGTCATACTCATTGCCCACCAGTTCCCACCCATGCCCTGAAGCACAGACACTCAACATCCGCACATGCAGGCCTCAGCCCCCCCATGTATCTTCCATCCAAACCACTCAAAACAAGCATTACCCACGCAGCATGATCACAGTGTACTCACCTGTTTGTCTGGAGGACCGTACAGTTGCGTGTACTGGGGGAGGACCCCATTCACTAGTTTCTCCAACTCCTCCGATGTGAAGGCAGGGGCACTTTCCCCAGACACTGTAGCCATCGTCACTTCCAGACACAGGTCACAGCAGCACTTGCAGTGTAGGTCTTCTCCTGTTGAAGGTCAGGTATTAAGTGAGAGAACAGACAGAAAATGGCGGTCACGTCTGCGGCGGTGCATACCGTCACCGCTGGTGTACATGGTCATTGGCTTTTGGGACCCATAGGGCCCAATGTTAACCAATGCTGAAATGCGCCGCGGTCTTCGACTGCCCACGCGACGGTGTACAATGCCAGTGCAGTTACCTCATTTCCCCTTGTCCCACCGTACAGGTCAGGCAGCCGCCATTTCAGGGGGCCACATGGGATGGATAAAAACTGATCACACCTATTTAGGCCGCGAATACAGACAGATACCGGGAAATTACGAATTACAAACGTTTCTGCAAATAACACATTGTGATACCTCAGTGTTTGATGACTCTCTGCTCGCTGTTATCCTCCATAGGGCACGTCTGCTGGGGCAGGTGATGAGATCGTGGCATCCTCTGGTGTACAGACCCCTGGTGGACCTGTCGACAATGGAAGAGAGACACATCATAATCACATACAGACTTGATTGAGCAACAATCCAGGAACTGTGTGTCCAGTTGGAGCCAGTCCTGCTTTCAGCTATCCGCCATCCGACAGGAATCCCCCCTCTATTGCAGGTCCTGTCTGTACTCCATTTCCTGGCCAGTGGGTCTTTTCAAACAACAGTAGCCATGGCATCAGGGATGTCCCAGCCAATGCTCTCCAACGTGTTGTCCAAAGTGTTATCTGTCCTGCTAAAACACATGCGCAGCGACCGTCAGGTGGAGGATTTTCCCACAGTGAAAGGTGACTTCTATGCCCTGGGACATATCCCCAACATCATTGGTGCCATTGATGGTACACATGTGGCATTTGTTCCCCCCCCCGCAGGAATGAACAGGTGTACAGAAACCGGAAAAGCTACCATTCGATGAATGTACAGATGGTGTGTTTGGCAGACCAGTACATCTCCCATGTCAATGCCAAGTATCCTTGCTCAGTGCATGACGCTTACATTTTGAGGAATAGCAGCATCCCTTAAGTGATGGGGCAACTCCAGAGGCACTGTGTGTGGCTAATAGGTGAGCCCAAGGTCCCAATACAATTGACATAGGTGTCTGGGTATGGGGTTGTCCCTAAGGGTTAGTGTGTGTCTAACAGTTGTCCCTCGACATTTGCAGGTGACCCTGGTTACCCCAACCGGTCATGGCTACTGACCCCAGTGAGGAATCCCAGGACAAGGGCAGAGGAACGCTACAATGAGGCACATGGGCGAACTAGGAGGATTATAGAACGCACCTTCAGCCTCCTGAATGCCAGATTTCGGTGCCTCCATTTGACAGGTGGCTCCCTATACTACTCACCGAAGAAGGTGTGCCAGATAATCGTGGACTGCTGTATACTGCACAACCTGGCTTTGCGATGCCAGGTGCCTTTTCTACAGGAGGATGGGCCAGATGGTGGTCTTGTGGCAGCTGTGGAGCCTGTTGACAGTGAAGATGAGGAGGCAGAAGAAGAGGATATGGACAACCCAAACAACATCATCATGCAATACTTCCAGTGAGACACAGGTAAGAAGATGTAACTGCTTCCCACATCTCATACTATTGTTGGAGCTAGCATAAGTCTGTCATTTTCACTCTGTGTAAAATGGGCTGGGGTGATGATGGAGGAATGTCCATGGCAGAGTCTAGTCTATTTGTTTCACAGGTGCATTGTCCAAAGGGGCATAAGAAGGGGAGCAATGACAGTTTAAGGTGGACAGGGTGACATAGTGGGACAGAAGGGTGGCATTCAGGGGGGGTCTTATTTCCTGGTGGGGTCTTGGCAATTTTCTCTGTCTTGTTCCTGGATCACAGGGACCATTTTCGGGGTGGTTCTCCATCTGCAGGGGGTGGGGTGTGGTGTCCTGTTGTTCCTGTAGCGGTGCCTCCTGTGTAAATGCATAGTTATTGTATCTGTGTGTGCCATCTTGTGCAATGGGTGAGTGACCCTCTACTCCTGTGCTTGCATTGTTGCTGTGGCCCTTGTGTGATTGGTGATTTTGGGGCATGAGTGAGTCTGTCTACTGGACATGCTTTTGTGATGGGAGTCCATGCATTGGTGTTCCATGCAGGGCTTGGGATGTGTGGGGGTGTTTTGTTAGTGGGGTATCTGTGGGTTGTTGGGGTGATGTGTGTGAGGGTAAGGGTGGGGTGGGGGGGATAAAGTAGTAACGATTTGCCTTACCAGAGTCCAGTCCTCCTGCTACTCCTGCGAAGCCCTAAGGATGCAGTATTGCCAAGACTTGCTCTTCCCATGTTGTTAGTTGTCGGGGAGGAGGTGGGGGTCCACCGCCGGTCCTCTGTACAGCAATCTGGTGTCTGGATACCATGGAACGTACCTTCCCCCGTAGGTCGTTCCACCTCTTCCTGATGTCATCCCGTGTTCTTGGATGCTGTCCCACTGCGTTAACCCTGTCGAAAATTCTGCACCATAGCTCCATCTTCCTTGCAATGGATGTCTTGTGCACCTGTGATCCGAATAGCTGTGGCTCTACCCGGACAATTTCCTCCACCATGACCCTGAGCTCCTCCTCAGAGAACCTGGGGTGTCTTTGAGGTGCCATGATGTGGTGTGGGTGATGTGTGAGGTGGTGTCGGTTGTGATGTGTGAGGGGATGTATTGGTGTGTGTTGTTTGAGGTGCGTGGATGTTGTGTAAGTGATGGTGTTGTATGTCTGTGTATGCTGGTGTTGTTTTAGGTAGTCTCTCTCTCTGGCCTTCTTTCAAAATTTTGGTTGGAAGGGTTTGTGGGTGATGTGCATGTGTGCTTTATATTGGATTGGGTGTGGCGTGTGTATGTTTATCAGGTGTGTGTATTTTGAATTATCCAATGTGGTTGTGTTTTGTAAGTGTGTGTGTATTTTGAGCACAGCGGTGTGTACTGCCAATGGTTTACCGAGGTTGAATGACCGCCAAGTTGATTCATGGGTTGTGATACTGTGGGCGTATTCTTGTTGGCGTGACGGTGTAGGTTTTGGGATCGCCAGTTTATCACTGACCTTTGGTGTGGCGGACTTGTGTGGGTGTGTGTATTGTGGTGAATTACGAGATGTGGGTCGTGATACCTGTAGCGGAATTCCGCTGCTGCAGCAGTATGTTGGCGGTCTTCTGCATGGCAGAACGTGGCATTTACCGCCAGGATTGTAATGAGGGCCTATATTCTGTCCTCAAAAACACATATTTTTGCATGTATTACAAAGGGAGATAATTAAGATTGCACTGGCATGTCATATAAGCACCCGAAGGTTCAGGTGGCATCACTTCCTGGGAAGATCCAAGTTTAAAGATCATGATGTTGTCACTTCCTGTGATGTTGAATTGATGTCCATCGCCAGGGTTCTGCTAAAATATCAGCAGTCAGTGCACTAAACACAAAGGCTGCATTGTCCTCAATTCAGCTCAGGCATCTTTCATTCACTACCAGAAACCCATTTCCTCTTTATCTCACTCTTTCGGATTCCAGCTTCCTTCCTTTGTGATGGTTGTTCTGTCTTTCTTTCCTTCATCTTTCTGTTTCTTGCAATTATCCCTCTTTTTCTCTGGTAAATTACCTATGCTTTAAAATATTGCTGGTCATTGTGAAATCCAATCTTTATGATACAGGAAAGCCTTGGAAATTGTTTGGGATGGGCTGAAGGAAGCTCATAAATGGAACTCCTGATGGCAGGTTACTATATTCTCTCGGGAACAAAACAAATCACAGGCATGAAGCACAGTAAGTGGCTCAATCATGCTACCTCTGACTGTCCACTGTATATACATCTAATCCAGCAGAACATTAGAAAGAGCAACTTCACAGGCAGTAAAGAATATGGCTGGTTTGATTTCCCAGGATCTGTAATAGGTGTGTATTTATTTATGGATTACTGATTTGAATAATTTATTTTTATGTTTTTATAAAATTTGCACACCTCTGGAAACTGCTTCAGGGTTCCTTTGTAATTAAGCATGTACGTTGTATACAGATATCAAATAGCAATGTGTTTGTTAGTGATCAATGTAGCCTGTTTGGTCCTCTGAAATAATGTAAAGCCTTATGCATGACTGGACCATTCAAGCACCTTCTGCGCCTGAAGGATAATATAGCCTTTGAGCCTGCCGTAGTAGGCTATACCAGCCATTAAAGACCCGCTCCAGCGTCAACAGCCTGAGCCGAAGGTAGAGTAGAAAAACAATGCAAGGTGCAGAGGGAAATAAAACTTTCCACACTGTGACAGATTTTTCAGCCTTCAACTATTCACCCAGGACTGTGAGGAAACAAGATGAACTCTAGATCATTACAGCCATCAATGTCCCATATTATTAGTTAACATAAAAAGGATCAAACGCTTCCTACAATCATACTTGTTCACTTTTTATTGACAGACCAAGCACGAGAGTCCACCTGAAAAGAGCGAGGCTGATGAAGATAAATACCCAACACAATACAGCCAGTTAAGATATATAAATTCAAGATTTATAAATTCAATTAAAACAACAAAAAGGACCAATACAATAAAAAAGACAATACCTAGAGTCTCAAATTATTTTGCTTTGCTACAAAAAGGAACTAACCACTATTAAATTATGGAAATTGGATGCCACAATAGAAAAAAACTATCTCAATTTAAAGCAGTTTCCAAGTCCCTTGTATGCAAATGTGAAAGCCAAGCACTCTTTGAGGGTCCTTTCTCTTTCTAGTGGCTCATATCACTTAAGCTGGAACAGCATGGGAACTTGGGTAAAAGGGACCTAAATGGTACAGCCACACTGGGATAAGTTGTCCCAACACTCAAAGCAAGACTTTGCTTTGAAAGTGAGAGAAAAATTGTGTTTTTTTCTATAGAGAGATGTGCTTGATTAGAAAGTTGTGCTTCTTTCAAATGGTTGAGGTATCCACATGCAAGATGAATATGTAGGAAGGTTTTCAGTCGGAGAGGTTGGAGGAATTGTAACATATGGGGGCATATTTATACTCCGTTTGCGCCGAATTTGCTTCGTTTTTTTCGACGCAAATTCGACGCAAAACTAACTCCATATTTATACTTTGGCGTTAGACGCGTCTAGCGCCAAAGTTCATGGAGTTAGCGTCATTTTTTTGCGTGAACACCTTCCTTGCGTTAATGATATGCAAGGTAGGCGTTCCCGTCTTAAAAAATGATTCCCAGGCATGTGCGTGGTATTTATACTCGTGGGCAAAAATCACGCCCGGGAGTGGGCGGGGCAAAAAACCCCGCATTTGCACCTCTTTTTAACGCCTGGGTCAGGGCAGGCGTTAAGGGACCTGTGGGCTCAGAATGAGCCCAGAGGTGCCCTCCCCTGCCCCCAGGGACACCCCCTGCCACCCTTGCCCACCCCAGGAGGACACCCAAGGATGGAGGGACCCACCCCAGGGAAGAAAAGGTAAGTTGTGGTAAGTATATTTTTTATTTTTTTTTGTGGCATAGGGGGGCCTGATTTGTGCCCCCCTACATGCCACTATGCCCAATGACCATGCCCAGGGGACATAAGTCCCCTGGGCATGGCCATTGGGCAAGGGGGCATGACTCCTGTCTTTGCTAAGACAGGAGTCATGTTAATGGCGTCTGGGCGCCTAAAAAAATGGCGCAAATCGGGTTAAGATGATTTTTTTGCCTCAGCCTGACTTGCCCCATTTTTGGACGCCCAAACGCCATTTTTCCCTACGCCGGCGCTGCCTGGTGTAAGTCTTTTTTTTCACGCAGACCAGGCAGCGCCGGTCGGCTAACGCCGGCTAACGCCGGCTAACGCCATTCAATAAATACGGCGCCCGCATGGCGCTTCAGAATGGCGTTAGCCGGCGCTAATTTTTTTGGCGCAAAACTACGTTAGCGCAGTTTTGCGTCAAAAAGTATAAATATGGCCCATGATTTTCTAGTCAGAGCAGTGGCCAGTTCAATGAGTCCTTTCATTCTGCAAGGATCTTGATTCTAAAAATGATTTCTCAGGAAGAACACAGTTTTCCTGGGTTTAGATTTTTATGATTAAGGTTCTAAAGAGACTTTGGGGGTCATTCCAACCCTGGCGGTCCATGACCGCCATGGCGGAGGGCGGCGGAAGCACCGCCAACAGGCTGGCGGTGCTTCCTGGGCTATTCTGACTGTGGCGGTAAAGCCGCGGTCAGAAAAGGGGAACCAGCGGTTTCCCGCCGTTTTTCCCCTGGCCCAGGGAATCTGCCATGGCGGATTACGACCCCCTTCCCGCCAGCCTGTTTCTGGCGGTGTCCACCGCCAGAACCAGGATGGCGGGAACGGGTGTTGTGGGGCCCCCTAACAGGGCCCCACAAAGATTTTCACTGTCTGCTTTGCAGACAGTGAAAATCGCGACAGGTGCCACTGCACCCGTCGCACCCCTGCAACTCCGCCGGCTCCATTCGGAGCCAGCTTCCTCGTTGCAGGGGCTTTCCCGCTGGCCGGCGGACGGCCTTTTGGCGGTCACCCGCCGGCCCAGCGGGAAAGTTGGAATGACTGCCGCGGTCACCGCCTTTGTATGTTGACAGTAAATGCTGGAGTAAGCAAACATCATAGTCTATTATACATGTGTCTATATTTTGCCATGCTTCCTGTATTAGGAATGGCTCAATAAACGAATGACCCATACAAAAGCTTTATCTGTGTTTGATTTAGGAAAATATAATATTGTTAAGTGTGATATAACAACCTAGGTCACCCAGAGGGTGCCCATGACAAATACTTGCCTATGACTTTCATGTTATGTTCTTGGACTCTCAAAACGATATGGTTATATAACCTCATGTTCATACTATGCTTTCTGGATGCAATAAATTGTCTGAAGACTTTGGTGGTTCCTAAGCAATTGTCTGGTGTGACTCTTTCATATTAACACATCAAAGAACACACATACACTCTCATATATAGACACACACAAATTCATCTATCCAGTGACCCCTCACTTACCTGTCTGGATCTTCAGAGATTAAAGTTGCCAACACTGTCTCTTCAGTATTGTTATGTCAGGTAGACAGCTGCTACTGATAGCACATTATAATGAGTGCCTGAGTTCAGGAGGCAGGTGTTTCCTGAACCTACGGCTAGTGCAGGGATAACACCACGGCCCACAGTTTGTTTAGTGCCAAGATAATCAAGTATGGCCCGAGGGCTGCTTGTAGCCCTCCTGACCTTTACATGTGCCCCCTAGAGTACAGGAGCACAGGAGCACAGGGATTCTGTTTACTAGACTGGGAACTTGCATTCAGAAAGTACACCGCCACATATCTTTAGGTAAAGGTAACTAAATAATTACAAAAATCATAAAACAAAAAGGAAGAATTGGATCAGGCCAGTTAATGGATCTTTTAATGTGTACACATCTACTTCACTAACACTGGGAATATATAAACCTTTACTCCTATTTAATTGGCCATTTGGCCATAAAAGTAGAGGTGTAGTTAGAGGGATAGTGACTCAAATACAACATAACACAGTATTGTCGGAGGAGCCAAGATGGCGGCCGGGACGGTCGCTTGATACGTGCGCTCCGCTCCCGGCTCCATCAAATCATCCTGATAGGCGCCCCCGCGGCCCAAAAACGGTGGTCGGGACGGCGGCTTGACAGTGGGCTACCGGGGCGCCCGGCTAGCATCGCGGGCGTCCCTAGATGCGGGCGCGGGGCGGTGTTGCGCCCGCGCCGGGTTGGACGTGCGGCGAGGGTGCCGGCGGCGGCGGCGGCCTCGGCCGCGCTCTCGCCGGGCGCAGCCGCCCTCGCTCTCAAATCCTGTTCGGGGCTGGGGAGACCGAGCGGGCGCACCCGAGAGGTCGGTGCGGACCGCGCGACTGATGCTGCTCGGCGCCTGGGACCGGGCGAGGACGGCGTGAGGCGCGGAGGCGCCATCTTGGGAATTGCTCCACAACAAAAGAAGAAGGCGACTGGAGGCAGCGGCGGCGGCTCATCAGACAGTGGGGGTCCCGAAACAGGGGGGAAAAATACCCTTGCAAGAAGGCAGAGGATCGAGGTGAGGAGGGCATCAACGAAGGGGGGGGGATCAGCACAATTAAGCAGAAGGGGGGGAACCCCGGAAAAGACAAGCACCCTCCCCCCCTCTACACCTCACCTCTGCCTCTACATAAAAGACAGAACAATTGGGGAACGTGTACTCCTGGAGCTTACACTAATGTAGAGTCGATGGACAGGTCGGACTGAGGGTATGCGGCTGGCTGTGGTCTTCCCCTCAACGGGTGCCCGCTGCGGCTGTCCTTAGCTGCGTGAGCTTTATGTATGGCGCGCCGCGGTCGCCCCGGCCCGCGTTCTACCTCCTGTGCCGACGCTTCTCCCGGCTGCCCAGCACCTTTCCCCTCCTCCCGAAGGAACCTTTGGCACCAGGCCCTCCCGCCACACCGAAAGTAGCGAGCGTCCTCCCTCAGCGTGTACAGCCCTGCATGAACTTGCAGCCGGATCATTGCACTCGGAGTAGCCTGTAGCACTCGCGGTTGAGCACCCACGCCACAACAAACTAGAACAAGTCTAAGCCCCCATGTTTGGCTGCCTAAGTTAACGCTATCAAAGCCGGCTGTGTACCCCAGGCCCAGGCGACTCAGTAAAAGCTTAAAACAACGGAATAGGAGGAGTAAGAGTGAACAATTGTCGCGGCCTGGAAGGCAATCTCAACACAGCTAAAATGGCCGGCAGAGCCAAGTCAACCAGAAATCCGGACCGAACCACCCAAGCAATAACGCCTACAGATCAACAATCCGGCCCATCCCTACAATCTCTGGAAAGCACACTTCTAGCGCATTCTGCTCAGTTTGAGAGAGTACTGCAGGCAATATTGGACACTAAGCTATCTCTGGAAGGTAGAATTGACGCAGTCGCGCAGGACTTGAACCTCTTACGAGTGGATCACCGAAGCCTAGCTGAAAAAGTGAAAACAGCTGAAGTTGAGATAGCTGATCTAACTCCAATAGTACAAGGGAACCAAGAACAGATTCAACGCATGGATGTGGAACTGAAGAAGCTTTGGAGAAGATCGGAGGAAACGGAGAGCAGGGCGCGCCGGAATAATGTAAGATTCTTGGGCTTTCCGGAAAGTATGCGTCAACCGGAATCAGAAATTACCCTAGAGCAGTGGTTAATCAAGGAGGTGCTAAACGGGGCTCCATCAAAGTTTTTTTCAGTTGAAAGGGCTTACAGAATCCCGGGCAGACCCCCAGCTCCCGGCCAGACTCCCAGGCCATTGATTGCCAGGTTCTTGAACTATAGAGACCGAGACGCAATACTGCAACAATTCCGCAACAAGGGCCCGTTCAAGTACGAGGACGCGAACATCAACGCTTACCCAGATTTTACGCAGGAAGTGCAGAACCAACGTAATTCTTTCATCAAAGTTAAGCAACGCCTACGTGAACAGAACATAAAATATGCCCTGCTATTCCCAGCCAAGTTAAGGGTAGTGATGGAGGACCGAACCCATATATTCACCAACCCCGAGGATGCATGGACATGGCTCCACGCCAAGGGCCTTGCGCACCCCCGAGAGGACGCAGAAGAGGACGGGAAATGGCAAAAAGCAGCTGCAAGAAAGCGCTCTAAACGGCGAACCAGAGGTCAGCCCAATGTTTGGCAAGCAGCAGAGGAAAGAGCGAATGTCCTGAAAGAGACGCCACTGCATTTGCAAAGCTGTAGTGCAACAGCCAGCGGCCCTGAAGAACTGGGTTCGGACTCAGACGCAATCAGCTCTGTCTCCACGATAACAGGAGAATTAGTTGGGCCGACGTTCACCCCAAGAACCGCCGATGAGTTATAACTCACTCATTCAGACCCAGAGAGTCTATCAGTGACACTGATTGGAACGCGATAAGCCTACAGATGTTCTGGGACTCTGTCGGGGCGAAGGGACACAGTACCTTTAATAATATGCTTCTTTATTACAAATGCTAAGCTAAGTGTCTGGGGGCATAAATAGGTGGTATATGGCGGGGGCGGGACCGGGGGAACGGATTTATGCTAAGGGGGGCGCCTGTAGATAATGGCAGACTGAGTCTGCGGCACGATGTGAGCCCCTTACAAGAGTCACATCTGTACGATATGAGAATCCCACTATGCAAATCCAACTGGATAAGAGTTATGTTATACATTTTTAAGTTTTGTAGTTTCACTGCAGTTGTAAGCAGTATAGGGGGTTTAGGTAGGGGGGGTGGGATTTATAGTTCAGTAGAAGTGCAAGAATCGGAACCACTAAACGCACATAATATAGTCCTGCACCCGCTATATAAAAATATAAGCAATAGAGAGGCAGAGTTCAGGTGGACCAATACTAAAGCCCAGATCCACAGCACAGCAATATACCCACAGCGCCCTTTGCGATGTCTTCCCGAGTCAACACGAAAAACCAGTACACAATAGTAACGTGGAATATTAGGGGTCTTGGGATGCGGAGTAAACGGGCTAGAGTGCATGCTCGACTTAAAAGACTAGGAGTACATATTGCTATTCTGCAAGAGACACACATGCTGGAGGGGGACTTGCGCGACCTGCGTACGAAGTGGGGGGGCCAGATGATAGGCACATCGTACTCGGCCTTTGCTAGAGGGGTGTTGATCTGGATAGCGGCTGGTGTCCCATTCCTCATGTCAGCACACAAAATAGATCAGGAAGGGAGGTACGTAGTGGTGGAAGGCAGACTAGACGGTAGACAAATGGCTGTGATTGGGGTATACGCCCCTAACAGTGGCATCCCGGGCTTTCTCACCACTCTCACCTCAGCGTTGCTGTCTAACCCCATGCCCCTAGCCATCTGGGGCGGGGATTTTAATAGCACCCCATCAGCAGCATTGGATAGATCCAGTGCTCACCCGAGTGCTCCAACTAGCAGGAGGCTCGTGAGCCCCCTGCAAGAATGGGCGAATGCTATGGGTCTATACGATATATGGCGATTAGGCCACCCAGAGCATAAAGAATACTCATTTTACTCGGTCCCACACAACACCCACACTAGAATCGACATAATCTGGGGCACCCGCGAGATAGGAATGCTGATCGCTGAATCTGAATACCTGGCAAAAACAGTCTCGGACCATGCGCCCCTGAGAGTTACATTGAATTGGGGGAGGGCACGTCAGGTAATTCCCACTTGGAGATTACAGGTGGAGGCATTACAAGATCAAGCATTCGCCGCATCATTGAGTAAATCTATAAACCAATATTGGGAAGCAAACGCTATGTCTGCAACAACCCGGGCGATAGAGTGGGATGCCCACAAGGTAGTAGCACGCGGAGTATGCATGTCCACTACGTGGGGAGTAAGACGCTCTTTACAAGCGGAAATTAGCAAGCTAGAGAAGGAGCTAAGGATTGTGGAAAAAGCAGTGGCACGGGGGGAGGCCGCCAGTACTGCCCTCAAAGAAATGCGCTCAAAATATAATGAAGTAGATGGCAGGCTCCGCTGCCATGACTACAATTATTACTTAGCTAGGCTGCAAACGGAAGGTGATAGATCAAGTAGAATGCTAGCGTGGCTACTCCGAGAGGATAGACAGCAAGCACCGATCGGTGCCATCCGGGTGGGTGCGCAGGAGATGGCTACTACGCAACTAGAAATAAATGAGACGTTTAGGAATTATTACGCAAATTTATACACTAAACGCACATCGTGCACAGCCACTTAATTCGAGGATTTTCTGGCGGACTCCTCCCTGCCCCAATTGCCACAAAATGACAGAGAAGGAATGGAAACCCCTATTACAATAGATGAAATAGAGCTAGCGCTTGCGCAGCTGCCTAGGAACAAAGCGCCTGGCACAGACGGCCTCCCGTCGGAGTACTACAAAACCTATCTGCCCAGCCTAAAATCCCATTTGCTAGGAGTTTTCCAGGAGGCATGGATTGCAGAAAGCTTACCCAGGTCACAAAGGGAAGCTATGATAGTGGTACTTCCCAAAAAGGGCCGAGACCATACGGATGTTAAATCATATAGACCACTGTCATTACTGAATACAGATTGCAAAATATTAGGCAAAATATTGGCTAACAGTCTAGCTCCCCTCATGCACTTATTAATTCATGCAGATCAAAATGGCTTCATTCCAAAGCGTAACACCTTCCTAAATATTCGCAGATTACTGAGCATAATGGGTGACACCCCCAAGAGCGCTCAGGAGGAAATGGTGCTCTCACTAGATATAGAAAAGGCTTTTGATACGCTGGAATGGGACTTCTTGATGGCCACGATGGTCCGTTTTGGAATAGGCCCCAATTACATTCGGTGGGTTCGGACACTGTACTCCAACCCAAGTGCCAGGGTGAAATCAGGCGGGGTGATCTCTGATGGTTTCCAGATATTCAGGGGAACACGACAGGGATGTCCTTTATCCCCACTACTGTTTGCCATAGCAATGGAGCCGCTAGCGGCAAAAGTACGCCTTATGGAGCAAGAGTGGGGAATTGTCAGGAATGGGAGGCACCATGTGATTTCATTATATGCAGATGATGCTTTGATATATATCAGGAACGGTAGTGCAGCTATCCCACCAGTAATGTCATTATTGGCTGAATTCGGAGGATTGTCTGGCCTTGTGGTAAACTGGGAGAAGTCCTGTGTGTTCCCCCTGGCAGAAAGGGCTCCCAATAACCAAGACCCCCCGAAGGTAGGGCGCCTAAAGTGGTGCCCGACAACATTTAAATATCTTGGGATAAACATATATCATACCACAGAAGACTTAAGGGACGGGAACTTGGGTAAGGCGCTAACCTCCATAAAAGGCTCCCTACAATTCTGGAACAGGCTTCCGCTCTCGCCACCCGGCAAGGTGGCAATTGCTAATATGTTGATCCTGCCTAGGCTCCTATATTATTTTGCGGCCTTGCCGATAAACATTCCCAAAAGCTTCTTTGGTAACTTAAACACAGCGCTAGTGCGGCTTATTTGGGGAGGCGGCAGAGCGCGAGTGGCGCTATCTGCGCTGCAATGTCCTTTGGACGATGGTGGCTTGGGAACTCCGAATTTTGAGAGATATTACGCAGCCGCACAACTACAGTGGGTCCAACATTGGATCCACAGCCCGGAACATGCCGAATTTATGAGTCTAGAGCCCCAGTGGAACGGGACCCTTCTCCTAAAGTGGCTTACGTCAAAGCCCTCCAAACTGGTACTGGTTAACCCATTGCTTGCAACCGCGCATGCGTGCTGGATTAAATATGTGCAAAAAGGAGCGGATAAGCTTCCATACTTCCCACATATACCACTAAATTATCTATTGGCTGGGACGGTTGCGGGCAGGCAAGCTGGGAAGCTTTGGAATGAAGCAGGAATACAGGTAGTAGGAGACTGTTTCGAAGACGGCAAATTAATGACGTTCGAGGCCCTACAGGCCCTCACGGAGATAAACCCGGGTCAATTCCTGACATACCATGCCGTATGTCACGAAATCAGGAAAAATTGGGGAATGGGCGCTTCGGAACCAGAGATCTCCCCAGTAATTCATCAGCTTTTACCACACAGCGATCAAACAAAAATAATATCCAATCTATATAGAACCCTTAACAAAACCCCGGAGGCGCAGGCAGGGAAAGCATGGGGTAGATGGAACGCAGTACTCCCCAACCCGATCCCACTGGTAGACTGGCCTAAGGCCCTGTCTCACATCAGAGGCGTGTCAAGGAATCCAAGATTTAGATACACCCAATTCAATTACACGCACCAAACATATCTTTCTCCAGCCAGAATAAAGCGCATGTTTCCTGATTCAGCACCGACATGCCCTAGATGCAGGGCACCCTCAGCACCCTTCTACCACATGGTATGGGACTGTCCTAATATACAAACGGCCTGGGCGGAGGTGGTAGGGGAGGTATCCGGACTAACGGGACTCCTGCTGTTGGCAGATCCTGGGTCCTGCCTGCTGGGTTTGAGGAAGAGACCAAAGAAACAAAGACACCTGCATAAATTTACAGATCTGGCCTTCTTAATGTATAAAAGATTAATAGCAATGCACTGGAAGGCCCCTAAAGCTCCTAACCTGAAATCCTGGTACTCATTAATTATCCGCTGGGCTCGCACCGAATACCAGGTAATAAAAAGAATGGTGCGTGAGGGGCGGCAGCACACAGGATGCTCCACATGGGAAGATTTGGTAACAAAAATGGAGGCCAAAAACGATGAGAAGCCTCCCTGAACTGTGGCATACATAAACGGGACAAGCGAGGCACAAATTCCCCAGCATTCCCCAACTCGGAAACAGGCCCACAGGGCACCCAGGCACCACAGCGCACACATATAATTCCTTCCCATCACTCAGGAAACAGTTGCCCTTCAAATATTCGTCATCACAGGCCCAGCGCCACGCGAGGAGCGGAGAAACAGGCTAGTTGTCTGCATATACCAATTGGGACGATGCCCTCCTCAAGCGCCCAGGGAACCCAAGCATGCAGTGTTAGGCCCACACTGGCCTCGAGCGTATGCCTATATAGAATAAACAATAAAGGATAAACCCATGCAGGGTGCAGCCAGAAAGGATACTGTGAAACTAGAAGCGTTCCGTGAAGTGCATATTGGGGGGGGGGTGTGATTGTTATATGATTTAGGCATTAGTTGTTGTATTGATTTATCCTGAGCTTACAAATTGGACAATTTGTATTACATGTTGAAATATAAAATCAATAAAAATATTTTACAAAAAAAAAACACAGTATTGTCGAAGCTATGATTCATCGAAAGACTAGGTGCCTAATTTAGAGGGCAGTATGGAATGAAAACCTCCAAACAACTTCACGACTCACTATCCACTCCATATACATGCTTCACTACCCTCACGCCCCCATACTGCTGGTATCAATGTGGCTTTCAGTCACAATAGAGATCATACTTTTTCACCGCTGGAAAACTATTTTTGAGTACCTGAGGACTATGGGAACTGTGGGTGGGATACTGCAGATTGAGGCAAGGGCAAGAGTCGGCTGAATTACAACTTTCAGTCATACCAGTGCTATGGATATACAGTGTCCATACAGTAACTAAGCTGAATGCTTACATTTGGTAATAACATTCAGTTTACTTACTGTTAGGGGTTAATTTGAGCTGTTGTTGTAGGTGGGATCAACTGGCCATATTTGGGCACCAAAAGTATTTATATCATTAGACCTTGAACCAGAAAAACCGAGAAGTGAAAACAAGGATGAAGGGAGAAAGCAGGGATGAAAAAGAAACTGCAAGAGATGAAGTTACAGGGATTGTATGGTAGTTGATGAAGGAACCATGAGGTGGAATCATGATTAGACAGCCTTGGTATTTAGAAATCCTGGCATTAAGCTGCACCGCCAGTGGGTTCTGAGAAAACTTTCGGATCCGGGCACTTGTATATATTGTTTTTAAAATATGAAGCTGTGTTAATGTGGGAGCATTAAGCTGGTGTGGTTATGCCCCATTCGATCCTATGTGCCAAACATAACTGAAAATCTGACTTCTTGTTAGTGTTTAAAATAGTGCTGAGAAGGTGTGAAAGCCACAGGTAATTCACAACTGATTGTACTAGCATATTCCTGAAACTCACGTGTTTACTAACTTTCACCTATAGATGAAAATATTTTATGAACTTCTCTTAGCGCCATGTCGAGGAACAACTAAGGGGCATAGTTATACTCAATTTGAACTGAATTTGCGTCATTTTTTTTCTGTCTAATGTCAAAATATTGAAGTTCGCACCATTTTTTAGATGCATGAACCTACCTTGTGTCAATGAAATGTAAGGTAGGCGTTCCCATCTAAAAAATTATTCTAACCCCGTAGCCCCATACTTATCCCTGTGCTAAAATGACGCACGGTGGGAGGAGGGGCTAAATAATAGTTCAAAGCTTGCTTTGCACCATTGTTTAACTCCTGGGTCAGACCATGTTTTAGGGGACCTGTGGACCCATTTACATGGTTAAACACCATGGAATGGGTCCACAGTTGCCCTCCTCAAGTCCGAGGAACATCCCCACCCACACCAGAGGGACACTGGAGGATGGGAGACCCCATCCCAGGTAAGTAGGGTAAGTGTAGGTAAGTATATTTTTAAAACATTAACATGCCATCGGGGCCCAACCTGGGGCCCGTGCATGGCACAGGGTGCAATGGCAATGCCCAGGGGACACTGGTCCCCTGTGCTGGTCATTGGTTGATGGGCATGACTCCTGTCTTTTCCAAGACAGGAGTCGTGTGGTATAAATGGTTTTGCGTCAGAAAATGACGCTAGGCTGGTTAGAGGCATTTTTTTGCCTCTAACCAGCCTAATGTGATTTTTTGGTGCAAAAACCCCTTCTCCCATACCACTACCTCACCCGGCTAATGTCATTCTTTTTTACACTAGCCCACCCTTTCCACTGGCTTGCACCATTCCAAAAATATGGAGCCCGGCTGGCGCTCAGGAATGGTGCAAGCCGGTGCTAAACTTTTTGATGCAAAACTGCGTTTGTGCAGTTTTGCATCAAAAGTATAAATATGCCCTTAAGACTTTAAGAAACATTTTTTCTGAAGCGCACAATCTTATAAATTCATTACCCTTCAAATTGCTTCTATCGGGCCGATTAATTATGGCGTGGCATTACTTGGGTTTTCAAAGCGTTAGAAATATGTAACAATATTACCTGGATTTCAAAAATAGGCCGCACTTGTCAGTTTCGGTTCAAAAATATAACTGAAATGTCATTGCTAAAGAGTGTACGGAAACAAATTGATTCTAGGGGGAATTGGTGAAGAGAAAAGTAGGTCGAATTAGTACCACAACCAATGTGTCAAAATCCTTCTTAGCAAAGTGATCAAGTATGTTGGTTTAGAAATAAAGAACCAGCAGATGGACTGGGGGTGCATTATTAAAATGAGATAAAAAAATGTGTTCACCAAGGCAGGCAGAAGATGCGAAGCCTGAACACGAACCAAAACATCTATCTCCACGTTAGACATGATCTGGGCAAGATCTCTGATCAATTTGTTTTTCGTTTCTAACAAGGACAGCATTAATATGCTAAATTATTGGAATGGGTAATTAAAAGATTTTTTAATGGCCAATGATTTAGCAAATTGTGGTTGATGGTAGTCGTAACTTCCATTACGTGTCAAACTTAATATTTTTGAGAGATTGGATCCTGTAAGCAATATCATAAAATGGCAATAAAGTAGCATTTTGGCAGAACGGTTGCATTAGCGCCTTGTTTATTCAGGGATAGTAATAATTGCTTTCTTAATCTTTCAGTATTTCTCTCTCTTTCATATATTAAAATGATTTTATTCGCTTGCGCAGTACGATGAAGCCTGCTGGTTGTATCAGATTCAATATTAAAACGTTTCATGCATTCAAAGAGCAATAAGGAGTAGCAACTTCAACTTTACTACAGAAAAGGACGTTCACTCAGGGAGAGGCTTGTTCACAACGACTTAACTACCAAGATAGACACCCAAACTGAAGAACTCAGAGAGTTTTTCCCATGTGACAAATATGACAGTTACAGCTACAATAAAAGTGTAAGGAAATGCACAGCACCATATGTCAGAGGCACCATAAACATCATCCAGTTTTTGATGTGCAGAACACAATTTGTGGTTTACATTCCTACTTATCCCTGTGATAAGAAATATGTGGGGCGCACGATTCATGCTGTGAAAAAGAGAATTGTTGAGCACATGCGGGCAAATGATAACAATGGCAACCATTATCATATGGCTAGGCATTTTAGGGATTCACATTTTAACGAAAGGACCAAGCTTATATACTATAAAATTGAACATGTACCTCATACCATTAGGGGAGGTGATATAACTACTAACCAAAGAAGGAAATACATTTTAGGCCTTGAAACTGAATAACCTGATGAGTGGAACACAGTAGAGGAACTCAAATCACAACTGGGAGAAAAATAAAGTTGCTTTGTTCCATTAACTAATTTTTATGATGTGACAATCCCTTATTGCTAATCAATCTGATTTTTGGAATACGTCTTGCAAATATTGTCTTTGTACCTATGACAATCTATAACTTATTTAAAAAAAATTGGTGTTTGATCTTTGTATTTCGTGTTTTCTTACACAGGAAGAGAAGAAAGAGAATCTCATGTGATGTGGCAATGACCCAAATGAGTTGGCTTTGCCCTACTCCTTTTTTCAGCTGCACTGAATGTGCTGGATACTATATCAGATCACTTAGCTTTTTTGATTTTTTTACTCCATTTTATTTCTCTGGATGTTGTGCCTTAATGTATTTACACTGTATGACTGATTAGACTATGACATATTGTCTGACTATTTGAACTATAGTTTGTGATATGACGAAATGTGCACTCCTTATATTTGTCATCTATTAAATTGTGGCTTACAGGCTTTATGCAGGTATCAAGTCTCTGTCTCATTTAAACTTTTACTACTCTCCCTAGTGGCTGATACGTTCCACAATGGATACATGCATAATTTTGGATTGTAATTGAGTTGACAGGTTCTGAAATAATTTCCTAATTTCACTCTATTAATGTTTCGTATGGAGACAAATCCTGATACTTTTTTATTACCTCATCCTCCACACCACATTTTGGACGCAATATATTTTACCACTATGGGTGTACTACCTGTGTGTTAGACTTGGCATCCTTGGCGTGGTCTCCCCTAACTTTTTGCCTCTGTTTCCCAGGTTGTTGATGTGTGTTGGACTCTGTTTTTGCTATTTTTGTTACTCTGGGCACTTTACCACTGCTATCCAGTGCTAAAGGGCAAGTGCTCCTATGTAAAATGTATGTGTAATTGGATTTCCATGATTGACACATATGATTTACTGGTAAGTCCCTAGTACAGTGCACTAGAGGTGCCCAGGGCCTGTAAATCAAATGCTACGAGTGGGCCTGCAGCACTGGTTGTGCCATCCACATTAGTAGCCCTTAATCATGTCTCACACCTGCCACTGCAATGTCAGTGCGTGCAGTTTTAAACTGCCAATTCAACTTGGCAAGTGTACCCACTTGCAGGCCTAAACCTTTCCTTTTCTTACATGTAAGACACTCATAAAGTAGGCCCTAGGTAGCCCGATGGGCAGGGTGCAGTGTATGTTTAAGGTGGGACATATACTAATGTGTTTTATATGTCCTGACAGTGAAATACTGCCAAATTCGTTTTTCACTGTTGCAGGGCCTATCTCTCTCATAGGTTAACATGGGGCTGCCTTTAAATGTGATTAAAGTGTAGATTCCCTTTGGGAGCAGATAGACATGTGGAGTTTGGGGTCTCTGAGCTCACAATTTAAAAAAACATCTTTTAGTAAAGTTGGTTTTGAGATTGTGTGTTTGAAAATACAACTTTTAAAAAGTGGGCATTTTCTTGCTTAAACTATTCTGTGAC
This sequence comes from Pleurodeles waltl, assembly GCF_031143425.1. Lineage (NCBI taxonomy): Eukaryota > Metazoa > Chordata > Amphibia > Caudata > Salamandridae > Pleurodeles > Pleurodeles waltl. The sequence continues at coordinate 261,535,990 of NC_090447.1, read as the reverse complement.
TCTGCCTGTTTGTGGATTCCCTGTCTGGGTCAGTTTGACAGTTGGGCTGTTTGCACCTCTCTCTAGACAATGGCACAAAGAGAGCTGGGGTGTAGCCTGCATATCCTGATGAGCCATCTGTGCTAGGAGGGAGGGGAAGAGTGGTCAATTACAACTGAAAGGGCTGTGCCTGCCCTCACACAATGCAGTCTCCAACCCCCTGGTGTGTGTATGGCGCCTGGCCTGGGCAAGGAAGGATCTCACAAACAAGAGAGACTTACCTTCGAAGGAGGCCTACTTCAAAGGCAGAACTGGGTATAAGAAGGGCACCCAAATCCCTGAAATATTTAGATCACTGCTGAGGAGAAGTGCTGCCCTGCCTGTGACTGTTATTGTGGAGCTATCCTGCAGTTGCTGCTTCTGCCTGTGCATGGGGACAAAGACTGGACCTTTTTGTGCATTCCTGCTTGTGAACAAATCTCCACAGGCTTGTCCTGAGCTTGCCTCCTGTTGTTGAAGTCTCAGGGCCATCAAAGACTTCTCCTGCCAGCACCTGGACTCTCTGCTGAGACTCCTACCCTGTCAAGTGGTGCCCTATCCAGTTCCTGGGGCCTTGGAAGGTGGAGCTGGCAGACCAAGACTGAAAAATCCATACACAGAGCGCCATTCTGGGAAAATATCGACGCACCTTCCGAGACAGCTGAAAAACGACGCACCGTCGTCTTCGCAGCAGAAATCGATGCTCCACCGGCATCGCAGCAGAAAGATTGACGCACACAGCTGGAGCAATGACGCGCAACACCCGCTGATGGAGGCTGATAGCGTCGCAACCCACATAGCGCGGTTTTACTGATACCTTGCGGCAGGAGTTTCGCTGCAAACCTTGCTGGGTGTAGAAAAACAACGCAGAGCCTGCCTGGACCCGAGTGCTTGCCTGGATTGAACCATCGCTCTCCTGCGGAGAGGAAAAACTATGCACGCTGACCCGACCGGAGGGGGAGAATGGCACACGGTCTCGCTTGCACATGAGAAATCGACGCATCACTATCCTTTTTCACCACACACTCACCCGTGCATGTTAATTTGACATTACCAAGGTACTTTTCAATGCTAACAGTGTTTTTATTGTTTTCTCAAGGATTTAAGACTCTTTTGCTTTTAAAATTAATAACTTGACTTGGGTATGTTGGATTTTTGCGTTTTGGTCTTGTTTTGTTTAGATAAATATTTCCTATTTTTCTAAGCCTTTGTTGTGTCATTTTGTAGTGTTTTCACTGAGATACTGTGTATGTTGGTACAAAAACTTTACACCTAGACTCTGAAGTTAAGCCTGCCTACTTGTGCCAAGCTACTAAGGGGGTGAGCGGGGTTAACTAAGGGTGATTCTTCTTCTTTACCCTGACTAGCGTGAGTGTCGTTACTTGGACAGGGGGTAACCTGACTGCCAACCAAAGACCCCATTTCTAACACTGTGGTTCTTACATATGATGATATTATAGTATTGTATTTTTATAATGCCACATCTGTTCTGAGAGTAGTAGGTACATTTTCCAATATGGAATTGATATATGGTTTAGTAAATGGAAGTTATGATTTGATATTCTGCAAAATATGGATAGATTGTTCTGGGTGGCAACATTACTTTACTATAAGTGTACCATGTCTGCTTTCTGAACAATAGGTACTTCTTCCACTGTGGAATTTATATATGTTTGATTAAGTGAAAATAATGACTTGATAACTTTGCAAACCTTGGATATATTATCTGTTTTATAATATGACATTGACATAATATAAACATGCATATCCTGTAGAAGAGTAATAAATATATGTATCATGGTGTAAACACATTCCAACATGATGCTCCATTTGTATTTGTTTTCAAATATTGTTAAGTCCTCTTTCTATGTCATTCCATTTTGCTTAAAAGGGATGTTTCTATCATGATGGTCAACTGATCAAGGCCCTTCTGAGGGCAAAAGGTGTTGTGTTTATGATGCGATAAACTACATACTGTTTATCAAGAGCTGAGTGAGTGGTATATTTTTTCTTGTACACACACATATATATATATATATATATCAGCCAAAGGTAATCCTGTGTTCCTTCCGGCGCTAGCCTATCGAGGTTGATGCTCAGTTAATGGGCACAGGACCCATTTTTAATCCACTCCAAAAACATTATATATATAAGTCAAAGTCTGGCACTCCTTACAAAAATATAATGGCCTTCATTTATTCCAAAACTCCATAAAGCAGAAACATAGGGCAACGCGTTTCAATCTTCACGGTCTTCTTCCTTGGCCCTTCTTGCAATACATATCTAACAAAAGGAATATGGCCCGCCCATTTGCTATCTATATATACCCTCATCCATAGACATAGAAGATATACATTCCCCTTTTTTTTTTGTAATATGCTCTATATAGATACATAGAAATTTATTCTTTTACATTTTCTTTTTAAATGTCTGGTTTATCTATTCTTCCCATTTTCAATAACGAGTGTCATAAAAAAATAATTCCGCTAATTGGGTGAGCCACTGTTCATAACACAATAAATCATCAAATTGATATTTCAATAAACCTCTCAACAAAAAATAATGGATAACCTAAACTAATATGGTCAGACCCTGCCCTGGTATCTTCATATTAACCAATATGTACAAAAAGTTCCTCATCCTTGTTCAGTCCCCAGGGAAGACGACTGTTTAACTGAATGATGTATTCAGACTCCAATCTCCTTAGTTGTTTTTCTCTGTCCCCTCCTCTCGGAGTGGCAAGGACCCTATCTATTCCCAAAAATCTCATTTTATCAACTTTTCCCTCATGTTCGAGATTACACTGTCACGCTACTGGATATGTAGCATCCTTATTCGATATTGCTCTCCAGTGTTCAAGAATACGTTTTTTCAAAGGGAAGATTGTGCTGCCGACATATTGTAGTCCACATGGGCACTCTATTACTTAAACAGTAAAATCTGAATTGCAATTAATATACTTTTTGATATTCACTCGACTGCCCTTGGGTAACTCATATTGCTTCTGATTTGAACTGTATTTACATGCTTTGCCCTTGGCACACTTATAAAAACATTGATATTTGTCTAAGAAAGTTTCTTTTTCTTTATTTTTCCTTGTATAACTGTGTACCAAAATATCACTTAGCGAACTACTTCTTTTATAGGTTATCAAAGGAGTACGGCTAACTAGCTGCCCAATTGTTCTGTCAGCCTTAATCAGATGCCAATATTTCATGAGAATCTTTTTAACTTCTGAGGAATATGCATTAAAAACTGTCACAAATCTTGGGGTCTTAGTGCCTTCACTTCTCTTTTTTGGAATCAATAGTTCCGCCCTTTGAACTGCTGCTGTCTTTTGGCATGCCTTCTTTACTACTCTGAATGGATAGCCTCTAGATCTAAATCTCTGTGTCATTCTTAGTGGTTCTTCTTCAAAACTTTGTGGGGTACTACAGTTTCTCTTAGCTCTTAATAATTCCCCGTAAGGTATGCTCCATTTTACATTGGGATGGTGATGGCTTGTTGCATGTAAAATGCTGTTCCCTGATGTCCTTTAACTGAACAGTTTTGTGTGTAATGTACCTTCTTTTACACAGACCTCTATGTCTAAAAATTCCATCACCTGTTTGTGTATTTTAAATGAGAATTCTAAATTTAGGTCCCTATTTGGTAATGAGTTTAGAAAATCATATAATACTGTTTCTGGACCTTCCCATATCATAAATATATCATTGATATATCGTGTCCAAAATATAATATGTTGGAACCATTTCATCTTTTCATCTGCCATCACCCATTGTGTTTCCCACCATCCCATAAACAAACAGGCATAACTGGGAGCAAAGCAACTTCCCATCGCCGTCCCGGTTCTTTGTCTATACCATTGATCCTCATAAATAAAGAAATTGTTTTCCAAACAAAATTTTAACATGTTCAGAAGTAGTTCAGAATGTTCCAATAATCTGATTGGTTTATCCCTAAAGAAATATTGACACGCCTGAATTCCCTTCTCATGTGGTATACAGGTGTACAATGATACTACATCTATGGTTACCATAATGTAATTCATTTGCCAAGGGATATCTTGTATCTTTGTGAGAAATTCTGTAGTATCTCTGCAATATGAGCTTAAAATCAATAGATACGGACTTAAGAAATAATCTAAATAAATGGAAACATTCTCCAAAAGACTGACTCTAGCTGATACTATAGGACGGCCCGGGGGTTTTTCAATGTTCTTATGTATCTTGGGTAATAAGTAGAAACAAGGTGCCACTGGTTTTTGTACCAGTAAAAACTTATACTCATCATCTGAAAGTAAACCTCTGCTAACCCCATCAAACAGTAAATCCTGACATCTCCTTATTGAATGTCGATAAGCCGATATTGTAGAAATCTCATAACATGTTGAATTAAGCAATTGCCTCTTAGCTTCTTGTTAGTATTTTGTAGCATCCCATAACACTACATTGCCGCCCTTATCTGCCGGCTTTATCACAAATGAGGTTGCTTTCTTAAGAGATATCAATGCTGTTCTTTTACCTGGTGTTAAATTCCGTGCATACGCATCTTTCGACCTCTTCCACAGATTCAGCAGCTCAAAAGTCACTGCTTCATGAAAAGCATCGATGTTGTCATGTGGTAAGACTGGATTGCAGCTCGATTTTGCTTTGAAACTGCTGCCACTGGCACAGTCTGTTCGTAAGTCTAGATCCTCTAGTAGCTCCATGTCTGTTTCCCATGTCCCATATATATATATATATACATGAATCGCTCTCTATGTGTCTCTGTATATCTAGGTATAGAAAAAAGCAAAGGCTAAAGTGATGTTACAGTCAGGCTTTTAACATAAGATGGTCACCAAAAGTAGAAAATATTAAATAGATGTCTGTGGCTGGCTCCTGCACTGTATGGGGTCACTTGGAGGGAGCGTAACGGGCTGCGGGGACCCTGGGGCGCCTCCTAACCTCCACTACAAAAAAACTGTAGGAGTCTCAAATATATCTCTAATAAATATGATAAATAAGTGAGCCACTCAATAATTATTCACTGCTGCACGCAAGGACTGCCCCATCATGCCCTTCGTGGGCAAAATTACATACATTTGGCTGCATGGTGATGCCCCAATCTGGCCAGAAGCACAGTCAGCATGTTTTTTTAAGTGTTGTGGGGTGCTGCAGGCAGAGCAGCTGCCCCCACAAATACTTACAAAAATACATCCTAGCTTTCCTGAGGTCTCTATAACATGACCCCAGGAAAAGCTGATTTTTTAAAGCATTCCTAGAGCTCACGCTATTGCTCTTCAGTTTGGGAATGCAGGGAATCCTTGTGATGGGTCTATTTGTTGCATTAGGCAGCATAAGGCATATAAAATAAAGGCTGTGACACTTGTTTAGTTCTGATGGGATTATAAATGTTTTATTTAAATATTTATTGGCTCACATTGAAATTCCTTGACAAGACTAATAGATCTGCCTTTTATATATTGGTCGTACATGCGTTAAAAAAACACTCTAGAAATTCACTGAAATATCAATGGTTAAAGTGACAGTTATAGTTAGGTTTTCAAAACAACCTAAGAAATTTAATGAAAAAACATCAGTTAAAGGGATGTTATCATTAGTTGAAATGTCAGTAAAAATATACTATCTTACAAACAAAACCACTGAAAATCACCAGTAATAGTTTTCTCAATTAATTATAACTCATGATCTAAAGTAATTTTATCTCACATCCTAAAATAACCAGAACTTGCATCATCACCATGCACTACTAACTACCTCACATATTACATAACTCATGACACGTTCTATGATATTATTGGTAACATCATTGCAACACTGAAATTACATCATTGATGAGAACTGTGAGGATTTGGGTGCACTATATGATACAGCTGTGGGGCCTTATGTTGCAGTACACTCAAAAATATAATCTGGGGTCCATGTAGGCTTCTTTACATAAGCTTAAGGTAAACCCTAGGTAGATTTGGCTGCGAGCAGTAAGGTTTTGCTAAGAAACATTGGAAGAAAGGTACATTGTGTGATGCATTTAGCTGCACCAAACAACGAAATAAGAAAGGTACAACACATGAAAAAAAGAGGGCACCAATTTACATAAATAGAGTATATTTGTATGAATTTTTAGAGTCCTTGTTGAGCAAAATCCACTGGAGGAGTCCAGAGATACAGATTTTAGAAGTTATTATCACTTTTAAATGCAACCACAAGAAAGCATTGGGCAACAAAAACGTTGGAAACATTTGAAAAGTTTAAAACACTTACCTCAACTGCTTCAGCCAGGGTTTGGCGACCAGTTCTAGAAGGATAGAGGTCTAGGGGCGAGATTGGACACTTTGGACTGTTACCAGGCCACAAGAGCATTTTAAGGCAAGATCCTAACTTCACAGGGCAACCACAAAAGCCATCAACAGAGTGGTCCTGATGCTGAGGGATGCAGGCAAATGATGCTCAAAGGATGCTCCATTTGTGGCTTGGTTGATCAGGGTGTCTTTATGGTTAGGCATCAGTTCATAGGTGAAGTGATGCGGACCTGTCCACAGAGACTGGGGGACCTTGAGCTCCTCTACACTGCAGTTACAGGCCAGTTGAAGCTCAGCTACTGGTCAGTCTACTCCGTGGTTGGGGCAAAATTCTTTGGTGGGGGCTAGTGTTCCTTCAGTGAGATGAATGCAGACTTGGATAGTACTCCTAGGTCAGGCAGACTCAGGGTGCAACTGCTGGACATCTCAGATTTGTCCTCTTGGGTGTCCTGTGACTGGTAGTTGCACAATTTCTGTGGTGACTACAAAATTGTCAGTTTGGTCTTCTTCAGCTCTTGTGTCCTTGGAGCTGGTTCCAAAAGATCAGCCACTTGTTCCTTGGAGTCACTTCTGTAGGTTGGGGATGTGGATTAACTTTTTCCCAAGACAGGAGCTTCAGGCACAGTCCAAACTTTTCTAGCCCAAACTGCTGCAGGTGCAGTCCTTCCAACAGTGCAGCCTCTGTTTGTGCCATTTCAAGAGCAGTACAGCAGTCCTTCTCGGTTCTCTCTCTGAATCCAACATGATCTGAGGGGCAGGGTGCCAGGAGAGCCATATGTATCCCAGGAAAGTGCCCTGAGGGGACTACGTGGCCACTAGCTTAAGGGCTACTCTCCTACAGTGACGAAGTTACTGTGATGTGTGAGATCTGGCTATCACAGAGTGACACATGCTTGCTCCTTTCAAGATGGTATGACCCTCCCTCAGTTGTCAGGAGCTTGGGAGACCACCTTAAAGGTGTGGCTACTAGAGGGCTACACACCCTTGGTAAAACTGGTTTGAGGGTGAGTTTTCCCTCTTTGGCCTTGTCTCCGCTTTGTCTGCAGGAACAAAAGGCATCCTGCTCAGGTGTGTTGGTGCTGTTTCCCTTACAAAGGCAGCTTCCCCTTTGAAGCTCACCTTTTGATCTAACTCCCTGTGTGGCCATCCTCGGACTGCAGGTGACACCTCACTTTGCAGCAATTGCCTTTGATCCTGGGCCTGAGAGTAGTTCACACATGTCCCCAGGTGGTCATACAGATGTCTGTGTGCCAGGACCTTTGGTAGGTTGCTAGGCTAACTGGAGTAGAGAGTGGCAATTCTCTTGCTAAAATGCTAACATGTAATTGTGGTATTAAATTTGACCTGTGCTGGTTGGGTTTAATGCCATGATTAATTTGGCACCTTACATGACCCAGTTAGGTAGTCCCATTCAGAAGTTAGCCAGGTTGGAGTGCCAACCAGTGACCCTGTGGTAGCCAATGGGGCCACTATCTGTATCCACAGTAAAATGAAAATTTGAAAGAGTTACTGTTAAGACATGTTAAAAATATATGTCCTACGTAACAAAATATAACTTCTTGCCATAGGGTTCTGCAGGTCTTCCTTAGGGGAGACTAATATATAGTTAAGGTATGGGGGGACTTTGCCATTGGTGTGAATGGCAAAGGTAAACTGGCAGTGTAGGCACTGTACTTCCAGTCTGCATTAGCAGGCTGGGAGTCATTTTGTGTGTTGTCACACTCAGGCTTGCACAAACAGTGCTGCAGCCCTTAGTGGAAACTCTGCTATACATATCCTGGGTACCTTGGTATCCTATACTAGGGACTTAAAAGTAAGGCAGCCCATGGCAGTTGGGTGTATCTAATTCAATATACAATCTGTATAGGTTCAAAACACTGGCACTGAGGTATAATTAGCAGGACCCAGTGCAATCTCAGAGTCAAAAAACCAGCGGCATTAGTCCAAACATGTGTGGGTGAACATGCAAAAAGAGGCATTTTCTTATAAGAACACTATGCATAGCGAGGTGTGAGTTTAAGATACTTTTGGTTATATTAGGCTCTCTGTGAGGTGATCAGTCCAGAGCGAAAACTGTACATAGAAAAGCTTTCCCAAGTATTAAGTGATGTTTTTGATGGGAATGTTGTCTCCCTATGAAGGGCTCTGTTCAGAGTGAAAGCTGTATGTAGAAGAGACTTGGCAACTAATAGGTGATGTCTGTGGTGAGGAGCTAGTCTTTTTTATTATGACCCCTGTTCAGAGTGAAAGCTGTACGTAGGTGAGTAATTGCATCCTAATACATGCTGTCTGTGGTGAAATTCTACTGCAATATATGTTGTTGAAAAGTCTGTACTACTCACACTCTTCATTCTGTACACATCTCTTCATAGAGAATCTGTTCTCTGCTATTAACCAAAGCATATAATATGAAAATCAATTCCTACCGTGTATAGATGGGTCATCTGTTCCATTGGACTTCTTGGAGGATTGGAGAAGCCACAACATAAGCTGCCTTGACTAAGTCCTTGATGGTTGCATATTTAAATTTTCTGATCAATTGCAGTCAGAATTTGGGTTATATTCAGAGGAAGCCTGTCATTACAGTCAGTTATCCCGTTTCCTCAGAGCGACCGGCATCCCTCATGCTGAGGACTTACGGCAGTCCCCCATATTACAGTACCTCTGGGTTTTTGACTGGTACTAGGGACTGGTTTCCAGTCTAGGCGGACTCTTACTAAAGGCCAACACACTCTTGTGTCCCTCTTGGTGACCATACTCCTATGACCTGGGGAAAGGCTACTTCCCAAAAGCTTGGTCCTCTCTTCTCTTGGATCATAATTGAGCCTTTCATGAGCACCGCCTGAAATGCCTCTACTTTAAGATACTGCTGGACTGGTAGTGGACCACTCAGAAGTTCCATTAAGCCAAGCTCTTACCCTATGGCTTGTGCTAGTGATGCCCCACTGCGCAGTGTGATCTGCTTCATGTCTTGTGGTCTTGCCATGCTATAGTCCCACACTGCTCCCATGTTTGGAGGCACCTCTGACAGTACAGTACTGTCTAGATTACTCATTCACCCCACCTGCCCCTGGTCCATGATTTCTCAGACCTTTGCAGTGTAACCTCTCATGGCTGCTGCTGGCTATCCACACCCCTTGCAGTGGGCAAACTCTGCATATTAAATATTTGATTAAAGCCTCCCCCGTCAACTGAATGGCTCCATGAATTATATCACATAGAAGGATACAAGAAACTCACATATTATGAATGACCAATTACAAATTTATGAAGCAGTCTGCAGCTCTTGTATGTCTGGAATGGCAGATTCTCTCTTCCAAGCCCCATCCCAGCCCGATGCACACTGGCACTGTGTGCTGAGTCCCAGACATTTTATTCTGGATGCCATCTACCGATTCATGGACACTATTTGCTTTCTGACATATTTGTTCCTTGTCATGCCTTCTACCTCCTTCTCTTCCTTCCTATGTTCCTTTACTGTCCCACTATCTTTTGTCCCCACTATTGCTGCCTCTTCAACACCAGAGGGTCTAGTTGTTGTAACCAGTTTCCATTCACCCCAAGGCTGTGGTCACACTTCACCTCTGATGGTTGGTGGGGGAAACCGAGGCACCCATCCTGTGCTGCATATGTGCACAGTCTTCTTATGCCACCCTCATCTTGATTACTAATGCGTTTACCCTACTTCAACCATTTACTTCCCCTTCATTCTGTGCCACGGAAGGTGCCACTGCATGCCATTTTTGTAAATTGCTGAACTTATGATAAATAAAGGTTCCCAAAAAAAAGAGAATCAAATACTAGCTCCAGTGTTCACACTGCAGAGTAGTCTTCAAAGAAGACCAATTCCTTTTTATAGAGAATCTCCATGATGTATTTAACCTTTGACAACGATTAAACTGCACCCTATAGTGAGCTCTTCACACAGAGTCTCGTCTTTCTCCATAGTACAATTCTCTCATATAAGTGATACTCTTCAACAGACCATTTCACCCTGCATACTGTCCTTGCAGAGAAGTCAATCTCTCAGTGAAATATAGTTGCACTATATGGTCAAAGTTTGTTAAATCTGGGATCGATGTTGTGGTTTCTCATAACGTTTTGCTCTCTGACCTGTTTTGCTGACCTTGTTTTTGCTGGCTTTAGGACTATGGGCACTTTACCACTGCTGACCAGTACTTAAGTGCATGTGCTCTTTCCCTAAAATATGTTACTACTGGCTTATTCACAATTGGTATATTTATTTTACTCATATGTCACTATCAATGTGCCCACGGCCTGTAATTTTAATGCTACTGGTGTGCCTGCAGCAGTGATTGTGCCACCTACTTCAGTAGCCCTTTTAAAAATGTCTCAGGCCTGCCACTGCAGAGGCTCTGGGTGCAGTTTTAAACTGCCATGTCGACCTGGCAAATTAACTTCCTTACCCCGCCCAAATTGTACATTTTAATATATTGAAGTTACCCATAAAGTATGCTCTGGGCAATCTCAAGGGCAGGGTGTAGTGTATTTAAAACACTGGACATGTACTTATTAGTTTTACATGTCCAGTTGGTGAAAAACTCTTAAATTAGTTTTTCACTACTGCACGGCCTGTCTCTACCATAGGTTAATATTGGGATTTTCTTATTACATTTTAAGTTTAATGTCCATTTGGGAAGAGATAGGACCCCCAAGGTTGGTTTCTCTGGAATCACAATTTAAAATTAGAACTGATAGTGAAGTTGGATTTTAAATTCTAATTCTGAAAATACCAACATTAGAAAGTTGTCATTTTATTACTTTAAGTCATCTAGTGTCTTCTGCTTGTCTCTGAATACACATCAGGGTAGGTGAGAGCTGGGCTCTTGTGCATTCCTTCCAGAAAGCCAGGGAGCTTAGTTGTGACTGAGTGGCCATCTGAATGTTGATGGCCCATCTTGGGCAGGATGGGAGGAGGTGCCGATACTTTTACCTCAATGTGCTTGGTCCTGACCTGTCACAATGGGATGCATACCCCCTGCAGCATTTTTGGAGCCAAAGTAGGAAGGGCAGGGTATTTCTGCACTTCAAAGTCCTCTCTGTGAAGTTTATCCCACTTAAAAGACACCAGTGGATATCAGAAATTGACCACTGACCTAACAAATCAGTGAAGTTCTGGACCTGAGGAGATTCTTCCAGGAAGATGGACTTCTGTGTTGCTGCAGAGACTGTCACTCTGCTGGAATCTGGTGAACTTTTGTAGGACTCCTGCTCTGCTGTGCCTGCCCTGCTGCCCTTCTTACCTGGGAGTGAGAAGCACTGGACTTGCATCTCTACACCCCAAGAACCAAAGTGACTCCTAGGGCTTAGTGAAGTCTCATGGACATTAAAAACTTTACTCAACTCTCTGAGCCATACCCTGCCAAGTGGTGCCAGTCCAGTTATGAGCCCTTGGAAGTGGGTTCTGCAGGTGACTCTACAGAAATCTACGCATCACTATCACAGCGTTGATCGGACCCATCGCATCTTTCCTTGATGCCGACACATCTCTGATGATGCTGAGGATAAAAACATCTCAGCACCAACTGCTTAACTCAAAACACACGCATCACCCTCAGTCACAAAGCATTGCTGTCACATTGCCAGCTGTGCAGATTGATGATGACGCATCACCTTCATTGCAAAGGATTTAAAGCTGAACTGCTGCTCAAGGACATTGCATTGACAACTGCAGGGGTTGACAACGATGCATCCCTGACTGCACTGATCAGAACTGATGTGTCACCTTCTCATTGTCCCCTCTGCTCCTTGCATCGGGCCCTCAAAATCAACACTACCCTCCACACAAGGTTCTTTTTCAAGGGGGACAGGGTAGGTCCCTGTAGCGGGTCTATGCTCAATCGCGGTCAGACTCAACGTTTGGATTTATCCTGGTCTAGCAAGAACAGATAACCCTGGTTAGTGTTTTAAGTTAGTAAACGCCATATTCATAGATATCTATAAAAAGTAATATCTTGAATTCTACTTATTGGATATTTGTTGTTTTGATCTTGTTTTGTTAATTAAGTTAAATTCTATGTTTCTAAGATAGTGTGGATTATTTTTGTGCGGTGTTTTACTGCTCTACTGTTCTATAGTGCTACTCAAATACTTGAGTAAACCTGCCTCCTCTGTGTCAAGCTACCAGAGAGTGTGCACAGATTAACTTATGGTATGTAACTGACTTGCCTTGACTAGGATTGTGGTCTCTACTTGGACAGGGTACATACTTCTGCCAACAAGAGACCCAATTTCTAACAAGGTTATACTGTGTACAGCCTTTGGGCCTGATTTAGAGTTTGGTGGATGTGTTACTTCATCACAAACGTGGCGGATATCCCGCCCACCTTATTAAAATTTTCATAGGATATTATGGAATCGTAATACGGCACAATGGATATCCATCTCGTTTTTGATGGTGTAACCCGATCCACCAAGCTCTACATTAGGCCTTTTGTCTTTAACATAAACTTTGCAACCACCTTCTTTTCATATTCCCTTTGCTCTCCAGGAATCATTTTGGATGGTGGTGGAGAAAGAAATTGCAAAGAAAATATAAAAGGCCAGACCACACACATTTTTCTGGCTTAGTGGCACAATCAAATGAGTAAGTTAGGGTGGGAACTTCCTCCAAAAGAAGGTGGGGACTATTTTCAACCTATCAGAAGTGTTTTGGGATTTTTAGCAGAGTCTCTGTGCAGCTGCAAAGGCTCCATGGATGTGCTAAAGATAGCACAAACAGAACAGCATAAAATCATTATTGAATCAATGATATTGCAGCTTGGAGTGCCTAATACTATAACTCTTGTCTCAATTTCCAGTAATATAACATCTTAACAGAAGTAGAAGCAAATGGGGAGTGCATAGACCAGGCATCTAGCCTCACAGTTTATCAGTGGATCCAAAATGGAGCAAAAAAACATTGCTACTGCAATAAAAAAAAAAAAATCCCTGCATTTGTTTTTTAAAAAATGGTTTCACTAGCTAGGTGCACAGTACAAATTAAATAATCCTCATAGAAAAATAGCCTTGAAATGCACTGAAAAAAACTATAAGTAATGTTACAGTTAGATGTACATTGAATATTGGTTTAAATCTTAGACGAAAAAAATAAATCCAATGGAAAAAACTAAGAATTAAAGGGACATTATACTTAGGCAACATGAGTGAGTCAAAGCTTCATGTTTTAAATACAAAAATACTGAAATTCGCCAGTTATAGTTCACTGAGCTTACTATGGCTTGTGCCCCCACTATGCACTGCTTCTTACCTCACATATTATATCACTCATGACCTGTTCAATTACATCATTGATGATATCACTTATGACATCTCAAGTTACACCACTGATGATATCAGTAATCACTGCTACCAAAATAATATGTTTAAACACTGCATCTATTCTGAAAAAAGCAGAAACAGCACTCTCAAAACAACTAGTACACACAAATGTATTCCTACTCACTCAAGGGTGACAATAGATGTGCAAGTTCTTTACCACACTCAACTACATGGAGGTTTTGCCAATGACTAATCTGTAAAGTGTAAAAGTATTCCCTAAACAAGCATACTTCACATAGCTATTAACTTGATAAGATAAGGCAGTACAGATTCCAAGTCTTAACAACACTAAACACATGCTCATCAAGTTATAAATTAATCTTACAATGGAAAATAATTCATACCACAACTTAATATGCATATGCACATGATCTGGGTGATCTCAGAAGTCCTTCCCCACAACCAGCTACAAACAGCTTTGACCTTCTACAGATATATTAGTAACAATGCCTATAGCACACCACATACATATAAGATCAACTGTTTGGTTAAATGGTTCACATTACCTAAATCAATTCCTCACCACAAACTATAAAGCTTTCTCTTCACACTCTACAATGCAAGTTAAGAGTACACACTACTTTTGAACAAACAGCCCCATTAGCTTAGTAATTCACTACCACCTAAAATATTTCTCCTATAATCTGGTGAGCTCAATGACTACACTTCATCCACAGATGTAAGGGTCAATAGGTAGGCCAGCCATGGCTACAGGAAACATTCAACCTGAACACAAGCCTCCAGGAAGAGGACAGTTCCACTTCATTCACAAACTCATATAAATATTGAAGTTCCAACTACATGCTGCCTTAGCTCTGTGAGTAACTCTACACACAAAAAACACTTCCACCTTTCTTACAGTTGCTATTAGGAGCATTATAATTGAATTAAAAGTAATAGTAATTGCAGTATATGCGTCACTTTTAATTTTGAGGAAAAGTAATTCAATAAAAATAATCTTCATCTTGTGCAGAGGTCATTTCAGAGAGGACATTTCCAATACACAACAAAACCTATTTAAATGCATGAATCTATACTGTTCACAACCTCGTCCTGACCATTGCTCTTTACAAAGGAGCAGCTGATTGAAGACTCTATGGAACTTCAAGTCAGCAAGCCCTTAGTACATAGAGATATGGATTTGAGCATTACTTTTCATGGAAAGGGGACTGCTTACATAGATCGACAAACTTTGTACATAGAGCTATGGATTTGAGCATTACTTTTCACGGAAAGCGCACTGCTTGCATAGATCGACAAACTTTGCATGGTGTTAAATCCCTTAGTATGGACAACCTTTGTCTTGAGTGCACTGTTCTCACTGTTAATGCCCTCCAAACATACAATGCTCTTTACTAGAACATTCTTGCAAATGATTTTACAAATTAGCGATACAAAAGCTATACTAAACCAAATGCACATGTATTGCCCTAATTATTTTTTTTCATTTTCAGAAGCATATTGTGAACTGTTATCTCATCAGCGATGTAATCGAGACGGCACCAGTAATGTCATTTGAGATGCCATCAATTATGTCATTGAACATGTCATAAGTGATGTAATATGTAAGGTCATAAGCAGTGCATGACAGGAGTGCAAGTTATAGTTAGCTCAGCGAACTATAACTGGTGAATTTGAGTGGTGTTTCATATTTAAAGCTTGAGGCTTTGACTCACATATGGCAATTAACTATATTGTTCCTGTCGCCTTAAATGAAAAAGTTAACCTGTTATTACAGTTAGGAAAGTGTATTTACCCTATATGTTTAAACTGTACAAATGTTAAAAATGATGAAGTTATAGTTAAAACTTTCATTAACAATTTATACACCACCTTAAAATTATTATAAGTGGTGGACCTCATCACACACTCTTTTCAGCTCGCTAACCAGACAACACTAACTATGTCACCACTATACCATGCACTGTGTTGTGACAAATAATGTAATTTGAAACATTATAAGTATTTGGAATGAATGCTATGATTTCACTTGTCATAAGTGATGTGGTATGTAAGGGTATAAACAGTACATGGAAAAGACATGAGTTATAGGTAATGTAGTGTGGAAAGTGAGGTGACAGACTGCATTTAGAGATGGGTGACTTATAGTAACTTGAAGGTGGGAGTAAACTAAAAATTGAAGTCATAATTATGACTTTACAATTATCAATGGTTGTGTATTTTAAGCTTGCTATAATGCATAATGTATTTATAACTAAAGTTTTCCTTAACCTTTGTTTTTTTCATTATATATTAATAGTTTTTTCTTTTAATAAAAATGTGTTTCAAATCGCAGTGTAGAATGTCATTGGAGTGTAGTACGGTACAATAAAGGGGAGTATTATCGAGTCTAGTGCCATAGAGTGGAGAATTGTAGATTGGAATACAATGGAGTCGAGTAAAGTGAAATGACGTAGCATACAGTGGAGTAAATTATTATACAGTGGAGTGGCATGGTGGGTTGTATCGTGGAGTGGAGTATCATAGAGTGAAGCTCCTGGAAAGTGGATTATTAGTAAGGGCAGGTAGGTAAGTTAGCAACAGGCCACAGTCCCACATATGATCCAGTCAAGTTTTAATAAATTAATCCATGCTCAAACTTAGTAGCTTGGCCCATGAGCAGTTAGGCTTAACTTAGGAGACAAGTGTGTGAAGCATTTAATATCAACAAAACAGTAAATAAGTAAAACACATCACACAATAAAAAAACAACACCAACTTAAATAAATAGGAATTATTTTGATTTTTACAATGACACCAAAACAACAATACTCCACTGTAGGGAACCAGAGATATGAATTTTTAAAGATTAAATGTAAAAATGTGCTTTCTAGTGACCTTCTGATGTAGTCTTGTTTCTGGAGATTTTTCTCTACTCATCAAGCGAGGCTCCTCTCCTGTCATCAGCTTGGTTTAGTGCAAGGTCCTGGTCCACTTCTAGAAATCTCGTTGACAGGGAAAAGCTCTGGAGCTTCTGTAGTATGGACTGGAAATTCCAGTCCGGATTGTGGTTCGATGTGGCCAGCTTGACTCTCATCGACGGGTCAGTCAGCTTATGGAGCTTTTTTACAGAGTTGCTCCAATCTTCTCCAAGCTTTTGAATATTCTTCCAGAAATTCTTTTTGGGGTCTTGCAGTGTCCACAAACCTGGTTCAAGGTTCCAGAACCTCAGAGTTGCTCCTTGAGAGTTAGGACTACAATTTTCAGAATGCATCGGGCCAGAATCCTCAAAAGGCCCCTGGAAGATGGCCAGTTGTGCCCTTCTTGCAGGATTTGATGCAGGGTACTCTTGGCAGCTCCTTTGTACCTGATGCTTATAGGGAGTCCACCCCTGGATCTTTAGAAGCAAAGTCATTTTTGTGATGAAGCCCAGAGTGTGACAGTTGGTGCAGTTCTTGTGGATGCAGTCCTTCAGGTACAGACCAGGAGCTCAGCAGGGCAGTCCTTCTTCTGAATTTCTCCCAGCATGGATCTGAGTTGCTGGGCAGCTCTTCCGTATTTATCCATGTTCCTGGATAAAACAGGAGGTCACCCTTGAACAATGGGATGCAGGCTGCCTCCTTCTGGGATGACAACTTTCTGTGAAGTGTAGCAAAATTAATTCCCAGAAGGCACTGTTCTTTAAAAATGTAAGATGGAGAAAACAACTAGAGATGGAGAAAATCTCTCCTGGAGATTAGATCTGGCAAAGTCCACACAGTGCTGCAGCTAAGTTTGCTCTAACACACTCCTTCCAGCCCCTCTGGTAATTCAATTATAGGCTCTCCCATCTGACTGGGTGTGCAGGAAATGGGGGAGGTCTGGTTTCTGCCTCAAGTGTCTTTCTCTCCTTTGAAGACCAGTTTGACCACCCTACCCGCATCCTGCTCTGTTGCAGATCTCCACTCACTAGAGGCGTCCTCTGTTTCAGCCCAGATCATTCCACACCTTTTTAAGGTAGCTGGGCTCAGCCTGCCAGAGGCTGACTAACAAGGAAAGGCTACTACAGGGCTAATGTAGGTAGCATTTAAAAATAGTTCTAAAACTCTTTCCTTGTAACAGTTATAATATATCTAACATTGGCAAATTGTTGAATTTATTCTAACTAATAATTTGATATCTTACATGAGATAGTTAGCTCATTCCTATCACAAATAAGACTTTATTATTTTAAAATAAAGCCTTACAATGTTATCCTATGGCGCTAATGCACTCAAAAGGGGAAAATGAAATTGGTTGATTTTCCCTCACCCGTGCTTATAAACATCCTTGCCCTAAGCGCCCTGCTTATTGGGCACCTAGGGCAGACTTTCAGGGTGACATGTAAAAATAAGGTAGTATAAGACTTTGGAAGTACTTCTCATTCCAAAGTCAAATTTGGAGTCCGTTTTATTTTGAAAGCAGCCAGCAAGGCAGGCCTGCCTTTAAAAATACACCAGACACCACAACTGTGCACCCATGGGAGCCCTAACCCTACTGGGGTTCCCAAACCTACATGCCCGACCATATACTAGGGACTTACAGGAAGGCTGACAGAGCCAATTATAATTACACATAATTTGCATATACCTCTTAAACAGAGAACCCACCCTAGTTAGCCCAGGGCACAGTGAGAGTCAGTTCCTACCAATATCAGTCAGAAATGGGTGTGATCAGGGCCAAAAGGATGGCTTTCTCACAGAAGCAGAGTGTTGTTCAGTGTAGTGGCACGCCACACAGTACAGCTGAGTATTGTACAATGGAGTGTTGTCAACTGGATTGTTATAAAATGGAGTGTGCTGGAGTGCAGTGTTATTGAGTAGAGTGTTGTAGAGTGGCATAGAGTGCAGCAGAAGGTTGTAGAGTTTACAGGCATAGAGTGCAGTTCAGTGGAGTAGGGTGTTGTGTAGTTCAGTGTGGTCAATTGTAAGGTTGTGCAGTAGAGTGGCAGAGAGTCGAGTACAGTGTAGTGCTATACAATGGAGTATCAATATTTGTGAGAACACAGTGCATGGTAGATGGGCAATGTTATAGTTAGTGTTGTCTGGCTAGCGAGCTATAAAGAGTGTGTAATGAGGTCTATTACTTATAATAATTTGAAGGTGGTGAATATATTATAAGTGAAAGCTATAACTTTAACTTTAGAAATTTCCAAGGTTTGTGTAGTTTAAACTTGGTTTGTATAATTTTTCCTAACTATAACTAAGCTTTAACCTTTGTTGTTTGCATTGTAATACAATGATTTTATTTCAATGTTTTTTATAAAAATGTGTTTCAAAGGTTAGAGTTCAGTGTTGCAAGTGGAGAATTGTTCTGCAGAGTGTTGTACAGTACAGTGGAGGACAGTGATGTATGTTCTTTTGTCATAGATTATAGAATTGTGGATTGAAATCGAGCAGAGTAGAGTAGAGTGTAGTAGTGGAGTGTAGTAGTGTTTTGTACAGTGTAGTAAAGTGTTATACAATGTAGTGGCATGGTGTCTCATATAGTGATGTCACGTGTCATAGATTGGAGCAGCGGGATGTACAGTGGAATGGCATGTTGGACAGCAGAGTAAGGCATCATAGACTGTCATAGAGTGGAGAAGAGTGTTTTGGAGTGGATTAGTGTTAAGTAGAGTGTCATTGAGTGGAGTATCATTAAGTGGAGTTTCATAGTGTAGAGTAGTGAAGAGTATTGTAGAATGGAGGGCTGGGTCATGTAGTGGAGTGGCATATCATAGAGAGCAATTCAATGGTGTGTTGAGTGTCAAACAGTGAAGTACAGTGACATAGAGTGGAATAGAGTGGCATAGAGTGTAGTACAGCATTGTAGAGTGGAGTTATATACAGTGGAGTGGTGTAGAGCAGAGTATAGTGCAGTGGCATAGCGTGGGATAAAGTATAGTAGAATTCAGTACAGTGGAGTACACTGGAAAGGAGTTGTATAGAGTGAAGTAAAGTATCATGAGAGTGCTGTGGTGTGTTGTAGACTATCGTGGTGTGGGGTACATTAAAGTGGTATGGCATAGCATGTAGTTGAGTAAAGTATTGTAAATTGGAGTACCGTGTAGTATAGTAGAGTGTATGTGATGTTGTACATTATTGCAAAGTGATATAAACTACAGTAGAGTGGAGTGCCACACATTCAAGGTGATCTTTGTAGAGTGGAGTAGTGCAGAGTTCAGTACAGTGTTGTAGAATGTCGTAGAGTGGATTGGTACACAGTGTTATAGAGTACAATTGTATTGAGTGGCATAGAATGGGTTGATGTACAGTGGAGAGGTGGAGTAGAGTGGAGTACTGTGTCAGAGTAGAGTGGAGTAAAGTGGGGTACAGTGGCATACAAAGAGGTGTATACAGTGTTGTGTAGTGAACTAGAGTGTCATAGAGTGCAGTTGAGTGTTGTACATTGACATACAATATAGTACAGTCTAGTACAGTGGAGTGAAGGGATATAGACATGAGTAAAGTATCAGAGAGTGGCATACAGTGTAATAAAGTGGTGTACAGTGAAGGTGCATTGAGTACAGTAGTGTGTGAAACAGCGTAGCTGTTTAGTTGGATTATTGTGTAGTAGCATAGAGTGAGGTAAGGTCTTATACAGGGGAGTAGAGTTGAGTGGAGTGGTGTAACACAGAGTAGAGTAAACTGCAATGGAGTCTATTGGTGTTTCATAGAGTAGAGTGGCATGGAGTGGAGTGTACTGACATAGCGTAGGTAGTCAACAGTTACAAATTTGTAGTGGGGTCTTATACAGTAAAGTGGAGTGTTTGACCTATAGAAAAGTGTCATATTGTACAATAGAATGTTGCACATCAGAGTTTATGGGCATAGGGTGGAGCTTAGACTTGGACAGTAGAGGGAACAGAGTTAAGTATATTTTGTGTGAAGTGCCATGAAGTGTGGTAGATTTTTGTGGGGTGGAGTTATAGAGAGAGGAGAGTGTCATACAATGTAGCGGTGTAAAGTGGAGTGGTGTATACTCCTGTGGCGTAGAGAGGATTACCGTAAAGTGGAGGAGGATGCAGTGGAAACGCATATAGTGTAATACTGTATAGTAGAGTGTAGATGATTGGAGTGGCAGAGAGTAGAATAGCATAGAAGGGAGTGATGTACAGTGGAGTGGCATAGAATGGAATAGGGTACAGTGGATTAGTGTAGTGAGGTGACGCAGCATAGAGATGAGGAAATTGTTATAAATTGGAGTGATGTCTCATACATTAGATTGGAGTGCTGTGTGGTACAGTGCTGTTGTAGAGTGTAGTGTAGTAGACAGAGTTAAGTGCAAATTTGGACAGTGGAGTGTATGGGGATAGAGTGGAGAAGAGTTTGGTTGAGTGGAGTTATATAGAGTAGAGGAGAGTATACTGGAGTGGTGTAGAATGGAGTAAAATGGAGTAGCATACAGTAGAGTAGCGTAAAGAGGAATAGTGTAAAGTGGAGTAGCGTATACTAGAGTAGTGTACAGTGGAGAGGTGTAGGGTGTATTAGAGTACAGTGTATTAGCTTACAGTGGAGTGGTTTAAAGTGTTTTACTGTATAGTGTAGTAGCATATAGTGGAGTGGTGAACAATGGAGTGGTTTATTTTGGGGTGGGATAGAGTGGGATAGAATACAGTAAAGTGGCATACAGTGGAGTAGGGTAGAGTGGAATTCCATGCAGAAGAGGGGCAAAGATTGACATTGTGTAGAGTGTAATAGCATGGAGTGGAGTGGTGTACAGTCGAATAGTATAGAGTAGAGGACAGTGGAGTGGTGCAGAGTAGAATAGCGTAGAGTAGAATGGTGTAGAGTAGAGTAGTTCAGAGTGGAGTGATGTACAGTGGAGGGGTGGAGGGGAGAGAGAAATAGCATATAGTGGAGTGGTGTAGAGTGGAGTGGTGTCCAAGGAACTAGTGTAGAATGGTCTGCAGTAGAGTGGAGTGGTGCACAGTAGAGTGGCATAGAGTGGAGTAGTATAGAGCGCACTGGCAGACAGTGGAATAGCATGGAGTAAAGTGGTGTACAGTAGAGTGGCATAGCCTGGAATAGCTTATAGTGGAGTTAATGTACACTGCAGTGGCATACAGTGAAGTGGTGTAGAATGGAGTGGTGTACACTTGAATGGGGTAGAATTAATCAGAATACAGTGGGTTGACTTATAGTTGAGTTGTGTCCACCATAACATCATGTATGGAGTGGGGTAGAGTAGAGTGGCATACACTGGAGTGAGAAAGACTGGAGTAGCATACAGTGGAGTGGCATACATTTGAATAGCATAGGGTGGAGTGGCATGCAGTGGAATGGTGTAGAGTGGAGTAGCATATACTGAAGTAGCATATAGCATAGAGGCATACAATTATAAAGTGGAATTGTATACAGTGTAATCATGTACAGTGGAGTTGTGTAGAGCAGTGTTTTACTGTGGAATTATGTAGAGTGCAATAGTGTATACTGGAGTAGCGTACAGTAGTGTGGCATATAATGGAGTGGTGTAGGTTGTGGTGCCATAGAGTGGCATGGGGTAGAGTATAATATCATACAGTGGAGTGCCATACATTGGAGTGGGGTTCAATCAAATAGTGTAGAATGAAGCAGTATAGAGTAGAGTGACATGCATTGGAGTGGTAAAGAATAGAGTGGCATAAAGTGAAGTGGCATGCAGTAAAATAGAGTACAGTGGAGTGTTGTGGAGTGGAGTGGCATACAGTAAAATAGAGAGTGGGGCGAGGTACAGTAGAATGCCATAAAATAGAATAGAATGTAATGGAGTAGCACCCGTGGAGTGGCATACAGTGGAATGACTTAGATTGGAGTCAAGGACAGAGGCACTGCATAAAGTGTAATACCAAAGAGTTGAGTTTTGTACAGGGGAGAGGCGTAGATCGGAGTAGATTAGAGTGGAATAGTGTGCAGTGGGGTGACTACAGTGGTCTGGCATGTGGATATATATGAAATTTAGAAGCAATGTAGATTACAGTGTGTAGGGTAACACAAAACAGGGCATTGTGCTGCCTTGCATTTCTCCAGATTTACCAATCAATGAACGGCCTTGCATGGTGGCCTTAAGTTCCCCTTAAATTGCCCATGTGACACACCGTGAGTATCACAAGGGTACCACAATCCAATAATACAGCTAGGCCTTAATTATATTTTAGGCCATGGTATACCATGATAACTTTGTAGTATTACATGGTACAAGGCAATGACAAGACAGTTTATAGTGGGTAATGGCTGTTTTTTGAGAATGACAAGGCAGCCATATTGTTTTTCCTCCTTAATTGGTTATGAACATAATGAATTAGATTGGCAAATTCAACCATATTAGGCAGGGATTGAATATAATCTGGTCCTGAAGAAAGCCAGTGACTCCTAGGGGCATTTACACAGCTGAATCATGTCACGCTTTTGATGGCAAGAACCATAGAATCCTTGTGACATCTCACAGTTTTTAATCTTGCCAAATACCTTACTTATTAAATCATAGCTTTAGAAATGATGAGGCAATTTTAATTCACTCCCCTTACAAATGCATAGACCACTCACTCACACTAGGTGATGTGCGTCAAAATATGAAGCAGACCATAGGTGGTACCTGTGCATGAGGACCGTACATATATCTCTGAAATGTGGCAAGAGCACTAACTCACCTGGGTACCGTTCGCTCACCAACTTGTAAATTCAGAACCTGACCACAACGTCCCTCTAACCTTTCTTTTGTGAAAAAAAATGTAAATGCTAATTCCTAACTATAAATTCACTTTAACCTTAGTTTTTTTGGTGAATTTTTATGTTTTTTTAATGTTAAGTAATAATTACTTTACGTTAATCCAACCCCCATAAACACTCAACTGTGTGCTATGTCCTGCCTTTGGCCATTAGTTGCAGGGATTAGCCGCAGGTATACACTGTGCTGCACATACCCTTCCGCCTTTCATGGCATGGGTTGACCGCAGGGCCTGCCTCGTAGCCAGGCCCTGCGGCCAATCCTCTGCATGCATCCAACCCCATGAAATGCACAGCCTTTGCCCGTGCCTGGCAGAGTTTGGCTGCAGAGTTTGGCTGCAGGACCTGACCATAGGTCAGGTCCTGCTACCAAGCCCCTGCCCACATCCACACAACGCACAGCCAGAGCTTCATTCCCTGCTTTGTTTATATATGTAAGTGCTTTACGTTGTGATTTAATTTCTCGAAAATAGCGTTGGTGGCTGAATGCATCCTGAGCTGCTTATTTACACAAGGAGAGTCCATAGTTTTATGCAAAATGTCTACCTAACTGAAGTACTTTCTGCTGCCTAATTAGTAAGTGCTACCTTGTAAGTCGTACATTTATAGAGCATATTCCACACTACCGTGCAAGAAGGACCCCTAGGTACTGCCTTCCGTGACCAGGTGTGTCTGCAATTTTGTCAATGTGATTCTTCCTTAAGCGTCTTCATACTGCTTACATGAATCGTGGTGTACAGAAGATGACGAGACTACAAAGAGGTGACTCTCCCCCAAACAAGGGTATTTCCTCTTCATGTACTGTAGTAAGTGCTTTTTTGTTTGGTGGAGATGGAATGGGACTGTGGGGGAGCCTGAATGACCCCATAGTCCCTGCTGGCTTCTTGTGGGATTACAAAACCAACATGGACCCCTGGGAACAGAAGTGCGACCACAGTCACCTCACCCCTTATATATACACATGCACCATTACCATTCAATCATTCCAAGAAACATTATTTATTACAAATACCACATATATATTTACTTCATATAAAAACAATTTGCATAATCCCCCATCATATCACAACAAAAAAAGAGATAGAATAGAACCAAGTGCAATTAAGATCAAGAGCTCGTGTTTCAGAACGAATAAGAAATGATAGATTTCCCATTAAACAATTCCAAACAAAACATTTAAAAAATATATCATAAAATAGCCTGTTGGTTATTCCTTCAACCACATTGAATCACAATATTATTTCTTCAGCAGAATTATATCCCCAATTCGGTCCTCTTCAACAGTAAACTAAATCCAGGCTAGAGCATCACTGTTGACGTTTCGACCCCCTCACGCTCTTAGGCCAAGTATCGGCTCCACATGGGTCTTCCTCAGGACTGATCAACAGGGGACACCCACATAACTCCACACTACATTCAATATCCATCTTCATCAATACCCCTTAATGAGTCCATCAATATTGACTCCCACAGGAATAATCCACACAATTTTCACTTGAATTCAGATCACTTCAAAACCTTCCATACATCGTCTCTTGTAATTCAAATAATGGCCCTTTCTTTGCCAGCATTCCTCCCGCCTTTTTTTTCCAGGGGTCCATGTTCTTTTTGTAATCAAGTTTTACCCAAACCCCTTTGGGTTTCCTGGTTCACCCTCTGTGGTTGGCCAAAAAAGCTTCCTGTGGGAGGCAGCATTGCTCCTGCATGCAGGAACTGCATAAAATGCAGCTCCCTGTGTGCAGGAGCAATCCTTTCATCTGTTTTCCTGCCTACTTGATAGAGGACAGGAAAACAGATGAAAAGTCTGCTCCCAGCGAGTGAGAGCAGTTTTCCTGCTCCTGACTGCTGGGAGCAGACTTACAGTTTTTTCTCGCTTGGGGGAAGATGTCAAAGCAAGAGTGAGTGCTCTGATTGGCTGGCTGCTGGAATGTTAGAAATGAAATAGCGTCCATTTCTGTTTACGGTGAAAAATTCTAGGTGCTGTGGAAATGAAATAAAAAAGCTATATAAGGGGACGGCAGAAAGGCATGCTGTCTTTCTACATTTAGAAATGAGGTATCAAAAAGATAACTAATGTGAAGAAAATAAATATACATTGTTTTGAACTATTTTTTAATGATTTTTTTAGGACTCTTGGGAGATTGTGAATAGGAAAAAGGAGTAGATAAGTTCTGAATACACTCCATTACTAGAAATGCATATTGTGGTCATTGTTTTTGAGAGGAAGTGTGTAAAAGACAAGTACTGTGATGAGAATATTATTAATTCCTATTTTCCAAAAAAAAGGATTACGATCTGGCCTGACTCCCGGTGGATCGTGAACAGTAGAAAGGAGCAGCTGATCTTTGAATACATTGTAGTATGCACACTTGCTAATGTAGGAAGCAGTTTTACAGAGATGGTTTGTGTCAGGGTGTACTATTCATTCCATTGGCTTTGTAAGACTTGTGTGTATCGCATTGTCTCTTGCCACACCCTTCTATGCACATCCATTATCAGATGGAGGGGTGTTAGCAGGAAGGAGAGTCCCTGGACACAGCATACTATGTACAACTGCTTTTCAAGAGAGAGGTATAAGTGGAGAGGCTAGGTGTTTGCCACATACCCTGCTATTCACACACATCATCTGAGACAGAGTTGTGATAAAAGAGGCCAGTCCATGTACACAGCCTGTTACACACACCTGTCATTTGAGACAGAGGTCTGGAAAGAGAGGGTAGTCCATGTGCACCACTACTACGCCCAGCCATCATCTGATTTTGAGGTCTCATAGAAGAGGGCAGTCCATGCACGCACCGTAATATATATATTTTTTAAAACATGTCTTTGAGACTTTTGACATTTTCCAAGGCACAAAGTGCAACCATAGAACCAGCTACTAGAAGTCTCTGCACTCCAGTTGAAAAGCATTAAACTTCAGCTAGGAGAGTTTTTAAAAATTGATTTAATAACCCATGAAACTTACAGAGTTTTCGAACATTGCTGGGGGTCTGCTGCACTCCCTGCAGCACCACAAAACACTAAAATAAATATTTGATGGTGTCCCTAACTCTTCTAAGGGCACCACAAGCAAGAAAATATATACTTTAAAAAAGTTGCCTTATTACACTTAGTAAGTGCTATCTTTTGATTGGAAAAGCATTTCCTGTTAGGTACTGATGGCTAAGAAATTGTAATAAAAAATCCTTTTTACTGGTAAAGTCAGATTTTAAATTAATATATTGAAAATGCCACTTTTAGAAAGTTGGCGTTTTCCTGCCCTCAGCTATTTGGGGCATGCAGTCTGGTCTAGGTCAAATGTTATTTAAAGTCAGACACACTCAGAGTCCTCCAAATAATTCCCTTTATTTGTGTGCATTTTGTGGGTTAGAACTTCTTAGAAGGGCCAACTACACTACTTGCTAATTCAAACTATAAATCAGATTAAGCGTTTTCTCCGGAGTTGAGATATACTTTTTCGCCTGATATTTCTTCAATCATATTCAGAAATGAATTCATTGTATTAGGGTTTTGAGGTGCCTTTATTTTCCTTAAATATCTGTTATGCCTGGGTGGAATTGACGGAGTTCTACTTTGTGGAATTCCATGGAGTTGATAAAAAAACTCAGTGGAATTCCACAAAGACATATTTCCGTGTGCTGTAGAGTGGCACCCTCTCCTGAATGCACCCGATCTCGGATGCGCTAAGCAGGGAGGGCCTGGTTAGCCAGGCCCAACCTTGCTTAGTGCTTCTGAGATCGGGCGCATTCGGTAGAAGGCCGTAGGCAGTGAAAGCTGCTGTTCCTGCCCTCTTGCTTACCTATCCCGTATGTACTGTACATGTGGCAGGACAGTGCACAAGAGGCCTGGGCAGGCTGGTGCACAAGAGGCGTGAAACAGCAGATTTCACTGCCCACAGCCCCGGCTTGAATTCAGGCTAGGGCCATAGGCAGCGAAAGCTGCTGTTTCAGGCCTCCTGTGCACCAGTGTGTAGAGCAGATAAAACAAGGACTTACCTGGGTTCTCCCAGGAGGTCCTCACTGCAAGCGCCGTGGCCTGGCTCTCTGCGTCCCTCTGCCCCTTCCACCTGGAATCCATTTCAGAGCTGCTAGCGAGCAGCTCCATTGACGTCAGGTGAGTGAGTGTGGGGCTGCCCAGCACAAGCAGAGACAGTCTGCACTTGTGCTGTGTGGCCTATAACTGAGCTGTAGTGCGCACACAGGGAGCGCTGCTCCACTGGCAGGGCTAGCAGAGTTTTTGGGCGAACTCTGTTAGTTCCACCAGTGAAGCGGAGCTCCCTGCCCAGCTCTAATATCTGTGAAGGAGGAGATATCTCAAAATATGCCAACATGTGTTTCGTCCTATAGTGGCATGCAAGCCAAGGGTTTTTTCCAAGGCTAAATGGAACAACATCATAAAAACTAAATAAATATTTTATATTGATAAAAATGGATCACATTTTGTGAAAAGTACCATTGTACTAATGACTGAATGCCTGTTTTGTCTGACCAAGATGGCATTAAAAGAAACATAGGGAAGTGAGCATGATCCACTGCAAGTGACTCTGGACTACCTTTTATTTTTGGTGACAAAACTCGACACAAATTAGTTGTGACTTGAGTGTGCTCTCATGCAATTATCTTTCTGATGAAACCAAGATTGAGTTAGGCTCATGATGCCAGCTAAAACTTTAACTAACTATCTGAGATAAGGTAATAATATGATTGATTAAAAATGTTTTTGACTAGACCAAGATGGCATCCAGAATCATAGAATGGGAATTGCAAAGGACTTATTGTCGCTATTATCATTAAAATTGCAGCCAGTCAAAACACTGTAAGTACTTGCTATTACGGACCACAGAGATCCACACACAAATTTGGTAAGTACCTCCTTAATTTCACTGTTTTTCAGTATCATTGGTTTAAATTTTGACAATACTACAGAGACAGTCCGCTATTGACACGTCTACATGTCCCCCTGCTAGTCAACATAAGAGGGCACATGTACCATTTTAGTTAATGACTGTAGTTTATAGAACTTTCTAACTCTCCTAAGTATGAGAGGCATTCTGACATTATTAGGTATGCTTGAAATTTTCTAATTTGTTTATGTTTTGTTTTGTTTGAACCTGCATCTTTTTAGCAACAATGTTTGTGCCCAATTGTATTCAACTTCCTGATTATATGAGCCTAATTATGCATATCTCTTGGATATGCCCCAACTTTACAGTATACCTATTTCTAGGATGAAATATCAAGTTTGATCAGTGACATACAATTTATTAACACAGGAATTGACTCCTTAGACCAAAGGGATGCCTAAATGTAGCAATTTCTGTTCCTGGTGATTTTCTAGTGGACAATAATTTTATTCTCAGCCTTAAATCTACCCCTAATATCTATTTTCTATCTTAGACAATTTCTTTGAGGGTTGCACCTACTTTCTCACTTTTTCACACTTTCAATGTAATCTTAAAAGTAGATTGTTTATATTGTTTTAGTCTACTTAGCCATGAAAAAGCCCTTAGCTTGCATGCCCCCTTAGGGTGCAACATGGTTTGCATATTTCAAGATATCTCCTTTTCCACAAATATTTAAGAAAAATAAAGGAACATATTGTGGAAACCCTGATGGAATGAATTTATTTCTGATTATGCTTTAAAGGATATCAATCAAAAGGTGGATCTAATCTCTGGATAATACACTCATTCTGATTCATGTTTTGTCCTAGGCCAAATGTCAGGGTGTACTTGGCATCTGGCCTTTCATCTATTCTCCGAATAGAGGAATTAAGTGTGCCTGAATGGGCCATCTGCAGGCAGGATGGAGAAGTCAGAGCTGGGCACAGCCCCACTTCTAAGTAAATAGGCTATGTTCTCCCTTCACACAAAGGACTCATCACCACTCCATTGTTCCTGCAGCCAGCTTGGAATCAGCAGGAGAATTAGGAAATTCCAAGTACTTCAAAGAGAAACCTCTAAAAACATATCTGACTTGGAAAAAGGAACCAGGTGTAAAAATAAGACCCTCAAACATACTCTTCCATTCAATTTATGGACCTGCGGCAGGATTCTCAGGGACGTGCCTGCTGCTGAGACCTGTCTACACCCAATGATGGCTTTACTGCTCCTGGAAAGACTGCTTTGTTGCCTGAGCCTGTCTTGATCCCTCAGAGGCCTGCTGCTGGAGCCCTGCCTCCTCACCTAAACTCAGGACTACCGGAGTGACTCTAAGAGCTAGTATTCTGGACTCCTGTTCAGAGCTACAGGACATACCAGGCTCCCATCACCTTGAACCCACAAATGGACCCAGTCTGAGTGAGCCCTGAATCCTCAAGTGGTGCCTCTCAATTCTTAGATCTTTGCTTGTGGTTTTGAAAGTTCCAAGATAGCCAAAGTCCAAAACATAATTCATTTTGGCTAAAAACTGCTCTGAGAACCGAGGTAAGGCTGGGACCAACCTGCTCAGTGATCTGCCAGCGGTACATCACCAGTCAGCCTGACTTCGCAGTAGCTCCCACAGTGTTCTTCTCCACAGCAGCAAATCCTGTTCCAAGGTCCCCAAGCAAGGGGGTATTCATCCTCCCGGAAATCTCGTCAGCTACAGACTCTAGATTAATCCAGAGGGAGATTTTGACTTCCAAAACAGAGACTACCTCTGAATGTTAAAAATCTTCACCAAGACTATGTCCAGAGTGTCCCAGACAACGACATTCCCTCCTTGGACACCGCCTGCAGCCTTGCTCCATTTAACTTAATCTTCTCACAACAGTTTCTTCAAATGTTCTTCTATGTTTGAAGGTAAGCACTGACTGGGTCGAATCCACTTCTTTCATCTGAAACATGTTCCTTCGTGGTCGGCCATAATCTTTGACTTTGACTCGTTCTCATGTAACTAGATGTCTGCAGTTGGAGCTTTGATGCTTAGATGCTAGTTTTTAATATTGTAGAAACTTGCAAAGAATCATGACTCCAATTGTATTTTTATCATTTTGATATCAATTACTTTTTTTATAATTTGCTCCATTTTTCTAAATTGGTGTGAGTTTTTTGCTTGTGTTATGTTTTCACTTTATTACTAGTTGTGTGTTGTTTAAATATGTTGCACATTGCTTCTATGTTAAGCCTGGCTTCTTTTTGTGCCAAGCTACCTAGGGTTAAGCATAGGTTAACTTAGTGACTTTTGTGGTTCATCCTGACAGAGATTATGGCTAATGCATGAACAGGGGTTACCCTACTGATTCAACCAGCAACCCAACTTCTCACATTGGTATTCAGCAGTGTGTATCAGGATTTGTGTTTGTGCAGTACCATACAGTGATTTGTATTACAAAAAAAGTCCCAGATAAATAATTTGACACCATCTTTCACATGCTTTCTTGCTTTTTATTAGCTGTTTTCTGCCTTTTCTAAATGTAAGTGCTCTCCTTCCTTTTTGCACCATGAAGATGTTTCTGTTCAACCTTGACACCCTCAGTAGGCTGAGCAGCTGAAGCTCCTCAAGGAGAAGGGACTGAAGGCAGGTGCAAAGGCTACCAAACGGGATCTCCAGGAAGCACTCAGAGCCTTTGAGGAAGTTGAGAGATGGCATACCAAAATTTTTAGGAAAAAGCCCTCATGAAATAAAATGATGAGAAAATTGAGGACCAGTCCTGTGTCCTGAGCTGCAAGGAGTGCCAAACTCAACTGCAGCTGATGCCTAGGATGCCCAGGATGGGGCAGGAAGCAGTGTGTGTACCAGAGCTCTGTCTTCAGAGAACAAGAAGGAGGAGAGGGAGCTAAAATTGTACCAAGCCACAATGAAGCTAGAAGCAGAGGAAAGGATGTGCAGGGAGAGAACGACTATGAGCTCAGTCTCAGGGACTTGGCCAATAAGAACCAAGCAGGCACAGTCAAGCAACATTGGTGGCAGGATAACATCAGTGTCTACTGGAGATGCGAGGGTCCACATTCCACAAGAATTGATGCCCAAATATGTGGTAGGAGATGATATAGATATGTGGGTTTCTGCATATGAGGTAGCTCTGAGGAGACACAAAGACCCTTATTACGACTTTGGCAGTCTTGTCAAAAGACCGCCGAAGCAACGGGCGCCAGCATACCTCTAGTGCTGGCAGTATGCGTGGCACCCTATTATGACTTTTCCGCTGGGCCGGTGGTCGGAAACAGCGTTTCTGCCTGCCGGCCCAGTGGAAAACTCACATCGACATTGAAGTTGGCTCGTAATAGAGTCGGCGGCAATGTTGATGTGAGGCGGGTGCCACAGCACCTGTTACATTACGGGCAGTGAAATGAGCGATGGGGCTGTGCCTGGGGGCCCCTGCACTGCCCATGCTATGTGCATGGGCAGTGCAGGGGCCCCCAGGGGCACACCGAGTCCCCCTTAACGCCAGCCTTTCCATGGCGGTGTTTGCGGCAGGACTTGCAATATGACCGTGGCAAATGTGCCACGGTCATAATACGCCAGCGGAACACTACCAGCCAGTTGGTTGTACTACCGCCAGAGTTCCGCCGTCTGCCGGGGTCATATTGACCCCCAAAGTCTCATATGAGTACTGGAAGGTAGCTTATAGAAGCACATGCCTACACTGGAGAGGGACACACGTCTCACACTTGAGGTGGATGACCAGATATAGTATGCCGCCATGAAAGTCATACTTATTTCTAACTTTGCGTGACCCGATGAAAATTATGTACAGATGATCAGAGACAGCCACAAACTCCCAAACCAGTCTGTGTGAGGGGTAGCTTAGATGTGAATAGCAGACATACTGATCACAGGAATCTTGGTGAGAAGGTGGACCTCTGGGTCAACACCAGTGTGTCCATAAAGGGGTCTGGGAGAACTCCCAAAAGGGTAGTCAGAGTTCCCAGCAGAAGGAAAGGGGGCTAAAAACAAGAAACCCCCAAAGTAGTTCCCAGAGCAAAGGATCCCATTCCCAATCTAAGCACTAGAAGAAATGCTTTGTTGATAGGAACACTGGTAAGTGTTTCCCCATGTGTTATAAGTGCTAACATAATGGGCACATCAAGGGTGTTGCCAAGTGTGCCAAGAGGGCACAGCCCCCAGTGGTGAGCAGAACTTGGGGTTGGCCAGTGTAGTGCTTGGGGTGGATATGGTCCCAGTTAGAGTGGGAGAGACACCTGAGGTTACCCTAGTGTCCCTGTGTGACAAAGAGATGGTGCCCAAACCCTGCATGCCTTCCAATACTTTGAAGTAAAAACAGTGGGTCATCATCAATGTGCAGAAGGTGGATGCTCAGAGGGATGCAGGAGCCAGTATGACTACTGTCAAGTGTCATCTGATATCCTCAGAGCAGGGGATACTCAATACATCCTAATATTTTTTGTAGTAGTAGACAACCCAGGGAGCCTTTATGTTATGGCTCTGATTCTCTTTGATTTAAAGGGGTCTCAGTTCTTCTAAAAGTTACTGTGAGCCCTGTCATGCCCATAAACAGTTTGTAAGGAAATGAGCTGGGTCACACTGCCTGGAAGGTAGAGGAGCTTGGGCACACCTGGAAATGTGGTCCTGTCTGACCACCAGTTCAATAGCTGCAAAGGAGGGAAGTCAAGGAGTTCTGGAGCCTGAAAAATGGCCCAGACAGCTACCAAGAAAGGGAATGGCAGGGGATGTGGGAAATCAGTCCCTGAAACTCCTACATTACAGGTGAATAGGGTACCGGAGGGGGCTGCCCCGGAGCCTACCACAGAGGATTTTGGCTCCCTTGACGGCCTGCCTGAACGTGGTAGATGGAAAGTAGAGGGCCCACCAAGGAGGAGTTCTGTAAGGCACAGAAAGTGTCCCTAACCGTGGAGGGTATGAGGCATCAGGTCTAAACCCAGGCAGCTAGTGATACCTCTGGAGATCACCTCATATACTGGAAGTATGCCCTCCTGTACAGTGAGCCTTAGGCATCTGTGAGACAACACATGTGTGGATTGTCCCCCCAAACCTGACTAAACCCTTTAGGTGCAGGGTCAGCCAATGACTGACACCCGCACACCCTTCCCAGTGCGCCTGTCAGTCCTTGGCCTTCAGTGGGAGGGTTAGAATGGGCCCTCTGGTGCTTTGAATCAGAGTGTTTCTCTTTTAATCCCTCAAGGCTGGTGCCGTTCAGAAAGAGCTTCCAGAGCAGCCTTAACTTTTTTTGTATGACATGACAATCAGCACACACAGCGCACTGCTGTCATTACATACAAAAGTGAGAATAAAATGAGCTGGAGGGCTTGTTTCACTTTCACTGAACCATTTCTCAGGAGGATATCTCAGCCCCCTGAGCACTGATTCTTATGGGAGAGGCATTTCTGGAAAGGGCAGAATATCCTCTTTCCATTGGTACCACCGTCCAGTGGATCTGTGGTTAGGGATCACCACAGGAAGGTGATCCCCAAGCAGGAGGTCATCCATTAGGCACCCAGAAAGGGGGGGTGGCCCACTGGGCAAGGGTTTGTGCTCCCCCTTACTTATTTGTATGTTTAAGTCTTTCTGCCACCCCGGGGGCAGATGGGACAATTACTCTTGATCTGCCCATCAGAGAGGCAGAAAGCCCACTAGACACCCAGGATTTTTTGCCTTAAAAGAATATAGGGCTGGGGGCTGCCCTCCAGGGCATGGCCATGTCACTACCCCTAAATACATGTAACAGTCTTTTTATCCACCCAGGGGACAAATGGGACAATTGCCCCCAATCTGCCCTTCCAACGGCAGAAAGCCCACTAGACTCCAGGGATGTTTTTCCCTGGAAGAAATATAGGCATGGGTGCTGACCACCAGGACATGCCCATGCTCCACCCTAAATATATAGTGAACAGTCGTTCTGCCCTTGGGGACAGATGAGGAAATTGCTCTTGACCTGCCTCCTCAGAGACAGAAAGCCAACTAGACACCAGGGATTATTTTCCTTTATAAAACTATAGGGACACGGAGCTGCCCACAAGGTTATGGCCATGCCCCCATTCCTAAATATATAGAATAGTCTTTCTGCCTTCCTGGAGCAGATGGGGCAATTCCCCCAATCGGCCCCCTGGGGAGACAGAAAGACCACTAGACACCAGATATTTTTATCCATTATAAAAATAGAGTGGTGGGGATTGCCCATTGGGGCATGGTGATGCCTCTACTCCTAAATTCATGGAACAGTCTTTCTGCCTATCCTGGGGGACAGATGGCGCAAAAACTTCCAATCTACCACACCTGGGGAAAGCATAAAGAACACTAGATACCAGGGATTTTTTCCCATTTAAAAATATAGGAGTGTGGCCTACCCACTAGGGCATGGCCATGCCCCTCACCTCAAATGTATAGAATTCTCTTTCTGCCCTCCTTGGGGGTCAGAAAGCTCAGAAGACACAAGGGATGTTTTGTTTCCTAATAGAAATATAGGGGAGGGGCTGCCCAACAGAGCATAGGCATGCATCCACCCCTAAATACATGGGCAGCAGATGAGGCAATTGCCCCTGATCTGTCCACTAGAAGCCAGGCACTTTTTTAAATTATAGAGGTAAGGGCTGCCCTGGATGTGCATGGCTATGCACCCAGCCCAAGTAAATGGTGCAATAGTCTTTCTGCCCCTCCAGAGACAAATAGAGTAATTACCCCTGATCTGCCCCCAGGGGCAGAAAACCCACTGTGTGGCAGCAATAAATATATATATTTCATAAAATAATGGGATGGTCTTTCCCAGCCTAACATCAGACCCCACATTTACCCTTAAAGCCTCCGCTGCAGACTAAAACATCCAATCCCAACTGCAAGCAAAAGGACATGTGATTCTTTTGGGTGTTGTTTTTACATATGGGCCAGGAGAGTTTTGCTAACTCCAAGTATCATCCCAGTTGCAGTGGTGAATAGCTGCATATCTTTGGCTTGGGCAGGCTGCCACCTGCAAAAACCTACCAAACCCAGACAGTTTTGAAAACTAGACATCTGAGGGAGTCCACGGTTGTGTGCTTTGCATGCATCCGACACCATTATCTTCCCCACAATGCCAGGCAAACCTCAAACATTGACTAAAACCAACATTTTCCTCACATTTCTGTGAGGAAAACTGTGGAATTTGTGGGGAGCCACATATTTCCTACCACGCAGCGTTCCCCCAAGTACCCTGATAAAAATGCCCATGATAAAGAGGCCCACCCATGGAAACCTACCAATCACAAGCAGGGGATTCCAGAGTGGTGTGCTTTGTATGAATCCCATGAGGTTTTCTTACCCACAGCGCCCTGCAAACCTCAAACTTTGCCTGAACTCCTGCATTTTACTCACATTTCTGTGATGGAAACGTCTGGCATCCACGGGAATACACAAAATTCCTACCGCCCAGCATTGCTCACTTGTGCCATTAAAATGCTGTGCTGTTTGTATGATTGGGCCTAGTACCAATTACAGGAATGGATGAAACTGAGGTCAGTAGAAGTCATCACACAAGGGCTCCCATTAACCTTGGTTTGACCCATTCCTGTTTCGGGCTCTAGGCCCAGTCTCACAAGTGGGGCAGCATTTATCGGCACAAGCGAGGTATTGCTGGGCAGTAGGTATTGTGTGGATTTCTGTGGATTCCAGAGCTTCCCATCACTAAAATATTAGGAAAATGTGTTTTTTTACTCAAAGTTTGACGTTTGCATGGGATTCTGGGTAAAACTGCCTGGTGAGAGCCACGCAAGTCTCCACATCTTGGATTCCACTAGTGTTTGAAAATGCACAGGTTTTTTAGGTTTTCCTATGTGTTGACCTAGCTAGGGGTCAAAATACACAGCTATGCACTTTACACTTTGAACTCCGTTTTGAGTGGAAAAAGTGATGTATCCATGTGTTTCTGGAAGTTGTTTGCACAAGTGAGGTACCATTTTTATCAGAGGGCTTGGGGAAATGCTGGGTGAAAGGAATATTGTGGCTTACCACAGATTCCAGAACTTTATATCACTAAACTGTGAGGAAAATGTCTTTTTTTGGGCAAAGTTTGAGGTTTGCAAGGGATTCTAGGTAAAACATCCTGGTTAAGTCATCCCATCCTGGATTTCCCTAGGTGTCTAGTTTTCAGGTGCAGGCTGAGCTAAGCCCATAATCCACAGCAACCGACTTTACAAAAAATGGGGTCAGTTTTAAGTGGAAAAATGTGATGTATCCATGTTGCATTTTGGGCAGTTTCTTGCACTAGGCCTACCCACACAAGTGAGGTACCATTTTTATCAAAAGACATGTAGGACCATTGAATAGTAGGATATTTGTTATTACCAATTGGATTTCAATGCATTTGTGCCTTCCAAATATAAGCCAGTGCATAAGAAACAAGACATTTTGAAGAATACCCTCTAAATCATATGCTCCTATAGGTACCCACAAATTCACAGATGTACTGCTAACTATGTACATTGCGTTTGTAAATCTGCCCCAGTGACTTAATGTTACCGATGCAAACATTGTCACAAATGACTGTTTTTTCCTAACCATTTTCCATATTTCTTTATTTGAAAACTTAGGGCCTGATTTTGGCATAGGGAGTACTCCATCATAGTGGTGACGGATATCCAGTCTGTTGATATCTAAATCCCATAAGAAGCAATGGGATTGATGCTTAGATGTGAATTTACCTTGAAAAAACAAAAGACAAGAGGTGTTTAGCAAAAGAGGAACAGTTGGTTCAATTAAGCACTGTGGCCTGGAGAACAGTTACAGAAATGGGGTTTGAGGCCGGTCTCAATGTACAATCGATCATACATTTCTCTAAGCACCATAAAACAATTTCAGTGTTCCTTTTTAGGTAAGGAATGTGGGTCATTGTCTTGGAGTCATAAATAAGGTCCTGATAACATATGCAGGTGGGCCTCGACCTTGCGTGGACACATTGAGGGCCAATGGGTCACATGTTCAGATGTCCGGACTGAGACCATGTGATTGCTGCATGTTGCTGTGCATCCTGTGTTCTGATTGGCTAAGTGTTTTTAACTTCAAGTGACATTTGACTTTATGGTGGTTTTGGGAATGCACCCACCCCTATGGGTATGTGTGTTTTATTGGGGCCAATTTTCTTGTGGTTTATTGTGGTGTTGCTGTGCCTATCTGTGGGATTGATATGACTTTCCTGTTTGCGCATTTGTTTACCGGCTAGGTGCCACCCCACCTGTCATTTAGTAGCCTCAGGCCTAGGTCTCAGAGCCTGCCTGACCAAATCACAAAATAAAATGGTGGAAGGAGTGTTGAAAGTTTTCAAACACTCACCCCCAGTCACAGTTCTGGGTTTAATTCATTGTTATTTTGCTCTCCACGCCATGCCAGTGTGGACCCAGCCATATGCAAATCAGTCTGACCCTGCTCCTCAGGGAACAGTCCAGCCCAAACTGCCAAGTCAGGTCCTTGCTGGACCATCAACAAAAGTCCTGGGATGGGTTTCGGGTTATCATCCCTCATCAGCCAGGCTACCTCAAATTGAGTGGTGCAGCGAGCACCTCACCCATGTCTGGACATATCCTAGCCCCGAAGGGTGCACATAGCAACATCACAAAATAAAACGATGGATGGAGTGTTGAAATTTTTCAAACACTCACCACCAGTCACAGATCTGGGTTTAATCCATCTTTATTTTGCTCGCCACACCACCCCGGTTTGGACCCAGCCAAATGCAAGTCAGTCTTGACCCTGCTCCCCATGGGAAAAGTCCAGCCTGAACTGCTGAGCCAGGTCCTCTCTAGACTGAAAATAAGCACCCTGGGACCGGTTTTGGGGTAATACCCCTCATCAGCCTGGCTAGCTTGAATCCAGTGGTCCAGCGAGCAAGGGACCCACATCTGGGCCTACCCTAGCCACTTAAGGCGCACATAGCTACATCACTAAATAAAATGATGGGCAGAGTGTTGAAACTTTTCAAACACTCACTCCCAGTCACAAATATGGGTGTACTCCATTGTTTATTGCTCACCACGCCACCCCAGTTTGGACCCAGCCATATGCCTGACCACGTACATCTGAGGCAGGGTTGGTGGAGAGTACATGAGGGGTGAATTCTAAAACAGGGATGCAATTTTGTTCATATATATGAATGCATCAATGTGTGCATTGACACCAACTTTTTCAATTTCATCATTATCCCTTCTAGCTGAATTTTCCAATGCACGATCTAACCAATATTTCATGACAGTCAAATTATTGAGTTCTTCAGTTTTGACTATTCCTACTTCTCTAGTTAATAGCATTCTACCAATTTGAGGACTAAGTTTTTACAGAAGGAAATCCCCACTTGCAGGAAACCACACAAAAACAATAATAATATGAAAATGGGCAACAATGATGTGCACAGACCAATCAGCCTTCGGGAGAGGCAGAAGAAGTAGTTTGTACACCACTTCTGCTCAGGGACAACTCCCTCCTCAGGCATTTCTATTTGTAAACAGTACAATGCTTGGATGGCAAGAGTCAGAGTCCATTGTCCATGTCATTATCTGGCATAAACATGCAGTAGGATGCATTGATTCTGGGAAACACCCCACGCTCCACTGCTGTCATTAAATCCAACACATATTGATGTTGCGTCACCATGAAGCAGATGGCGTTCAGTTCTTCCTTGATAGAATTAAGGCTGAGCTCAGTGCTGTTCATCATCTTGAGCATTTCCCACCTGTTTATTTGAAACCATCTGGTGTTCCCTTTTGTATACACGGTGGAGAAGGGTATGGACCCTTCTGGTGAGAAAAGTCTGAATTCTTCCAGAATGTCCTTGTACTGTACCCGGTCGAAATAATAAGCAGTTCTTTTTCTCAAACCTAATGCAACAGAGTCATCTTCTTCTTTAGAGGGTGTTGGGACAACTGTGACAGAACTTCTCTGGGAATGACCAAGTTTGGGGTGTATATGATGATTAGGGAGCAGAGGCCATGCCATTTAGGGATGAGCTGAGTGTCGTCAAACTTGCCTCATTGCTAGTAAGTATCCATCAGTGTGGAAGTGCCCCATTGCATGTCAGGAATGTGAGGATTGTGCCACAGTTTTAATTTGTTCCTAGTAGAATGGTTCCATTTGCTCTGAAACATGAGGAATACAGTGTAGGTTTCCGTACAATTCGGGGTTGCCCCTTCCCTTCTAACCATGGATAACCATCTTTCTCAGTATTATAGATTTCCTGACATAGGCTATTGTTCAACCCTTCCCTACGAGACTCATTTCCCATCGTATCATATAAGTGGATAGCCCTACACTGAAACTCAATGGCTGGGGTCCATTTATTATTAAAGAAGACAGCCCCAGATACGCTAAGGGCCACCCTGGAGCCACAGAAGCAGGAGCAGACGCGTTTGTGCATTGGTCTGGAAAGTGTTGGGCCAAACAGTATCCTCCCCTATGATGCCTTCCTGTAATCCTATGTAGCTCAGTTTCAATATTGCTGGGCTTGCTGAGAAGGTACAATGCTGTGGGACTGGCCTTGTATCGTGTCAGGTTCACTATTACTATGTGGAGTTCTACTCTGTTGGGATCTATCTTAGCCCTAATCCTACATAGATATTGTTTTGTATTGTATTGTAATCGTATTTATATTGCGCTTACTACCCCTGACGAGGCATCAAAGCGCTTTTTGGTGAGAAGCACGCTACTCTGGAACCCAACAAGAATTAGTGATGGATTAGTATCGGGAACTAATGAGTACAGTTTTAGTATTATTATGAGTTAATTTGAACCGCGGATATGAGAGTTTGCTAGTTAGATTGACTGGAGTAATGGAGGGGTGGAGGAGGAAAGAAATCCAGAAGTGTTAATTGGGAGCATATCCTTCATTTACTCAACCCAAAGGCTTGGGATGAGTAAAGGGGGATGAAGGAGGGAAGAGTATGTGGAAGAGTTATGGACAGCATAGTAGCAGGGTGAGATAAATGCGGGAGAATTTAGTAGGGTTGTGTGGGAGGTCACAGTAGTAGAGTGAGGTTTGGTGAGTTAGATGTGGAAGCGGAGGGAAGAGCTTAGGCAGAGTTATTTAGGAGATGAAAGTAGTAGAAAGGATTTGGGATGAGTCAGAGTGAGAATGAAGGATAGTTTGATAGAGACATGACATATGATGATGGGTAGATAAGTGTGATAGGATGAGAGCAGGGATTCATAGATATCTAGGATAACAACCCACCCAGGAGCCATGCAACGACCTACGGACATGCCAAGCACAGAAACAACATATACACATATATACATACATATATATATATATATATATATATATATATATATATATATATATATACATACACACATACACACACACATACAAACATATGAATACACACACATATGCACATACAATACATAATTAGAACCATGGGTAAAATATACTTAGTCAAACAGGTTTAAAGAGTGTGTGTATTTTATTGTTATGACATAGTAGCGATACATATTTTCTAAAGAACTATACATAACTAGAAATATACACATAATCTGAAAAAAATATTTATCAACATAGGCATATGCAGTCCATAGTTGCTTGAATATGGTGGTTATAAAGGAAAGAGACAACTCTTGAGTAGTTTTCTGAAGACAAGAAAGTTATCTGTGGCTCTTATAGTTGGGGGTAATGAATTCCATAGTTTGGCTGCTTGAACGGAGAAGGATGTACTACCTATATTCTTTTTCTTGTATGGTGGTGTTCTAAGGCAGGTCGCCAATCTTGAGCGGAGGTTTCTTTGTTGGATGTATTTGGTTATTTTGTTTCTGATAAAAAGTGGTCCTGTTCCATGTATAGCTTTGTGGGTGATACAAAGCAGCTTGAAAGTGCATCTTCTGGCAACGGGTAACCAGTGTAGTGCTCTCAAGGCAGGGGAGATGTGGGCTTGCGGCTTTACATGTAATAGTAGCCTGGCTGCGGAATTCTGGATACGTTGTAGTTTTTTTCATAATAGATAGAGATGATCCATGGTAGAGGCCATTGGCATAATCCAGTTTTGATAGTACAAGCGAGATAGTAGCTTGCACCTTGTGTGGAAATCCAAGGTGGGGGAAGATGCGTCGTAAAGTCTTCACGGTGATGAAGCTTGTTTGTGCTAATTTGTCCACTTGGGCATTCATAGTTAACTTGGAATCCATAGTGATTCCTAGGTTTTTAACTTCCTTGGATAATTGAGGAGGTGGTCTGAGATCGTCAGGCCAGACGCACAGAGGGTCATAATTTTTCCAGTCACCACATATGAGTATTTCTGTTTTGGAGGTATTTAGTTTGAGATGGCTCCAGGTCATTCACTGATCAACGGCTCTGAGGCAACTGAAGATTTCTGAGTTTTCAATGTTTTTGGGGCATTCTAATTTAAGTACTATTTGTGTGTCATCTGCATAGTTGTAGCATGTGAGATGGAAATTATTGATCAGTTCTGGTAAAGATATCATGTAGATATTGAAAAGCAAAGGTGAGATGATTGATCCTTGGGGGACCCCTGCTTTAGTGAGGTAGGGTTCGGACGAGAAGGGGGGCGAGTGGATGATAGGATTATATTAGATCTTTTTTGAAGATAGGAAGTAATCCAGTCGAGAGCAATCCCTTGTATGCCAGCTTCGTGGAGTCTTTGAATTAGAGTGTCATGGTCAACCATATCAAAGGCAGCCAAGAGGTCCAAGAGAACTAGTGCAGCAACTCCATTTCGGTCGACTGTGTTTTTAAGATCATCCCAGATTGCTATGAGTGCTGATTCAGTGCTTCTTCCTGGGCGGAATCCAGTTTGGAATTCTGAAAGTATAGAATTGTCTTCAATGAATTGTGACATCTGGGCGAATGCTGCTCTTTCTTTCATTTTGCTCAGGAAAGGTCCATTTGTGATTGGTCTGTAGTTGTTGGGGTCTTGCAGGTCTAGGTTTGTTTTCTTTAATAATGATCGTATGTATGCCTTTTTCAGGTCTACAGGAAAGGTTACTGAAGTTAAAGAGTTGTTGATGATTCTTCTTACAGGTGTGGCAGCAGAAGTAGATAGAAGGATGTTCTTGAAGATTTGTTGTGGGCAAGGGTCAGAAGGGCAACCGGAAGGTCTGCTTGCTTTGACCAAATCCATAAATTCACCCTGGGATATTTGTTTGAAGGACTGTAAAGGTTGGTTTGGTTTATTCATAGAGGGTATTTTAGGAAAGGGGTTGGTGCTGATGTTTTTATTCTGTTTTAAATAGGAGTCCAATGTGTCTGCCTTGGTTGTGTAGTGAGTTGCCAATTTGTTTGTGAAATCTTGAGTAGTGGGATGGCTTCCTTCCATGCATGTAGGTTTTCGAAATTCATTGAGAATTTTATAAAATTCCTTGGTTGTAGATTGAGCATTTTGAATTCTGTCTGAGTAGTACCTTGTTTTAGCTTTTTTGATTGATGATTTGTATATCCTGTTACGTTTGTGTAGCTGCACTTTGTCTTGACTTGTCTTGTTTGTTTTGAGCCAGGTCCGCTGCAACTTTCTGATTTGTTGCTTTATCTTTTAAGTTCTGTGTTTCTCCAAGGTGTTGGTTTTCTTTTGTTGTGTTTAGTTTTTCTGAGTGTTATTAGGATAGCAAAAGCTTGCTGTAGCCACTCATAAAGTTTTGGCACAGAATTAATTGTATCTAGATCTATGTTGGCTGTTAGTTGTGTTTCTAAGTCATCCAAATTGAGTTGCTCCATGGTCGATAGGTGTATGTATGTAAGTAGTTGTGGGGTGTGTTGATTTGTGGAGTTTTATGTCGGAAAGTTATCAAATGGTGGTCTGACCAAGTGATTGG
Organism: Pleurodeles waltl; assembly: GCF_031143425.1. NCBI lineage: Eukaryota > Metazoa > Chordata > Amphibia > Caudata > Salamandridae > Pleurodeles > Pleurodeles waltl. The sequence goes on along the minus strand of NC_090447.1, from coordinate 261,493,004 downwards.
CGTGATGCTATGAATAGTAACTAGTTCAGGCTTAGCAAAAATGACATTTAGGATGTGTCCAGCGATGTGTGTGGGATTGTGTACAATCTGATGTGGGTTCAATGTAACTAGGCCAGTGGTGATAGCTTTTGGATGGGGCATATTGGGTTTGTCAAACAAAATGTTTAGATCCCCAAGAATGCATAGTTTGGAGTATAGTGTAATAAGGTTTGAGATTGTGTCTAGAAAAGCATCCGGGAATGTGGAGTTGTTAGGTGGAGGTCTGTAAAAGAGGAGAAAGTTACAGGAGGAAGTTGAAGTAGGGTGACATCTGGTAAGGAGGGCTTCACAACCTTGTATGGAGATGTTGTCTGTTTTACTGAGGTTCAATGCCTGTTTGAATATAATAGCTAGTCCACCTATTCTCTTGCCTATACGGTTTTGTGTGATGGTTTGATAGCCTGGAGGAACGACTTCGTGCAACACTGCGGCCATGTCATCTCCCAACCAGGATTCAGTTATGAATAGTAAGTCAGGTTGTGTGTCTGTGAGCAGGTCGTAGATGTGGTGCTTGTTTTTTTAGAGTGATTGAGCATTTATGAGCTGGCAGTTTAGAAAAGGTGTGTTAGTGGTAGTGTTGTTTTGTTTAGCAGAAGGGTAAGTAGTATAATGTGAGCTTGAAGCAGGAGTGTTGCTGCTTGTGATAACTGTTTGAGGCTCACAATAGTCTTTCTTTTCAATATAGTATTCCTCTTCCAACAGGTTAAGGTGGTATTTTATTGGGTCTGTGTGTGTGGGTGGTGGACTTGGTGGCTGAGAGAGCCATGAAAAGTGTACTATTTTTTGTAGGGTGGTGTTATTATGTAATAGACAAGGGGATGCGAGGTTGCTATGAGTGGCATGTTTTTTATTTTGTTTGTGTTTGATTAGTGTGGATGGAGTATGGGTTAGGGGTGGTGGAGGAGCATGTGGATCATGATGTGAGGCTCTAAATTGTGCAATGGAGGAGAGGCGAGTGAATGAAAGTTGCTGGTTTGGAGTGCTTGTGGTAGGTGTTTGTGAAGAGTGAGAAGGGAGGGGTGGAGATAGGATTGAATTTGTATTCTTTGTGTAGTCCTGAGGGTGGGAGTGGGTATGACGATAAGTGTAACGTAAGTTTGTGTTGCTTTGCTGTGCTGATGTTTGTGGCCTGTATTGTTTTTGTGAAATAGTGAGAGGGGATATTGCTGTTGTTGTTTTTGGTGAGGGATGTATATGTGAGTTAGTGCTGGTGAGTGGAATTTGAGTGTTAAATGGGGTGCTGATGTGTTTTGGAGATGAATGTACGAGGTATGTAAGAGGTGATGGATGTGTGTCAGGGGAGATAGTGTTAGTTGCGATGACTGGAAGAGGTAATATGTGTGGTGGAGTGAAATGTGGGGATTGTATGGTTGTGTGTAATTGGTGAAAAGAGGGGAAGAGTGTTTGTAGATGGTGTGTTTGAAGGCAGGGTTTTGGCATTGTTATGATGACAGGTGGGCTGTGTGGAGCAAACAGCGGATAGTGTTGTTGGTTAGTATGAGCAGAGAGTGTGTATTTGGAAGGCTGAGACTGAGAGAAATGTATACTGTAGTTTTGTATTGAGTGGGTAATGGCAGGTTGTGTTAGTGGGTGTGGACAGAGTAGTGTTTGCTGTGAAAATGCAGGTGTTTGACTGTTGTAGTTGTGAGGGATTTGTGTATATGTGTTGTATAAAGGGTATTGTGTTGGGTGATGGGACAATGCAATCTGTCTGTGGTCAGTTTGCGATGCATGAGTTGGATGCCTTTGTAGAATATGTGTTTGCATGTTGAGGGATGTGTAGGGGCTGGAACCAATCTTGGTCCATTGAGAATTGGGCAGCATTTCTGGTCCTAGTCCTTACCTGTCCAGAACAGGCCCAAACAGGCAACTGCTCTTGTCCTCTCCACCCTAACCCTCGACGCCCTGAATCCTAGCCTTTATTAGCCCTACTAGCCAATAAGAAGCTGGTCCTAACTCTAGCCAATCCAATTTCAAGCCCTGATTCAAACAACTAATGGGAGACCCAGCCCTGATCACCAATCATAGCCCTATTCCTGACCACCAATCACAGCCCCAGCCCTAAAACCAGCAACCAATCAGAATCCCAGCCCTATGCACCAATCACAGCCCTAGAACCAACAGCCAATCAGAATCTCAGCCCTATCCACCAATCACAGCCCTAGAACCAACAACCAATCAGAATCTCAGCCCTATCCACCAATCACAGCCCTAGAACCAACAGCCAATCAGAATCTCAGCCCTATCCACCAATCATAACCCCAACCCTGGAGCCAGCAACCAAAGGAAAGGCCATCTCCCAATAACCTATCACAACAACATATGCAACAACCAATAGGAACTTATATGAGGAGCAAGTTAACTGAAGCCCAGTCCCTGTGGTCAGGGGGAAAGGCAACTGCTGCTCTAGTCAGAATCTCCTTGGATACAGACAGGCTGAATCCACACTTCCAAGCTAGCAGAGTCTACTTTCCAGGTAAGGGATAGATTGTTTAAGAAACAAACATTGGAATACTGCTGGGCCCGCACTCTGAAATCGGGCTTTTTTAAAGGCAAAAAAACAGGGCGGCATACAGTTTTTAAGCACAATTTAAATCACAGAACCAGATTAAAACAGTCTCCTAGAAAAACACACTCTGCAAGATGTATGTAGCCTTTTTACTTAGAAGAAAAAAAAAGAGGGGGGGTTATGTGCCACAAACTAGCAAGGCATTTCACACAGTCACAGCAAAAACAAATTTGAAAAAAACACCACTTTAAAAGAGGCCAGGCTGCCTGAAACACAGAGAGTCCACAGTAAAACAGACACAGGTAGCTGAAATAAACACTTTTGAACAGATAATACTCTTTACCCAGAAATATCTCAGCGCTCCTTACCTAGGTCTTTTTGCAATCCTTGAACACTGGGATGTATCAGGACACAGAGGAGATGCAGAGGCTCACAAAAAGGAGGTGGCTGTCTTGGGCTTCCCTCCACAAACTTAAGGGGCCAGAGCAGGTGTGGAGGCGCGGGGCTCAGGTGCAGCAGGGACTCAGGGAGCCAATAAGCTAAGTCCAGTCCCCGTGGTCAGGAGGAAAGGCAACTGCTGCTCTATTCAGATTCTCCTTGGATACAGACAGGCTGAATCCTCACTTCTAAGCTAGCAGAGTCTATTTTCCAGGTAAGGGATAGATTGTTTAAGAAACAAACACTGGAATACTGCTGGGCCCGCACTCTGAAACCGGGCTTTTTTAAAGGCAAAAAATAGGGGGGCAGACAGTTTTTAAGCACAATTTAAATCACAGAAACCTATTAAAACAGTCTCCTAAAAACATACTCTGCAAGATGTATGTAGCCTTTTTACTTTGAAGAAAAAAAAGGGTGGGGGTTATGTGCCACAAACTAGCAAGTCAATTCACACAGTCACGACAAAAACGAATTTGAAAAAAACACCACTTTAAAAGAGGCCAGGCTGCCTGAAACACAGAGAGTCCACAGTAAAACAGACACAGGTAGCTGAAATAAACACTTTTGAACAAATAATACTATTTACCCAGAAATATCTCAGGGCTCCTTACCTAGGTATTTTTGCAATCCTTGAACACTGGGCTGTATCAGGACACAGGGGAGATGCAGAGGCTCACAAAATGGAGGTGGCTGTCTTGGGCTTCCCTCCACAAACTTAAGGGACCAAAGCAGGTGTGGGGGGCAGGGCTCAGGTGCAGCAGGGACTCAGGGAGACAATCAGCTAAGTCCAGTCCCTGTGGTCAAGGGGAAAGGCAAATGCTGTTCTATTCAGAATCTCCTTGTATACAGACAGGCTGAATCTACCCTTCCAAGCTAGAAGAGTCTACTTTCCAGGTAAGGGACAGATTGTTTAAGAAACAAACACTGGAATACTGCTGGGCGCGCACTCTGAAATCTGACTTTTGTAAAGGAAAAAAAACAGGAGGCAGACAGTTTTTAAGCACAATTTAAATCACAGAAACAGATTAAAACAGTCTCCTAAAAACACACTCTGCAAGATGTATGAAGCCTTTTTACTTAGAAGAAAAGAAAAGAGGGGGGGTTATGTGCCACAAACTAGTAAGGCAATTCACACAGTCACGGCAAAAATTAATTTGAAAAAAACACCACTTTAAAAGAGGCCAGGCTGCCTGAAACACAGAGAGTCCACAGTAAAACAGACACAAGTAGCTGAAATAAACACTTTTGAACAAATAATACTATTTACCCAGAAATATCTCAGGGCTCCTTACCTAGGTCTTTTTGCAATCCTTGAGCACTGGGCTATAGCAGGATACAGGGGAGATGCAGAGGCTCACAAAATGGAGGTGGCTGTCTTGGGCTTCCCTCCACAAACTTAAGGGGCAAAAGCAGGTGTGGGGGGATAGGGCTCAGGTGCAGCAGGGACTCAGGGAGCCAATCAGCTAAGTCGAGTCCCTGTGGTCAGGGGGAAAGGCAACTGTTGCTCTAGTCAGAATCTCCTTGGATACAGACAGGCTGAATCCACACTTCCAAGCTAGCAGAGTCTACTTTCCACGTAAGGGACAGATGGAATACTGCTGGACACGCACTCTGAAATCGGGCTTTTTTAAAGGCAAAAAAACAGTGGGGGCAGACAGTTTTTAAGTTTAAGTACAATTTAAATCACAGAAACAGATTAAAACAGTCTCTTAAAAACACACTCTGCAAGATGCATGTAGCCTTTTTACTTAGAAGAAAAAAAAGGGGGGGGTTATGTGCCACAAACTAGCAAGGAAATTCACAGTCACGGCAAATACGAATTTGAAAAAAACACCACTTTAAAAGAGGCCAGGCTGCCTGAAACACCGAGAGTCCACAGTAAAACAGACACAGGTAGCTGAAATAAACACTTTTGAACAAATAATACTATTTACCCAGAAACATCTCAGGGCTACTTACCTAGGTCTTTTTGCAACCCTTGAACACTGGGCTGTATCAGGACACAGGGGAGATGCAGAGGCTCACAAAATGGAGGTGGCTGTCTTGGGCTTCCCTCCACAAACTTTAGGGGCTAGAGCAGGTGTGGGGGGGGTCTCAAGTGCAGCAGGGACTCAGAGAGCCAATCAGCTAAGTCCAGTTCCTGTGGTCAGGGGGAAAGGCAACTGCTGCTCTATTCAGAATCTCCTTGGATACAGACAGGCTGAATCCACACTTCCAAGCTAGCAGAGTCTACTTTCCAGGTAAGGGACAGATTGTTTAAGAAACAAACACTGGAATACTGCTGGGCGCACACTCTCAAATTGGGTTTTTATAAATGCAAAACAACAGGGGGGGCGACAGTTTTTAAGCACAATTTAAATCACAGAAACAGATTAAAACAGTCTCCTAAAAACACACTCTGCAAGATGTATGTAGCCTTTTTACTTAGAAGAAAAAAAAGGGGGGGGTTATGTGCCACAAACTAGCAAGGCAATTCACACAGTCACAGCAAAAACAAATTTGAAAAAACACCACTTTAAAAGAGGCCAGGCTGCCTGAATCACAGAGAGTCCACAGTAAAACAGACACAGGTAGCTGAAATAAACAGGTCCCTATGCAAGCCCTGTGACAATTTCTGGATGGACTCCATTTGACTAGGCAGTTCTTTGACAATGAATGGATGTGGCAGCAACCCTAATAAACAAACAATATGCAAATGGGCAAAAATGCATAACCTCTTGAACATTGAAGGTCTTGTATGAATCCAGGGGAGATGGCTGTAGTCCTCTGGTGACAGTTCAAAACATTTGCGGTGCCACATACAGCTCTTGATTCTGTTGGGATTCTAGATGTGGTACAGTTTGAGACAAAATTTGTGGTGCACCCAATACTGTTGGGATTATTTTTCTGGTTGCTGAAAAAGGGATGGTCCATTGTAAAGATGGTGCCCTTGGAGGCTCGATTGCAGACCTGTTTGATGAGAGGTAGGTTTGGTTTGTTATTTTAGAAAAACATTGTATCCTTGCATGTGTCATTACAAATCATTTCTCAGGGGTTCCTGTGCCTTTCTTTAGGTGAGTGTTTCTCTCATAATTAATTCACAGAATTCTTAGGGAGGCACCGGAGGGTGGCAACACTTGGGGTATCTACTTTGAAAAAAGTAGGTTATTGTTCATGAACGTATTCATTTCATGGGTTGTTGGCCCTCCCCCTCTCCGTGACTGACTAGGTGCAAGGTGGTGAAGTATTTTTAGGGGTAATTTTGTGGGCAAATGGCTTATTTTAATTATCAAAATAGCAATCTATGGGTGTCACCAGCCATCCAGTATCTTAGCCCTCCTAGTGTGTACATGGGGATGCCATCATGCGGGATGTCTTTTCAACCTACATGACCACGGGATGATGTATAAAGAGGTGGTGTCACACTGAATATTAGTTTGCAACTGCAACGTACCCTGAGGTCACGTGTATAATCCTCTAGTCATGGCCAGTAGCGTGCAACTTGACCCTCCTTATTGGTGCCAGGTATCCTGACTATGCCCTTTTTCTAGGGAATTCTTTTGAGCTAACTTTAGACTTCTTTTTATTGGTATTTGAGTGCTTTCCTAGATCTTCACATGATCTTTTATCTTAATTTGTTGTAAACCAGAGGGAGTCGGAGAGTTGCTCCACATCCCTCATGTGCCTCGATATTGTAGTGACTGAGATTAGGACTGTTGCTTGCTTCAGATGGTGTGTGTATAAGCTCTTGTGTATTTGCTGATTTCTAGGCCTGATACAGGGGTGAGCATATTTGGGCATTTTTTTCTCGGTTGGAGCTGTGATGGAACTTTCCCCGTCACCCCACTTTCCTTGGACCACATCTTTCGTGGAGTTGGAAAACTTTGAGGGAAAAGGAGGAGGCAAAATATTTCTGCATCAAGAGTTCGGTACAAGGCAAAGAACTTGATTAAATTTCCCCAAATCATGGTATTGGACTGAGATGTCTGGTTGTTCTGGTGGCCCTTTCTCTACTGACTCCAGTCTTTCCAGTCTGTAATGTTTTGTGTGTGTGCTGCAGAGGTTATGGGGTCTTCACTACACGAAGTGTATGGAAAACCTGCCCCCAACACTGGAGGGCAGTTTCATTTTGTAATTAAAAGGGGGCCTTCATTTGGCTGGAGGCCTCTAGCTTTCTGTGTGCGGTGTTGGGACCACTCAGCATAAAGGCATTTTGGTCCCAGGATGGGTGTCTGAGAATGGGGACTGTTAGAAATGGGGTCTTTGGTTGGCAGTCAGGTTACCCCCTCCCAAGCAAGGACCCTCACTCTAGTCAGGGCAAAGGAGAAACACACAGGTCAGCCCCCACCCACCCCCTTGGTAGCTTGGCACAAGCAGGCAGAAGTAATGTGTAAAGTATTTGTACCAACACACAAAGTAATACAGTAAAAACACTACAAAATGGACACCACACCTGTTTAGTAAAATAGGTAATATTTATCTAAATCAAACAAGGCCAAAACAACAACAATTTAGCATACACAAGTCAAGATATGAATTTTCAAAAGAATAAGAGTCCCTCATTACAATCCTGGTGGTAAATGGCCCCTACCGCCATGCTGATGGCCGCCAGGATACCGTGACGGCGGCGGTATACGGCTATGGGTATTATGACCCACACAGAGAAATCCGCCACTATACAGACACCCACACAAGTCTGCCAGACCAAAGGTCAGTGATAAATTGGCGGTACCAAAACCCACACCGTTACACCAACAGGAATATGCCCACAGTATCAGGACCCACGAATCACCTTAGTAGTCTTTCAACCACGGTAAACTATTGGCAGTACACACCACTGCACTCAAAATACACACACACTTAAAAAACTACACCACATTGGACAATTCAAACTACACACACCTGACACACATGCACACACCACAACCACACACCCAATCCAATTTAAAACACACACCCACATTACCCACAACCCTTTCAATGAAAAAAAAAGATTGCCAACAGAGAGAGACACAAGCCAGGAGCACCCGCTCAATCTGAACCATCACCCATACACCATCCAAGCACCTCACAGCACACACCACAGCACATCACCCCACACATCATCCCACACATCCTCACACATATCACTCACACCACATCCATGGTACCCCAAAGACACCCCAGGTTTTCAGAGGAGGAGCTAAGGGTCATGGTGCAGGAAATCATCCGCGTAGAGCCACAGCTATTCGGATCACAGGTGCAGCAGACGACCATTGCTAGGAAGATAGAGCTATGGCGGAGAATAGTGGACAGGGTCAACGCCGTGGGACAGCACCCCAGAACAAAGGATGACATCAGGAAGAGGTGGAACGACCTACAGCGGAAGGCGCGTTCCGTGGTTGCTAGACACCAGGTAGCTGTACAGAGGACTGGCGGTGGACCCCCACCTCCTCCCCACAACTAACAACGTGGGAGGAGCAAGTTTTTGTGATCATGCATCCTGAGGGCCTCGCAGGAGTAGCAGGAGGACTGGACTCTGGTAAGTCAAATCTTTACTACTATATCCCCCACCCTACCTGCATGCCATCACAAACTCCTACCCCTACCCTCACCCCATCACTCCACCGCCTCACATATACCCCACCATCATAACCAACCCATCCCAATACCAAGCCCTGCCTGCCACAAAAACCCATGGACCCCCATCACAGACCTGCATGGACACCCATCACCACAGCATGCCCATTAAAGTGAATCACCAAGCCCACAAAATCACCACACACACAAGGCAAAGCTGACAGGGCAATCACAACCATACAGGGAAATACACCCATGCACAAGATGGCACATGGAGATACAATAACACTGCATTTTCATCCCCATAGGACCCCTACTCAACTTCACCGGAGAGGAGTTGCCAGCAATATCCAGCCCCCCTCCAGAGGAGGCCCACAGTGGTGATAGCAGCTCTGCATGCCTGGATCACGATGACCAACCTGGCCCATCAGGGACCTCTGGACAGTCAGTTACCCTGCCACAGTTCCAACCCAGCAAGGAGCCTCCCCCCAGGAAACACCAGCACAGCACCCACCCAGCGGGCCCATGCCACTGTCCCCAGGACACGTCAATCAGCAATGTGTCCACCACTACAGGGAACCCAATCAAACCCACAAACACAGGAGGATCAGGGACCAAGGGGCAGTGGCAGTGGCCACACGGTTCAGGGGACAGAGGCACAGGACAACAGGGAAGCTGGGAGGACTGCTGTGCGACAGAAGGAGGACAGGCCCAGGGAACCAGGAGGCACTCACCAACATCCTGGGAGCATACCACCATTTCCAGGAGACGGTGGGCCAGATACTGGCCAAGTTGCAGGAGACCCAGTGGCTGCAGGAGGGACAGTACCTGGGGATCAGGGAGGACCTCAAACACATCTGCACCATCCTGGTCACCATTGCAGGGGTGCTGGCTGACATGGGCAACACCATGAGGGAGGCAGTGGCACACCAATGGGCCCCTGAAACCAGCCACACTAAAGAACACTCTGCTGGAGCTAGTGGACAGGAGGCTCCGCCACAGGAACAATAGGCCACCAGCACCCCACCCCCTGCAGAAGGAGAACCACCCCGCAAACGGTCCCTACGATCCAGGCAGAAGCCAGAGAACATTGCCAAGAGCCCCGCCAGGAAACAGGACTCTCCTGATTGTCATTCTTCTGCCCCACTCTGTCACCCTGTCCACCTTGAACTGCCATTACTCCCCTTCCTATGCCCCATTGGACAATGCAGCTGTGATACCAAGAGACTGGACTCTAACTGCCCCCATCACCACAGCCCATTGCACATCCCCCTATACGTATGAGCACTTCAATAAACACCCTTGGAAGAAATACAAATCTGGAGTCTGTCAAATGATTGAAATATGTATTAGTACAGCATTCTGAAAACATTGCAAGTCATATGTAGAGGTATTTATACATTGGTATGACCTTTAGTGGGCAGCAGTAAACATAATAGGCACCAGAGTGGGCCACAGAGATCTGAAAATAGAGATGCTAAAGGGTACAGTAAGTGACCATAGACATAGGGAAATCAGGCTGCCATGTACAATGAAACTGAAAAGTAAAGTGAAGTTACAGTGTCTTACCTATGTGTCACTGGAAGTACTGCTGTATGATATTACTTCTGTTGTCCACATCTTCTTCCTTTGCCTCCTCTTCCTCACTGTCCACAGGCTCCACTGCTGCCACAAGACCATCTCCAGGCTCATCCTCCTGCAGAAAAGGCACCTGGCATCTCAAGGCCAGGTTGTGTAACATGCAACATGCAACGATGATCTGGCACACCTTCTTGGGTGAGTAGTAAACAGGGATCCACCTGTCAGATGGAGGCACTGAAACCTTGCCTTCAGGAGGCTGAAGGTTCTCTCAATTATCCTCTTTGTTTGCCCATGTGCCTCATTGTAACGTTCCTCTGCCCTTGTCCTGGCCTTCTTCACTGGGGTCAGTAGCCATGAGAGGTTGGGGTAACCAGAGTCACCTGCAAATATCGAGGGACAACTGTTAAACACACACTAACCCTTAGGGACAACCCCATACCCAGACACCAACATATACTGGGTGAGGACCTTCGGCTCACCTATGAGCCAAACCCGGTGCCTCTGGAGTTGGCCCATCACATATGGGATGCTGCTATTCCTCAAGATAAAGGCATCATGCACAGAGTCAGGATACTTGGCATTCACATGGGAGATGTACTGGTCTGCCCAACACACCATCTGCACATTCATAGGGTTCTTGGATTGTCGCCCGATCAAGTCTGTATGTTAGTATAATGTGTCTGTCCTTCATTGTTGGAAGGTCCACCCGGGGTCTGTACACTGGAGGATGTCTCCATCTCATATTCATCCTCAGCGGTTGAAGCCTAGGGAGGAAAACGGTGAGCAAAGGGTCATAATCACACATCAATTGCAATAATGATACATTTCAACATTTACAGAACCAGTATGTGAATCCAAGAGTCAGTTGCTGTGCCAATGTCTGCTGTGACGCAGTTAGGTGCCATGGCCTGTGCCCCCCTGAAATGGCAGCTGCCTGACCTGTGAGGAGGGACAAGTGGAAATGACATTCCGCAGACATTGTGCGCCGTTGCGGTAGGCAGTCGACGACCGCCGCGCAACTTTGCATTGGTTATCATTGGGCCTTATGGGTTCCAGGAGCCAATGGCGATGTACGCCATTTTCTATCTATTCACTCACTTGCTACCTGACCTTCAACAGGAGAGGACCTACACTGCAAGTGATGTTGTGACCTGTGTCTGGAAGCGACAATGGCTCAAGTGTCTGGGGAAAGGGCCCCTGCCTTCACTGCGGAGGAGTTGGAGACACTGGTGGATGGGGTCCTACCCCAATACACATTACTCTACGGTTCTCCAGACAAACAGGTGAGTACACTGTGTGCATGATGAAGGGCCATGAATGTATGGAGTGCTGTGTGTGTAAGCCACATGTGGGGGGGGCTGAGGCATCCTGGCCAGAGTGCTACATGTATGGTGGTCAATGTATGTGCGTCAGGGGATGGGAGGGATATGGTGGGCCATGAGTGTGACGGTCCGGACGGTTAACTAATTGCTTTTTCACCTGTCTTTTTCCTGCAAGTCAGCGCCCATCAGAAAAAGGGTATTTGGCGTGCCATCGCCAAGGAGGTGTGGATCCTCGGGTCATTAACAGGTGGAGCGCCCACTCCCGCAAATGGTGAGAGGACCTGTGCCGCTGGGCAAGGAAGATGGCGGAGGCCCAGCTGGGGCTGGCCTCCCAATGAGAAAGGGGTGCCCATCGTAACCTGGCCCCCCTGACGTTACGCATCCTGGTGGTGGCCTATCCGTAGTTGGATGGGAGCTTGAGGGCATCACAGCAGCCACAAGGGGGTCAGTACAAATTCTGATTCATTACTTTGCGTGCGTTAAGCTTTTAACTGGGCGGGGATGTAGACTGTGGGTGCCCCTAGGCCAGGGCGAACATGGCAGGGTAGGTCCCTTGTTGGGAAGGCTCTGAAGCACTCCAACCCCAATAGTGTTAGTGGGCATCTACTACTGGTCAGGGCCCTGTTTGTTTCAGATGTGCAGCTGATGGCGTTAGGCAAAGTACCCCATGGGCTGGTGACTGACACTGTAACTGGTAGTGCATGGAATAGTGCATAGGGCTGTTCCCTGTGAGTTGTGTACGCCAACGGTAGTGTTGTTGCTGGCATTGGCCAAGTGTATCCTCTGTCTCCCCTCTCCATTTTTGATTTGTCACACTGTCCTTGTTTGCATTAGCATCATCTGGTGGAGGAGCAGAGGCACCGGCGATGGAGGGAGCTGCATCCTACATGGGCATGGAGGCCGAATCCACCGACGGTGAGGGCACCAGTGGGACGGAGGGCGAAGGGAGCACCACGACGGGGACAGGAGGGGACACAACAGACAGTGACTCCTCCTCTGATGGAAGCTCTCTGGCCGTGGCGGACACCTCTGTGCCCACCCCAACAACAGGTACAGCTGCCACCCCCATACCAGCACGCCCTCCCAGCAGCCCCTCAGCATGTTTCCCGTGCCCGCTCACCCAGGAGGGTGGGAATCTCCTTTGCCCCAGGCAACTCAGGCCCTGCCCCAGTCAGCCCTGCTGCCCTCAGTGAGGAGTCTATTGACCTCCTGAGATCCATCACTGTTGGGCAGTCAACCATTCTGAATGCTATCCAGGGCATCGAGAGGCATTTACAACAAACAAATGCATGCCTGGAGGGCATTCACTCTGGCGTGGTGACCCAACAGAGAGCATTTCAGGCTCTGGCCTCAGCACTGATGGCAGCCATTGTCCCTGTATCCAGCCTCCCCCAATCCCCTCAACCCAAATCCCCTCACCCAAATCAACACACAGAAGTGGCTCAGGCAAACACAAGCACCACACTTCATCTCACAGGCAGTCACACAAGCACCATCCCCATGCAGACACACCAACATCTACTGCCTCCATTGTGTCCCCTCCTCCTCCTCGTCCACCTCCCTCCCAGTAGCGTCTCCACTCACACCTGCATGCACTACATTCTCATCCACTACCTCCATCACTAGCACGCCCATCACTACACACCCCTCACTGGCAGTCACCAGCCCCACATCCATGCACACATCCCCTGTGTCCTCTCCCAGTGTGTCTGTGACCCTTCCTCCCAAAGTACACAAACACAAGCACCCACCCACCCAACAGCCATCCACCTCAAAACAGCATCCAGCCCATGCACCTACACCCAAACTCAGCAGACAGACACTGCCTACAACCACTCCCTCTTCCTCCACTCCCAGACCTTCTCCCTCTTCCCGCATACATTGACCTCTTCCCTACCCCTCCCCCCGTCCTTCCCCTAGGGCCAGGGTGACCAAAACACAGCCCAGCACCTCGGCCACCAAGTCCATGTCCGCTGTGGTTCCTGCAGCTGTCAGAGGCACAAAGGGGGTACCCATCAGCCCAGCCAGTGTGCCACCAACCCCTGCCAAGGCAAAATCCATTCTGAGACCTGGCAAGGTGAGGAAGAGGACAGCATCCAGCAAGGGGAAGGAGACACAACCACCCAGCAAGGCCACCTCAAAGACTCCAGCTGCCAGACCCAAGGTGACAACACCATCTGCCAAGGTGAGGAAGGGGCACAAAACACCAGGCAAGGCACTTCAGCTGTCTGAGGCTGCAAATGAAGGACTTGTGGCTACCAGCACAACCACCAGCACCACCACCTGCACCGCGGCCAGCACCGCCAGCAGCTCCGCCGTTAGCACCACCACAAGCACTGCCCCCTTCACCGCCACCTTCCCCGCCACAACCACCACTACTGTCAGCAGCAGCAGCCCCAGTGGGCAGCCATCCGAGGCTGCAGGAGAAGGGCTGGAGCCTCCCCCCACCACTGGCAGGACCGGCACCTGCACCGTGGCCAGCACCGCCGCAAGCACCGCCACCTGAACGGCTGACAGTAGCACCACTGCCAGCAGTAGCAGCCCCAGTGGGCAGCTGTCCGAGGCTGCAGGAGAGGGGCTGGAGCCTCCCTCTACCACTAGCAGCACCCCCACCAGCACCAGCACTACCACCACTGTGCAGACGTAGCCGCCGCCAGATGGACTCTAGCCCTGCCTTCATGGACTATCATGCATCCTGGTCACTGAAAATCTCGTGGCTCAGACACCAAGGTGAGGGACTGTGAACTGCCACACCCCAAGTGTTGGATCACTGGGCACAGAGCCCCTTCAGAACCCGTGGAGAAATGCATCCACTCACCCAATCTTTGGCAGGATGAAGCACACTGGGCACCAAGCCCCCTCCAGAACCAGTGGAAGAAGGCATCCACTCACCCTATCCTTGGCAGGATGAAGCACACTGGGCACAGAGCCCCCTCCAGAATCAGTGAAGAAAGGCATCCACTCACCCTATCCTTCACAGGATGAAGTACACTGGGCACAAAGCCCCCTCCAGAACCAGTGGAGAAAAGCATCCAGTTGAGAGACTGTGGCTTTGCACTCCCCAGGAGCAAGCTGTGGGCAAACCACCCACTGGAGAGACTTGAGTGACTGTGGCTTTAAACTACACAGGACCAGGCAGTGGGCAAACCACCCACTCGAGAGACTTGAGAGACTGTGGCTTTGAACTCCCCAGGATCAGGCAGTGGGCAAACCACCCACTTGGGAGACTTGAGAGACTTGAGAGACTTGAGAGACTGTGGCTTTGAACTCCCCAGGACCAGGCAGTGGGCGAACCACCCACTTGGGAGACTTGAGAGACTGTGGCTTTGATCTCCCCAGGACCAGGCAGTGGGCAAACCACCAACTTGGGAGACTTGAGAGACTGTGGCTCTGAACTCCCCAGGACCAGGCAGTGGGCAAACCACCCACTTGAGAGACTTGAGAGACTGTGGCGGTCATTCTGACCCTGGCGGTTGAAAACCGCCAGGGCAGAGTGCCGCGGAAGCACCGCCAACAGGCTGACGGTGCTTCCGGGGCCATTCTGACCGCGGCGGTAAAGCCGCGGTCAGAAAAGGGAAACCGGTGGTTTCCCACCGGTTTTCCCCTGCCCCAGGGAATCCTCCACGGCGGCGCTGCAAGCAGCGCCGCCATGGGGATTCCGACCCCCTTCCCGCCATCCTGTTCCTGCCGGTTTTCACCGCCAGAAACAGGATGGCAGGAACGGGTGTCGTGGGGCCCCTGGGGGCCCCTGCAGTGCCCATGCCACTGGCATGGGCACTGCAGGGGCCCTCTAACAGGGCCCCATAAAGATTTTCAGTGTCT
Organism: Pleurodeles waltl; assembly: GCF_031143425.1. Lineage (NCBI taxonomy): Eukaryota > Metazoa > Chordata > Amphibia > Caudata > Salamandridae > Pleurodeles > Pleurodeles waltl. Next base: position 261,477,755 of record NC_090447.1, on the reverse strand, counting down.
GCAAAGCAGACACTGAAAATCGCGACGGGTGCCACTGCACCTGTCGCACCCCTTCAACTCCGCCGGCTCCATTCGGAGCCGGCTTCATTGTTGAAGGGGCTTTCCCGCTGGGCCGGCGGGCAGCATTCTGGCGGTCACCCGCCGGTCCAGCGGGAAAGTCAGAATGACCGCCGCGGTCATTTGACCGCGGTGCGGTCTTCTGGCGGTTCCCGCCAGGCGGGCGGCTTCCGCCGCCCGCGGGAGTCAAAATGACCCCCTGTGGCCTTGCACTCCCCAGGACATCTCTATGGGCATGGAGCCCCTTCCAGGAGCAGTGGCATTGTCCTATCTTCCGGCTGAGGTGTCTCCCCTCCCCGTTCTCCTGAGGTGCCTGTGTGTTTTCAACCTGATGCCCCTGCAGTGTTCTCTCCGTATTGAGGCAGGAGTCAAGTGTGGGCTTGGCCTATGTGATATGGCCCTGTGGCCCATGGACATTGTGAGTGGACAATGTACCGTCTTATGTACATATTGTATATATTGTAAATAATGTTTTTAAATTTGTGATGTATACCTGACTATTTCAAATATGACACTCATTGGACTCAATTCCTTTTGTCCTTACGTTCTTCCAGAGGGTTATGGGGTGTGTATGTACCCCACATGTGTTTGTTGGGGGTGAGGGTGGGTGTGGGGGTGTTGTGTGTTGCGTGTGTGTGTCACTCTCTTTTTCCTCCCCCCTCCCCTGTGTGTTATGTGCAGTACTCACCGTGGTCATCGCCGCCGACGTTCGTACTCCTGGTAGATGAGAAGGTACACCAACATCGGTAACACCTGTATTTCGGGCTCCATGGTGCCCTAGTTCTTCCTTGGGTGTCGAGAGGCGAGTGGTTTCCCTTCTGTGTACTGTTTCCGCCGTGCTTTTGATGGTGTTTGTACTGCCTTGGAAAAGCTGGCGAATGGGCGGGCTGTAATGTGGTGGGCGGTACATTGACTTCCGTCTGTCTGTTGGTGGTTACCACCGCGGTGTTTGTTGCTACCGCCGTGGCGGTCAGAGTGTTAAAGTGGCTGTCTGTGTTGGCGGTTTACGCTGCGGTTGTGATTCAATTTTTTTACGGCCAGCCTGTTGGGGGTATTACCGCCACTCTAACACAGACCGCCAGGCTTGTAATGAGGGCCTTAATCCTTAGAAAACAGTGAGAATGCTGTTGTGACACAAAGTACCTGGATAGTGTCAAAAATAAAGCTGCACGGGTGTGCGCGCATCAGAAAAGGGTTGTGATGCATCGATTCCTTACACACAAGTGAGGCCGTGCTTTGTTTCCTTCTCCGGTCTGGTCGGCGATATGTCATTTTTCTCCCTCACAAGAGAGCGATGCGTCAATTTCCGGACAGGGCACGCACAGTCTCGGGTTGATTTTGAAGCCCAGGAACGATGCGTGGAAAATCCGGTCGCATGGTATCAGATAACTGCGCTGCATGGGGTTTGCATCTCCCAGCCGCGATGCAGGTGGAGCATCGATTCTAGCCTCAAAGCTGGCAGCACATAGTTTTTCAGCTGCGTTGCGGAAGGTGTATCGAAAAATTCCCTGCACGGTGTTCTGTGAGTGGATTTTCAGATCTTGTCTGCCAACTTCACCTTTCAAGGGACCAGGGACTGGATAGGGCAATACTTGGCAGGGCAGGAGTCTCAGCAGAGAGTCCAGGTGCTGGCAGGGGAAGTCTTTGATGGCCCTGAAACTTCAACAACAGGAGACCAGCTTAGCTTAAGCCCTTGAATATTCTTCTCAAGCAGGAATTCACAACAAAGTCCAGGCTTTGTTCCCTTTCACAGACACAGCAGCAACTGCAGGATAGTCCAACAAAGCACATTCACAGGCAGGGGCAGCACTTCTCCTCAGCTCTTCTCCCTGGCAGACGTTCCTTTTGAATCCAGACGTGATCTGATTTTCAGGGGGGTTGGGTCCACTACTTATACCCCTTTCTGCCTTTGAAGTTGGCAAACTTCAAAGGAAAGTCTCTCTTGTTCGTGAGATCCTGCCTTGCCCAGGCCAGGCCTCATACATACACCAGGGGGTTGGAAACTGCATTGTGTGAGGGCAGGCACAGTCCTTTCAGGTGTGAGTGACTACTCCTCCCCTCCCTCTCAGCAAAGATGGCTTATCAGGATATGCAGGATACACCCCAGCTCCCTTTGTGTCACTGTCTAGAGTAGAGGTGCAAACAGCCCAACCGTCAATCTGCACAGACAGGGAATCCACAAACAGGCAGAGTAACAGAATGGTTTAAGCAAAAAAATGGCTACTTTCTAAAAGTGGCATTTTCAAACACACAATCTAAAAGCAACCTTTACCAAAAGATAGATTGTTTAAATTGTGAGCTTAGAGACTCTAAACTCCACATTTATATCTGTTCCCAAAGGGAATCTACACTTTAATAATACTTAAAGGCAGCCCCCATGTTAATCTATGCGAGAGATGAGCCTTGCACAGTGAAAACCCAATTTGGCAGTATTTCACTGTTAGTACATGTAAAACACACTAGTATATGTCCCACCTAAACATACACTGCAGCCTGCCCATGGGGCTACCTAGGGCCTGCCTTAGGGGTGCCTTACATGTTTGAAAAGGGAAGGTTTAGGCCTGGCAAGTGGGTACACTTGCCAAGTCAAATTGGCAGTTTAAAACTGCACACACAGACATTGCAGTGTCAGGTCTGAGCATGTTTAGAGGGCCACTCATGTGGGTGGCACAACCAGTGCTGCAGGACCACTAGTAGCTTTTGATGTACAGGCCCTAGGCACCTCTAGCGCACTTTATTAGAGACTTACAAGTAAATCAAATATGCCATTCATGGATAAACCAATCAACAATACAATTTACACAGAGAGTATATGCACTTTAGCACTGATTAGCAGTGGTAAAGTGCACAGAGTCCTAAAACCAACAAAAATAGGACAGAAAAAAAGGAGGAAGGAGACAGAAGGTTTAGGGATGACCCTGCAAAAAGGACCAGGTCCAACACGGACCTTTTGACTTGGCCATTGGAACACACCCTGATTGACTTGTGGGTGTGTGACTTGGTTGCCTGGCCAGGGAGCCTCCCTGCTCCTTCTTCATCAGACTGCCATCCCTCTGACGTATGGCCAGATAAGCCTGCCCGGGCAGAGCAGCATCAGAGTAGGCCCTAGGCTTCACAGACACCCTGAATGGCAGACTCTAGTGAGGATACCAAATCGACAGAACATGTACAGCAGCCCTGAGGCTCCTGAAGGCAAGTAAAGACTTACCTAATTTTGTGATCCTTCTTTTGAGTTTCTGTACAGCAAGTTTTGAGATGTGCTTGAAATGGCTGCTTCGCATTGGGGATTTTAACTTACTGCACATTTGGGTTTTGCATTTGTGTGAAAGCATTGCTTCCTCAAACAGTTACCCTTCCCTACCATGGTTATGGCCCTAGTCCTTCTTGGGCTCAGCTGTCTGCGTTTACTGTTGCCATGTGTTTTTCTAACCACCTGACCCCTGTTGCAGTGGTGCAGCGGTGGAGTGAATTCTCTGCGACTGACTGTAAGGCACATTTGGGTTTCCCTGGACTTGGTTTTGTGGCAGGTCTTCCCTAAACTTAGGCCCCTGGACACTCACTGAGCAGCTGATCATTAGTTACCTCCCATATACTGAAACCGGGCATAACGAAGGAGATACATGCCCACATTACGTTTGCTTAGTTGGTGGTCAGCAGGACCCTGTATTTGGGCCACATCTCAATGGCCTCCAAGCAAAGAACCACCTCCTCTTTAGGTTTCACATCATGGGGACCGTCCCGGCGGAACACAAGTTTGCGGGGCAGCTATAATCTCTTGCCCACCAGCCCCAGTGCATGAGCAATGATTGTGAGGACAGGTTTAATGAAGGCCATCAGGTCAGTGGGCGTTGCTCTTGTCAGCCAGTCTGTGCAGTGCGGGCGGGTTAAAGATTTTAGTCTTGATAGCGTAACCCCAGGGGTTGAGCAAGTCATTGTTCCATCTTCTGAGAAATGAATAGCCATGTTTAGTCTGGCCATAAAGGCCCTCATTATGAACACAGCAGGAATGCCGCACCACCGGCGGTGGCAGTAACTACCTCCAACAGGCTGGCGGTCTGGATCGCCAAATAAAGAAGCACATTAAAAACAGGCAGCCTGAAAAACACTAACCGCCAGCAGAGGAGTGTTGACGATGACGGAAGAGGCCACCCACAGGCCGAAGGAAAGGCCCTACCCGCCCAACAAATAATGAAGCACTAGACCGCCGTCAGTCCTGGGGCAGGACCCACCGTCACTCAAAGCCAGGCAGAAACGAACCAAATAAAAGGAAACAATCACCGGAGGCACACAGAACACTCCGAAGCAGACATGGGGAGAGAACTGGAAATCATGCCAGTGCTGCTCCTTGCCATATACCTCCACGACCATGCCTGCCGACGAAGACGACGACGGTAAGTACCACAACCTACAAAACAAAGGAAGAAAGGGTACAGTTGCATAGCCGCTCACAAGCCATACACACCTGAGCAAGAGGAAAGTACACACATGTGCACAACACCCCCCGACAATGAAACGATGAACCACGTATCCTGAGTGTGCCAACACCAACACTGGCCAAATCAAATCAAATCAAAAACATTTATAAAGCGCGCTACTCACCCGTGAGTGTCTCAAGGCGCTAGGGGGAGGGGGTTACTGCTGCTCGAAGAGCCAGGTCTTGAGTTGCCTCCGAATTGCGAGGTGGTCCTGGGTGGACCTGAGGTTCTTCATCTCGTGGGCCACCATGAGTCGTCCCAGGCAGACGGGGTGTTTCCGAGGATGAGGACTTCCGTTTTGTCTGAGTTCAGTTTCGGACGGCTGAGTTTCATCCATTCTGCGACGTCTTGAGGGACGCTGCAGATGATCTCGGTGGGGTCTGAGCGAAACGGTGGGAGGTAGACTCTTTGGGAGTGGTTGGAGAGGAAGGAGGAGATCCAGTCCAGGGCCTGTCCTTGGATACCGGTGGAGCGGAGGCGGGATATTAGGGTTCGGTGGCAGACGGTGTCGAAGGCAGCCGAGAGGTCGAGGAGGATGAGGGCGACTGTTTCTCCGTTGTCCATCAGAGTTCTGATGTCGTCTGTGACTGAGATGAGGGTGGTTTCTGTGCTGTGATTGGCTCGGAATCCGGACTGAGAGGAGTCGAGTAGGTTGTTGTCTTCGAGGAAGTTGGTAAGTTGCTTGTTGATGGTCTTCTCTATGAATTTGGAGAAGGTGGGTTGGTTGTCGCTGAGAGTGGAGAGAAGCTGTTCCGTGGGGATTTTGTTCCAATGTCTGCGGAACAGCTTCTCTCCACTCTCAGCGACAACCAACCCACCTTCTCCACCGACCCCAACGACGCAGCCCTCCTCCTCACGCATTGGATCACCAACTGCGCAGACAACCTCGCACCCCTCAGACGCACCCCTCAGACGCCTCCCAAGAAAGACCAACACCAGGAAACCTCAATGGTTCACAGACACCTTCAAGGAGGGTGGAGTGAGATGGATTGTGTGCGGAGGTGGCGAGTCTCACGTCGGAAGGTGAAGTGGACACATCTGTGGTCGGTCCAGTGTATTACGGAGGAGTCGCTGAAGGATACGTGGTTGCTGGCGGAGAAGATGGGGTCGAGCGTGTGTCCGGCGATGTGGGTGGGGGTGTTCACCAGTTCCTTGAGACCGAGGTTGGCGAGTTTGTCGAGCAGGGTGGTGGTGTTGGGGTCGTTGTTCTGTTCCAGGTGGAAGTTGAGGTCACAGAGGAGGATGTAGTCCGGTGAGGCAAGGGCGTGTGGGGAGATGAAGTCAGTGATAGAGTCGCTGAAGAGGGCGCGTGGTCCAGGGGGTCTGTAGATGAGAGTTCCTCTGAGGGTGGTCCTGGGGTCGCTGTGGATCTGGAAGTGCAGGTGTTCGGCGGAGAGGGGGGTGTCTTCGGTGGAGGTGGTGACGTTGATGGAGTCCTTGAAGACGATGGCGATTCCTCCACCGACATGGTTGGTGCGGTCTCTCCTGGAGATCTTGTAGCCGCCGGGGATGGCTATGGCGATGTCGGGGCCGAAGAGGCGTTCATCCAGGTCTCAGTGATGAAGGCGACGTCCGGTACGGTGGAGTCCAGGAGGTCCCATAGTTCAATGGCATGCTTGTGGACGGATCGTGCGTTGATCAGGATGCATTTGAGGTGGTTGTTGGCGCGAGGGCTGGCGGGAGGGGTGGTTACGCGGTGGAAGGCATGCTAAGGGTTCATGGGTGCGTTTAGGGTTGGCTTGGAAGCAGGTACGGGAGCGCCCCAGGTTGAGGGCGTTGAGGGTGTTGGGGTCGTAGCGGTGCTGAAGGGTTTGGGAGTGCTGGGGGCCAGGGGCCATGGCGCTGGGCGTGGTCCAGGCGCGGACGGGCGCAGACGGGCTTGCCTTTGGCGCGGCCGGACAGCGGCCGCCATAAGAGGGAGGAGGGGGGAGGAGGGGTCAGCTGGGGGCAGGGGGCGGGAGGGGGGCGACGAATGGGAGCAGGGGGGGCAGGGCCGAGCAGGAGGTGGCGGCGGGAAAGCGGAGGGTGGGGGGGTCAGGTAGAGGGGAGGGGAGAAAAGATAGGGGTGGGGGGATTACATTGGGGGAGGGGAGTCAGGAAGAACAGAAGAGAGAAGAGTCAAGAAGAAGAGTAAAGAAGAAGAGGAGAGAAGAGTCAAGAGAGAAGAGAGAAGAGTCAAGAAGAAGAGGAGAAGAGTCAAGAAGTAGAGGAGAAGAGTCAAGAAGAAGAAGAGTAAAAAAGAAGAGGAGAGAAGAGTCAAGAGAGAAGAGTCAGGCAGAAGAGGAGAGACCTGAGAAGCAGAGGGGAAGCGTCCAGAAGATGAGGAGAGTCCACAGAGGAAGAAAAGGAACATGCAGAAAAAATACAGAAGAGGAGAAGAACACGCAGGTCGGGGTGCAGAGAAGAACACAGATGAAGAACGAAGACAGAACACGCAGGTCGGGGTGCAGAGGAGAAAGAAGAACACAGATGAAGAACACAGATGAAGAAAGAAGAAAGAACACGCAGGTCAGGGTGCAGAGGAGAAAGAAGAACACAGATGAAGTAAGAAGAAAAGAACACGTAGGTCGGGGTGCAGAGGAGAAAGAAGAAAACAGATGAAGAACACAGATGAAGAAAGAAGAAAGAACACGCAGGTCGGGGTGCAGAGGAGAAAGAAGAACACAGATGAAGAGCAAAGCAGGAAGAGAATGCGGTGAGGAAGAGGAGAAATGAAGAACACAGATGAAGAACACAGATGAAGAAAGAAGAAAGAACACGCAGGTCGGGGTGCAGAGGAGAAAGAAGAACACAGATGAAGAGCAAAGCAGCAAGAGAACGCGGTGAGGAAGAGGAGAAATGAAGAACACAGATGAAGAACACAGATGAAGAAAGAAGAAAGAACACGCAGGTCGGGGTGCAGAGGAGAAAGAAGAACACAGATAAAGAACAAAGCAGGAAGAGAACGCGGTGAGGAAGAGGAGAAATGAAGAACACAGGTGAAGAACACAGATGAAGAAAGAAGAAAGAACACGCAGGTCGGGGTGCAGAGGAGAAAGAAGAACACAGATGAAGAACACAGATGAAGAAAGAAGAGAGTGTAGTGTGGTTAGTTTTACGTATATTTTGCGCATTAGCTTCAGGCTTTAGGCCTTTGTGCACTTTGCCCTAAATGTATTTTATTCATTTGCTGACAGCTTAGAGCCTCTGTGCACTTTGCTTTAAATGCTTTTTATTAGGCTTCGTACTGTTATTTTACAAAATAGCCAGTTCTACGGTATTGTTTTTTATTCATATCACACTGTTTTGCCTACTTCAGCACTGAAGTTCACTCTGTGCTTCGGTCAAGGATACAGTCTGGTACATTGCCGATAGACGTGGTAGGAGTTTAGATTTGGCATTCCTGCGTAGGGACATTTTGTGATCACGATGACATGTTAGTTATAAAATCACTTCCTTGTCCCAATACATGCAAGAGGGAGATTCCGACCAGGGAACCACAACTAGACGCTGACTGCCTCGTTGCAGATGCTGAACCAGATCACAGGCCTTTGCTCAGGTATGAGGGCGTATGTTCCCTAGTGATTCAGAAAGGCAAGCTAGAAGCTTAACATGCTGTGCTCTAAATAGAACAAGCAGAGGGAGAGTAGAAATTGTTAGGAATTATGATAGCTTTATTCTTATGTTTTACTCTCCTGGTGACTATCTCAATCCTACTATGTTGTATTGTTCTGGTTATTGAGGCTCACGCCTTATTTTCTAAAATACAGTCATTTTATTAAAACATTATATAAAACTTATACTGTCTTTTGTCATTTGTATATGAGACCATATTGTAAATGAGAGAGTTGGTTTGGATCTGAGTGACCACGACTTCCCTGAGAAGTTCCAAAGATGTCATGCGCTCGGCTGCCCAATCATCTCTTCCCCATGGGAGAAATGAGGCACTGCTAGTTAGCCGGAGCAACAACCGGATTTAGGGTGACAGAGTTCCTTACACGTGGGTCAGACTCAGTCCCCCACACCGTTATCGATCCTGCTGCCTAGAAATCCAGTAGTCTCATTTAGGATAATGAGAGCCCACGCGACATGGCGCCGCCAACAATTGGTCTGGCTCTAATGTTTAGGTCCGACTGACTCTCTCGGTCTCTTATATATTTTGACTCCTCGGTTCCGTATGCGGAGACGTCCGTGGGGCTGAGGGTTTCTGCCACCACAGGTTAGGTACATCCTATTGCTTAGTGGTTGGTTGTTCAAGCTTGAACTTTGAAAGGAAAGACCCCGATATTGGTGTGCCTTCTCTGTCCTAGAGATATTTTTTGTTATACAAATGGCGAATCCAGTTGTAGTGAATATACCGCTTAATATGCGAGTTCCGCTCACGGGTCATCTGATTGCACATGGACTGACAGTCCAGGGGGGTCCGGTCACTTTTGTGGTAGACGCCCATGCAGCCTATGGAACAGAACTTTTTTATTCTTGGGTCGTATTTCCAGCAGCTGATGGGGGTACAAATACTTTTCACGAATATACTGTTGCGAATGTCCCTGGACAATACAGGGCTTATGCATACTTAGAAATTCCTTTATCTTATCAAGAACACCATAATTGGCTTGATGGCGCCCTCCCATACTCAGTAACACCAGTAAGGTTAGGTCCGTTGAGTAATGATGGTCCGACCTGGCCTTTATTGGCTACATATACACCATATCCTGGAGTGGCAAATGTGGCAGTGGCTGAAGTGCGTCGTTTATATATGGAATTAACTGCAACGTACAGACGACTAGTTCAGTTTGTGATGCAGACATTAAATACTAATGCAGCACGTGCTGCTCCAGCACACCCACAAGCGGTGGTACCGGGAATCAATCCGGCCACTGTACACTCAGTTATGGGTAAGGTACCGGCTAAACGTGAGGAGACTCCATTTTGGCTGGCGAAAAAAATTAATACGCTGGAAGCAGTATTTCCCCATACGGGACCTCAGGATAAGCATAGAATTTTGACGATGTGTTTGCCGTATGGGATGGTTCCTACGGTGGACCTTTGTAATACTTGGGGCACGGTGTTTGCCGCACTCTACACTACAGCACACGGTACACCGACTTTGGCTAATTTGCCGGAGGTGCTTGAACAAATTCAGGATGAATATGGGGCTGCCCCTGCCTTGGATTTAGGCATGCAATTGATGGGTAATTTTATGCAGTTTCTTCTATTATTTTGAGTAATCTCAAGGGGGAGGCTGTAGCACAAGCAGTGCGAATGCGTCTTCGGGACGTTCCGCAGATTAATCAGGAGCGGGAACTTCCGAGAATAATAGCAGAAACTTATTCTAGTATTGGTCGTGATAGCCTGGGGGCTCGACCACAGAAACCACAATTGCAGGGTAAAAATAATAAGGATAATGCTAAGCAACAGCAACCTGAGGGTGCAAAAAAGCACTGGGAAAAGAAACAGCAAACACCTTAAAAAGATGGGGGACAGTCTCCGCAACCGGAGACCCCGCAGAATAGGTATAATCTCAGAAATAGAGATAATTTGAAGACGCCTGATAGATATCAATATACTGATACACGCCAATCTCGTTCCTTTCAGGACTCCTCTGAGAAGAGAAGTGAGAGAGGTGGGCGGTCAGAGCGGAGGACAGAGTACGTGAAACCAAGACAGGATTCACAACGCTAGGCGGAGGTTTCTATTAAACAAGAAGAGAAACCGCTGCAACAAAAACAGCAATTTAAAAAGAAAAAAGTGGCAGCGGTCTCTGTTAGACATGCCGCTCAAGAAGAGAGTTCTCTTGACGAACAAGACATGGGCGTTAGCACTGTTAGACAGCGCGGCAGAGGTCACAATAGTTCGCCGGAGTCTTCTAGAGCATCTGGAGGTGAAAGCAACTGATGACTTCATACAAGTCGAGACGGCGGATATGCGAGTCTCTGATCCTGATCGAGTATATCTAGTAACTCTACGATTAGAAGGGGACATTGACCGCATTGTACACACCATCTTTTGGGACCATGTGGTAAAATCATATGGGCCCATATTTATACTTTTTTAGCGCCACATTTGCGTCATTTTGTGACGCAAAGCGGCGCACACTTCCAAAATACAATTGTATTTTGTAAGTGTGCACCGCTTTTGCGTCAAAAAGCGGCACAAATGCGGCGCTAAACAAGTATAAATATGGGCCATGATGTCCTGTTGGCCGAACAAGATTGGCCACCTGACTTTGTTCGCGACTGTCCGGTTGGGGAGGAGATTATTACGCCATCCTTTTCACCACTTGTTCCGAGAGAACTAGCGGAGTCCTACAGTAAATCATGGGCTCTAGCACAAGCCCCCGCCCTATATAGAAATAATGTGGGGTGGGATAAACAATCACCTTATCATGTCATTCCAACAAAGGGCGAACCTCAGCCACAACCGCAATATCCTATTAAATTTGAAGCAAGGGCATCGGTTAGGAAAATTCTTACACAATTGGAGTACCAAGGTGTGATTGAGCCTTGTGTCTCGCCGATGAATAATCCCTTATTTCCGGTTGCTAAACCGGACCATTCCTATTGGATAGTGGTGGATTACAGACATTTGAATAGTCATACACGCACATATGCAATACAGAATTCACATAGCGCTGCGCTTATGAATAATATAGTGCGTAAAAAATACAAAACAACATTGGATATCTCGAATGGATTTTTCTGCCAGAATATAGCGCCCGAAAGTCGGGACTATACCAGTTTCAGTGCGTTTGGCTCTCAGAAACTTTTTTGTCGTTTACCTCAGGGGTATAAGTATAGCCCAGGACTGTTTTTGGCTCGTGTGACTGAACTTCTACACGAGTTGGACCCTGAGGCGTTATCATATGTTGATGACATATATTTAACGGACGATGAGATTCTACAACATCTCAGACGCGTATCGCGCATTGTTGTGGGATTTGCTGATATTGGCTATAAGTTTAATTTTAAGAAGTCAAAGATTGCCTTCCTCAGTGTTATTTTCCTGGGATATGAGTTATCGAGTGAGGGCAGGAGCATGGCACCACATTTTTTGGAGAAATGTGCTTTATTGCAGCCTCCTAATACGGTTCGGAAGCTTCAGTCATTATTGGGGTTTCTGAATTTTGGCAGAACTTACATTCCTGATTATGCTACACGTATAAAACCTTTATATGAACTGATTCGCCCGAATTTTTCAAGTAGATTTTGGACGATTGAGCATACACACATACTGCGAGAGTTGCAGAATGATCTCTTAGCGGTTAAACACTTACACACACGGGACAATAAAACACATTTGGTCATCAGGGTGATTCCTGGGGCTCTTGGATTTACGTATGTCACCTTTAATGAAGGGGAGACAGTCCCGATAGCATACAAGTCCCACTTGTATTCTGCTGCAGAACAACGTTTTGCACAGACTGAGAAAATTCTCACTGCAGTACAGATGGCTGTGATCAAAGAAAGACCGCTTGCCCAGGGCCAACGCATCATTGTCGTTTCCCCGATTCCAGCCTTAGAGGCTGTTACAAAAGCGAGTGTTCCTAATTCGAAAGCTTTACACCCGCGGTGGATACAATGGGCTACGTCTTTGACAGCCGCTGATGTGGATTACATATTTGACCCTAAGCTGCGGACTCAAGAATTTCTTCAATATGAAATAGAGTACCCAGTTCCTGCTGGCACATTGCCTATTGACCAATATGAAGTGGTCATGTATACCGATGGCTCTGCGCAACCAGCGGTTGGGACTAAACAACAGTATTCTGCTGCATGTGCGGTGGTGAGCGGGACTATGGAGGGGGAAGTCTTCTGCCCCCGACATACTTATACTAAAACCTTGGGAGATTGCACGGCGCAGCTGGCTGAGCTCAAAGCTCTTTTGTTAGCATTGGAGCATGCAGAGCCGGCGATATTGACCTTGCTGGTCTGTGACTCCTACTACTGTGTGCAATCTTTCAATGAATATCTGCACTATTGGAAAATGAATGGGTTCAGAGATTCTAAAGGCAACACCATTAAACATAAATTGTTGTGGGGTAAGGTTGCGGGTCTGAAAGAAACGCTTCCTAAAGTCCATGTTGTACATACACTTGGACACCAGCGCGTTGGAATACACGTTGCTGGGAATACTTTGGCTGATGAAGCTGCAAAGTCGGCAGTGGCTGTCGCCACTGTAGCCGCAGTGACTCGTTCGAGTTCCAAACCAGACACAGAGATTTCGGCTGCCATAAAGGCTACGGCTGATGGCACGCCGTTCCCTAAAGGATTTCCTTCTAAATATAGTTACTGCTTGAGTGGTGCGCTAAATGCTGTTGTTAATATTCCTGGCATTGGTGTACGTGAATTACCAAATAAAGTTGAGAGACCTCGATTAATTTCTGCAGCACATGAAGGGGTGGCATCTGCACATGCTGGTGTGGCTGCCACAATTTCACTTTTGCAGGCCCGTTACTGGTGGCCAGGTCTCTATAAGGAGACAAAGCAGTATGTCCTTTGTTGTGACGTCTGTCAACAAATTAAAGCGTCGTCGGCTAGACGCCCGCAGCAGACGCCCTTTCTGATTTCAAACAGACCATTACAGTGTGTGTACTTGGACCATTGTGGTCCACTGACACCAGATAGTGCATACAAATACATATTGGTTGCTGTAGATTCGTGCTCCAGATTTGTGTGGGTCTGGCCACAGCGCTCGGCTGACGCTCGGACTGTTATTAAAGATTTGCGTATCTTTGTCGATACATTTGCAGTTGCGGCTTTTCATTCGGACCAGGGCCCTGCTTTTGCCTCTAAGGCATTCAGGGACACCATGGCTTCGTTGGGGGTCCAGCTCCAATTCTCATCTCCATTTCATCCCGAGGGAAATTCTGTTGTGGAGCGTTTAAATCGTGATTTAAAGCAATCCTTAACGGCCAGGGTTATAGGTACGGGTCGTAGTTGGCTAGCCCACCTGTATGGAGTACAGAGAGCACTTAATAACTTGCCTAGAAGGTCACTGGGGGGTCGTACTTCATATGAGTGCCTGTTTGGAACACAAATGTATGTTCCTGATCTAGATGGTCCTGGTGTGGAGGCGGCAGATACGCCCTTTGACATAAATGATCGTGTCACTGTTTTGCAGGATTTACAACAATTCCGTGAAGATAACTCTTCTGCAAGTGCTGCCTCCTCAGGAATTAAGGATGAGCCAGTAACACCTACTGGTTGGATACCCAGGATTGGGGATCTAGTGCGTGAAAAGGTCGCAGTAAAGAAAGAATTTGGTCCTTCTTATCGAGCACCTGTCCCGGTGTTAGTGGTGAGCGGCACGAGAACTGTGATATTACCGCCGCTGCAAGGGGCCAAAGGAAATCGTTTTGTTTCCATTGATAATGTCAAGTTACTACATGTGGCCGATTCTGCACAGCAGACCAAGAGGGACACCCAGTAGTTCCGGCATCCCTCTCACTACTGGGGAAGAAGTCCCGCTGCAGGTGATTTGCACCAACGCTGTTTCCTCTCCGAGCTTGGGGAGGGTGGAAGATGATCTTGCGATTGTTCCACAGTCAACGATTAATATGGAATCTTTTGATCAAGTTGCTGTACGTTCTACTGATGTTTCTGAACATGTGATTTATAGCGTGCCTAGGAGAGAGCCTCCATCTGCTTCTTTGTTCACGGTTGCACCTTTTGCGAGAACTACCTCTGGCTGCTTCAACAACGCGGATGCGGCTGTATCCAGCTCTTCGTCATCGCTGTCTTCTGTCCGAGGTCCACGTAAGCTACTGGGTTGGCTTAAACGTACATATTTTGTTATTCCTTGGAACTATTTGTGGCTATTTATGGCTGTAATGACTCTTTTTTTATGGTTGGGATTTGTGGTTACTTTTTTTCTCGTAATACATGGTCATTTTCTTCCTGATCGATCAGACATTGAGCACGTGGAGACTGTGTTGAGACCACATTTTTCGTCTCATATGGTTCGAAGAGACTTGTCCAATGTGAACATTTCTGCAATACCAATTCCGGATGGGATTGTGTGGGATAAAGTAATGTTTGATATATATGGTCCCACTGAATTGATTCAAATACCTTATGTCCTCAAGTTATCAATGAATGATATTGTTATACCAGGCATTGTTTCTGATGATTGGGATGTGAAGACAGTAGATTCTATGCTGAAGGATTTGCAATATTATACTGTCTATGACGATGAGGATGCTTACCAATTTAGAGATAATCATGGTGACATGTTTTGCTACAACTATTATGGACACCACTTCATTCACAAAGCTAGTAGCCCTAAGTCCATATTTAATTATGTGCAATGGGAACATTGCTCGACTCCTCCACAAGGGAGTTCGAAAACATATAATGATAAATTTGCATATTTTTCTGGGCATGATCAGCGGAATGCTAAGTCTTACTATTTTAAAGTTGCACCGTATTCTAATAAGCAAATTTTATTGACCGATACTAAATTGCTACATTCAAATTCGTTTGTATCTCAACTTTCGGTCGAGGGATATGAATACTGGTTGAAGACTGTTGATTTGAAAAGTGTTTGGGGTACGAAAAATTGGCAGATGCAAGGCAGGGATACATTATTTAGAGCGTGCATTATCCCTGTGAAATGATTTTCCTCAATGACACAGTACAACAGACTAGTTGTTTGGGCTTGGCGTCGATTAGAGAGTTGACTTTGCCTAGTATACCTGTCCCTTCCAAATTAAATAATTGGCAGCACTATGTTAATGCTACTTTTCGTGAATTTACGCATTGGGTCCAGAATGGTACGCTTAACGCTTCATCGTTACATCCGGGCGGGTGGTTATTGTGGCCTGTAGACACTAATCAGTGTCATCAACATTTTGTCACCTCTTCAGGGGGGTTCAGGACTAGTAGGGCAGACCCTCGTTACATTTCACCAGAACATGCTGATATAATAACTACATACAGCGTGGGGAAGCTTTGTCAACAATGGTTGAAGTACTCCACTCTGGATGCGGTTAAGTCACATCTCAAGTTACTGTCTAATGGTACTGATTTACAAGATTTCTTATCAGGTCCCAAGGTGCTGCGGAGGAAAAGGTTCTTATACGAAGTATATAATGAGTTTTGGAAACTTTCCCAACAGGAGGCTGCAGCCCGATTAAGACAGATTGATCAGGAAAATCTGCTGCAGACTTTGTCTGTTGTTGATAATGGCATGCATACCCTTTCTGACCGTGTTTACATGATTGACAGCATTGTTTCTTCTGCTATTGACATTATAAAATCAGACATGTCTTCTTTATATCATGGGCAGAGTCAGACACGATCTATCATGCAGCTGGGTTGGACTCTTCAGATCTTGAAGGCGGGTCGCGTTCCATGGCAGCACATTCGTGCCAGAGAGATCTTTATCTCCTTTAATTTAACTCGTCAACAACAATTGATGGCTAAGAAGGAAGCGACGTATGTTATGTTAAATATTGAAAAATTGGAGAAACTGCCTTTCACGGTGGCTGAGATTCCGTCAGCTGAGTGGTTGATTCATGGGGTTATTAATTTGCCTATCTCCACTCTGCAATTTACTTCTTGTTTGAAGCACATTCCGGTGGGTAGATATGAACCATTGGGTGACGGTTACATACACGAGGTGTGGGAGCTTCCCTTTCAGTACAGATGTGTTAATGGTTTGAGGGAGGTTTTTCTTAGCGGTAGCGAATGCGAAGCTTCTGTCAGCCATTCCATGGTTTGTAAACAGCTGTCCTTGCACGGAGCGTGTAATGCTTCGATTGCTAACTTAGCTTGTTATCTGAAGGGAGTTCCAGTCCCGGTAATTAAAAACACTTTCCAGGTGCTTTCTAATGGCAGTTACATTGTTCTTAACAGCGAACGCTGCTGTGGCATGCGTGCCGGAATAGTTTATGTTGTTGTCGTCAACAAGGCCGTTACGTGAAGCGGGAATGTGTTGTTTCCCCCAACTGTAATTAGGGAGGTAGCGGACATCTGGCCTCATATTGCTACTTCCAAGGTTGATTTCGACAAGTTGAGTAGGCTGAAAGCTTTATTGTTTCAAAAGCATGTGGCCCTTACATCTGCTAGCGAGACCTACGCACTTCAAGTGGCAAGGTCATCGGCGGAGATACAGTCCCTTTTGAATACTAACTTTCCAAGTCACTTCGGTGAACTTGTGGGACGTATATTTAATGCATCCAGCACTGCTGGTATTGCTCATTTTTTAAAAGCCGTTGGTGTTGGTTTCGCTCACACCTTCTCTTCCATATTCGGTTTGATACCTTCGGCAATACACTCTATTTTCGGAAGCATTTTTGGGGGTTTCCCGATTACTTTGGCTTTATTGGCTGGAGTTTTGCTATTGTTGCTATTTTTTCGCAATGGCTGTCCCGCCACGACGAGATCCTATTTTGCTGCTCCCGTCAGCGCAGCTGTGTCGTGAACGCATGATGCAGTGTTTTGGAGCTACACTCCTGGGTCATTTGGAGTGTGACTGGTCTCTGTCATTCAGACCGGTTTTGGATTGTGTACAGCCCGTGTTTCGGTGCCTTTGGTGCTCGTTTGAACATGCACTGGCTTTCTGTCTCTCGCTGCAGCGCTCTCCAGTGGTCGATCCTGATCTGTTGATGTTCCCGATTAGGGCTAATTCCCAGACTTGTGCACTACGGTTGCGTTTGCTTCGTGAGGCGGATTATGAGATTCCCTTCCTGGAGGAAGATGGTATTGTCTCTTTCCTTGGCCCTGCACGGGGTGCCGCCCTGAGTGATTTTGGGGCTTTGGAACACACCTGCTCCATGGTACTTTGTGGCGTGGATCTTCCGATCTTAACATATCTCGAAGTGGAGGAGCTCCTACGTTCTATTGCTTCTGTCTGACTATTGGATTTTTTTCCCTTCCGACTAAATTGACACTATATTGAATTTCGCTCTATGGTCACATGTTTCCTAAATTTATGACTTTGTTGTCTTCTCATCTTGTCGAAATATAGGCCCTCATTCCGACCCTGGCGGTTTCAAACCGCCAGGGTGGAGGACCGCGGGAGCACCGCCGACAGGCCGGCGGTGCTCCAATGGGCATTCCGACCGCGGCAGTAAAGCCGCGGTCGGACCGGCAACACTGGCGGTCTCCCGCCAGTGTACCGCCGCCCATAGGAATCCTCCAAGGCGGCGTAGCTAGCTGTGCCGCCGAGGGGATTCCGACCCTCCCTACCGCCATCCAGTTCCCGGCGGTTCTCCCGCCGGGAACCGGATGGCTGTAGGGGGGGTCGCGGGGCCCCTGGGGGCCCCTGCAGTGCCCATGCCACTGGCATGGGCACTGCAGGGGCCCCCGTAAGAGGGCCCCTAAATGTATTTCACTGTCTGCTTCGCAGACAGTGAAATACGCGACGGGTGCAACTGCACCCGTCGCACAGCTTCCACTCCGCCGGCTCGATTCCGAGCCGGCTTCATCGTGAAAGCCTCTTTCCCGCTGGGCTGGCGGGCGGCCTGAAGGCGGCCGCCCGCCAGCCCAGCGGGAAAGTCAGAATCACCGGCGCGGTCTTTCGACCGCGGAACGGTATTCTGGCGGCCCCCGACAGGCCGGCGGCGACCGCCGCCGGCCAATGTCGGAATGAGGGCCATAGTGTTTATATTTGGGGCATATTTTTATATTATTGGAACCACTTGCTACCGACAAGGGGAGGGTGTAGTGTGGTTAGTTTTACGTATATTTTGCGCATTAGCTTCAGGCTTTAGGCCTTTGTGCACTTTGCCCTAAATGTATTTTATTCATTTGCTGACAGCTTAGAGCCTCTGTGCACTTTGCTCTAAATGCTTTTTATTAGGCTTCGTACTGTTATTTTACAAAATAGCCAGCTCTACGGTATTGTTTTTTATTCATATCACACTGTTTTGCCTACTTCAGCACTGAAGTTCACTCTGTGCTTCGGTCAAGGATACAGTCTGGTACATTGCCGATAGACGTGGTAGGAGTTTAGATTTGGCATTCCTGCGTAGGGACATTTTGTGATCACGATGACATGTTAGTTATAAAATCACTTCCTTGTCCCAATACATGCAAGAGGGAGATTCCGATCAGGGAACCACAACTAGACGCTGACTGCCTCGTTGCAGATGCTAAACCAGATCACAGGCCTTTGCTCAGGTATGAGGGCGTATGTTCCCTAGTGATTCAGAAAGGCAAGCTAGAAGCTTAACATGCTGTGCTCTAAATAGAACAAGCAGAGGGAGAGTAGAAATTGTTAGGAATTATGATAGCTTTATTCTTATGTTTTACTCTCCTGGTGACTATCTCAATCCTACTATGTTGTATTGTTCTGGTTATTGCGGCTCACGCCTTATTTTCTAAAATACAGTTGTTTTATTAAAACATTATATAAAACTTATTCTGTCTTTTGTCATTTGTATATGAGACCATATTGTAAATGAGAGAGTTGGTTTGGATCTGAGTGACCACGACTTCCCTGAGAAGTTCCAAAGATGTCATGCACTCGGCTGCCCAATCATCTCTTCCCCATGGGAGAAATGAGGCAATGCTAGTTAGCCGGAGCAACAACCGGATTTATGGTGACAGAGTTTCTTACACGTGGGTCAGACTCAGTCCCCCACACCGTTATCGATCCTGCTGCCTAGAAATCCAGTAGTCTCATTTAGGATAATGAGAGCCCACGCGACAAGAGAACACACAGCGAGTGGGCAGCAGAAGAGGAGCAGAGAGCGAAGGGAAATGGACAGCAGAGGTACGGAGAGAGGTTGGAGGAGAGAGCGGAAGGCAGAAGTACAGGAAAAGGAGAGGTGAGTAGCGCGGGTCTGGGCGAGGGCTGGGCGAGGGGCTGGGTGGGGGGAGTACTTACTGTTTTAGCAGGTCTTGCTGGGAGGTGTCAGGAGCCTGGGCTGGTGGAGCTGCAGCGGCAGGGGGAGCGACCTACCCTCGGGTCAAGGGTCGCTGACTCTGCCGCGCAGCGGCCGCCATAAGAGGGAGGAGGGGGGGAGGAGGGGTCAGCTAGGGGCGGGGGCGGGAGGGGGGCGACGAATGGGAGCAGGGGGGGCGGGGCCGAGCAGGAGGTGGCGGCGGGAAAGCGGAGGGTGGGGGGTCAGGTAGAGGGGAGGGGAGAAAAGATAGGGGAGGGGGGATTACAGTGAGGGAGGGGAGTCAGGAAGAACAGAAGAGAGAAGAGTCAAGAAGAAGAGTAAAGAAGAAGAGGAGAGAAGAGTCAAGAGAGAAGAGAGAAGAGTCAAGAAGAAGAGGAGAAGAGTCAAGAAGTAGAGGAGAAGAGTCAAGAAGAAGAAGAGTAAAGAAGAAGAGGAGAGAAGAGTCAAGAGAGAAGAGAGAAGAGTCAGGCAGAAGAGGAGAGACCTGAGAAGCAGAGGGGAAGCGTCCAGAAGATGAGGAGAGGCCACAGAGAAAGAAAAGGAACACGCAGAAAAAATACAGAAGAGGAGAAGAACACGCAGGTCGGGGTGCAGAGAAGAACACAGATGAAGAACGAAGAAAGAACAAGCAGGTCGGGGTGCAGAGGAGAAAGGACACAGATGAAGAACACAGATGAAGAAAGAAGAAAGAACACGCAGGTCGGGGTGCAGAGGAGAAAGAAGAACACAGATGAAGAAAGAAGAAAAGAACACGCAGGTCGGGCCACACAAACTTTATTTCAGCCCCTGTAACAGATTGTCCAAATGAGGCCATTGGCCAGTCCAAATCAAAAAGGCTGATGCGCCCAAATAGCCTGAACTTGACTCCTACATGTGCACTTGGTACTTCACCATAAAGGGGCATCAATGGGACGGGCACCTGAGGGAACAGGAGCAGCGGTGGTGGGGGTGCGGACTTACGTCTGGGAGGGGGGTTTGAGCTTCCGTTCAGGGGTTGGAGGGGGTTTGGGTTTAGCCTTGGAAGGTGGTGGAGCAGTCTTTGACCGGGGGTGGCAGATGGAGCAGGGCCACGGGGCCTCTTGCTCCCTGGGGAAGGGGCACAGGAATGGGAAAGGGGGACGGGGTGGACTTGGACGTGGAAAGGAGTGGACAGGGCAAGAAGGTGAGCACTTTAGGGATGAGACTGGGTGGGCCAGTAGGTTCAAAAAGGTCTAGACAGGACAGGAAGAGTTTTTTAGGGGCAGTTGGGGTGGACCTGGAGGAAGGTGTGGGAGTGGAGGTAGACGGAGTGGCTGTGAGAGGTGTAGGTGTGCGTGACATGGATGCAGGTGCCTGTACAGTATGCTGAGGTGTGGTGGATGTATGTTGGATGTGTGTCTGGGGAGTGTAATTGGAGGAGGGGGTAGACACAGTGGGACAAGACAGGCTGCCAGTGTAAATGGATGTTGTCTGGGTGTCTGCACTTTTGGTGAGTGTGCTGCAAGTGTTCCTCAAAGTCGTTGTGGTGAGTACAGGTGTGGTGTCTGGGGTGCATGGCTGGATGTCTGATGTTGTGGTGACTGCAAGAACTGGGCCAGAACAGTGGATGAGGGGACAGTGAATGTAAGTGTGCATGTAGAGGTGACGGACAGGTAGGAGGGACAGGTGGACACACTGGGGGAAGTGGATGTTGTTGTGTGTGCCTTTGTATGTTGGCTGTGTGTATGCCTGTGGTGGGAGGTGTGGTGTTTGTGTTTCTCTGTATGTTTTTGTGTGTGTTGAGGTGTGTCCATGGCTGTCTGAATGTGTGCTTGGGATGGGTGAAGGGAGTGGGGTGCTGGAAGGGGTAAAGGTGGTTGGAGGGGGGACGGAAAGACCAGGGACACTGGCTGCCATCAAAGAGGAGGCCAGAGCCTGAAAAGATCTCTGTAGGCCAGACATGGCACCGTGAATGCCTTCCAGGTATGCATTGCACTGTTGCATCTGGGATTCTAGCCCCTGGATGGCATTTACGATGGTTGTCTGCCCTACAGAGATGTTCCTCAGGAGGTCAATATCCTCCTCCGTGAGGGCAGCAGGACTGACTTGGCCCGATGATGAGGTGCCTGGGGCGAAGGAGATGCCCACCCTTCTGGGTGAGTGGATATGGGCAACTGGGTGTGGGCACAACTGGGAGGGCGGTGATGGTATGGGGGTGGCGGAAGATGTCAAAGAATGGGTGGGCCCACTAGGGTCCGCCACCACCAGGGAACTCCCATCGTAGGAGGTATCAGAGTCACTACCTCCAGTGGTAGTTGCCTCCCCCGTGGTACTCCCCTCGCCCTCCACCCCATTGGTCCCCTTGGCGTCGGTAGACCCTGTCTCCTTGGAACTGTGGGCTGCTGCACCCCCACTCACCAGTGCCACTGCTCCCTCGCCAGATGATGCTGATGTACACAGACAACACAAGGGTACAGGGGTGGGGATACAAAACAAGAGAGAAAAATATTAACATCTGAATGGAAGTACATATTTGGTTCACTCATACTCCCACCCAGCTAATACACCAACATGCAGCACCTACAAGCATAGTCATGCCTATGCCCCTGACTAGTGTCCACAACCCTAGTATACAACCATCTCCCACATTACAGAAGGACTTGAGGAACTGCAGACCTTCCCCTTATCATTTCATTGCCCATGGTGGCCATATTGCTATAAGACACCAGTCAGACTCCCTGGCACTAGACAGCATACATACTACAGCACCCTCAGACATCCATCAAGGAGGCATAAATTGTTCTCTGTACTCGCCCCCTGGTGTCTGCTGTGCAGCCTTCAAGTGCCCATCCAAGTCTGGATATGCCACCGCCAGAATGCAGCGCATTAAGGGAGTCAGGGCCCGACGGGCACCCCTTCCTCGTTGAGAGGATTTCCCCAGCTGGGCCTCGCAGGTCTTCCTGGCCCAGCGCCGCAGATCCTCCCACCGCTTCCTGCAGTGGGTGTTCCATTGGTTATAGGCCCCCAGGGTGTGCACCTCCCTGGTGATGGCCTGCCAGAGTCCCCTCTTCTGATGGGTGCTGACCTGTAGGGGACACACAGAAGAGAAAAACAGAGGTCAGACGATGCCCATTTGATACCGCTGGCTAAACGTCCCCTATGGGACGGACACTGTACAACATCATTCCACCATCTCACTCACGCTGATTGTCAAAAATTCAACACCTGTGCAGTGACAAGTCGTGCACACATGCATACAGGCATCCACCACCATCACACACATCCATGCACCCCATCCGTCCACGCACCTGCACCTCTGGTCGCCCATATAACTTGGCATACAGGGGTAGGACCCCGTCCACCGTGGTGAAGGCCGGGGCCCTTTCCCCTGTCACTAGTGCAATTTGGGAAACCAGAGACAGGACACAGCAGCACACTCAGTGGAGTACTTGCATGCACAGAATCCAGGACTCAAGTGAACCTGGGGTGCAAAATGGTGTACGGTCCACAGCGGTGTGCACCGTCACCACTGGCGGCGATCATGCTAGGCCCATATTTCCCATTGACATCTATGTTAACCAAAGAATGGGTGCACGACGGTGAACACCGCCTTACGCCATTGCAACAACCGCTAGCGGAATGAGGTCACTTCCACTGCCACAAATCAGGATGACAGGGGGCTGCCATTTTGCAAGTACTACGCAGATATATTTAGGTCATGGGCCCCATGCAGGCCCTATGGACCCCAGCCCTCATTCTAGTACACAATTTACAATTTACTCACCACAACAGTCCAGATTTATCAGTTAAGACATGTCACTCCAGTTGTACATCCTTCACTGCTTATCTGTAACCCACATATTGGACACCAATGTTTAATACACAACAGGTTGTGCAAATGAATTTGTGTCCCTCACAAGTGTTCTCTACTCCTCCTAGGTATAGACCCCTGTGGCGAGGGAGGGCCCCATCTGTGTACAGACCTCTTGTTGATTTGGAGACCATGGTGGAACGTCGCATCATTATCAATTACAGACTCACTTGTGCTACTATCCATGAACTTTGTGCATTACTGGATCCTGTACTGAGATCAGGAAATCGGAATCAGCATGCCATCCCTACTGAAATGCAGGTGCTCTCTGTACTCCATTTCCTGGCCACAGGCTCTTTTCAGGTGACAATGGGCATGGGTGCAGAGTTTTCACAGCCAATGTTTTGCCTTATCCTGTCCAGATTTCTGGATGCATTTGTACAACACCTGCAGACATATGTGAAGTTTCCCCAAAGTGCTGACCTACCTGCCATCAAGTCAGATTCTTATGCCTTTGCCAACATTCCCCATGTAATAGGTGCCTTCGATGGCACCCACATAGCTCTCATCCCCCAAGAGTAAGTGAACAGGTTACAGAAACAGGAAGTACTTCCACTCCATGAACATACAATCGGTGTGTACTGCAGACCGATGCATTTCACATGTAAATGTCATGTTCCCTAGATCAGTCCATGATTTATTAGTGCTGAGGAACATCAGTGTGCCACACACAATGGAACAACTACAAGGGGAAAGAAGATGGATAATAGGTGAGTGTGTTTGACACTTTTACCGTACATAGCCGACAGTCAGACTGTCTGCAACTGAGGGTAGTTAGTTACAGTCCTGTTTCGCCCACTTTTGCAGGTGATTCTGTCTACCCCAACATGCCCTGGCTCCTGGCACCAGGGAGGAATCCTAGAACAGATGTTGAGAGGAATTACAATGAGGCACATGGACGTACTAGGAGGGTGGTAGAGCAAACTATAGGTCTCCTGAAGGCAAGATTCTGTTGCCTCAATCTCTCTGGGGGATCCGTGGGCTATGGCCCTGAGAAGGTGTGTAGAATAGTGGGGGCCTGCTGCATGCTGCACAATGTGGCTGTGAGGAAATCTATCCCCCTACTGGAGGAGGAGGGTGCTGTATATCAAGGCCAGCATCCTCTGAGAGGGGATGAGAGTGATGGTGATGATGAAGAGGGGGAAGATGTTCACTCCAGGAACCAACTGATCCAACTATACTTCCAGTGACTATGAGATACTGTTTACTGATGATGTTGTCTGCACTGCATAATGTCAGTCTGACTTTTTCACTATGGGGGTATGGGGTCTATAGCCATTGACACTTTTACATGAATTTCAGGTGCCATGTGACATGATGACCAACATGGTGTACATTTCTTTTCACTCCACACAATGTTGTGTGTGGGGTGCCATTCCTGCAATAAAGGAATGATTTTTATATTTACTGACAAATGCATTCACAACTACAATTGAATTTACATAATCACAGGGGACATTGAAATTGGTGTACATGTTTTTTATTGATTGTCAAGGATGCATTGGTGCTCTTTACAGTGATAGGGAGTGGGCTGATGGTGGATGTCCATACTGGCTACATGGTTTCAACAATTGGTGGGAGTGGGTATTGGTCCATCTTTACCTTGCAAGTTGTTGGTTTGCTATTGGCCCACGAGAATGGTGGCACAGTGGCACACATGGGAGACAGTTTGTGTCAAATTCACTTCTTTGAGGGTGCCTTGGTCTTGGCAGGTGTTCCAGTGCCATATCTGGGTCTGTTGGACCGTTTGAGTGTCTGGTGCTGGGCTGTATGGCTAAGGTTACTGGTCTCCTGTGTGTCCTCAGACAGTGACACCAGTCCATTTGCTGCTGCAGATGTTGATGGCTGGTCAGTGTCTTGGGCAGTTGTAGGGGCTTCCTGGTTTGTGGGGGTCTCAGGCTGGGTTGGGTTGTGGTGCTGCAGCACCCCTGCAATAGTGGCCATGGTGGCACTGAGTTGTTTCCACTGCTCCATGGCCTCCTGGTGGTGTGCTACCTGCAGCCTCTGACTCTGCTCTAGGGTGGCCAGGATCTGGCCCTTGCTGTCTTGGGTATAGTTGTATGCTCCCATGACCTCAGAAATCAGCTCCTGGGCTGCATCATCCATCCATTGGCCTCCCCCCTGGGCCATTGATACCCTCCCACTGGGCCTAGCCCCCTGTTCCTGTGTCCCCTGCACAGGTCTGTCGGTACCACTTGTACTGGAGCCATCTTCATCTTGCCTGTTGGTAGGTGGATATTTGGCCTGGATACACTGCTGTGGGGCCGATTGGCGTGTGCAGATGTTGTTGCCTAGGTGGTAGGGATGGTAGGCGTGTCAGGTGTGTCCTGGTTGGGGCTGCTGGAGGGTGACAGTCCAGGACTGTGTGACGGACCAGGGTACTCCTCAGTGCCCACAGTTCCCTCGCCAGTGTCCTGAGAGGTGCCTCTGTGTCCATGTGGGGCGCTGGCTCACCTTGTCCTTTCTGTCAGGGTGGCATGGTGGTGGTGCCTGTGGGGGGGGATGGACAAGTATGTTACGTTGACTAATTCGGATGAGGGTGCACAGCTCCTGCCTATTTTGTGCAGTTTATTCCCCTGTTGGGCCATGCAGGGACCTATTGTGGTGTTGACATTGCATTTTTAATGGGATGTGGTGGTGCATTGTGGGTGGTGTAGTGCCATTATGATACCTTGCAGGGGTGGCTGGCTGTGCACAGGGGGAGGGATGTGGGCCTGTTGGTGTGTTTGTGGGCATGCAGGGTGACTGGATGTGGTGATTGAGGCCAGGGTGGGGTGTGATCCTGGCAGTAATTGGAGGCGTGGGGTGGTGCATGCATTACAGGTGTGGTGGATATGGGTTAATTGTAGATAACTTACCCACGTCCATTCCTCCAGTGAGGCCCTCAGGGTGCAGGATGGCCAGTACCTTTTCCTACCAGTCGGTGTATTGGGGGGTGGGGGTCCTCCACCAGTCTTCTGGACAGCAATGTGGTGCCTCGATGCCATGGACCTCACCTTCCTGCGAAGGTCGTTCCATCTCTTGCGGATGTCGTCCCTCGTGCGTGGATGGTTTCCCACTGCGTTGACCTTGTTCATTATGGTCTGCATAACTCCATCTTCCTGGCGATGGGTGTGTGCTGTACCTGTGCCCTGAAGATTTGTGGCTGGACCTTGAGTATCTCATCCACCATTGTTCTTAGCTCCCTTTCTGTGAAGCGTAGGTGCTTAGGGGGTGCCATGGTGTGTGTTGTGGCATTCAGTGTCTGCGTGTAGTGTTGTCAATCTGGCTTATCCTATTGGCGTTGCAAAGGATTGTGGTGTGTGTATGTGAGTGTTTTATAGTGCTGTGTACGTGTGTCAGGTGTGTGGGTTTCAAACTTGCCAATGTGTGCATTTTTTGCTGTTGGGTCCCATTGCTAGCCGTGGCGGTCTGTACCGCCAGTGGTCGTTTGGCATCCACTAACCACCGCAGTGAGTTGTGCATCATTATTTGGGGCGGGGGATTTGTGTGCTTGATGGTGGCGGGTTGGGATGTGCAGCCTTTCTGCCGGCAAGGCCCTGGCAGTGGCTGGTGGAAACAGAATTTTTGCAGTTTCTGTTTTTGGCATCTTTATATGGTGGGTTTCTGTTCACCGCCAATGGCGGTCTTCTGTTCACTGTCGCCACGGCGGATGACGGTGTTACCACTATGTTCATAATGACCCCCCTAAATCTGATCCTGGGAGATTAGTCAGAGATAGGAGTGATAAAGCAGCTGTCCCTTCACACAGCTGCCTCCCACATCTGACTCCAGCGGTTTTGTGAAGGGGACCCTCATAAGCATGCCTGAGAACCCCTGCATGTCCATGGAGTATTTGGATAGGGACACAATCCTTCCTTTAAATATGTTTGTGTTGCCCCTGTGTCAATTAGGATGCTGTAGGGTGTGTTACTTACCAGCACTGTCACTATGGGTCAATACTCGAACCATCAAGTCACTGACAGCATGGTACACATGAGATTGTGTGCGTGGTTGTGTTTCTCATCCACTGGACTCAGGACTGACCCATGTTGGCCCAGTGGCTTAACTGGTTCTGGGAGCAGAAGGGGGATTGTGACCCGGTCTCAGCATCCGGGGTCCCCTGTACTACTTTCTCAAATCCTGCTAGAATGTGCTTTATCCTTTTCAAACCTTTGGGTGGTACGCTCATTAGTGCCGCTTCCTTCTGAGTCACTGTGGCCGCAGCTGATCTGACCAGGACCGCCTGTTCCCACCTCAGGGATTTCACAGTAACATCCTCGTTCTACCCCAACCATTTCTTGTTCTCTCTCTCTCTTTCCTTCTTTTCTTGACTTGCCTTAGCTGTGTCCTCTGGCTCACATAATCCTCCCCTAGGCCAGGACTGGTCACATTGGTTCCCCTCCTTAGTCCAGTCAGCTAGCAAGTCACAGAACAGGTGTGCAAAGATTTCTCATTAGTCTCTCGCTACTATCTCCCTTGGGGTCAGTCTACAATAGTTATGTGCTCAGGCCCAGCAGTGTCCACTCTTGTCATTAGGTCCCGGGGGACTGGGACACCTTTCCCCATCCCTGCTCATTGTATCCTTGTCCAGAACCACTATGAATTTCCCTGTCACTCGAGTATGTTCACTGGAACTGATGGGAGTGCATGTTCTCTGTGCGATTGGGGCTCGATGGGCTGACTCCAATGGACTGGGGTGTCAAACTTCAGCTCTAGCTGCTGGGATTACCTGGGCCTGCTGGCCTGTTAGACAGTCATGGCTGTACCTAACAGTTCATTCTTCGGTAGAGGACCTGCCGTCTCCCTCGACCGGCAGATGTGAGTATAGCACGCATCAGGGAGAACACCTTAATTCCTGCATATGGCGGGGGAGATGCAGACACCTTGCTTGCTGACTGTAGAGTAGTATTATTGGTCTGGGCCTCCTCAAAGGCAGCCTATAGTTCTAATAGTGTGGAATTCCATTTTAACTGGAATCCATCTTGGGCCTGCTAGGGTCTGTGATACTCAATGATAACAAGGCATGTTTGTTGAACAGCTCATGACCTAAGTGAACTGTTCTTACTATTCTTTTATTTTTGCTTGGAATGCATTACGAAGCAAGGCTTGCTTTCATGACAGCCCTCACGAAATATCATTGCACACTAGATGAAGCAATATGTATTAAGAAATGTACTATTAGAAGAAGAAGATTCCACCATACAATATGAGGCACGTAGGCAATACTCTATAATTTTCTTTACTGTATTTTACTTGACCTCATGTACTGAGTTAGGAAAGATTAACAGTAACACCTTCTGCAATGTTTGAGAAATAATTACGTGTTAAGATAGGGAAATAATGAGATTCATGAAGACGCCTTGTGGTTTGCAGGAATAAAAGATAATCTATGACTTCCTACATTTGGACTGCTTGGACTTGGCTTCTCAAGCCAGTAGTCTCTGTGCATGTCAATAAAATATCTTTCTTTATAGTCAAAGGGCTGGTTGATCTTTGGCTTTTGTTCCTGAATCAAATAGGCTATTGCCCTTCATTTGCCCAATGCATTTGGACCGTATGTGGGTCCTCATGTGTTTGATTATATTAGTGTCAAACGTTCCCTCCTTCGGCCAGGGAAATGCGTATGCCTTGGTGTGTTTGCCATTTGTGGCAAAACTTCAGTTTTTTAGCCTGTGTGAGGAACCTGGTCTGCATGTGTTTTAGTGGCAATTCCATGATAAGTTGGGCAGGTTTTAACTTTCTGATTTTAGGGATCCTTTAATTCTACCCTGGTTGTGAGGAAATATATACATGGGCATTGTTAGTTCTAACTATTTTACTACGGGCTCAGCATTATTTACAGATGCACCACCATGAACATTTCCCAAACACAAATAGTAGTGCATATGAAGGATCACCACTTAGAAGAAAGAGCAGTTGTTTGGTCAAATATCATAAAGTTTGGCATCAAATAGCAAACTTTACTTTGTATTAAAAATAGTGATTGTGAGAAGCAGCAACACCTTCAAATAGCACACGAGTCATCGACAAACACAATACTCAAGGCAAAATACAGTTGCATTAATTTACCAGCACCACAACATCAAAGTTACATCAATTTTCAAAAACAGAAAAAACTGACAGATAAAAAAAATGATGACTTTTCTAAAAATACCTTAGCCCACTCCTAGTGCATGCTATCCTGTGACCAGGGGAAGCTCTGCATGGTACACAGGACTAAGTGAGCCTGATAGTCTGTCAATATTGACTCCACAACAAAAATAATAATTTTTGCAGAGAAGAGGAATAACTCGACAATCACAGGCCCCTTTTGGCCAAACCCAAGTTACACCTAATCTCCCAGATAAAAGTATTTTTTGCTAATGTCTGAATCACACCCTATATCACACCCAGGGGTCATGGGTACCATCAATATCACACTCAGTGGTCCAAGCCAACAACACATCTCTCTTCTTTCAGATACCAACAGTGTTAAGGAACTGATAGCACTGTGAAAACACTTTTAGACTAAAAATAAGATTGAAGTGCAGGCTGTATATCACACCCAGGCCCTATGCATACCATCTGTGTCATACCCAATGGTCCAAGCAAACAACACCTCTCACAATTGTGGTGCTGGCCCTATATCACATGCAGAGTCTATGGCTACCATCTATGTCATGCCCAGCGGACAAAGTGACGAAGTCTTAACCCTGTATCATACCCAAAGGACAAGTGTACCATCTGTGTCATGGCCAGTGTTCGAAGCAAACTAGCCACAACCCTGTATCACACCCAGGGAACAACCATACCATCTGTGTCACACCCAGGGGTCCAGGCAAATAAACCTCAACCATGTATCAAGCCCAGGGGACAAGCGTACCATTTGTGTCATGCCCAGCGGTCCAAGCAAACAAAAACAAACATTTATCTTTCTTAGTATGCTGACTGTCAAAAAAAAGATGACTTATGCAGAAATGCGTCGGAGGCCACCCTGCGACTACTCAGTCGCAAGGGTGGCCTCAGAAGCATGCCAGGTTTCTGTCACTGCCATGGCACACAGGTTACATTTTTACGCTTCTTACTATTTTGAGGCATTTGGTAAAACACAAACAGTTGGTTTAAGCAAGCACTATGTCCAGGAGAACAGAAATGGGGTCTGAGGACTATCTCAAAGTACAGTTAATGTGAGCGATGTTTTATACATTTCTCTGACACCATAAAACAAATTCAGTATCCCTTTTTTAGGTAAAGAATGTGGGCTGTTGTCTTGAAGTCATAAATAAGGTCCTGATACATATGCAGGTGGGCCTCAACCTTGCGTGGACACAATGAGGACCAGAGGGTAACGTGTCCAGATATCCAGCCTGAGGGGCACATCATCACTGTGTGTTGCTGTGCACGATGTGCTCTGATTGGCTAAGTGTTCCTAACTTCATGTGGCATCCAACTTTATGTTGTTTTGGGAATGTATGCACCCTTCCAGCCATATGTGTTTTATTAGGGTCAATTTCTCTGGACCATTGTGCTGTCACTGCGTCTATCTGTGCGATTTTATCTGACTTTCCTATTTGCACACTTGTCTTCCAGCTACGTGCCATCCCACCTGTGACATGTTAATCAGTAACCTCAGGCCTAGGTCTCAGAGCCTGCCTGACCAAGTACTTCTGAGGCGGGGTTGTTGAAGGTTTCATGAGGTGTTAAATCAGCAACAGTGATTTCATTCTTATATATGAATGTATCATTGTGTGTGCGACATCGACTTTTTCAAAATTAACAGGATTTGGATTTTGGCAGACGGGATAGCTGTCATCATTGTGACAGAGTAACCCCTCCACCGAAATCTATATCAGCCCATTAGTTTCTTTGACAAAACCTTGGGGATGTGCATATATGACCCCTTGATGAATTTGGAACGTTGTCCCCTTTTCAGATATATATAGGTTTCCTGGATCACCCATGGGTTTTATACCGGTTTACAGCACAAACTAGAAGTAGGTTGAAAGCACAAAAAATAGGAAAAATGGGCTACTTGTTTGAAAAATGCCAAAACGGTCGTAAAAAAAATAGGTTTTTTGATTCAGCTCTGCATGCTCCTGAATGCTGGAACGACAATAACTTTAGAGCAGCAAACTGTTCATTTATGGTATTTTTATGAAATTGAACAGACAGTTTCATTCAGAGCACTCTTTTTCCTATTTTCCCCCAAAATTCTAAATGTAGCCATGTTTTGGCTGTTTTCTTGGTCCCCTCCATGGGAATCTAGAGCCCTGGATACCTTTAGAATCCCCAGGATGCCGTAAAAATGACACACATAAGGTGTGGAGATCTTATGTGGACAATAATTTATGCAGGCCTAAGCACAAACTAGCCCAAATAGCCAAAACAGGGTGGCTTAGCACTGAGGTGGAGGGAGGTAAAGGCCCAACAGCTAAGGGGTTAAGAAACACTTTTATCCTAGTTTTGGTCAACCCTGCCATTAGATATCCAGAGGCCATACCTCTGAGGACCTTGACAGCACATGCAGTTGCTAGGGCCCTGATGGGGATTTTCACTTGGTGAGGTGTCACCAACTTCATGTCTGCCCACATGAAATCCATGTGGAAGGAGTGTGAGGTTACCTACAACTTCATCCAATAACCAATAGGCTTCTCAAAAGGTTCAACAAGAAGCTGCAAGACATGATTATGGGGCTTCCTGAGCTCATGATGTTACGACTCTGTCATCCCATTTCTAGCGGGCGCTGTAAGGGGACTGTCGGAAGCCTGGGAATCACTCTAAACACTTATCTAGAGTCCCTTGCTGACTCCTGTTTGTTTCTCTTTTCTCCATGGTACACTTGTGTAGTACTACATTTGCTTCCTGGGACTGCAAATCCCATAATGCACAGCCTGGTAGTCAGGAAAGTCTGGATTCTGTTTCCCATTGTTTTCTATGGGAGAAGTCTAGTTGCTCCTTTTCACTGGATCCTCTCCTCCAGGACTTGCAAGTGTCAGAAACTACACACACCTGAGACCTCTCCTGTGCAGCCCAGCTTGGAACTGCTTATAAGCAGCCATTTCCTCAAGATCCCCGTCATGCATTGGAGTTCCATTCCTTTGTGTTACAGACCTTTGTCGGACGGTGGTCCAGTTTTGTTCCTGTTCTGTTCCAGCTTGATCCTGTTTCCTGTTTCTCTGCCCTGCTCCTGATTGTTACAGCCATAGTCTGCTCCCTATCTCTTAGCCTTGTAGCTGTTTGTTTCTTCCAGAGCCTACTCCCTGTTTCTCTGCCCTGCTCCTGCCTTGTTTCAGCCTGAACCTGCTCTCTGTTTCCCTGTCCTGTTTACTGCTCATTTCCTACTCCCTGTATTCCAGCCCTGTCCTTGCCTGTTCCAGCCCGAGCCTGCTCTCAGTTTCCCAGTCCTGTCTCTGTTTGTCCCAGCCAGAAGTTTGCGCCCTGTTTTCAAGGCCTAGTCCCGCCTTTGCTTCAGTCTGAGCCTGTTCCTAGTTCTTGCCTCTGCCTCTTAGTTTTTTCCCTTCTGTTTCTGTTTCTTCTTGGTTATTTGTGTCTGGTAAGTGTTCTATCAGTCTTCACCAGTCTATGAGTGTCCTCCTTTGTTCTGGGGTTGGCTCCTGGTTTTCCAGGAGGCAATTCCAGCCCCCATCCTTGTCCAGTGTTATACGTTGTCTTTCGTGCCTAACAGTGACAGTGTGCTATTGCTGTTTTCTCAGGAATCGCCACTGTGTTTCCAGCTGGACCCACAAGAGCGTGTCTTGTGTATGTACGTACTTTCCTTGTCTGTGCTCTAGGGTCCAGAGACAGAATCACTTCTGCTGCCTCCTTTCTATGGGGCTGGCAGGGTGACTATCTGCAAGAGCAAACTGCGCAGAGGCATTGACATTCCCTGTCACTGTGGGAGGTTCTGCACCTTACTCTGTGTACAACCCCAGCGTGTTTGTCCATTAGTAATCTGTTTCCTGTTTGTTCACACAAGGGTTGCTCTGCTTTTACTTTCCTGTGCCTGTTCATAGCTGTCCTTTCCATGTATGCCTTTAGCTGCTCTTCTTCCCCAGTATACTACCTCTTTAGGATATTCGGTGACCTCAAGGGGTGTCCTAACCAGAGTCCTGATCAGACCCGCCGAAACCGTGACACATGAGAAGAAATGGGACATCCTCTTTCCATGCCAGCTCTTTGCCTACAGTGAGATGACACAGAAGGGAGTGGATTTTAGCTCATTCAAACTTCTGTATGGTGACCCTGTTAAGGGATATCTCAGTCTGGTAATGGAGGGGTGGTAGCAAGCTCCTAAGACCCCCCCAAGATATAGTTAACTGCATACTAGTCCTCAGGGACCAGATGGACAAGTTCTAAAAGAAGGTTTCTGTGTACATAGAGGCCAGTCAGGAAGCATTGGTGTGACCAAACAGCTAACAATGTGGAGTTTCAACCTGGCCAAAAAGTGTGGGTGACAGAGCCAGTGTAGCCTAGGTCTCTTCAAGACCATTGTAGTGGGCCCCATGAGAGGAAGGGGAGGCTACCCACCTGGTGAAATTCAAGACCCCCCAGAAACACCTTAAGAATATTCCATCCTAATCACCTCAAACCCAACTATGAGAGGTCTGAGGTCATCAGGCTGCTGGTGACAGATGATGGGGAGGAGGAGGGTGAACCTCTCTCTGACCTCTGTCACATAAAGATGAAAATAGGTATGTCGGGGTGTCAATGTTTTCCCTACCCTGACAGAAGAACAGCAGAGAAAATGTTGCCAGTTGATGTGCCTTACTGTTTTCCCTCACTCCCAGGCTTAAACATATGTGTACCCCTGATATTGATACTGTAGATAGCATGCATATCAACAATAAAATATACAGGATTTCTGACAAAGTGAGGGCATGCATCAAGGCGGAAATTTCTAAGATGGTGGAATTTGGAGTGATTGAGCACTCTAATTGTCCCTGGCCAAGTCCAGTGGTGCTGGTACCAAAAGCTACCTTACTGGGTGTTGCCCTAGACTACTGGGGGATCTACTCAGTCATGAGGACTGATGCTCACCCCATTTCCAAGCTGATGCACTGATTGACAGAATAGGGGCTGCCAATTTCTTGAGTACCTATAACTTGACTTTGGGATACTTGCAGATTACCTTAACTGAGGGCGCTAAAGAGAGGTCAGTATTTTAATTTAATTACTGCATCAGCCATAAGAATGCCCCTTCTACCTTTAAGAGACCGGTGAAGCAGGTCTTGGCTAGGGGTGGGCAGAAGTCACAGAAATTCACTCCACAGAATTCTGATGAGTTACATAAAAACTGTGCGAGATTCCACGAATGGGCAGAACATGTATTTTGTACTGCTTGTGCTACAATTTAGCAGTGGACGACTCAGAGGAAATTCTTTATCTGTGTCCCCCTCAAACACCTGGAATACCACTGTCCAAAAGGGCAATAAGAGTGTGGAAGACCAGATCATGTGGAGATAATCGGCGTCTTCAACGACGCACCAAGGGACACTCCGAGTTTGCGGCCTGGGAATATAGCATGTATACGTTGAGGAGTCAAACAGGCCAAAATTAGGCAAAAGAATTGAATGAGTTTGAAGTGGGCATTTCTAGATTAAAATTTGATTCTAATAACTTCCCCTAAAAGGGATCAATGAGAGGCATCCCTAGGTCTACCTCTAATTGTGACAGGAGAGTCCTGAGAGCAGGTTGCGCCCCCTCCAACAAAGCCCAATAAAGTAATGTGACCACTTTTATTCTACCAGTAATAAGTAATAGATGACGCAGGAAGTCATGCTCGGGAGGGTCCATGATGCCAGCACCCCACCATTCCCATAACTTACGTGTGAGGGCTCCATGAAGTATGAAATGGCCCACTGGGATATTATTGGACTCCCGGAGATATGAGAAGGGACACAATTCTCCCGCTGCAAAAAGATCCTCTAGGACATTAATCCCCACCATCGGCTACTCATAGATACCTGACCTCTCCCCCGGGCAATTCAAATCCCAAATTACCAAAAGAGGAATTTAATAGGTATATGGGGTTGGCAGTCATGTTCACTATAAGGCACAAGCCCAAACATAATGTGCAGTCCTATGCAGGATATTCAAGGTCCACAGTCTGGAGGCAGGTGTCGGCTTCAGTAGAAAACCCAATAGTCCACCTTGGAAGGAGAGCACACTCTGCAATTCAAACAACATCCAATAAAAAGGCCTGCCAATGTGCCACCCACTGAAGCTGCACTGCTAAGTAATATAATTCCATGTCAGTTGCAGCTAGGCCCCCCTCTGCCACAGGCAGAAGCAACTTCCAGAGTGCTACAAGGCAACACAAAGTACCCCTATAAAGAGAAAGTTGCAAACCATCCAGCTCCTGAGAGAAGTCTTGGGGGAAACTCACATATATAAAGCTTGTCAAGTTAAACCTTGAGATCATTAGTCCAGAGTGTGTGGGTACACATGAGCCTCTAGGTGATAAACTCATAAACAAACTAATAAATCCCACTCTTCAGACCAGAAACAGGCCGCTGCTGCTATCCTGCCAATGGGTGCAACATGTAGGGGTGGGTGAGACCCATCCAGACCTACATCCTCAACACAGCCCCCACCATTCTCCAATAGGTGACCATAAATGATGCAAAGCTGGTAAGCAACGGTCCACATTTGCTGCATAAATATTTAAAAGGGCAACATCCCTGCTATTCAGGCTCTACAATACTAGAACATATCGTATCACAGTGACTGTAATCACCCTGTGCAAGTGGAAGGGGAGCCAAGCCTAATCTAAATGAGTGCACCCTGTGAAAAGGCAGAATAAGAAGTAGCATGGAGCTGGCCCCGATTTGTATAAATGTGTTCAGCGATTGAAATTAAAAAGATTTTTCAAATTGAGACAGCAAATAGGACAAGAAGCCAGGGTAACAAGTCACAAATGGGAGTATAGTGATTTTTCTATACAGAATATACACAATACTCTGGCTTTACTATCTATTATAGACTATGAGGACCTCCCAACAACTACTTTGAAGGTATTGAGTGATTTGGAGATTTTACCAGGTCTACATGTAACAAGTGACCTGAAGATAAAATCAAACTGGACACCTAGGACAGCTATGGACAATAACACTGATACCTTCTATAAACTAGTGAGCTGTGATATAGATAAACAACTAGTGAATGGGAAAGTGAGTAAAACTAAAAATAATTTAAGTTATGGAGAATGCCAGGCATTAAAGATGTTACAGGAGTATGACAGTATTATTATTAGACAAGCTGACAAAGGAGGAAACATTGTGGTAATGAATAAAGTGGATTATGATAATGAGGTTCATGGGCCGTTGGGAGATGAAGATTGCTATGAAAGTTTGACATTTAATCCAATTTGTACCTTGATAAATAAAATGTATAATTTATTAAAAATGTGGCATCAACAGGGTCTGTTAGATGATGATGAATATACATACTTGAGAACTGATCGTCCAAGATTTCCATGTTTGCATACTCTTCCAAAGACACACAAGCAACTCCCGTTTCCACCAGGAACACCAATAGTATCTACCTTCCCACATTAGGGATACCAAACACATTTTGGGCCTACTGGGGGACATACAATGGGAGGATGGTATGATCTTAGTTACGTTGGATGTGGTGGTGTTGTATACTAGCATAAAGCATGAAGTGGGTCTTCAAGCACTGAAACAAATGATATAGAGAAGATCAGCTAGCTTATTAAAACATACAGAGATGCTTTTGAGTATGGTGGATTTGATTCTGAATCAGAGTGTGTTTCTCTTTAATAACAAATGGTACAGGCAAAAGCAGGAAGTAGCAATGGGTTCCAGGTTCTCTCCTTCTTATGCAAATCTCTTTATGGGATGGTTTGAGGAAAAGTGAATCTGGGGACTCGTGACAGTGACATTACAGACGTATATATTATATTGGGGGCGATACATAAATGATTGTCTCATGATATGGATACGCACTACAGAACAGCTGATGGATTTTAGTCAGTATTTGAATCAAAATGATGTGAATATCAGATTTACTTACCAGTATAGTAAAGAGAGAATAGAATTTTTGGACCTGGAACTTTTTGTTGAGGACAATAAAATTCAAAGTAATTTACATAGAAAACCAACTTCATGTAACTCTATCTTGCATGCGTCAAGTGCACACCCAAAGCATCACATTCATGCAATACCCTTTGGTAAAATGCTAAGAGCTAAACGTAACTATAGCAAAAACAATGACTTTTATGAATGCATACAGGATATGGGACAACGCATTGCACAAGGGGGATATCAGACACAAGTCATAAGGAATGCACAAAAGAAGGCTAGGCAGGTATCTAGGACTGAGACCCTGATGTCCCTGAATACCAAGATGAATGACAGAGACAAGGACAAGATTAGAGTAATTATGGACTACACAGAGGTTTCAAATATCATCAGGGAGGTTTTAAAAAAACACTGGACTATCTTAATGCAGGATAAACTATTAGATGACTGCATAACAAATAGACCGGAGATTACATATCAGAGGGGGAGAACTTTGGGAAATCTGTTATGTCCAAGTTATCCCAAACCTAAGGGAAAGGAGTACTGTTTAATGAAATGCAATTGAGGCTTCTACAAATGTGGACAATGTGGTATCTGTAGATGGGCATGGCATGGAAAACAGGACATTACGGATTATGGAGGCCAGAAATTTAAAATACAAAGAAATATCAACTGTGGCACCAACTATGTTATATACATAATATCTTGTGAATGTGAACGAATATATGTAGGGAGTGCAATTCGTCCCCTTAGGGTGTGGATTGGAGAACATTTGAGGGCAATCAAGCAAGAGGATGATAGATACCCAATAGCACAACACATGAAGTCATGTAAGAAACAGTCTGCCAATAAGGCTTTTAGATTTTTTGGTTTAGAAAATGTCCAGGGGAGGAGACATAGATCTACATTTGAGAAGGAGGGAATCTATGTGGATCATGAGACTACAGGCAGTGGAATTTGGTTTGAATACAGACCAAGACTTAGAATACTTTTTAGGTACTTGATATATATGTAACACAGCGTTTCAACAGAGGTCAGTATGGGACTGTTAAGTCTATAGGATAAAATCAAAGAGTGTGGAAACAAATCAAAAAGTTGAAGTATGGTTGACTATGGGATGTGTATAAAGAGTTTAACTTGCATTTGGAATGTTAAAATGCTTTGATGTGAAGAACTACATATAAATTCATCTATGGGGATAAGTGAGTTTATTAATAAAGTGCACATGCATTCACAAGTGAATCATTCAATTATCAACTTTAAGAACATTAGGATCCAACATAAGTGATTAATAAATAGTTATAATAATTTAGCACTGAAGTATGAAGACGATTTAACTAATCGTGTTAATAGAGACTACCTTAGTCCTTTGATGAGGCGATGGACAATGGCCTTAACTCTTAGGAACATGAGGGAATATAATACTCATATAGTCCTATTTCTATTTTGATGAAAGAAGGTTATCGGCAAAGGTAGCACGCAAACTTAGTCCTTCTACACTTTTCATGGAGCGGAGGTCATAAGAGGAAGTAAGATGGGAAGTGAGGGAGAGAGCACAGAAGGAGATACAGTCATGACGCACGGGCAGGAGGAATGCAGGTAAGTGGACTAAAACCGTGGAGTTGGAGTAGGAAACAATACTAGAAATTAATGTACTGGACTAGCGGTATGAATAGAATTTGTTATAAAAATACAAGTATGCGGCATATACATATGCTTTATTTATAGACTACAGGAAGCGGACACGCAGCGCATCGGAGATATGTATTACGAAACTAAAGACATAGGTGGTCATTACAACCCTGGCGGTCGGTGTTAAAGTGGCGGTAAAACCGCCAACAGGCCGGCGGTAAAAAAAATGGAATCACGACCGTGGCGGAAACCGCCAACATAGACAGCCACTTTAACAATCCGACCGCAACGGTGGTACAAACAAACACTGCGGTGGTAACCGCCAACAGACAGGCAGAACACAATGTACCGCCCACAGTATTACAACAGTCCAATCCGCCACCTTTTCCGGGATGGATTCACCATGAACAAAAACACGGCGGAAACAGGACTTGGAAGGGAAAACGCTCACCTCTACACACCCCACGAGGAACCAGGACGCCATGGAACCGGAACTCCAGATACTCTCTGCGATAGTCTTCCTGCTCCTCTACCAGGAGCACGAACGTCAGCGGTGAAAACCACGGTGAGTACTGCACCTAAGACACAGGGGAGGGGGGAGGGAAAAGAGAGTGACACACACACACAACACCCCCACCCTCACCCACTACAACACACACACTAACACATCATGATACATTACAGTTACACCCCCCAATCCTGCCGGAAGAATGCAACGACAAAAGGAAATGATTTGAACGTTTGTAATCGATTAAAATCCAGTACTCAAAAAATATATATACACTATAAACAAATATATACACCAAGAATACAAGTCCAAGGTATTGCACCATAAAAGCCCGTGGACCACTGGGCCCAAAATGCATGGGCGAGGACCACACAAGATACCCGATCAAAACAGAGAGAACACTGCAGGGGCATCAGATAGAAATACAACAGCCACCTCAGGGGGAAGGGAAGGGGGGCACCTCAGCCGGATGAGTGCACAACACCAGATCCACAAGGGGGCTCCATGCCCACTGCTGTATCCTGGGGAGTGCAAAGCCACAGTCTCACAAGTCTCTCCAGTGGGTGGTTTGCCCACTGCCTTATCCTGGGGAGTGGAAAGCCACAGTCTCACAAGTCTCTCCAGTGGGTGGGTTGCCCACTGCTTTATCCTGGGGAGTGCAAAACCACAGTCTCACAAGTCTCTCCAGTGGATGGGTTGTCCACTGCTTTATCCTGGGGAGTGCAAAGCCACAGTCTCACAAGTCTCTCCAGTGGGTGTGTTGCCCACTGCTTTATCCTGGGGAATGCAAAACCACAGTCTCTCTAGTGGATAACAGTTTCCACTGGTTCTGGAGGGGGCTTTGTGCCCAGAGTGCTTCATCCTGCCAAGGACAGAGGTAGTGGATGCCTTTCTCCACTGGTTCTGGAGGTGGCTTTGTGCCCAGAGTGCTTCATCCTGCCAAGGACAGAGGTAGTGGATGTGATACTCCACTGGTTCTGGAGGGGGCTTTGTGCCCAGAGTGCCTTATCCTGCCAAGGACAGAGGTAGTGGATGCCTTTCTCCACTGGTTCTGTAGGGGGCTTTGTGCCCAGAGTGCATCATCCTGCCAAGGACTGAAGTAGTGGATGCCATTCTCCACTGGTTCTAGAGGGGGTTTTGTGCCCAGAGTGCTTCATCCTGCCAAGGACTGAGGTAGTGGATGTGACAGTCCACTGGTTCTGGAGGGGGCTTTGTGCCCAGAGTGCTTCATCCTGCCAAGGACTGAGGTAGTGGATGTCATTCTCCACTGGTTCTGGAGGGGGCTTTGTGTCGAGAGTGCTTCATCCTGCCAAGGACTGAGGTAGTGGATGCCTTTCTCCACTGATTCTGGAGGGGGCTTTGTGCCCAGAGTGCTTCTTCCTGCTCGTGGTAGCCTCAGTAGCTTCGGAGATGTCGGCGCTCACTGGCCTGTGGTGCTAGTGGCGGCGGTGTCCTTAGCAGCGCTGCTGGTGGCGGCGTTGTCCTTGGCAGCGGTGCTGGTGGCAGCGGTGTCCTTGGCAGCGGTGCTTGTGGCAGCGGTGTCCTGTGAAGCGGTGCTGGTGGTGGCGGTGTCCTTGGCAGCGGTGCTTGTGGCGGCGGTGTCCTTGGCAGAGGTGCTGGTGGGGGTGGTGTCCTGTGAAGCGGTGTTTGTGGCGGTGGTGTCCTTGGCAGCGGTGCTGGTGTCGGCGGTGTCCTGTGAAGCGTTGCTGGTGGCGGCGGTGTCCTTGGCAGTGGTGCTGGTGGTGGCGGTGTCCTGTGAAGCGGTGCTTGTGACGGCGGTGTCCTTGGCAGCGGTGCTGGTGGCGGTCATGTCTGCCGTGCAGGTTTTCGGCTACTTGCCTGTCTTTCTGTGCCCCTTCCCCACCTTGCATGGTGGCGCAGCTGTCTACCCACTCCCAACTGTACTCCTGGGAGAGCCTTTGGTGGTAGATGTTTTGCCTTTCTCCCGCTGGGCAGTGGCCACCTTTTATGCTTCTGAGGTGGGGGACTGTCTGTGGTCTGGCTCCCTGGCATACTGGCTGCCCTGCTGCTTGGCGCACTCCAGAAGCCAGTTACTGCAGGCACCACTGTTCCCACTGATGTTGTGGCTGAGGTGCTGGGTTTGGACCTGGAAAGGTGGGTCCTAGGGGACTGAAGGGGTAGGGGAGGTGAGGGGAAGAGGTCAAGGTTGGACAGGAAAAGTTTTTTGGACACACTGGGACGGGTAGATGGAGGGGGTTTGGGAGTGGAGGAAGGGTAGTGGTTGTAGGAGGTGTACGTTTGCTGACTTTGGGTGAAGGTGCATGGGCTTGAAGCTGTCGTGAGGTGGATGGCTGTTGGGTGGGTGTGTGGCTGCATTTGTGTACCTTGGGAGGTGGGCTCACAGACACACTGGGAGAGGACACTGGGGATGTGTGAATGGTAGTGGGGGTGGTGAGTGCAAGTGAGCGGGGTGTGGTGATGGGTGTGCTGGTGATGGACGTAGTGGCTGAAGATGTAGTGCATGCAGGTGTGAGTGGAGACGAGACAGGGAGGGAGGAGGGAGACGAGGAGGAGGGGGACACAGTGGAGGCAGTGGATGTTGGTATGTGTGCATGGGTATGATGCTTGTGTGAGTGCTTGTGGGATGTGTGGTGCTTATGTTTGCCAGAGCTTCCCTTGTGTGTTGAGGTGGGTGCATGCTGGTCTGATGGTGTGCTTGGGATAGGCTGAGGTACAGGTGTTTGGGTCTGGGTGGAGAAAGTTGGAGCGGGGAGGATGGACACACGGACAATGACTGCCATCAGTGCTGAGGCCAGAGTCTGAAAAGATCGCTGTTGGGCTGCCTGACCAAAATGAATGCCCTCTAGGTATGCATTGGTCTGTGGCAACTGCCTCTCTACACCCTGAATGGCATTCAAAATGGTAGACTGCCCAACAGTGAGGGACCTGAGGAGGTCAATGGCCTCCTCACTGAGGGCAGCAGGGCTGACTGGGGCAGGGGCTGAGGTGCCTTGGGCGAAGGAGATGCCCACACGCTGAGGGGCTGCTGGGAGGGTGGTACTGGTGGGGGGGTGGCGGCTGTACCTGTAGATGCGGTGGACACAAAGGGGCCCGCCACCGCAAGGGAGCTCCCATCAGAGGAGGAGTCCGTATCGCTGGTCTCAACTCCTATCCCCGCCGTGGAGCTCCCCTCGCCCTCCGTCCCACTGGTGGCTTCAGACTCTGTTGTGTCGCCCTCCATGGCCATGTGGGATGCAGCTCCCTCCTGCTCCTCCGCCTGATGATGCTAAAGCACACAAGAACAGGGAGACCACAAAAAGGGGGGGAAGACAGAAGAAAGACATGTTGAGTGCATGCAATACTGCTACCGTTGGCGGACACTACATACACAGAAGCCCCCTGCACTACGCCGTGCACTTTGAGTTCCCTAATTAATCACAGGGACATGGGGTACAAGGCCTATGCCCGATTGCTGCACACATGGAAGTCACAGGAGTCTGACTCCTGGGACCCATAGGTTCCAATGTTAACCAATGCAGGATTGAGCCGCGGTCTTCGACCGCCTACTGCAACGGTGTACAACGCCAGAGGAGTTACCTCATATCCCCTTGTCCCACATTACATGTCAGGCATCCGCCATTTCAGGGGGCCACATGGCATTAATTTTAAATGCGTCACACATATCTAGGCCTTGCATACACAATAATACAGGCACAAAGCGGATTAAAAAAATTGTGGAATAAATTTGTGTTTTCGTACCTCAGTGTTGGCTGACTCTCTGCTTGCTGTTCTCCTCCATAGAGCACGTCCGCTGGGGCAGGTGAGGAAATGGCGGCATCCTCCAGTGTACAGACCACTGATGGACCTGTAGACAATGGAGGAGCGACATGTAATTGGCACCTACAGACTGGACCGTGCCACAATCCAGGAACTGTGTGCCCAGTTGGAGCCAGACCTGATGCCAGCTGTCCGCCATCCCACAGGAATCCCCCCTCTACTGCAGGTGCTGTCAGTACTCCATTTCCTGGCCAGTGGGTCTTTTCAAACAACAGTTGCCATTGCATCAGGGATGTCCCAGCCTATGTTCTCAAACGTGTTGTCCAGAGTGTTGTCTGCCCTGCTGAAACACATGCGTAGCTACATCGTTTTCCCTCAGGTGGAGGATTTGCCTACAGTGAAAGGTGACGTCTATGCCCTGGGACATATCCCCAACATCATAGGTGCCATTGATGGGACACATGTGGCCTTGGTCCCCCCGCAGGAGTGAACAGGTGTACAGAAACCGGAAGAGTTACCATTCTATGAATGTGCAGATGGTGTGTTTGGCCGACCAGTACATCTCCCATGTGAATGCCAAGTTTCCTGACTCAGTGCATGACACTTACATTCTGAGGAATAGCAGCATTCCTTATGTGATGGGGCAACTCCAGAGGCACCGTATGTGGCTATTAGGTGAGGGCATGGACCCTATACAGTGTGACTAGATGTCTGGGTCTGGGGATGTCCGTAAGAGTTAGTGTGTGTCTAACAGTTTTCTCTCGACATTTGCAGGTGACTCTGGTTACCCCAACCTGTCATGGCTACTGACCCCAGTGAGGAATCCTTGGACAAGGGCAGAGGAACGCTACAATGAGGCCCATGGGAGAAACTAGGAGGGTTATAGAGAGGACCTTCGGCCTCCTGAAGGCCAGGTTCCGGTGCCTCCATATGACAGGTGGTTCCCTATTCTACTCACCAAAGAAGGTGTGCCAGATCATCGTGGCCTGCTGTATGCTTCACAACTTGGCTTTGCAACGATAGGTGCCTTTTCTGCAGGAGGATGGTCCAGATGGAGGTGTTGTGGCAGCTGTGGAGCCTGTGGACAGTGAAGACAAGGAAGCAGAAGAAGAGGATATCGACAGCAGAAACACAGTGATTCATCAATACTTCCAGTGAGACACAGGTAAGAAGACATCACTGCCTGCTACATCTGATACACTTGTTCTACCTCTCATCTGTCTGTCCCTTTCACCCAGTGTATGGACCCTGAGTTGTCACTTTCCCTTTCAATTTCACAGATGTGGGTCCCACTGTGTGACATCTGCTTTGTTTCCGCATGGAGCTGTGCGACATAGCTATGTTGACAATACAATGGGTATAGCAGTTTTCCACAGTTATTGAAAATACACATTTTCGAGAGCACAGACTGACTCCAGATTGTTTTTTGCCTTAAAGGTGTTTATTTAAGTGCTAAATATTGGAAGTTGGTGTAAAATGGTCAGGGGTGATGGTGGAGGAATGTCCATGGCAGAGTCCAGTCTATTAGTCTCACAGGTGCATTGTCCAAAGGGGCATAGGAAGTGGAGCTGGGGCAGTTGATGGATGGACAGGGTAACAAAGTGGGACAGAAGGATGACAATCAGGGTGGTCTCATTTTTTGTCGGGGGTCTTGGCATTGTTCTCTGTCTTTGTCCTGGATCTCAGGGACCGTTTGCGGGGTGGTTCTCCATCTGCAGGGGGTGGGGTGCTGGTGTGGTGGTCCTGTGGCGGTGCCTCCTGTCCACTAGCACTG
Organism: Pleurodeles waltl; assembly: GCF_031143425.1. Taxonomy (NCBI): domain Eukaryota; kingdom Metazoa; phylum Chordata; class Amphibia; order Caudata; family Salamandridae; genus Pleurodeles; species Pleurodeles waltl. The sequence goes on along the minus strand of NC_090447.1, from coordinate 261,432,909 downwards.
GTGGAGGTGGTGGGCAGTTCATCGTCCAGGCTAGTGTCAGGGGCCCCTTCTTGTGCTTCAGTGTCCCTCCTGGTGTTGACGAGTTCCTTCAGCACCCCTGCAATGGTGCCCACGGTGGAATTGATGGCTTTGAGTTCCTCCCTGAACCCCAAATGCTGTTCCTCCTGCAGCCGCTGGGTCTCCTGAAACTTGGCCAGTACCGTTGCCATCGTCTCCTGGGAATGGTGATAGGCTTCCATGATGTTGGAGAGGGCCTCGTCGAGAGTGGGTTCCCTGGGCCTGTCCTCCCCCTGTCGCACAGCAGCCCGCCCAGTTTACCTGTGTTCCTGGGCCTCTGTCCCCTGAACAGTGTGCCCACTGCCACTGCCCCCAGGGCCCTGGTGTTCTTGGGGTGGTGGGTTAGCCTGGGTACCCTGTAGTGGTGGACATACTGCTGCTTGACGTGTCCTGGAGACAGAGGTATGGGCCCGCTGGGTGGGTGCTGTGCTGGTGTTTCCAGAGGGGGAGGCTCTGTTGTGGCTTGGGCCAGTGTGAGGGGAACCGACTGTTCTAAGGTCCCAGATGGGCCGGGCTGGTTATCTAGATCCAGTTGGACAGAGCTGCTGTCATCACTGTGGGCCTTTTCTGTGGGGGGAGTGGACATGTCTGGCACCTCCTGTCCGGTGACATTGGGTAGGGGTCCTGCAGGGGTGCAAAGGCATGATTATTGCATCTGTGTGTGCCATGGTGTGCAATGGGTGGGTAACCCTGTACCCCAGTGCTTGCATTCTTTGGTAGGGCCTTGTGTGCTAAATATTTAGGGGGGGTGTGGGTATGTGCAGTGGCCATGCACTGGTGATGGGTGTCCATGCTTTGGTGTTGCATGCAGTGCTTGGTGTTGGGATGGGTGGGTTGGCATAGAGGGACATATGTGAGGAGTTGGAGTGATGGGGGTAAGGGTGGGGGTATGTGATAGCATGCAGGTAGGGTGGGGGATGAAGTAGTGAAAGATTTGCCTTACCAGAGTCCATTCCTCCAGCTACTCCTGCGAGGCCCTCAGGATGCAGTATAGCCAAGACCTGCTCCTCCCATGTTGTTAGTTGTGGGGAGGAGGTGGGGGTTCTCTGCCAGTCCTCTGAACCGCAATGTGGTGTCTTGAGACCACGGAATGCACCTTCCCCCGTAGGTCGTTCCACCTCTTCCTGAGTTCTTGGGTGCTGTCCCACTGCGTTGACCCTGTCCACGATTCTGCGCCATAGCTCCATCTTCCTAGCTATGGTGGTGTGCTGCAACTGTGATCCGAATAGCTGTGGCTCTACCCAGATGATTTCCTCCACCACGACCCTGATCTCCTCCTCAGAGAACCTGGGGTGTCTTTGCAGTGCCATGGGTGGTGTGGGTGATGTGTGGGGTGGTGTGGGGTGATCTTTAGGGGTGTGTGGTGTTTTGTGAGTGGATGTTGTGTGAGTGATGGTATTGAGTGCCTGTGGATGCTAGTTTGTAGTGTCTCTCTCTGGCCTTCAGTCGCAATTGTGGTTGTAAGGGTTTGTGAGTGATGTGGGTGTGTGTTTTATATTGTATTGGGTGTGTGGGAGTGGTGTGTGTATGTGTATCAGGTGTGTGTATTTGGAATTGTCCAATGTGGTTGTGTTTTGTAAGTGTGTGTGTATTTTGAGCGTGGCGGTGTGTACCGCCAATGGAATACCGCGTTGAAAGACCCCCGCATGGATTCGTGGGTCATGATAGTGTGGGCGTTTTCCTGTTGGCGTGACAGTGGAGGTTTTGTTCTCGCTAGTTTATCACTGACCTTTGGTGTGGCGGACTTGTGTGGGTGTCTAGATTTTGGCGGATTCCGAGCTGTGGGTCGTAATAGCTGTGGTGGAATTACGCAGCCGCGGCAGTGTGTTGGCGGTCTCCTGCACGGCGGTAAGCGGCATTTACCGCCAATGTTGTAATGACCCCCATAGCCATCTAGTACGATGATGTAGATAATATTAAAATGAACTTTTCTTGACCACATTAAAACTTATTAAACAAGGGTGCGAACTTTCAAGATGTGGAATACGCACGGACGCCGTTAGACTTAATAATGGTAAGTTTTGAGCCGCAGCGATGACGCAGGACTCAACTCAGCACATTGGAAGATATTATTATAGGTGGCGTCAACAAGGGGTAATAGCCAAACAGGAGGAGAGAGTGGGAATGGTTAACAGTAGAGATTAGGATGATGATGCAAAATTATTATATTTCAGTGATAGAGCCCAGATATAAAGGGGAGACTAACAGGAGAAGATACAATTGCGAGACGAATGGAAGTATTACACGATTAACACTTTGTTTAAGATATATCAAGGAACAGTAAAGCATATCTAAGCTTTTCAAAATAACTAACCGAAATGTAACTACCATGGGCATGATTTAGTAAATTTTTATAGAATTGGGATATTCTCTTGTGGATGCCAAGTGGTATACCGGTGGTGACAATCGGTATACCACCAATAAATAGAATTGGAATCACATAACTGCGGTGTATGCTCACATAAGACAGATTATTGGATCAGAAGAAGAGGTGAACTCATACTAGTTCCCACTTATACTTTAAAATAATGGAATGTCACCTCAAGAGTTTTTCACAAGATGAACAATAGGTTTACATTACTATGTAAATGTATATTGCAGCCCTGATGAAGTCACGGGGAGATTTTCCAGACGAAACACATGTTGGCAAGAACTTATCCTGAAAGTGCTGTTGTGAATTAGACTGTTGCACTGAAGTTGCCAATATGATGTGAAGAATGGATACTCTGAATGGAAGAGGAATTTGACAATAAATCAAGAAGATTATATAATTGGAAATTGGTGGGACGTGTGCCTTATTATTTATAATTAGTTATCAGCAATTAGCCGTTGTTGATGTCCAGGGAACTGGGGTGGTTTTCCCTGTTAAGTGCACCTTTTAAAGTTAAATATATACTGTATCATAATTGAAAATATTAGTGACTAGCAGTGCCAAATTTTCTCCTCTGACCACCCACAGAGGTTCATCCTGTGCAAGTGGAAGGGAAGCCCAAGCCTAATCTAAATGAGTGCACCCTGTGAAAAGGCAGAATAAGAAGTAGCATAGAGCTGGCCCACCAGCATCCCCAAAGGGGGAGGCCCTCAATCTCCATAAAGTGGGTCTCCTGGAGAAACTCAACATGAACCCCCATCATTTCAAGCAGGACAACACATTATAATGCTTAGAGGGGTAAGCGAGGCCCCGCTTATTCCATGTAAGCAACTTGATTTGTGCAGTCATGGGTAGCAAACCAGGAAGAAAAAGATCCCACCTGCAGCAGAACCTCACATAACCAGGCAAAACACAAGCAAAACACAAGCACAAACAATACCTTAATAGTTCCCCCAAAACCTCCCTAAGCTAAGCCCCAAAGGACTGAGACATGCAACTGTCCTGTCTAAACAACACCACACACAGGACCCAGATAAGAACAAACTAAAGACCAAAAGGCCAACTAGATCCATAACAGAAGAACACACGTGGGAATGGAGCTGCCAGCAAGAGATGAAGAACCAACAATCGCGGAAGATAGCAGTGCAAAAGAGTGCATCTTGTAAGCACCCCCCTGACCAAACCCCCAAGCCCTGCAGGTAGGAGTAAAGAAAGCAAACACTAATATACATGCAGTGAACCAACCCACCTCATAATTACTATTATAAACAAGGCAAAACAACCATAACCACAGCCTCATGCAGCCAGTTCTCAAGGAAAACCAACAGTGAACCCTCCTCAGCTTGCTCAGGTAGCCCCACAAAGTGGACATTATTATGCCTGACCCATCGCTCCTGGTCTTCCAGATGGGTGTCCATGCGCCGAGTCTGTACCCCAAGATTCGAGGATACGCCAAATGAACCACTAGCATCAAGGTCTGCACCATGGTATCCAGGGCAGTGACTCTTTCTGAGACCTTCCATGAAACCTCATGGATAAAACCCAGCTCAACAGAAAAGGAGTCAATTTTGCCCTCCAACCACTCCACATAAGCATGTATGGCTGCCATAAGTTTATCAAACTTGTCCCTAGCTTTTCTGCTACCAGCACCCAGCTTGATCCGCAGCAGGGGGGTGCTCACAGCCGCGTTGTCCTTAAAGCATTGGGTGAATCCCATAATGGTGCCAAGAGTGGTTTGGGACCCTCAGAGAACACCAAATGCAGAACCACAGGAAAGGTCACCAACTCCCCAACGGCACAGAGGGAGACAAATCATCAGGGGACCAGGGCTCCCAAAATGAGTACAGGAGACCCTAAACCAGGGTACAGAGCCAGGACCAAGGAAGTGATGGGGGGCCCTGTCAGAGACCATGCCAGTCTCCCATTTTCAGCTAAAGACAGGGAGGAAAGGTCTCTAGACCCCCAGAGGGTTAGCCATAGAGGTCATAGCAGCATGCACCGACCCCACAACAAAGTGGCAACAGAGAGCCTCATTGGCCCTAATTCAGCTCACCTCTGTAGGCCAAAAAGGAGGGGAGTCAGCAACAAAATGCTGGAGCTCAAGGGCTTTTGGTGTGGTAGAATGGGAGGTCGACTGGTTCACGAGTCCCCCCAGAAAAAAACAAGAAAGGGCGCTCTAGACCGTCAAAGCATACCGCAGAGGCCGCTGGTGTCTTTCAAAGTGGCCATTGTGAACTGGGCTGGACCGCAGATCTGTTAATGCCTTGGAGTCAAACACAGATGACTTCTGTGTGCTGGCCATTATAGGCTTCAGAGCAAGGTCACAAGGAGTGTATCTGAGACCATGGGCTCCCGCAAAGTATTCACATAAATGGGGCACCCCACCTGCAGATTCTCACAACTGGTGCTGCTGGCTTTAGGGAAGTGGTCTCCACAAATAAAGTAGGGCCACCATACTGCTCGCCAGCAGGGAGGAGGCACACATACATCACAGACATCACAAACCCTCACTGGACCAACTACATGGAGCAGGTAATAGCATGTTGGTGGCTTTGCAGGAAAGGGAAGAGTCTCCTCTTTCCCCGCGATGCCTCTCACAAACAGATTTCCACTCTCAGGAAAACACTAGGCCCCACTACTCCACCTTGGATAGCAGAAGGGGGGGGGGTGGCCCTCATGGCACCTGGCTGGCCCCCTGCCCGTGGGCAATTTGTAACTGAAATGTGTGTTTTTTTTTGTCCTGGGTGAGCAATTGCACTCCTAGGAAAAATAATAATTAATATGTTAGGGTGCTGGCCCTTGTACACACAGGCTGAAACCCTGTGGGGGCTAATTCTTTTTTGTACATGTGTAGTTGCCCTGGGGGCCACATCAGCCCCCATGGAAACCTCACATGTATAAAAAATGTGATCCATAAAAACATATATGGAGAGAGAGAGAGAAGGAGAGTCTCCCTCTCTCCCTCTTTCTCTCTCTCTCTCTCTCTCTCTATATATATATATATATATATATATGGAGAGAGAGAGAGAAGGAGAGTCTCCCTCTCTCCCTCTTTCTCTCTCTCTCTCTCTATATATATATATATATATATATATACATATATATATATATATATATATATATATAGAGAGAGAGAGAGAGAAAGAGGGAGAGAGGGAGACGTGTCAGGGGTTGCTTTACTCATTCCAGGTTGGCTTGGACGGTATTTGACCAGTCCAAAGCTGTAATACTGTGCCTGGAGTGGTAAATGGCTTTTGTCATTTTGCAGCTCGGCGAGGATGACACTGTGTCAATCCTATGCTTAAAGATTTTGCTGTACAAATGGCAAAAGACTTTGTCACTATCTAGCTCGGCGAGGATAGCACTGTGCTGATCCTATGCTTAAAAACTTTGCTAGATAAGCAGACATTTGAGGTGAGCAAATCTAGAGTGTCGCTGGTGTTGCAGGGTGCTCCTTACTAGAGCAGCTCTCCACCTAAAATTGGGAACTTCCCAGAGTTCTCCTTTGTTTTTTGCATAATTTATGCGTCGCTCTAACCCTGAAAGGGCCTTTGTTTGACTTATACTGGGTGCTCCCTTGTGTCTGGACAAAGCTATACTCCTCTGAAGAGCTCTAATGAGAGCGAAACACGTGTCAGGGGTTGCTTTACTCATTCCAGGTTGGCTTGGACGGTATTTGACCAGTCCAAAGCTGTAATACTGTGCCTGGAGTGGTAAATGGCTTTTGTCATTTTGCAGCTCGGCGAGGATGACACTGTGTCAATCCTATGCTTAAAGATTTTGCTGTACAAATGGCAAAAGACTTTGTCACTATCTAGCTCGGCGAGGATAGCACTGTGCTGATCCTATGCTTAAAAACTTTGCTAGATAAGCAGACATTTGAGGTGAGCAAATCTAGAGTGTCGCTGGTGTTGCAGGGTGCTCCTTACTAGAGCAGCTCTCCACCTAAAATTGGGAACTTCCCAGAGTTCTCCTTTGTTTTTTGCATAATTTATGCGTCGCTCTAACCCTGAAAGGGCCTTTGTTTGATATATATATGTTTGATATATATATATATATATATATATATATAAAGAGAGAGAGAGAGAGAGAGAGAGAGAGAGAGAGAGAGAGAGAGAGAGAGAGAGAGAGAGAGAGAGAGAGAGAGAAATAGCTCTCTTTCTCTCTCTCTCTCTCTCTCTATATATATATATAATTCACCAAAAGTATTCACTGCACTCCATGAAGTTCAATTAGTGTCTATTTATTGATGCCAAATTAACAACCACCAACGCGTTTCAACTCCCCAAGGAGTCTTGTTCACAGTGAATGAGTCCCTTTTCCCTTTTGCTATTTATACCCCATAGTGCCTCATTATTTACAATGCATTCTGGATAGTGTAGTTTTAAAATGACAAAGAGAGCTATGAAAAATTAAAAAATGATCCCACCAATCATATACAGATGATGATTATAAAGAAATTGGAAAAATGGCGGAATGAGTGTTTAATTAATGAGGAAGAATTCAAATATCTCAATCCAAGATATCCAATATTGTCCACTATCTATTTCCTTCCGAAGATCCACAAGATATTAATTAATCCTCCAGCAAGGCCCATCATCTCTGGTTGTGGATCTTTATTTGAGAATATTTCCAAGTATGTTGATTATTACATTGCTCCATTAGTCTCTTCTCTTAGTTCGTATATCAAAGACACTGGAGACTTCTTACGAACTATAGATAATATTCAATGGCAATCAGGATATAAATTGGTGACAGTGGATGCAATATCACTTTACACATCAATCAGACATGAGGTTGGGCTTAATGCACTAAAATTCTTCTTACGACAAAGAAAAATCGAAGAAAGAAGTCATTCTGAAATGCTGGTGGAAATGGTGGAATTATGTCTAACCAACAATATCTTTTTGTTTAACAAGAACATCTATAGACAAGTACGCGGCACGGCCATGGGAATCTCCCTCTCTCCAAGTTATGCAAATTTGACTTTGGGGTGGTGGGAGAGAGAAATAGCACTGCAGGATGGATATTCCGAACATTTGGATAAGGTAGTATTATGGCTACGATATATAGACGATTTAGTTCTGATTTGGAATGGCACCAAGGAAGAGTTTGCAATATATTTCAAAATTTTGAATGTAAATGAATATGGTTTAAGCTTCACTTATGACATCAATGAAAAACAAATCGATTTCTTAGACATAAGAGTATATATAGACAATGGTCAGATCAATACAACTGTATTCAGAAAAGCAACCTCCACTAACAGTGTTTTACATGGGAATAGTTTTCATCCAAAATCCCTAATAAAGAGCATTCCATTTGGCGAATTCCTCAGGATGAGACGAAACTGTTCGAATGATAAGGAAATGGCGAATCAATTCAATATGGTTCGGAAACGGTTCTTGCGCCGAGGATAGTTAAGAACTAATATTGATTTGAGTGAGAAGAGGGCAAGAAAGATGTCTCGCCAGCAAACACTGATAGACAAAGGTATCAAAAGAGGACATGATAAGGAGGAAACTTGTCCTCGCCTAATTCTCACTTACAGTAAAGAAAGTAAAGAAATTGAATCAATATTTAGAAAACATTGGAAGATATTAAGGAGTGATCGAGACTTGGCAAAAAGAATAGGTGGAATCCCACAAATATCATATAGGAAATCACGTTCACTAAAGGACATATTGGTAAAAAGCCATTATGAAGCACCAACCACAAGGAATTGGCTGAATAATGAAACAACTGGCTTTTACAAATGTAATAAATGCAAAGTGTGTCAAATTGCGGTAAATACTAAGACTTACATGGATTTCAATGGAAAGGCTATAAGCATTTTACAAAGAATTACATGTGACAGCCAATATGTGGTCTATATGCTTGAATGCGAATGTGGATTGAGATATATTGGAAGTACAATCTGCCCACTGAAGAAAAGGATTTTAGAACATACTAGAGCCATTACCAATAAAGATATGAGTTACAAAATGGCAAAACACTTTGCGAACTCACATACCAATGATTGGAGATCATTACGATTTATAGGTATAGCACAAATGAAAAGAAATGAGAGAGGAGGAGACAGAATTCGAAAGCTAAGACAAATGGAGAGTAAATTTATTATTCAGCTACGCACAAAGATGCCTTATGGATTGAACATGGACGAAGAATTATATGTACATCTGTGATTTTGAAAATGCAGGATAAATAATGATATTCATGTGGAGAGGCTATCACTAAAGTATTGTGTATAAAATATCTAATACTTTTAGCCGTACAGTGACAGGCAGCATTCTGGACAGAATTGATATATGTCTGCATAAAATAGAAACAATAGAACTTATTAAGTAATTTACTGAATTTTTAGAGTTATTAACGACATACAGGAATGCAGTAATTAGAGATACTAAAACATTAGAATGATACCTCTCTTCAAACGTATTTGGAACAATGGAATAGATGTCATGTGCCAATGTGCATCATTTGTACGTAGTTCCTCAGTCCAACAGAACAACACAAATCGATCAGGGGCTAATATAAATAATATTTAGGTATAAAGTGGTAACTGAATATTATAGCACAATTGAGGAGAACACACGTAACAAATATAACATTATGTTGGTTTAGGTTTTTAAAAAAAGCACTTTTTTAAGTTAGCATTATTTGGTTCTTGTGTTATTTTTTAGTATTTGTATTTAGGAATTGAAAATTTATACAAATGCTTTTTAATTTTAAAACTACACTATCCAGAATGCATTGTAAATAATGAGGCACTATGGGGTATAAATAGCAAAAGGGAAAAGGGACTCATTCACTGTGAACAAGACTCCTTGGGGAGTTGAAACGCGTTGGTGGTTGTTAATTTGGCATCAATAAATAGGCACTAATTGAACTTCATGGAGTGCAGTGAATACTTTTGGTGAATTATATTTTACGAGATTGGTCCTCTCCGTCACGAGCACCGGCAGTGGAGTGCACCACCCAGCAACCTTTAGACCATCCTTGTTTGAATATATATATATATATATATATATATATATATATATATGTATCTATATATATTTTTTACACGTGTGATTACCCTGGGGCCCACGATCAGCTCCCAGGGAAACCACACATATATAAAAAAGAGATCTCTTTCTCTCTCTCTCTCTCTTTCTCTCTCTCTCTCTATATATATATATATATATATATATACATATATATATATATATATATATATATACATACATATATACATATTTAGATGTATATGTTATAGAGTATAAGTGTCTCAACAGTTATGATGGGAGCACTATCTATAAGGTTAAGGCACAGAACGATCAAAAGTAAAGACAGAAACTATCTTATACCAAACATGTCTGAGAGGTACATTATGGGAATCTCAACAGCATATGATTTTATGGGATCAAACACATCAAGTCCCATCCATGTTGTGGTTATCATGAATTAGAACTGTGCAGACATGAATCTAAAATAATGATGTGATTGGGAAATGAAAGGCCATGGGGGCACAATCTTCATGTAGAGTTTCATGTTCATATATCACTGCAGTGATTTATCAAACATATCAGGTTTGGTGGTTGACTGAATATATATGATTGAAGTATGAAAGTTATTTGCTGCCCTCATGAGTACCTGGATAGGGATACCAAAATAGTATAGAGCCCATTGGGGGTTGGAGCATCCATAAACAAATGAGTCCTGTTTTTAATCGTTTTACACTCTTTTTGATTTTGATACGTATTCGCTTTCTTGTTGCACTTTTCCTGTATGCCCTTTAATTTAATTGCAATTGTGCGGTTATTTGACTTTTATCTTGATTTGCACCAGTAGTTACCCTTTGGAATTATCAGATGACTGACTTGTGAGTCAGTAGGAGTGTGCAGTGTATCTCTAGATTTGACTTACGCAGCTACAGCACTTCAAACGTGGATGTTACTGTAACACCAACATGGCACATGTATTTATGCTAATAGAAGGTTTAGCATGATTGCAGCCTTTTGATATATTTTAAATATCAGGTCTTGCCTAGTATGTGGTTGGTTATTTAGACTTAGGCTCTCATTATGTAAACAGCGGTATTGACCACCTACCGCCGTGGCGACGGCCGCCAAAACACAGTCGCTGTGGCTACCTACCATCTGCCATATAATGACTGTAGCAGGAATTCCGCCAGAAGGATAGTAGAATTCTGGCTGCGTCCATGACGGCGGATGGCGATACTGTGGTGCTGCACACCAGTAGACCACCGCAGACCGTATCATGACACATGATACGGCCTGGTGGTGTTCTGCTAGCGGACGCTGCTGCTGGCAGCAGCGCCCTGTCCCGTCTCCTGTCGGAGGACCCCCTGCAATCAGGTAAGTTGGGTGCTCAGACAGGGGACAGGGGTGGGGGGTGTTGTGTGTGTGTGGGTGTATGTTTGTGTGTGAGTGCATGCGGGTGTGTGGCATGTGGAATGCGTGTGTACATTCATGGTTGTGAGTGTGCGTGTATGTTGTGAAGTCACGGGTGCTTATATGTATGAATGTGTGGATGTGTGTGTGTGAATGGATGTATGCATGCATGGGTGAATGTGGGTTTGAGTGTGTATATGCGTGTGTATGTTGGTCTGTTAATGTCCATGTCTGTCGTGGGGGGTCTGGAGTGGGAGGTGGAGGATATAAGAGGGCACTGGGGAGGCGGAGGGGGCAGAGTAGACCCCTATCAATGACAGGGAAGGGATTCCCTGTCACTGATAGTGCTTATCGCCATGGTTTTCGTGGCGGTAAGGAAGCCACGAAAACCATGGCGGTAGGCGGGCTCATAATTCCACAGGTGGGACAGTGATGGCCGCTTGGATGGAGACTGAAGTGGTACTCCAGAGTAGTAGGAGTAGTAGGAGTGGTACATTGGCAGTTTGGCTTGAGCCAAACTGCCAATGTCATATTTTGGGGAAGAGTACTTTGCCAGTACTCTTTTTCCAAAATACCGCCATGCACCAGGGTCATAATGAGGGCCTTAGTGTTAACTGGATGCCAGGTGTTCCTAGGTTGATTGGTGACTGATTGATGAACAATAAGATCTCATTTAAAAAATGCTGCCACAATTCGACTCTGAATATGCTGTTATGAATAGTGAACATTGCATTGGTTCACTGGGACAATTTATCTATTGTATGCTGCTATGAATTGGACTTTGGATATGCTTAGATGCCCTGCATCTTGACACTTTAATGACTTGGAAGCTGCTATGGATCTAGTTTTTGTGAATTGTGAAACTGAGTTGATTGCTGACTCAATAACATTTGTCGAATTCTTTCTCCCATATATTATCATCTCATCATTTTAAGGATGGTTTATGTGACTATGGGACAGAGTCTGTTGTGGGGTGATTTAATTTGTTTGTTGCACATTGACACTATATTAATTATGCTATAAAAGTTACCTTTTTGCACAATGGGAATTTAATATGTAAACATGATAGGCTACTGCGCGGGGCCTGATTGAACCACAGTGCATAATCACATATACACATTATTAAGGATTTAACTGGTGAATAAGATTACCTTGTTTTGAAAATGCCATAAATTTGATTCTGGTATTATCTTAGCATTTTGAAGCTGTTTTGTGTGACCATGGGACAAAGTCTGATGTAGGGTATTTTAATTTGTTTGTTGCACATTGACACCTTATACATGATGCTGCTATAAAAAAGCGGCCATTTTGTAAGATGTGTAAGCATTATGCAAATATGATAGGCTGTTGTGTGGAACATGATTGAATCAAGGTGCTCATACACAAATACACATTATTGCATGATTTGAGCTCCTGAGAATCATGTTTAGCAACAGTCACAAAAGGCATTAAGCAATAACTGAAGGTATACATGTGTCCTTTCCTAGCAGTATTCATATTCATATACACTTAGATTGTTACACACTGACAGGTGATCCAAGATGCTATGAAAAAGTTACTTTTTTTACAATGGTAACTTAGTTTGTAAAAATGGCAATCTTTCGTGTGTGATTATAGTGCACATGCACAAATACACACTAGTCCAGTATTTGAGCACTTGGGTATGGAGTTCTGTGGCAGTCTCCACCAGTAGACTATTTTATGTCATTTTTTTCATAGGTATGTATAGACAATGCAACAATGTGTAATCACATTCTGTAGAAGGTGCTATATTGCAAGATTATATATCCACTCATAGAAATGGTTCTGAGAGTCAGAATCATGGAGCCTGAGTGGAGTCATGATGGTGATTAGGCAGGGTTTTAGTCTGTGGGGCTGAGGGGAAGTGCAATTAAAGATGGACTGATAACACAACTATATAGATGCATTAGTGGTGGGAAGCGGGTTGCCCAGTTGGAGGCATGAGCTGAAACGTGTTGGCATCCTGCTTGTATGGTGTTCGCATTTACCTGAATAAAGAAGATATTCACCATACACAGAGTCTGGAATATTTGAATATTTTTCAAATGCAGCTTCTTCAGTGAAGTAACATCACTGTGTGGATATATATATGTATGTATATATATACATATATATATATTTATATATATATATATATCCACAAACGGTGAGAAACTGCTCACCGAACGGCTGCAGCAAGTCGATCATGGATCCAAAAAAGGCAGAGGAGGGCAATTTTTCTTGAAATAAAGTTCATCCGCTTTTATTTATCAATAACAATCAAAGCAACGCTGTCTCCACCAAATCTCTACGCGTTTCAGCTACCGCATTCTACTGGACATAACAGCCATCTTGAACACACCTACAAATACACAATTAAACCATCATTTGTTTCAGTGATACACTAGTGCATAATTACATGGCGGCCATCTTTTAACTTACAAAATATTGCATACCTGCCATTGAATCAATTATAATAGTGCTATTAATTAACATAGGCATGGCAGCGGAATGCATTTAAAGAGATAAAGTGCAATGTGGCCATATATATTATACATCTATAAATAGATAGATAAATATATAAGATAATAACAATTAATATTTGAATCGAGCCACAACAAATTCTTCTGACCTCGATTATTCTTGTTGAAAAAACATTCCTAAAGCTAACTTGAATGCCTTAATTTTTTTTTTTAATCTGTTTATTGACTTTTGTTATATATAGTGCAATGTTTACAAGCATGATCATTATAGTACAGTAGGCTACATTATTGGCTTTAGTCATTCTGTGTGCATCTTAATATATTGGTAGGTTAATCGCCTTATCAAATTTCAGACGGGTACGAGTAAACATTTTGTTTCTGCATTGCAATAACGACTAGAGGGGGAAAACAAAGAAGGAACAGAAGGGTCACCTTGAAGATATATTTGAGGCTCTTTGAGGCGTCCGGATGCTAGTCAGGACAGGGAGAGGGGCTGTTGGAGAGAGGTGAGGTATTGATCATTGCTCCTATTGTCCAGTAGAGAGTGTTAGTGTGTAGTATGGGGGGTCTGTGTAGTTCTGTGTGTTGCAGCTTCGGTATTTGTGCATGTTTCACGCATTTTCCATGTCTGGGTAGGTTTTCTGTTTCGGTATAATTGCGCTGTTGCTCTTATTAGGTAAGAATCATGCCATTTAATTTAATGTGTGTGTGTAGTTCAGGGGGGGCGGGTATCATCTTTCTCTTCCAGTTGTTCTATGAATGCTTCCCATGTTTCTACTCCCTTTACTGTTATTCCCCTATCACAGAGCGTGCGCAGCGTTTGTATCCCCGCCACCGCCCATCGTAGTAAGTCCGATGCCCAATGGCATACGCTGGGAGCACTCGGCGATTTACAATGCATCGCGATAAGTCATTTTAATATAATGAACGCCAGGTCTTTTGCGCATCCCTAGGGTGCAGGACTCGGGGTTGGGGATGGGGCAGCCCGGTCAGGAGTGCGGCTTGTTTGGTTACATCTTGCCATACGTGTAGTATTGGTGAGCAATCCCATATCATGTGGTAGAAATCAGCTGGTGAGTGACCGCACCTTGGACAGTCAGACCCTGCTTGCGGAAACATGCGTTGTATTCTGGCTGGTGTTAAGTACGTTTGGTGTAGGTAGTTGAATTGTGTATAACGGAAGCGGGCATTGCGTGATACCTCGCTTGTAGTTGTGAGAGCCATGGTCCATGCGTGTGTGCTCAGAGGTGTACGTATTGCCTCTTCCCATTTGATCTTAGCCTGTGATTGTGGTACCTCTGGGTTGGCTTCTAGGGTCTTGTATAACCAAGAGATATCTGACTGTGTTCCCAATCCCTGGAGTAGGTCGTGTAGGACTGGTGATGTTTGTGGTTCATTATTACTGCTTCTCCATGTGTTTCGTATCAACCGCTGTATTGCCCCGTATGTGATAAATTTGTCGCTGCCTAGATTGTATTTTTCAGCTAGTGTTTCATAGGTGAGGAATTGTCCCTCCTAGAAGAGGTCCCCTATCGTCTTAACTCCTTTCGTGACCCAGGTAGATAAATCTAGTCTGCCGCGCAGTTTATCTACTCCTGGTGTGGCCTGTAGTGGTATTTTGGGTGAATATAGCAGAGTTTGTGTTCCTATGTCTACATATCGGCGCCATATGCATTATGCTATTTTTAGCAATACATTATTGTGTTGGGGGATGACCTCGTGGCCCAGGAGCCATCTTAGTATATCCGAGTGACCTATATTTGTGCTAAGAACGTTGTTTTCTGGGCCGTGTGGGTCCTCCAGCCACTTCATAATCCAGTGTATTTGCGCCGCTGCGTAGTATATTTCGAATTGTGGGACACCCATCCCTCCCCTTTCTAGAGGAAGGTAAGCTTTTGCCAGGGCCACACAATGTAATTTCCCTCCCCATATCAAGTCAGTGAGTATTCTTGTTAATTGTACAAAGAGTGATTTTGGTAGTACTAGTGGTAGTGCAGTGAAATAGTATAGTAGTCTGGGGAGTACTATCATCTTAGCCACTGCGACTCTACCTATCGGTGATAATGGTAAGGAGCACCAGAAGGGCAGTGAGCTTTTTACTGATCTGATCATTCGTTCTAAGTTTCCTTCTCTTAAATCTGCATCGTTGTGGTAGATATGCACACCTAAGTATTTAAAAGTGGTATTTCTCCATTGTAAGCCATGTATTGTGTCTGGGTTATCTTGACGGTCTGGTTGCAGTCTCATTGGAAACAGGCATGATTTTGCCCAGTTCACATGCAGTCCAGATAGCTGCCCGAAAGAATTCAGTAGTTGAAGCAGGTCGAATAAGGATTTGGGGTAGTTGCGGAGAAATATTAATGCGTCATCTGCAAATGGGGAAATAATGCGGTGGTTCTCTCCATCTAGTATGCCCCAGCGTGTTGCCGCTGTATGCAGTCTGGCTGCGAGTGGCTCTATTGCTAGCGCAAAAAGGAGCGGTGACAGGGGGCAGCCTTGAAGGGTGCCACGCCCTACTGAGAAATCCTCAGAGATGGTCGTTCCTGTTCTGACTTGCGCTTTTGGGGCAGCGTACAGGACTGATATCCAACGTATGAATGCTTTGCCGAATCCCATTTCTTTTAGTGTGGCCATTAAGAATGACCATCCTAATGTGTCGAACGCTTTCTCAACATCGAGGGATACTGCCACTCGTGTGGTGTCAGTTTCTCGTGTCTCTGCTATTAGACGTATCAGGTTTCTAATATTGACGAAGTGTTCCGTCCTGGTATGCACCCAGATTGGTTTGGGTGAACTAAGGTAGATATGATTGGGAGAAGGTGATTTGCTAGTACTTTCCCTAGTATTTTACAGTCTGTATTCAATAATGATAATGGGCAGTACGAGCGGACATCCAGAGGATCTCGATCTTTCTTGTGGAGGACTACTATCATTGCCTCTCGTAGGGAATCGGGTAGTCGCCCCATGGCGTATGCCTGCTGAATCATTGCTAGATAAGGGGCCAATGTCTGGGCTGGGAAAGATTAGTAGTATTCAATTGGGAGTCCATCTCTCCCTGGAGCCTTTATTGTGGGCTAGTTGTTGTATGGCCTGTTTTATTTCATCTATATCTATGGGTTTGTCTAGTTCTTGTATTTGAATCGCGGTTAAGCGAGTTAACTGAGCAGACTGGAGGAATGCTTCTATCTGTTCCGGAGGTGGAGGAGATCCTGCGTTATACAGGGTGCCATAGTAGTGCCTGAAGGCGTTATTTATTTCTGTCTGTGTATTGATTATTGTGCCTGTATCTAAACAAATGGCATTGATAGGAGCTCGTTTTTGTTCTCCTTTCACCAGCCATGCTAGCATTCTACTAAAGCGGTCTCCTTCCGTGCGGAGGCGCTTCGTGTAGTGGCGGTAGTCGAATTTTCTCAGTCAGCATTCTACTTCATTCCATTGCTTTTGAAGTGTGAGTATGTCGTTACCAGCGTTGCCTTGTATCGCTGTTTTGCACTCTGCTTTTCATTTATTTTTCTCAATTTCCCTGAGTTCTGCCGTCAGTGCACGCTTGACTCCACTTGCTATTGTCATGCACATGCCTCTCATCACTACCTTATGTACATCCCATTCCGCTGCCCTTGTTGATGCTGATCCTGTGTTGGTTTTGAAATAGGTATAAATGTTATCTGCTATTTTTTTGCGGAAGGGGGGACCTTGTAGCAATGTGAGCTGTAGACGCCACGTGGGGATACATGTATGTTGTCTGCCCCATTGTAGTGTGGCCATTAGTGGGCGGTGGTCCGACAGAGTCTTAGCCATGTAGAAGACATTTTTTATTAGGTGTGTGATCTCATCTGTACATAGTATTAGGCCGATGCATGTGTGTAATTGGTGTACCGGGGAGTAGAAGGAGTATTCTTTAGTTGTGGGATGTAGGTCTCTCCAAATGCTGTGTAGTCTCCTATCTGAGATCCAGGATTTTAATGTCTGGGATAGTCTCTTGCTGTGTGTATTCTCCAGTGGGGGGTGTGACCTGTCTAGCGATACGTCCAGGACTCCGTTGAAATCTCCTCCCCACACAATGGGCATTGATAAGTCATGTGTTAGTAATTTAGATGTAGCTTTGTAGAACTCCCCCTGGCCTGTTTTGGGTGCATATATGCCAGTTATGGCTAATTGTCGGCCATCTAATTCACCGTTCAAGTAGACATATCTGCCGTCTGTGTCTATCTGTGTTTCATTTATCAGGTATGGGATCCCGGGGGCAATCCAGATTAGGACCCCTTTTGCGTATGTGGATGTTTTAGTGCTGTATATTGTGCCCGACCATTTGTTGTTGATTATGTGTAATTCTTGAGCGGATAGATGCGTTTCTTGGAGTATAGCTATATGTGTATTGTGTCGCTTGAGATACGCATATATTCTACTACTCTTATTCATGTTCGCCATTCCTCTTACGTTCCATGTTAATATGTTATAGGACCCCATTGTATTTTGTTGTTATATGTTGGATATGGTGCTTTTACAAGTAGTTTCGGTTTGACACTCCGTCTTTTTCCCTTGGTCCCCGTTCGTTCCCTCCCCCCAGCACAGCCGAGTCCAGAATATGATTGTGACAGTTAGGGTGAGGACAAAGAGAGAGGAAAGGAAAGAGAGAATAGTTTAGTAGTAATGGATTTAAATGGGCACAACTGATACCAACTTGGGTAGTAGTTCGGTTGATGTCCATGCGGAAAACCATTTGGGTTAAGGGGAGGGGTCGAAATGGATGTGGGGGTGATCAGCGAAGTCGGCCTGTTCGGATGTGTTCGTTTCCTTTGTGAGCTTTCCTGTTCTCGGGACAGAGTCACATTATCTGGTATGTGGTATCCAGTTCAGTAGTGTCCTTGAGCTTGTCCTCGAGTAGGGCCAGTGTACGCATGTGGGACATTTGGTGTCTTTTGGCCTTAGTGTTATTACTTCGATTGAGACCGGGGTGGTGTCCATTTGTGGTCTCGTCATGTGGGGACAAAGAAGTTTTTAGCCTTTAGAGATCGTCGGCCGTGCGTGGTGTAAAAGTCGGGCCAGATAACATGGGCGACGACGGGGGACTGTTATTGCTTTTTGGTGAGTCTGAGCCTATTATGCTGGTTTCGTTGTTGAGTGCTGAGTGTAGGACCGAGAACATGTTAGTGTCTTTTATGACTTGTAGTTGCTCAGCTTCTGCTTGCAATCTGGATGGGCGTGATTTGGGTCCCGGGCCCATTTTCTTCCCTCTGCGAGAGTGTTGAGTGTGCCAGTCTTTTTGTTCAGTTTGATCGGCAACGTGATCTGTGAAACCTTTTGCATGCATCCATGTCCATACATCCTCCGAAGACGGGAAGATATGGGTTCTCTCATCGACTACCACTCGCAAGCTAGCCGGGTACATGAGGGAGTAGGGTATATTTTTGTCTCGTATAGTTTGCTTTGCTTTGATGAATGTAGTGCGCTTGCGCTGAACTTCTGCTGTGTAGTCAGGATAGGCCGTGATTTGTGCGTTCTCTATGCTTACAGGACCCGAGGACCGGAATTCCCGTAGGATCTGATCTCTGTCTCTGTAGTTCAAGAATCTCGCTATCAGTGGTCGAGGAGGTGCTCCTGGGCGCGGCGGGCCTCCCGGTATCCGATGAGCTCGTTCCACTGATAGTAAAGGTGAAGCGTTCTGAGTTAGTGTAGTTTTTTTTAGCCGGTGTTCGAGGAAGGTTTCTGCATTTGGGAGTTCTATACGTTCCAGTAATCCCAAGAATCTAATGTTGTTTCAGCGTGATCGGCCCTCTGCGTCTTCAGCTCGTCTTTGTAGCGTTATTATTTCGGATTCTTGGTGTTGAAGTTTGGCTTTCAGGTCCTCGATGTCGGGGTGGATCTTTACAATGGGCGATTTGTTAGTGGTAACCCTTTCCGTCAGTTTGCGGTGGTCAGCTCTTAAGATGTTGACCTCCGTTGATACTGAATCTATTTTGGCTTCCAGGGAGGTTTTGGTTTCCAGCACGGCCTGTAATACTCTTTCGAATTTTATGGAGTGAGTGGCCAGAGTTTTGGTCACTTTACGTAGGGCGATGGCTGTGGTGCCCATGGTTGACTCTACAGTAGTGGCGGGGTCTTGGTGCCTGTTTCAGATTGTCCTCTTGGGGGTTTAGGTTTAACCATGTTTTATCTGTGGGCCTGGGAGGGTGGGCAGTATTGTTGGCTGTATTACTTGGGGGCTTCGTGTTCGACCACTTCTTCGACCCTCAGTAGTACGCGGGGCCGCCCCGCAGAGTATGGCACCCGTGGCCCACCGCCCCGCCGGAAGCTCTCCTCACCTCATTTTGGTTTGGTGCTTTTGTCTTCTGGAGCCTTCATGGTTCAGCGCTGGGTAGAGGGGTCCCCGCCCCGGGTGCAGCAGCGCAAGGCTGCTCTCTGGCCACGGTTCGCCGGCGGCATGCGCAGGCCAGGGACGGCCCCCCAGCTCGGCCTCAGTTTCGTGTTTGTCTCATCCCGCCATCGAGACCCTATGGTCTTAGTCCGCTCGTGGTGTAGGTCTCAAGCGCTGCGTTCCCCTCGTGCACTGGGGCTACCTGCGTCTTTAGTACGACATCTGTTCCTAGGTTTTGGTGTTTACTATCCTCGATTTAAAGGATAATTGTAGGCCCCCGCCGCGGTAGCTCTCCTCACCTCCATTTGATTTGGTGCTTTTGTCTTCTGGGGTCTTCACAGTTCAGCGCTGGGTAGCGGGGTCCCCGCCGTGGGTGCGGCGGCGCGCGGCTGCTCTCTGGCCACGGTTCGTCAGCAACACGTGCAGGCCGAGGACGGCTCCCCAGCTCGGCCTCTGTTTCGTGTTTGTCTCATCCCGTCATCAAGGCCCTGCGTTCTCGGTCTGCGCGTAGTGTAGGTCTCAAGCACTGCGTTCCCCCCGGGCTCTGTGGCTACCTGCGTCTTTAGTACGACATCTTCTCCGAGTTTTTGGTGTTTAGTATCCTCGATTTAAAGGATAATTGGAGGCCCCTGCCGCAGCAGCTCTCCTCACCTCCCTTTAGTTTGGTGCTTTTGTCTTCTGGAGCCTTCACGGTTCAGCGCTGGGTAGAGGGGTCTCCGCCACGGGTGCAGCGGCACGCGGCTGCTCTCTGGCCACCGTTCGTCAGCAACACGCGCAGGCCGAGGATGGCTCCCCAGCTCGGCCTCTGTTCCGTGTTTGTCTCATCCCGTCATCGAGGCCCTGCGTTCTTTTTCCGCTCGTAGTGTAGGTCTCAAGTACCGCGTTCCCCCGGGCTCTGGGGCTACCTGCGTCTTTAGTACGACATCTGCTCAGAGTTTTTGGTGTTTAGTATCCTTGATTTAAAGGATAATTGTAGGCCGTTAGCGGAGCTCTTTTTTGGGCGTCCGCTCTAGCCGCCATCTTGGCCACGCCCCATAACTTGAACGCCTTAATGATGTCAAAAAATTGATCTTTTCATTGACAACTAAAATACCTAATATTGAACACGTGAAAGATTTTGCAAAAGATTAATATAACTGGTGACAACAGTGTGTCCATGACTATTCATAACAAAACATATTGGTCCTTAAAGGCATCACTACATAGTCCCATGATTACACAAATGTGTTCAATGGTATGTACGACTGAAGTATTATATTCTCAAAGATGTGCAAAATTAGCCAAGTTTTCTAAAATGCCGGGTGCAAAAGTGCTAACCCACTTGAACATATTAAAATCACAAAACAATGTGTAAAAGAAAGAAAAAATATATATACACCTAACAATCACATTTCTAGCTTCTATATATATATATAAAAGAATCCAAATGTTATCAATTGTTAATCAATTAGATATTGTGTCTCCGTATAGCACCCACACATATATTATTTAGGATTATGATTTGAAAATAAATGAATGATAGAACTCTGAACAAGCAAAGATTGAATTTGCATCTGTAATCAATTATGGCATGTAGAAGTTCAAAGTGAACATTTAGTTCCGCATCCAAATTGTGTCCCCATGGTTTCTCTGATCCCAGCAATAATATCATCTTTGATTCCATCTGTCTTAACTCTAATGTTCTGTCACCTCCCCTCGGACTCAATTTGATAGATTTAATTCCATAGAATGTGAAAGTACTATAGCCACCTGTGTGTATATCCCAAAAATGTTTAGCTAAAGGATAAGATCTATCATGATTTTTAATCGCTCTGAAATGTTGTAAGAATCTAATCTTAAGTTTATTGATAGTGCTGCCTATATTTTTCTTCTGGCAGCCACATTCAATAACATATACAACAAACTCAGTTTCACAAGTTATCCGATCAGTAATCTCACAGATTTTGCCATCAAATGTATTATAGTTCTGTGTAATCAATGCATATTTGCATGCTTTGCATCGACCACATTTCCAAAAACCTATGCTTTTTTTAGTTAACCATGATGTCATTTTGTTTTGTAAAGAAAAGTCTCCTGGTCAAATGATCTCCTACTGAGTATGTCTTTAGATAAGTAATTTGAGGATGTTGCCCAATGATATCTTTAGTGAGGGGATCTTGTTGCAAAACATGCCAGTTTCGTTGTATAATATTTTTTAGTTCAGTATGTTGTTGATTGAACTCAAAAAATAATCGCGGGAGATCTGTTTTCATTGGAATTATCCTCACTAAATGAGTTGTTAAAAAGCAATTCTTCTCTAATTTTGCTCATCACTCTGTTCTGTGCATCAATCAGAATTTTTAGAGGATAACCTCTGTTTAAAAATCTTTGGGTCATAATCATAATTTCCGTTTTAAACCCCTCATCTTCTGAGCATATCCTGTGAGCCCACAGAAATTGACTATACGGTATACTCCATTTGAGTGCTTTAGGGTGTCCACTGTTACCATGCAATACAGAATTGCATGCAGTTGGTTTACGGTATACCGTGGTTTCTAACTCGTCATTTTTAACTTCCACCATGACATCTAAAAATTAAATAGTATGTCTACTGTATAATAGTTCAAGATGGATATTGAGCTTATTGTTATTGAGCACCCTAATGTATTCCAACAGGGACTGTTCATGACCATCCCATATGAGGAAAAGGTCATCAATGTAACGCACCCATAATATTACTTTGTCCATGTAGATCTTATGTGTATCAGACCAGGCTATTTCTTTCTCCCATCATCCCATATAGAGATTGGCATATGTGGGAGCAAATGAGGCTCTCATAGCTGTACCCATTTTCTGAAGATAATATATATTATCAAAAAGAAAAACATGCTTGAGACAAAACTGTAACATGGACATAAGCATGTTGGTATGTTATAAAAACGATACATATATATGAAAGAAGTGATTTCACCAAAGAACAAAAATATGTTTCTTCTACAATGTTTCAGCTTCCGCCTTTCCGCCTTCCTCAGGTAGTATTAGATGGTATATATATATATATATATTTATTAGAAAAAATGCTTTTTGTATTGTTAATAATAACTTTGGCGTTGTTTGAGGAATCTTCACGAAATTTCCCAAAATAATACTGCACTCACTTTCAGGATCTATCTAGAAAGTTACGGGGGGATCTGTCAAGCGGGGGCAGAGAAAACGGGGGGGGGTCTCAAAATTATTTGTCTCCATGCATTTTTCAATTAGGATTTTGAACAGGAATAGAGCCCGAACCAGTGGATGAAATTACACTAAATTTTGCAGAAAGGTAGCGCTTGGTCCAAAAAAGCGACCTTTATGTTATTTAGTGTAACTCCATTCAGTAGTTTTTAAGAAATTATATAAAAAACAAGTTTGCATATATATAGAGGCAGGAAAGCTCTGCCATCCCTCCTGATCCCATGCCAAGAATTGATTGGCTGCCAACACTTCAACAAGGAAGTGTTGGCAGCCATGTTCGGTCTCGATTTCTGTCGAGTCCCAGAAAAAAAGATTTAAAAACAAGAAAAGGGGCCAGGGTAGGGTCACCCCTTAGCTCTGGTTCTTGTGTCCCAGAGGGGCCCCACCACCCTGAGCATAAAAAACATTTTTTGAAAAATATTTGGGTGGGAGATGCAGCAGATCTGCCAAAAATGAAAATAAAAAATAAGCTCCCACACTAATTAAGTCCTCGATTGTGCTAGGTCCAGAGGGCATTTGCATTTTGAATGAGGACGGGTGCCGCTCAGCCCCCCACAGCCCTGGGACTGCCACTTTCTTGGGGCCGACATCTAATCAAATGTGGGGCTGCCCATCCCCTCCGCACTCTGGGTGCTGCCACCTCCCCGTGGCTGACATCCAATCAAATGTGGGGCATATATATGTACATTTATTACCTACTGGAGGTCGCCAGTAGGTAGTTATAGTTAGGGCCATGTATCCATTGAAAAAGCATTTTTTGACTTTCTTACATCTTTGGCACAGTTTGACGAATCTTCAAAAAATTTCCCCCAAAAAAGTGTGCCAGTGACTCCCTGTGCACGGAATGTTTCGGGCTAATCTGTCAAGGGGGGGCAAGAAAAAGGGTGGGGTCAAAAAATGCACATTTCCCGTGTTCATTTTTCCTACGAGTTTTAAAAACGACTACAGGCCAAACCACTGGACGGAATTACACCAAATTTGCAAAAAGGTAGCTTTCAGTATACAGATAATGCTTTTTGTTATTTGGTGTAAACCCATTTAGTAGTTGTTGAGAAATGTAAGGAAATCCAAATTTGCATATCTGTGGCTGCAACAACTTTGCAAATAAAAACGAGCTCGTACAGAGATCTGCAGAGCTCTGGTTGGCTGCCAACACTTTAACCACAAAGTGTTGGCAGCCATCTTGGGACTCCCAGAAAAAGAGTGAAAAGAAAAGAAAAGAAAAGGGGCCAGGGTAGGGACACCATCATCCAGAGTAACTCTGTCAGGGCAAAAAGGCACTTAAAAAAAAAAACGTTTTGCCATAAATTTGCAACTAATTCATGAATTCCTGGTAAAAATATTAAAAAAATCATGGGCTTCCCCACTTGTTTTGAATAGAGCCCCGGGGTGAGCAGGGTCCGAAGGCATATTCTAAAAAAAGGAGGGAGCACATGGGGCCCCCGTCCTAAGGTCTTTTGAGCCCCAGGGATCACCACCTCCCTAGGTCTTTCTTAAATCAGTGTGCCGGACGGCACATATTTTTCAGGTAATCTATATATAGATATAGATATATAGATATATATATATATGTTTATACATAGATAGGCAGAAATAAAAAGGTCAAGATAACTCTTGTGATTTTTTTTCCTGCTAGCGAGACAAATCGTAGTTTAATCTAGTGGCAGATTTAAAATGCCATAAAGTAGTGCAAAGGGTTAATGTGCCTACTGCAGAGAACAGATTTGTATTTTATGTGGACAGCTGGGTGGATTAGTAAAGCTATTTGTTACCAGCGCTTTAAAAGAAATGAAATGTATGTGAGAGAGGGGCTATAATGAGATGAGGGGCACTTTTGCTCAGTGGTAGTAGTGAGGGAATTGAAGGAGGAGGTCATGGGGGACGCCACAAATGATTGTCACACTGTGTGCAACCAGTGCTAAAGACTGTGATAATGGGCATGTGCCAAGGTGAAGTAATACTGTGTATTTTTTGTCTTTTTTAGTGTCTTTGCAGAAGCTGTTGATATTATTTAGTGTTGCACACATCACTAAAGTACACAACCATCAACTCTTTCAGAACAACATATCTGCCTTATACATGTACAGGCCCTCATTACAACCCTGGCAGTCGGTGTTAAAACGGCGGTAATACCGCCAACAGGCTGGCGGTAAAAAAAAATGGAATCACGACCACGGCGGAAACCGACAACACAGCCAGCCACTTTAACACTCCGACCACCACGGCGGTAGCAACAAACACCGCGGCGGTAACCGCCAACAGACAGGCAGAAGTCAATGTACCGCCCACCACATCAGAACCCGCCCATCCGCCAGCTTTTCCAGGGCGGTACCAACGCCATCAAAAGCATGGCAGAAACAGTACACAGAAGGGAAACCACTCACCTCTCGACACTCAACAAAAAACCAGGACGCCATGGAGCCTGAACTACCGGTGTTACCGATGTTGGTGTATCTTCTTATCTACCACGAGTAAGAATGTCGGCGGCAACGACCACGGTGAGCACTGTACCTAGCACACAGGGGAGGTGGGGAGGAAAAAGAGCGTGACACACACACACAACACACATCACCCCCAACACCATACACACAAACAAATGCAACAACATTACATATACACCCCGTAACCCACTGGAATAATGCAAGGACAAAAGGAATTGAGTCAAATGAGTGTCATATTAGAAATGGTCAGATATACGTTACAAATTCAAAAACTGTATTTACATTATACACAATATGAACATAATGTGGTACATTGTCCACTCAAAATGTCCGTGGGCCACACAGCTGTATCACATAGGCCATGCCCACACTTGACTCCTGCCTCAATACGGAGATAACACTGCAGGGGCATCAGGTCAAATACACACAGGCACCTCAGGGGGACGCGGAAGGGGGGGCACCTCAGCCGGAAGATGGCACAATGCCACTGCTCCTGGAGGGGGCTCCATGCCCACAGCGATGTCTTGGGGAGTACAAGGCCACAGTCTCTTAAGTGGGTGGTTTGCCCACTGCCTGGTGCTGGGGAGTGCAAAGCCACAGTCTCTCAAGTCTCTCAAGTGGGTGGTTTGCCCACTGCCTGGTCCAAGGCGAGTTCAAAGCCACAATCTCTCAAGTCTATCAAGTGGGTGGTTTGCCCACTGCCTGGTCCTGGGGAGTTCAAAGCCACAGTCTCTCAAGTGGATGCATTTCTCAACTGGTTCTGGAGGGGGCTTTGTGCTCAGTGTGCTTCTTCCTGGCAAGGATAGGGTGAGTGGATGCCTTTCTCCACTGGTTCTGGAGGGGGCTTTGTGCCCAGTGCTTCAACCTTTCCAAGGATAGGGTGAGTGGATGCCATTCTCCACTGGTTCTGGAGGGGGCTTTTTGCCCAGTGATGTAACACTTGGGGTTTGGCAGTTCACAGTTCCTCACCTGGGTGTCTGAGCCACAAGATTTGCAGTGACCAGGATGCATGATAGTCCATGGAGGCAGGGCCAGAGTCCATCTGGTGGCGGCTACGGCTGCACACTGGTTGTAGTGCTGGTGCCGGTGGGGGTGCTGCACCCCCTCTCCTGCAGCCTAAGATGGCTGTCCACTGGGGCTGCTGCTGCTTGCAGTGGTGCTAACGTCAGCGATGCAGGTGGCGGTGCTTGCGGCGGTGCAGGTGGCAGTGGTGGCTGCAGTGCAGGTGCTGCCAGTGGTAGGGAGAGGCTCCAGCCCTTCTCCTGCAGCATCGGATGGCTGTCCACAGAGGCTGCAGCTGCTGACAGTAGTGGTGCTTGCGGCAGTGCAGGTGGCAGTGAAGGTGACAGTGCTTGCGGCAGTGCTAGTGGCGGGGCTGCTGGCGGTGCTGCCCGCGGTGTAGGTGACGGTGCTGCTGGTTGTACTGGTAGCCACCAGGCCTTCACCTGCAGCCTCTGGCGGCTGAAGTGCCTTGCCTGGTGTTTTGTGCCCCTTCCTCACCCTGGCAGATGGTGGTGTCACCTTGGGTCTGGCAGCTGGAGTCTTTGAGGTGGCCTTGCTGGGTGGTTGTGGCTCCTTCCCCTTGCTGTATGCTGTCCCCTTCTTCACCTTGCCAGGTGGCGGAATGGATTGTGCCATGGCAGGGGTTGGTGGCACACTGGCTGAGCTGACGGGTGCCCCTTTTGATCCTTTGACAGCTGCAGGAACCACAGGGGACGTGGACTTGGTGGCTGAGGAGCTGGGCTGGGTTTTGGCCACCCTGGCCTGAGGGGATGGGTGGGAGGGTAGGGGTAGGGAAGAGGTCAATGTTTGCACGAACATTTTCTTAGGGACACTGGGGCAGGAAGAGGGAGAAGGTCTGGGAGTGGAGGAAGAGGGAGTGGTTGTAGGAGATGTCTGTCTGCTGAGTTTGGGGGCATGTTTATGGGCTGGATGCTGTTGGGAGATGGATGGCTGTTGGGTGGGTGAGTGCTTGTGTTTGTGTACTTTGGGAGGAGTTGTCACATACACATTGGGAGAGGACAGAGGGGACGTGTGCATGGATGTGGTGGTGAATGCCAGTGAGGGGTGTGTAGTGATGGGCGTGCTGGTGATGGAGGTAGTAGATGAGGATGTAGTGCATACAGGTGTGAGTGGACACACTACTGGGAGGGAGGTGGATGAGGAGGAGGAGTGGGACACAGTGGAGGCAGTGGATGTTGGTGTGTCTGCATGGGGATGGTGCTTGTGTGAGTGCCTGTGAGATGAAGTGTGGTGCTTGTGTTTGCCTGAGCCACTTTTGTGTGTTGTTTTGGGTGAATGCTGGTCTGAAGGTGTGCTTGGGATGAGTTGGGGTTGAGGGGATTGGGACTGGGTAGAGGAAGTTGGAGAGGGGAGGCTGGAGACAGGGACAATGGCTGCCATCAGTGCGGAGGCCAGAGCCTGAAATGCTCTCTGTTGGGACGCCACACCAGAGTGAATGCCCTCAGGTATGCATTTGTTTGTTGCAAATGCCTCTCGAAACCCTGGATGGCATTCAGAATCGTTGACTGCCCAATAATGAGGGATCTCAGGAGGTAAATAGCCTCCTCACTGAGGGCAGCAGAGCTGACTAGGGCAGAGACTGAGGTGCCTGGGGTGAAGGAGATGCCCACCCTCCTGGGTGAGCGGGCACGGGAAGCATGCTGAGGGGCTGCTGGGAGGGCGGTGCTGGTAGGGGGGGTGGTGGCTGTACCTGTTGTTGGGGTGGGCACAGAGGTGTCTGCCACCGCCAGGGAGCTTCCATCTAAGGAGGAGTCGCTGTATGTGGTGTCCCCTCCTGTCCCCGTCATGGTGCTCCCCTTGCCCTCCGTCCCACTGGTGCCCTCACCGTCGGTGGATTCGGCCTCCAGGCCCATGTGGGATGCAGCTCCCTCCATTGCCAGTGCCTCTGCTCCTCTGCCAGATGATGCTAATGAACATAAGCACAGGTTGACAAAACAAAAAGGGGGGGGAGACAGAGGATACACTTGGTCAATGCCAGCAACACTACCGTTGGCGTACACAACTCACAGGGAACAGCCCTATGCACTAGGCCATGCACTAACAGTTACAATGCCAGTCACCAGCTCATGGAGTACAATGCCTAACGCCATCAGCTCAACACCTGAAACAAACAGGGCCCTGACAAGTAGTAGATGCCCACTAACACGATTGGGTTTGGAGTGCTTCAGAGCCTGCCCAACAAGGAACCTAACCTTCCATGTTCGCCCTGGCCTAAGGGCACCCACAGTCCACACCCCCACCCAGGTAAAAGCTAAGTAATTAATCAAAATTTGTACTCATCCCCTAGTGGCTGCTGCGATGCCCTCAAGCACCCATCTAACTCTAGATAGGCCACTGCCAGGATGCAGATCATCAGTGGGGTCAGGGTACGACGGGCACCCCTTCCTCGTTGGGAGGCCAGCCCCAGCTGGGCCTCCGCCGACTTCCTTGCCCAGCAGCACAGATCCTCCCACCGTTTGCGGCAGTGGGTGCTCTGCCTGTCAAGGACCCCCAGGGTCCGTACCTCCTTGGCAATGGCATGCGCCAAGGAGGCATGCGAAATACCCTTTTTCTGAAGGGCGCTGACCTGCAGCAAAAGGTACAGCAGAAAGGGAATTAGTTAACCATCCGGACCATCACACTCATGGCCCACCATATCTCTCCCTTCCCCACATACATTGATCACCGTACATGCAGCACTCTGGCCAGGACGCCTCAGCCCCCCCACATGTGGCTTACATACACAGCACTCCATACATTCATGGCCCATGCATCATGCTCACAGTGTACTCACCTGTTTGTCTGGAGGACCATAAAGTAATGTGTAGTGGGGTAGGACAGTCATCCACCAGTCTCTCCAACTCCTCCGCAGTGAAGACAGGGGCCCTTTCCCCAGACACATGAGCCATTGTTGCTTCCAGACACAGGTCACAGCAGTACTTGCAGTGTAGGTCCTCTCCTGTTGAAGGTCAGGTAGCAAGTGAGTGAACAGATTGAAAATGGCGGTCACGTCCGCGGCGATGTGTACCGTCACCGCCGGTGTACATCGCCATTGGCCCCTGGAGCCCACAGGGCGCAATGTTAACCAATGCAAAGTTGCGCGGCGGTCATCGACCGCCTACCGCAATGGTGCACAACGCCAGCGGAATTACCTCATTTCCACTTGTCCCTCCTCACAGGTCAGGAAGCTGCCATTTCAGGGGGGCACAGGCCATGGCACCTAACTGTGTCACAGCAAACATTGAAACAGCAACTGACTCTCGGATTCACATACTGGTTCTGTATATGTAGAAAAGCATCATTATTGCACTAAATGTGTGATTGTGACCCTCTCCTCACCATTTTCCTCCCTAGGCTTCAACCGCTGAGGATGAATATGAGATGGAGACATCCTCCTGTGTACAGACCCCTGGTGGACCTTGCGACAATGGAGGACAGACACATTATACTAACATGCAGACTTGATCAGGCCACAATCCAAAAACTGTGTGCCCAATTCCAGACCTGATTTCAGCAATCCGCCTGCGCACAAGTATCCCCCCTCTAGTGCAGATCCTGTCAGTGCTCCATTTCCTGGCAAGTGGTTCCTTCCAAACAACAGTGGCCATGGCATCAGGGATGTCTCAGCTAATGTTCTCCAATGTGTTGACCAGAGTGCTGTCAGCCCTGCTTAAACACATGTGCAGCTACATTGTATTCCCCCAGTTGAAGGATCTGGCCACAGTGAAAGCTGACTTTTATGCCCTGGGACATATCCCCAACATAATTGGTGCCATTGATGGTACACATGTAGCATTTGTCCCCCCCTGAAGAAATGAACAAGTGTTCAGTAATAGAAAAAGCTACCACTCGATGAATGTGCAGATGGTGTGTTTGGCGGACCAGTACATCTCCCATATGAATGCCAAGTATCCTGGCTCTGCGCATGATGCCTTTATCTTGAGGAATAGCAACATCCCATATGTGATGAGCCAACTCCAGAGGCACCGGGTGTGGCTAATAGGTGAGCCCAAGGTCCCTACCCAGTATATGTTGGTGTCTGGGTATGGGGTTGACCCTAAGGTTTAGTGTGTGTCTGACAGATGCCCCTCTATATTTGCAGGTGACTCTGGTTACCCCAACCTCTCATGGCTACTGACCCCAGTGAGGAATGCCAGGACAAGGACAGAGAAACGTTACAATAAGGCACATGGGCGAACAAGGAGGATAATTGAGAGGACCTTCGGCCTCCTGAAGGCCAGGTTCCGGTGCCTCCATCTGACAGGTGGATCCCTGTACTACTCACCCAAGAAGGTGTGCCAGATCATCGTTGCATGTTACATGTTGCACAACCTGGCCTGGAGACACAAGGTACCTTTTCTGCAGGAGGATGAGCATGGAGATGGTCTTGCGGCAGCGATGGAGCCTGTGGACAGTGAGGAAGAGGAGGCAGAGGAAGAACATACTGCAGTTCTTCCAGTAACACACCGGTAAGACACTGTAACTTCACTTTACTTTTCAGTTTTGTGTTGGACTATGTACATGGCAGCTTCATTTCCCTATGTCCATGGCCACTTACTGTACCCTTTGGCATCTCTAATCTCAATTCTCTGTGGCCCACTATGGCTCCTGGTATGTTTATTGCTGCCCACTGAAGGTCATACTAATGTTTATCTAACTGTACATATGACTTGCAATGTTTTCAGAATGTTGTACTAAAACATATTTCAATCAATTGACCGACTCCAGAATTGTATTTGTTCCAAGGGTGTTTATTTAAGTGCTCATACGTAGAGGGGGATATGCAATGGGCTGAGGTGATGGTGGAGGAATGTCCAGTTAGAGTCCAGTCTCTTGGTATCACAGGTGCATTGTCCAAAGGGGAATAGGAAGGGGAGTAATGGCAGTTCAAGGTGGACAGGGTGACAGAGTGGGACAGAAGGGTGACAATCAGAAGAGTCCTATTTCCAGGTCTTGGCAATGTTCTCTGGCTTCTGCTTGGATCGCAGGGACCGTTTGCGGTGTGGTTCTCCTTTTGCAGGGGTTGGGGTGGTAGTGGCCTGTTGGTCCTGTGGCGGGGCCTCCTGTCCACTAACGCTGGCGGAGGTGCAGGGCTGTTCTTTGGTGTGGCTAGTGTCAGGGGCCCGTTTTTGTGCCACTGCCTCCCTCATGGTGTTGCCCATGTCAGCCAGCACCCCTGTAATGGTGACCAGGATGGCGTAGATGTTTTTTAGGTCCTCCCTGATCCCCAGGTACTGTCCCTCCTGCAGCCGCTGGGTCTCTTGCAACTTGTACAGTATCCATGGTCTCCTGGGAATGGTGGTATGCTCCCAGGATGTTGGTGAGTGCCTCCTGGAGAGTAGGTTCCCTGGGCCTGTCCTCCCCCTGTCACACAGCAGTCCTCCCAGCTTCACTGTTGTCCTGTGCCTCTGTCCCCTGAATCGTGTGCCCACTGCCACTGACCTCAGGTCCCTGATCGTCCTGTGTTTGTGGGGTTGCCTGGGGTCCCTGTAGTGGTGGACACACTGCTGATTGACATGTCCTGGGGATAGTGGCATGGGCCCGCTGGGTGGGTGATTTGCTGGTGTTTCCCGAGGGGGGAGGGTCTGTGGGGGGTTCGGACTGTGGCAAGGTAACCGACTATCCAGAGGTCCTTGATGGGCCAGGTTGGTCATTGTGATCCAGGCATGCAGAGCTGCTGTTATCACTGTGGGTTTCATCTAGGGGGGGTCTTGATTTTGCTGGCAACTCCTCTCCTGTGATGTTGAGTAGGGGTCCTGTGGAGATGAAAATGCAGTGTTATTGTATCTGCGAGTGCCATCTGGTGCATGGGTGTGTTTCCTTGTATGGTTGTGATTGCCCTGTCAGCTTTGCCTTGTGTGCGTGGTGATTTTGTGGGCTTGGTGATTCTCTCTAATGGGCATGCTGTGGCGGTGAGTGCCCATGCAGGTCTGTGATGGGGGTCCATGGATTGGTGTTACATGCAGGGCTTGGTTTTGGGATGGGTGGGTTGTGATATTGGGGTATATGTGAGGTGGTGGAGTGATGGGGTGAGGGTAGAGGTAGGAGTTTGTGATGGCATGCAGGTAGGGTGGGGGATGTAGTAGCAAAGATATGTCTTACCAGAGTACAGTCCTCCTGCTACTGTTGCGTGGCCCTCAGGATGCATTATTGCCAAGACTTGCTCCTCCTATGTTGTTAGTTGTGGGGGAGGAGGTGTGGGTCCACCGCCAGTCCTCTGTACAGCTACCTGGTGTCTTGCAACCACGTAACGCACCTTCCTCCGTAGGTCGTTCCACCTCTTCCTGATGTCATCCCTTGTTCTGGGGTGCTGTCCCACGGTGTTGACCCTGTCCACGATTCTCGCCATAGCTCCATCTTCCTAGCAATGGACATCTGCTGCAACTGTGATCCGAATAGCTGTGGCTCTACCCAGATGATTTCCTCCACCAAGACCCTTAGTTCCTCCTTTGAAAAGCTGGGGTGTCTTTGGGGAGCCATGGTTGTGGTGTGAGTGATATGTGTGAGGATGTGTGGGCTGATGTGTGGGGTGATGTGTGGTGGTGTGTGCTGTGAGGTTGGTGTATGGTGTATGGGTGATGGTGTTCTGTGGCTCAGATTGAGAAGGTAAATCTGGCTTGTGTCTATCTATGTTCACAATTTTTTTTTAAGTTGAAAGGGTTGTGGGTAATGTGGGGGGGTGTTTTATAGTGGTCTGAGTGTATGTGTGTGGTGTGTGTATATCTGTCAGGTGTGTGTAGTTTGAATTGTCCAATGTGGTGGTGTTTTCTAAATGTGTAGGTAGTTTGAGTGCGGCGGTGTGTACCGCCAATGGTTTACCGCGGTTGCAAGACCGTCGCAATGATTTGTGGGTCCTGATACTGTGGGCGTATTCCTGTTGGCGTAACGGTGTGGGTTTTGGTACTGCCAATTTATGACTGACCTTTGAGCTGGAGGACTTGTGTGGGTGTGTGCATAGGGGCGGATTTCTCTTTGTGGGTCATAATACCGTAGCAGTGTACCGCCGTGCTCACGGTATCTTGGCGGCCATCAGCATGGCGGTAGGTGGCATTTTCCGCCAAGGTTGTAATGAGAGCCATAATGTTTTAGAAGGATGGTTTTAACCAGTAGCAGAGATGGCGTCTCGGTGGATCACTGCGGCTCAAGCCCTAACTGGGGTTATGGAGGACAGCTCTGAGGCAGGGTCAGAGACTGAGACAGCAGATGCTGAGACAGTATCTGAGGGAGAGGACAATGAAGCAGAATCTGGAAGTGATTTTTCAGTTGGCGGAGTCCCATCCGATGACTCATCTTCCAGTGATTGTGAAGGCACGATGATAACAGTCGTGCTGTCCCTTCACAAGCACATTTTGTGCAGTGGGACAACAGTAGCATTTTAGACCAACCCAGAGAGCAGGCATGTGCAGTAGCAAGTATAGATGGAGTGTTCACTTGGCAAATCCCCTATTTAGTTCAGCCCTCAAATTCCACTTTTCACCGGAGATGCTGGGTGTGAAGTAGAGACAGCCAACTTTTTGCCAACTGACTATGTCCATCTATTTTTGTATATTGACTTCCTTGAGCAAACTGTGCAGCAAACAAATGTATGTGCTAAACAATTTCTGAGGGAGCATGGAAGCACTCTAGGGCTTCATTTTAGGGCACGCCAGTGGACTCTACTTTGCTTTAGGAGTTGAAGATATTTTTGGATGCTTCCGTCAAAATGGTGTTAATGTAGAAACCAACTTTGCCATCCTACTGGTTTACACACATAGGCGGTCATTCTGACCCTGGCAGTCAAAGACCGCCAGGGCGGAGGACCGCGGGAGCACCGCCGACAGGCCGGCGGTGCTCCAATGGGGATTCCGACCGCGGCGGTAAAGCCGCGGTCGGACCGGCAACACTGGCGGTCTCCCGCCAGTGTACCGCCGCCCCATTGAATCCTCCAAGGCGGCGCAGCTTGCTGCGCCGCCGAGGGGATTCCGACCCCCCCTACCGCCATCCAGATCCCGGCGGTCCGACCGCCGGGAACCGGATGGCGGTAGGGGGGGTCGCGGGGCCCCTGGGGGCCCCTGCAGTGCCCATGCCACTGGCATGGGCATTGCAGGGGCCCCCGTAAGAGGGCCCCTACTACTATTTCACTGTCTGCTTGGCAGACAGTGAAATACGCGACGGGTGCAACTGCACCCGTCGCACAGCTTCCACTCCGCCGGCTCGATTCCGAGCCGGCTTCATCGTGGAAGCCTCTTTCCCGCTGGGCTGGCGGGTGGCCTGAAGGCGGCCGCCCGCCAGCCCAGCGGGAATGTCAGAATTACCGCCGCGGTCTTTCGACCGCGGAACGGTAACCTGACGGCGGGACTTTGGCGGGCGGCCTCCGCCGCCCGCCAAGGTCAGAATGAGGGCCATAGTTTGAGTAACCCCCATCTTTGCTCCGCACATGAGTAGATATTATTTTTTGCTATTGCAGCACATGCTGAATTTCAGTGACAATTCAGCCTCATTGACCCGGGACCACCCAGACCATGACTAGTTGTTCATGTTGTGGAACATTTGTCTGCCAGGTTTCCAGAGGTTTGTACCTGGAAAGAATATAGACATTGATGAGTCCTTGATCCTGTGTAAGTGTAAAGGAAGGCTGCTGTTCAGGAAATACATTGCGAGCAAAAGAGCTTGTTATGGCATTAAGCTGTACATGCTGTGTGAGAGCTCTGGTAGCTATGTGTTTAGCTTGAAAGTGTACACAGGGAAGGACTCCACTCCAAACTCCTTAGGTTGTCATCCCATGCTAGGAGCCACAAAAAAGATTGTATGGGAGCATTGTGGAGCCACTCCTTCACAAAGTTTATAAACTTTATCTGGACAGTTTCCATACGGAAGTAGAGCAGTTCAGTGAGCTGTGCAAAGCTGGAACTGTGGCCTGAGATACAGTTCATTGTTTCTGCAAAGAATTCATGCAGGAGTTTGTTCGTGAAACTCCAGAAATCTCAGAGCACTGCATTGCATTCCAATGAACTGCTTGCAATCAAGTTCTCAAATAGGCACAGTATGTACATGTTCACTACAATTCATGATGACAGCACTTCCCCCATCATGGTTTGTGGACAGATGGCTAAATTTAACAAGCTCACCGTATGTTTGATTACAACAAGTGCACAGACGGAGTTGATAAGAATTACCAGGGTCTTCGGCCACACAATGTGAGTTGTAAACCTCACACTTAGTACAAGAAACTGTTCACCCACCCCATCCAGATGCCAACATGTAACACAAATGTTGTTTATCATCCGATAAGCACAGGAAGACTCATGTCTTTCCGTGGCTTTCAGTTATCTGTCATTAAAAGACTCACTTCTACAGGAGCATCAGCCTCCACTTCATATGTTCTGGAGGACATTGTAAGGCTGCAGGAGTGATACTTTGCTGATCGCATTCCTCAAACACCTAAAAAAGGCTCAACCACGTCATCATTGTAAGGTCTGCTCCAAGGACAGAAAGAGGTAGGAGAGTCACGTTTACTGTTCCTAGTGCCCATCCCAGCCAGCCCTGTGCTTTTCTACTTGCTTTATGTTATATCATACAAAAGTGAAATACTGGGAAACTGACTGAGGTGGATCTGCTGTTAGGTAAACCTTTCAATGGCTTTGTATGGATACCTACTGTCAATGGGCTACTACTTCACACGGCAAACAGCTGCAGAATTTTAGTTCATCTACTTGAGGAAATCATGGACTTCCTTATGGCCTGCTCAACACCTCTATCCATCATTAGAACATCGCAGGTTTTCTGTTTGTCGATTGAGAAGTGCATCATAGTCTCCACACTACACATACTGGTGAACAGAACATATGCTACATAATCACAAAGTACGCTGTGTGGCAAAATGTTAAAGGCTTGACTGGATTTTGAAGTGCACGGACCACCCTGATTCACCACAAGAACCACAGTAGGTGTAATACGTCAATCAAAAATTATTCACCAACATTTATACTTGCTTTGAAAGTGTACAAACTCAATTAGTAACTTGCATCACAAACAATGTAATTGAAAAGGGGTACAGGACACAATATCTTGTGCGATGATTGTTTTCACATTTTTAGTGTAAGATGTAGAAACAATAATCATATAAGATATTGTGTCCTTTACCCTTTTTCAATACCGTTAGGCATATTACAAGTTAGTAATTACGTTTTCCCTCTGTCATAGCAAAAGTAAAAGTGTTGGTGAATGAGTTCCACCAGACATTTGTTTGGCTTACTTGAGGGAACTTTGGCAGTATTCCCCAGTATGATTACCTTAGTTTCAATAATAGACATGCTCGTTCAGTTTGAGGAATATGCCTCGGTCACCCCAATGTACATCCACAAACTAGAAGGAGTTTGATTTAGCACAGTAAGTATGATGATGGTGCATGAAGACACGTTTTCTTGAGCTTCAAATAGCTAGGGGCGAAAGGCATTAGTATAGGTTCACTTGGCAATCATATAGGATAAGTCAGGACTCTGATGCAGACAGAGACATGAACAGGTAAGAAAAGGTAATGGTAGGTGTGCTTTCCAAGCATTATTGCATAGGTAGAAGGCATATAGTAAAGGTAGAACTTAATCGTCACCTATAGATTCAAACTCATTGGTGCGCACTCGCTAGACACTGAATTACTATAGCACATATGGATAAATGCTTGACCTACTTGCCATGTTCATCCTCTGTCAGAACTTAGTAGATGTTCACTTTGTTGTATGATAAGTGCATTACACACACAGCACTGCACATGACTGTGGATGGGACATAGGCTACATTGTCACGGACTACTCTGTGTGTTGAAGACTACTCTTCTTAGTTTGTGATGTTCTCTTTAGGGAAGTTTGGAAAACTCCCCAGCTTGATTGCTTTAGTTTCAAAGGTAAATATGCTCACTCAGTTAGTGGAATGATGCCCCGGGGGCATATGGGACACCCCCAACTTGCATCCACAAACAGGAAGGAGTTGGATATAGCACATTGAGTGCACTAAAGACTCATGAAAGACATGTCTTCCGGAGCCTCATTTGGCAGTCATGGGAGCCATTAGTAAAGGTTCAGTAGGCATGTGTTTGGTCCTGTTCAGAACGAAAGAAGAGATTACTTGACAGATGGTAAAATGTAGTCAAACTGATTCCATCCTGTGGTGTATGAATGTGATGGGCCCTTGCATGGTGGCAGTATGTTGAAGTGAGTGCACTGATCGGTTGGAGTAGGCCCATGGCCGGTTGTATGAAAGTCTTGTGTGTGGTGCATGAATGGCATGTGAATGGACCACAAAGTGGTTGGTTCCAAGGAGGGGGCTTTATGGCTCACCTTCAGAAGGCTTGGTTTGAATATTCAGATACTTTGAGAAGTATTTGTGCTTTGTTAATATTTCCTGAGGTGCTAAAACCAACCACCGTAAGTGTTAGATTACCTTTCACAAAAAATAGTATCAGATTTACATCTGTGGGAGTAAGAAGGACCTTACTAAGAACTCCTTGCTTTTTGTCATTACTGGTAGCTGTAGATATTGGCCCTAGCTCAGCCAGCACCTAGGCAAATCTACACATTTTCACCCAGAAACCACTGCAAAGCACAAACTTTGACTAAAATAACACATTTTCCTTGTATTTCTGTAAGGAAAAGTCCTGGAATCTGCAGGACGCCACACATTTCTCCCACCTAGCATTCCACTAAGTCTTCAGAGAAAAAAGGTGCCTCATTTGTGTGGGTGAACCAAATGCCCGCTACAGGACAGGGCCCAAAAGATATTGTGGAGACATCAAAATGATCTATCACAAAACAACCTGGTTGGGGGGCACCTGCATTTTGGTCCTAGGCTCAGCGCCATCTAGGGAATCCTACCAAACCCAGACATTTCTGAAAGCTAGACACCCCTGGGAGTCTAGGGAGGTGTGGCTAGCATGGATCCCCTAATATTTTCCTACCTAGAATCCCTGCAATCCTCAAATTTAGCTAAAAAGTTGCATTTTCCACAGATTTCTGTGTGGCAAAGTTGTGGGATCACGAGCCGGAACAAATTCCCTACCTCTCAGTATTCCCGTTGGTTTCCCAAAAAATGTGCTACCTCACTTGTGTAGGTGGACCAAGTGCCTGTGACAGCGATGTTCCCAAAACATATTGTGGCTATAATGATAACTATGGTAGGTGTATTAATTAGTCCTGGGGTAGGTAACCATGTAGAGATATCTCAAATCCAGACTTTTCTGAGAAATAGACATCACGGGTATTCCAGGGAGGTGTTGCTTTTGTGGATCCCCAAAGTTTTGTTACCCAGAATACCCTGCAAAAGTGAAATATTGAATAAAAACACTAATTATCCTTGTATTTGTGTGACGTAAATGACAGGAATGGCAGGGATCCACAAAGTCCCTGCCACCCAGTGTTGTGTGCCTGGGCTTAGTGCCCACATCAGGAATGGATCACTTCAAGTTCAACAGTAGTCCTCATGCAAGAATTGATTGCAATGTTATCCTCCTACTTGCTAATCATAAAGAAGTCCAAGAGCAGGGACGACACCTTTTTAGTATGCAGCTACCAATTGCAGACGGACTGAAGGGAGATGGCTGTGTCATTTGCTTCTCTGTAAGGCATACTTCAACTGTGGTGATGGTAGATACATGTCCCGGCGGGGTCTTACAAATATGGGGGCCGGTGGTGGTGGAATCACATCACTCTGAGGAGTTTGAATAGAGGGGGTCATCTAGGTGTCACTGGCTCATCATCATCATCAGTGTCACTTTCTAAATCTTTTGGAATCTTTCTTTTTCCATTATCTCTCAGGACTAGTCTCTGACTCAGCCGGGGTCCAATCCATATCCAGATCATAAGAA
The DNA here is from genome assembly GCF_031143425.1 of Pleurodeles waltl. Classification (NCBI taxonomy): domain Eukaryota; kingdom Metazoa; phylum Chordata; class Amphibia; order Caudata; family Salamandridae; genus Pleurodeles; species Pleurodeles waltl. The sequence goes on along the minus strand of NC_090447.1, from coordinate 261,393,756 downwards.
GGGTAGACTCAGAGAAAATGGTGGAGTACCCTTTCTTTTTCTAGCTGGAGATCATGAATCCAATGGTTTCAGAGTAACATCTTGCTCATCCGGAAGCTCAAACTCCTATTTTTCTCCTCCTTTAGTTGCTGGCTGGCTGGGGATCCTGTTCTCCACGTTCCTGCAAAGATTTGGTACTTTGTGGGTGAGACAAATCCTTTTCAGACTCACTTCTTCTTGTCATGACTGTAGGGGCTCCATTCTTGTGAGACATTGGCTTGGGCTTGGGCTTGGACTTAGCCTTAGGTTGGGGTGGTGCCATTGATGCAAGAGTGCTCCCAGCTTTTTGCTGTCCAGAGGCTGTTGTGGCAAGTACACCATGTTTCCTGGACAAGGTGAAGGGTGATATGCCATTGGTGAAAATCCCTTTCTTCTTCCCTTCCTCATTGGCCAATTTGTTGGCAATAACACTTTTCTTTGGGGCCATCATCAAGTTCTTTCTTAGCTCTGACAGTTGCCACTTAGCTGCACAAGCAGTTGCATAAGCAGGTAGAGGAAGGCACCGGTGTAGTTTCAGTGGGCCTTCTGTCTGGCAGTACTGTGTGTGATGTCTCTTGTGTACCTAAAAGCAAACTAACAAGACAAAATTACAGTGGCACATGGCAAGTCAGCTTGAATCTACAGGCAATATAATTTAGTGAAGTCATCACAAATAATTAAAATTAGTGTATCCATTCCAAATCATGCACGAGCATAATATTTCAATAACATATGGATTGAAAATGTTATTTTATGTGCCTTTAAGGCCTATGAGACGCCTGTGACAGGCAGAGGGTTCAGTGGAAAATGTAATCATTCTTAAAAAAATATTGCTGGTGTGTACTTAATGGCCTATTAGACACCTTTGGCATACAGGGGGTGCAGGGAAAAATGGAATAAATCTCACAAAATTATTGCTGGTCTGTGACTATGGACTATGAGACTAGACATCTATGGCAGACAAAGGGTGTAGGGAAAAATTGAATAATCCTTAAAAAATATTACTGGTGTACATCAATAGTCTATGAGATGCCTGTGTTAGACAGAGGATGTAGGGAAAATGGAATATACTTAATAGTATTGCTGGAATATGCTTATGAGATACTTATAGCAGGCAGAGTGCACATGAGAAAATTGAAAAATACCTATAAAAAACTACTGCTGCTGTGAACCTATGAGACGTCTGTGGCAGGCAGGGATAACAGGGGAAATTTGAATAACCCTTGCAAAAATTATCGTTGGTGTATGCCAATGGCCTATTAAACACTGTGGCAGGTAGGGGGTGCAGGTGAAAATGTTAGAATTCTTACAACATTATTGTTAGTGTGCTTCTATGTCCAATGAGACACCTATGGTAGGCAGAGGATGCAGGGAAAGCTGAAATAACTGAAAAAAACATATTGTTGGTGTCTCCCCAGTGACTATGAGAAATCCTATGGGAAGTCAAGGAAATGCAGGGGGAAATGGAACAATGCATACAAAAACAATGTGCTACAATTATCCTCAAGCACATTCAACTCATATCAGCGACAAATGAACATAAAACAAAAAGGCATAGACTTCTTCTATGAATGTCCCCAGAAAATGGCTTTGAAAAGTGGAAGAAAAGGATTTACACACTTACTACACAAAATGGCCGCTGACTATATGTTCAGAACACTGAGCAACAAGGCACGAACAACAAAGGACACACGCAGGTCTATGGCAAAAGCAAAGCAAACTGGCTACAGAAAATGGCCGCCTTGCCATATGGCCACCGAGAGTGAAGTCATGGAGACAAAGAACACAAGCAGGTCTATGGCAATAGCACGCAAACTATACAAAATATCTGCAGGCCACATGTTCAAAACAACAAGGAAGAAGATATGGACAACAAAAAACACATGGAGGCCTATGGCAAAAGCACAATGGCTAGACTAAATTGCTGCCCTGCCACATGGCATGGAGAACAATGAAGGCCTAAAATAAAGACAAAATGGTGGCCTTGGGCAAGAGGCATGGTGAACAAAGAAGAAAACACTAACATTAATTCAGGAATGCTGAAAACTGAAATCTACTTTAAAGATTTCCCAACCACAAACATCTCAAGGCATCAGAATGTACCCCACCAAAATACACTTTAATACTTTGCAGAAAAAAGTAAAATACAGAAAAAACACATTTTGCATTTAATCCAAGACATTCAATAAATCAAAAGATGTTTTAAAAATACATATAGCAGAGAAATGTAAATATATACCCAGTGCCTAGTGTTGGCTTACCATGGCCCGTGGACAGACTAGTACCTAGACAATAAAATGAGCAAAATAGTGCAAAATTCACAAACAACACACTACACAAGAAAATGGAGAAACAGTACTTTAAAAACAGGCCCCCTTCCGTCCCAAAACTGTGCAACCGTATTTGCTTAGAATAAAACTAAAAAGTGACTGCAAACTTACCCCCATCACAACTCCGGGCCACTCACAATCAAATGCAAGCATTAAAAGTTAAAAAAAAAGGTGCACGCCCTTCATCAAACAACAAACACATCCACAATTTCTTTGACTTACTTGATGCTCACAAAACAAATTCTTAAAATCCAGTGGTATGTTCAGCAGGCTTGGCAGACAGAGACAGCCAGACAGAGAGAGTGTTTCTTCCCCCACCAAATCCAAATGAAATGTGGCCAAGAGATTGACAAAGCAGTGTAATGAACCTTCTGGAAAGGAAGAGAAAGTTGTAGTCTCTGTTGCACTTCCTTCCTGTTGGAAAAAAAAGTTAAAGAAAAAAAGTGCTTAAAGTTAAAGAAAAAAACTACTGAACTACCCGTTTTGAGTTAATTTGGCTGCTTCTCCAGTGGAAAATCTACTCAAGAAGTAGCCCTCTGACCATGATCGCACGTGTTAGACAATCACCTCAGAAGGCTTCCCAGTGACTGGAAACCTAACTCGTGCTCGCCAGATCGCTTACTGGAGCCTTGTATTGCTCCCATTGTCATCACGTTGCTTAAATGGGAAAAACTTTACTGCATTTGGCCAGAACCCAGCATTAAAAGAGTAAAACAAAATCATCAAATTTCTCCAATTACAACTCTGCCCAGCCCTAGTCTTGGCTAGGGTGGAGGGCTTCAGTGTTCCTGGCCTGGATGACATATTTGTTGTCTTTAGCAGCTGGGAGGACCACCTCTTTCACCTGCAGGAAGTGCCTCAGGCTCTGCAACAGGGAGGTCTGACTATCAAGGCCAGTACACGTCAAATACAGCAAAGTTCTGTCGTGTACTTGTAACACCTTGTGCGCCGGAGTAAAGGTGCAGCTCCTGTAGGACAAAACAGAGACTATCCTGGCCTAAGAGTCACCTAAAACTCTGCCAGAAGAGAAGGTTGTCCTATGTTTCTCTCTTGTTACAACAGGAGGTTTGTCAAGGGATATGGCACCATTGTTGCCCCCTTAACTGAGCTGGCTTCCAAGAAGTATTCCAAGAAGGTGAACTGGACAGAGGCCTGTAAGAAAGCCTTTGAATCCTTCAAATAGGCCACACAGCCCCTGTACTCAAAGCCCAGTTCATAGCAAAAACAGATGCCTCATAGCATGGCAAAGGGACAGTCTTGTCACAGCTCAAAGAGGAGTGCCTATGCCAACCTATAGCTTTCATCTCTGGGAGGCTACATCCCAGGAAACAGTGGTGGAGTACTATTGTGAGAGCCTTTGCTGTGGTACGGGCACTGATGAAACTGAGCCTGTACCTGTTTGGGACTCTCTTCTGCATTCAGATTGACCACAGGACCCTTATTTGGCACATGGAGAGAAGGGGCAGGAATCCACAATTGTTGTGATGGTCCACCTTACTACAGAGAATGGACTTCACAGTAAAACACCATCCAGGGTCAGACAATTCCAATCCTGATGGTCTGTCAAGGTTTTTCCATCTTAGTGATGAGAACTCCCAGGAGGTTAGGTAGTTTTTCCCACTTTCAGCTGGAGAGGACACTTGCTAGAACTGACAGCATTAAGATGGTCTACCCCCATACCTTTTGCCTTTTTGCTGAAATTCGTTTTTGTTGACCTTAGGATCCAGTGCACTTTGCCATTGCTAACCAGTGCTAAAGCGCTTGTACTCACGCTCTTAAATATGTTAAAATTGGCTTGCACAAAATTAGCATATTTAATTTACTTATAAGTTCCTTGGAGAGTGAGATGCCATGTACAGAGGGTCTGTAGATCTATTGCTACTAGTGGGCCTGTAGCACTTATAAGCATGTTCCAGGCTTTCCATTGGAGTCAGAATGCAGTTTTAAACTGCAAATTTGACTTTGCAATATAACCCTCTTGTCAAGCCTTAAACTCCCCTCCTATTGCATATAAATCACCCCTAAGACAGCTCATAGGTCAGGGTGCATTGAAAATTAAAAAACTGAACATGTACTGTTAAGTTTTACATGTCCTGGTAATGAAAAACTCTGAAATTCAGTGTCTACTACTGTGAAGCGTATTTGTTCCATGGATTAACATTGGGTTTATCTTAGTACAATTAATAAGTGCTAACTTTTGATTAAGAAAAGGTAAGTATTTTGTGTTAGAATCTATGAAATTGTAAAAGCTCTTTAATTATAAAGTTAGATTTTAAACTGCAATTTTGAAAATGCCACTTTTAGTATGTTTGCATGTTCCCGTCTTTGCTATTTGGTGAATTCCTCCCAGACAGTCACACAATAGAAGGATTAGATGTGCCTGAATGACCAAAATGCTGGCACAGTAGGGGGGGCTGAGCAAGGCACAGCCCAACTTGTAGCTGAGTAGGCTATGCTCTACTTTCAAACAAAGGACTTGTCACCACTACATTGTCCATACAGCCACCTTAGAGACAGGGCAGGGGAGTCAGGAAATACCAAGCACCTCAAAGAGAAAACTTCAGAGATTTCTTCTTCAAAGAAGGCAGTATGTATACAAATAGGACCCCAGACCCACTCTTCAATTTACTTTCTGGACCTGCGAAAGGACTCTCACTGACTGCCTGCTGCTGTGGCCTGCTGTGTACTCCACAAGACTGCTTTGCTGCTGTGGCCTACTGTATACTCCACAAGACTGCTTTGCTGTTCCTGGGAAGACTGCTTCCTGGAGCCTGCCTTCAACTCTCAAAGGCCTACCCCACTGTGCGAGCCCTGTTTCATCACTTGTACCCAGGAGTCCTAAAGTGACTCTCAGAGCTAGTCTGCTGGCCTCCTGTTCAGAGCCACAAGGACATAACAGTCTCCTACTATCTTGAACCCGCACCTGAACCCAGCCTGAGTGAGTGCTGAACTCCCAAGCTGTTCCCTCCAGTCCTGGGCCCTGGGTTGCGGTGTTAATGGTGCCCAGACAGCCAAAGTCAACAACTTGGAACTTAGAACATTTTTGGATAAAAACTGTTCTAAGATCTGATGGAAGACCAGACCAACCTGCTGATCAATATGACTGAGGTACAAACCAGTCAGCCTGAGCTTGCGATAAATCCAACTTTGTTCTTCTCTCCTGCAGCATATCCTGTTCAGTGGTTCCTCATCGAAGGGGTATCCGGCCTCGTGGAACTTTCATCAGCTATAGCCTCCTGCTTCTTCCCACCAAAGATTTTTGACTTATAAAAAAGAGACTAAGGGCCTCATTACGTCACTGGCGGCCGGCGGTAAGCTGGCAGTAACACCGCCAACAGGCTGGTTACCGCCATGGTCATCTGCAGGTTCTCCGTTCCGCCCGCCAGGGCGGAGACGACCGCCGGGCTGGAGACCTGGGTCTCCAGCCCGGTGGCTGTCATTATACCGCCGGCGGTATTTGGACCCGGCTTACCGCCGTGGATTTCCAGCGGTTTGAACCGCCATGAAATCCATGGCGGTAAGCACTATCAGTGCCAGGGAATTCCTTCCCTGGCACTGATAGGGGTCTCCCCCACCCCCACCCGACTCCCTCCCCTACACCCCCCACCACCCCTGCCACACCCCAAAGGTGGCAGGGCACCCCTCCCCACCCGACCCCCAACATCACATAACTCACACACACCCGACACGCATGCAGGCACCACCAACACGCACACACCCCGACATACATGCCAACATCCACACACACAGTCAGACACGCACACCCACATTCAAACATACACGCACACATCCATACAGACATACACGCACTCATTCCCATACACACAACACCCCCGCAAGCATACACGCACTCACACACCCCCTCTACATACACACACGCACACCCCCATGCACGCACACAACACCCACCATCCACCCCACCCCATCCCCTAAAGGATGATCGACTTACCTGTTTCGTCGATCCTCCGGGAGGGGACGGGAACCATGGGGGCAGCTCAGCCGACACCACACCGCCAACAGAACACCGCCACGGCGAATCACAGGACGTGATTCGCTGGGCGGTGTTCTGTTGGCGTGGCGGTGGAGGTGGAGCAACCTCCACTTCTCCGCCTCCCGCCAGTATGGCTGTTGGCGGCTCTCCGTCCGTAAAGGGATGGAGAGCTGCCAACGGTCATAATAGGCCGAGCGGCAAACCGCCTGTACAGGTGGTCTTCCGCACGGCGGTCCCTCGGCGGTCTTGAAAAAAGACTGCCGAGGTCGTAATGACCCCCATAGTTCTGAATCTACTGATTGGATTTTTGTCTTCTGAGTGTCAAATAATTTATTAAAATGTACTCTAATATTCAAAATTAGTATGAGGTTTTTGTTGTATTGTGTTTTAACTTTAATACTGTTTATGTGCTACATACATACTTTACACATTGCCTCTAAGTTAAGACTGGCTGCATTTCATGACAAGCTCTCAAGTGTTAAGCACAGGTTCATTTAGCGACTGGTGTGGCTCTCCTTGGCAGGGATTGTGGTTGTTGCTTGAATATGGGTCACCCCCCAACCCCATTCAAAACATCAACCCAATTTCTCAGTCATTGACATTGTGGTGTCTCTTTTTTTCCAACTGGTCAGCTGAAAATCTAGGTAGTGACATTTAAGGCCAAAGACCTAAATAATCACAAATGGCTCATGTTAAATATGTGAACATTCGTCATTGGATGTATGAAATTATGTACCATATTTTAGATTAATATTAGTACAAATTCACATTGTATATTTATTTTAAATATAAAACAAAACAAAAAATGCACTATTAACTTAGGGCCGAATTATGAATTTGGCGGTTGGACTGCCAGAACTCCAATACGACGGTGGGGAGGTGGCCGCCAAGCTGACGGCCTCCCCACCATCGTATGATGATGATTCCACTGGGCTGGCTTGTGGAAACAGTGCAACGGCATGGGCTTCAGCTCTCAGAATGAATCCAATGCTGCTGCACATATCACACTTGGAATGCGCACTGCCTGCTATGGCACACAGTGTGCATTCTGAGTGTGCTGACTGAGGGGCCCTAACTCAGCCTTTCCGCCAGCCTTTTTATGGCGGTGACACCACTATGAAAAGGCAGGCAAAAAGGAAAGTTGTGATCGTTATGACGGGGCCGAACTTTGCACCAGAGGGCTGACCACAACTTTAACTGCTGCCAACCCATTGGGATCTCCGATCCTGACGGTGCCACCAGTGTGCTGGTGGTCCGACTGCCAGCATCGTAATGTGGAGGTCGGACTGGCATGGATGCGGCTGTCTGACCACCACCGCAGCTACTCAAAATGAGGCCCTTAGTTTTGCAATAAATCTTTAAATAATGGAAGTATATTAAATTAAATTATTTTTCTCAACTTTAAAATAAAATTTAAAAAATCCACCGGAAGAAAAACATAATTTTTATAATGCTTCAATAATTATTAAAAGTGATATTTAGAATGTATTACAATACTTTGTTGTATACAAATGAAAGTAATACAAATTATTGTCACATTAATTATTAAATTCAAAATAGGATAAAGATATGTTTATAATCAAATAATAAATATGCCCTATTTTACATGTAGTTTTTAACATTTGAATATTTATTTATGTTTTTTATTTTGAGCTATTTTAAATAATTTAATTTAATTTGACTTAATTTCTTTATTTTAATCCCTACCTCCATTGTTTTCTGAGGGAAGGTGTTGCAGTATCAGCGGGTGGTCATGTGTGGTGTTAGACTTACTATTGTAGTAGTAACTTACACTCAAATTTTATGAATAGCAAAAGTAGTAAACACTCAAAAGAGCAAATTATTCACAAATGTAAATTACCTTTGTGAATTGGGCCTGATTCAGGTTTCTCCCACTTGTAGCTTCTCTGCAGTAGCAAATCTATTCCAGCGGGGCCTCATTGAGAAGGTTCCACCTTCATGTAACTCATCTTTAGATACATCCTGAATCCTTTAACTGTTGGAGTATTCTGAGCTCTGAACACGATGCTAAGTCCAAATGTAGAAGCCTTAACCTGGCGAAGATGCCAAAAGCATCTAGAGGATGCCAGGACTTTCCTGGGCACAAAATATGAATTTAACCACTCAGAGCTTTTCCTGGGACAACCAATGGCTTCAGCTGGACCTTGCCCAATGGCTAGCCAACTTCCAGAGGACTTTCTCAGATATAGCTTGCCACCGTGACCTGCTGGAAGATTTCAACTTCTATTTCAGCGACCAAGGGCCCGATTACGACTTTGGTGCATGGGATACTCTGTCAAAAATGTGTCGGATATCCTGTCCGTCGGAATACAAGTTCCATAATATCCTATGTAACTTGCAAAAAGGCGGGCGAGATCAGACCATCAGTCACAAGGTAAAATCTCTGACCCAAACAAACCTGACTAGTGTGCCAGACCTGCACTTCTTCACAATTGGTCTGAAGTCATTCACAGATCCCAGTATACAACGATGATAAACTGTCATTGGCAGTTAGTGCTTTCATGCTCTATTTTCCTTAAATCTTCAAAAATTCATATCACTAGTTTTCCTTATTACATTGTTGTGATTTTGGTGTCATTGTTTTTACTATAGTTTGCTATATTTTTATAATTTTGTATGGAATTTTCATTGACTTGAGTTTTAGACACTTTAAATGTTTTTGTACATCTAAATGCTGGCTGCATGTTCTCCAGCACTATCAGTATTACCGAAAGGGCCGCACAAGAGTCTGGGATGTCTGACCAGCTGTTCACAATACATCGATGGCAGCCCACTATGCCTGACCTGCTCTTTGCTCTATAGCAACAACAATCTTTAAAAAAGTGGAATAGTTCCCAAGGAAGATTGTGTGCTTGGCCTGGATGATGAAAAAATGAATGTATGGTTAAACAGACATTTGTTTGCCTTATGTTTGTTGGGAAACAGTAGAAGAAGCACCCTTTCAGAAGAGGAAGACAGTTTAGTTTTGGTGCTGAAAGACAGCCTAGCTATTTGTTAGGGCTAAGATATGTTGGGGGAAGTTACTGTTCATATTAAAACAAACTCACATAGGTAGGCTTTGCCTGGATGTTCTTGTGGATCTTTTAGGTGAGATCAATTTGGTACACCTGAAGAGGAAGCATGGTGAAAAGAAATTAAAAGGGAAAATCAAGTAATTCTGGTCAGACATGTCTTTGATATAGACTGGTTCAGTTCCCAGGTCAGTGGCTAAAGAAAGGTGAAAACTGATATAGGAATATTTTGCATGTTAGAATGTATCAAAAGAGACAAGAAGAAATTACGTATGAAGAATGTGAACAGCTTAGAGATTATGTATTCCGTTTGTCATTTTGCTAGAACTGAGATAGGTGGAAGATGGTAGCTGGGGAGGAAATATGGGTTTCAGAAAAAGCTTGTTGAGTTTTTGGTAATGCTGTGGTGAGGCACTGTCTTGAGTTGGGGGGATTATGTAAAAACAACAGCAAGGTTAGACAACTCACAGATGATATTCGCGTGTGCGGGGTATGTAGTACATGACAGTTGGCTTTTGTTTCTGGACATACATGCTAGCTCGAGGTTGGGTTTGAGGGTGAAGAGCTGATATGCTTTGAAAGACAGGTACATAGGAAGATATTCAAAGATCAGAGTGCAACAGTAGGACAAATGGATGATCAGTGGTTGTACGTATTTTGAAGACAGTGAAGTGGGCAGCGTTTAGGTAAGGGTAAAGATAAGGAGCCAGGTGTATAACCATTTTGTTTTGTGACTCGCAATTTGCGACTTTTTGCAAATCACAAAGTGCAAGTTGCAAACCAAAATGTACAACAGTGTCAAGCACACTGTTTGAGATTCTCAAATGGGTCACAAGGGATCTGCCTCATTAACATTCATTAGGCAGATCGCAATTCGTGACCCATTAGTGAATGGCCACACGCACTTGGATGGTAGCCTGCTGAGGTCAGCAGACCACCATGTCAGGGACTGCCTTTTAAATGAAACATTTTTTTTTTCCTTAAAGGTAAACAGGATGCATTTCAGAAATAAAAATTAAACATTTCGGTTTCATTTTTTCAGAGTAGGTAGTGGTCCGTGGCACTACTGCTTGCTATGAAAAAATGTTGGCGCCCTCATTCACAAAGGGGAAAGGGCCCCTTGGCAACTTCTTCCCGTTTACGAATGGGTAACCACCAATCTGAAATTGTTGATAACGGCAATTGTTTTGTAACCGCATTCATGGTTACAAAACAATTATACATGGGCGTGCATCGCTACTAGAAAGGGATGCCCTTTGAATGTATCTTCGTAGTAGCGAGTCACAATCCCTATTTTGCAAGCATAGGAGGTAGGATATCAAGGGTCCAGAGGGCTAATTTAGTTTTTTGTTTTTTCTTTTAGCAAAGCTATGTGTTCTTCAGCCTACAGTGTAAGATGTGAGGTTTTAGTTAATGTGACTGAGGCCTATTACACAATCAAGAGTGATCTGTTATGATTTCATCAGCTTCCCTTATGAATAACACTCAAATCTCGCTCTCGCCACATTACAGGGTTAAGGCTGCCCTCTGGGAAGTTTCCTACTTTTCCTATTGACGGTAGGCGGTTCTGCTGCAAAAGATCCTATTGATTGTTTTTCCCTGAATTCTCTGGGAAATGTAGTTTCTTTAATTATACACTTTTGTAATGTATTAGGCGACAAAGGGGAAAAACTGCCTCCAGAGTCGCCTCTAGTTTTGCAACAAAATTATATGCACATGATGAAATATTTTTCATAATTACGGTTCACATTTAAGAAAGCCACATTCTTATGTTAGCATATAAAATACTAGACGGTGCTTCTATTTAATTCGCCCATAGCGTTCGCCCTCTGAAACTACAGTTGTTCTCTTGTTTTGGCAATAATCACCGGATGCTGCTGGTCAAACAGTATGAAAAGTGATTGGAGTTGGCTATAAATGGCAGAGCAAGCCTATTACCAGTTAATCCTTTAGCTCGAGTGAGGGGCTTGCAATTATATAACTAGTGATATTATCGCAGGTATATTGCTCTCCCGTGTATATTTGATCACGTCCATTAAAGAATAAACTATTTTGAATGGAGTCCTGCGCACATTTTTAATGATGTTCCTTTATTGCTACTTTTGCATGGAAATGACTAATATGTCCCCCATGGTTACACAATTTTCTATGTTAATTGAAATTTTCTCCATAAGATGCGTTTTGTGGAAACAGAATGCACAAGGCTGCAGTAGAGTGGATCTTATTGCGTTAGCACATGTGCAGTTCTAAAATAAGAATCCTAGAATATTTGAGGCTCACAATTTTTGATTAGCTCAGATTTCAAGATTCCTCTTCTCATTGTGTGGTGCACAAAATGGCAGCCAGCACTGGGAAAGAGACCATTTCCTGTCCAGAATTTTCTATTCTATGCGATTGATAGTCACAAAACCTACTGTCCGTGTCGCTCCTTCCCTGCTCGTACTTTGTTAGACGTGTCATAGTTACATGGCTTCAGCTTGATCTATTTCCTACCAAGTTTCTAGGACTGGAGTCAGGGAATTAAGTACTATTTATTAAGGTATATTTTGAGCAAAAGAAAAAATAGAAAGATATATATTTAATTTTGTGACATTCCATTGATAGACGACTGATGGATGTGCACGGTTGGGCACAGCATTGGATTCAATGTACATACTCAAAATATCGAGTTCGTTATCTCAGGCCAAGGTTGCCATCAATCATATGATGTGGAATGTGTGAATTAAAGACAGGGCGATTAGTAGGCAAACTTCACCATATATGTGACCAAGGTATACAGGAACCTCTCTCTAGATATCTGGTTAACATTATCCCTTCAAGTCTTCAGAATGAGCAAAACACCCACCTCTTAGGATTCTCACCTAGCTGCTTTGATCCCTCTGTTATAGTTAGGCGGGTGAATTTAGTTAGCAAACTCTCTTCAAAATCAACCCTATCTACTCAGATCTATTCATCAAAACACGGCCAATGTAGGAAATATTTGATCTCCTAATAGTAAATAGTTCCTTGATTAGGTGGTAGCCTGTACTCCCAAGCAAGCAGTTGTCTCGCTGAGGACTGAGCAGTATCTTCTTCCATGCACTTTGGTGACTGGTGATACCATGGGAGTGCGCTGACCGAGGCTATGGAAAGGAAAACGCTGACTGATTAACTAAGAGAAGGGGTCTGTATGGTGAGTCTGTAGGAGAATGTTAATTGCACACTTTTAATCCAAACCCCCTTAGACTTATTAATGGTGACCTTGTGTTTTTTTCTGGTAATCAACAATTACTTTGGTGATAACTTTGCTTTGCTATGTCCACTCTAGCATGGTCTAACAGCAAAAAGGCAGAGGAAATGAAGTCCTAAAAAATCCCTCCCCATCCTCATACCATTTTTGATTGCACTATGCAATGAATGTCCAAACAAAGGTGAAACTGGGGCAAAGGGAACATTAGGCTTGAGGCATTACTGTCGCTGTGTCCCATGTCAGGATCAGCGCCAAGACAGTGAATGACATGTTGGTCATAAAGCGATTAGGGAGATACATATCATTATATACATGCACATCATCCCCAAAACCAGGCTGCGTTATAAGCCACAGGACACCCCTTTTATCTCTTTTCCCATTATGGCCAAAGATATTTTGGCTGTCAAAGATTGAAACATTGATTTGCAGTAGTGTATTGTTTATTTTGCTTGCATGTCTAAATAGATTTTTTTTAATTAAGAGGATGGGGAGGGCTGGTGGAGGCAACATTAACTTATCTCTCCTCAAACTGTAGATGGCATATTTGTTAGTTGTTAATCTCCTAGCTTTTAAGCATATGATTGTATTTGATGATCAACTTGTAAACTTAACAGGGATTGTACATAGAAGTATTTAGGAGTACATAAAGTAGTTTTCATGCAGTACTCTTTTAAACACTCTCACAAACCTCTTTGAATTAGCTCCAAATTATCTCAAAAAGGATATTCAGATAATAGTTATATAAACATTTCTACAAATGGAAATGATTGTGCTCACTGTGTACTTTTACTAATTTAGTGGGTGATTCACAACAGGCAAGAGTACATATAATAATATTCCTGTAGTACTACTTCCTGTAATAATAGATGCGTTTGTCAGTCGGTCCCAATGAGTTTAGTATGTATTATGGTTGGTCAGAAATAAAACAAGAAAGTGGTCAATTAATGGAACTAAACTAAAACTGTGTATGGAAAACGACCTGAAAATGGAGATTGTATGTTTATATAGGTATTTCTAGCGCAATTATTTGAGTTAATTGTTGCAATGTGACACATTAGGCTTGTTCCATTGAGGAGCTGCAGATTGATGTAAGCAAAAAATATGTCCGATAACGTTGAACACTTACAATTTACCATATTATTTGTAGGTTGCTAGTTAAATATATCAGGTCCAGTATGGTCACTCAAAAGAGTAGGATGCAGCACCGGATTATATTCCAGCTGTGTGAGAAATTCATGGATGCAGAAAGAAAACTCACTCAAAATAGAATGGAAAGGAGTAGATAAAATGCTAGCATTTCTTCCTTCTTTAAGTTACTTTTTATTAGGTTTTATAAGTTGTTAACAATCACTGCAGAATAAATATGAAAACAAATTATACAGTTGTGGGTGAAGCTGTTCCTTTAAAACGTACATGGAATGAAAATCAGTTAGCTTGGCTAATACAGTGCAGATACAGGAACTTTAGCTCATCTAATTGGTTAACACTATATAGGTAGTTCTAGAAATGTGAGTTTTATGAAAATTAGGAGCCCCTACACCACACCCCATACTTTGCCAAATGTAGTGACAGAGCCTCTCCTTTCATATATTATTATTTCTGCCTCCATAGCCCAGTATTGAGTTTTCTTCCAATATTTGCCTCACAGAACTATGGAACAGCGGCGGCCAGCAGCTTTAGGAGGGAGGGGGCGGGCGGGATACACACACACACACACACTCATTCTTTCACAGACAGACACGCACGCACGCATGCACATCCATTAACAACACTCATACCATTCAAACATGCACGCACCAAACATTCATTTTAAAAGATCGCACACACTCATTCTTTCACACACGCACGCACATCCATTAACAACACTCATAACACTCAAACATGCACACGCGCACCAAACATTCAATTTAAAACATCACACACATACACACACACACACACACTTACCTTCAGCCTCCAGGTCCCAGGAGGGTTGGGACTGCTGCCTTCCCTCATTGGCTGACCAGAGGTCAGCCAATGAGGGAAGGCAGCAGTCCCAGCCTCGTCACAGAGTGGGATGGGGTCAGTGAAACTGCTGACCCCAACCCACTCTGTGACGAAGTGTCACTGATTGACACTCGCCCTGGGCACTTCAGGGCTTAAACCTGAAGCGCCCAGGGAGAGTGTCAATTGGTGATGCTTTCCTCGTCACCCAGGGGAGGGCCTCGAGGCACCTTTGCTGAACGAGGAGGTCACGCCCATAGAAGCTATGACCTCCTCAGCCCAGCAAAGTTCAGCTCAGGCAGCCAGGAGTGTGGGCAAATCGCGCATGTCTGCTCCTGGCTGCCTGAGCTGAACATCGAGAGTCTATCAGGCTGACCTTTGTTCAGCCTGACATATACTCTTCATGAGGGGCAAAAGGTGGGGGGTGTGGCCCCTCCGCCCTAAAGGACGGGCCGCCACTGCTATGGAACACCTCCATTTAAGGGCTATGTATCATTAGCCATTAAGGCTTGGCTGACAAATTATGTTATTCAGAGACCTTATAATTCTCCGATATTCCCAACAGCGCAGTCTTAAGGGGTAGCATTCAAAGAGTTTTCACCATTACTCCATGAACCTCATTCCAGCATTGTTTTATTCTTGGACATTGCCACATTTTATGAAAAGATGCACCCTTCTACCCACAGTTTCATTGACATTTTGGAATTTCAGATCCTTCAAATGTATGCTTAATATACTAAACCCTATGAAATATTTCAAATTAGACCAGTTGGAAGCCCACTTGTATTAAACATTTCCCTTGGGTACGTAAGGGTGCCCTGCCAATCTTCCTCACTCAGTTCTTCAATGGGCCTAATTCACAAAGCTAACTTACACTTTTGAGTAAGTTTACAGATTTGAGTAAGTTTACTATTTTTTTAGTATTCACAAACTGTTCTTTTGCAGCAACTTATACTTTTGTAGTAATTCCAGCACTACATATGGCCAGCCACTGGTACTGCATCATTCCTCTTACAAAATAATGGAGGTAGAGACTTTCTACAATAGTGTATACTACTACAGAATTGTAAGGTACTACAAAAGTGCAGTTTGTGAATTATAGTATGTACAGGCCTGTGAAGTTCCATCGCCCTGAAAGGTGCTGCTCTTCCTAGTGGAGATAGAAGGAGCTTTTCTAGCACATTGTGTCTGCTTTAAAACAAATTAGAAGGAGAGTCATTGCTTGTTCATATAACCTTATCATATCTTTGGTAACAGGGATTCACAGCTACATAAAACTGGTCCTTTCAATCCTAAAGGGACTTAAAAATTGATGGGTGAGAGACCATTATATCAAAAAGTGGAGTACTGATTTTTGCAATTGATACAAAATTCAAGGAATGTACCATAGAAATCAAAGACATCCAAGACATAGAGGATGTAATCTACAAAGAGTGACACTCTGCTCTCTAAGCCAGGATTCCATCTCTCTCCCTGGAACTGCATGTCACATTCAATACAACCTCAAAAGAGCTCGTTTACCAAGGCAAACAGAATAGAGAACAGTGGACAACTCTGCCTACCTCTTTTTAGCGTCAAGATATCTGATTGTATTCCATTCATCTTTACTCTAGGTCTCAGTGCTTCATAAAGTATTCTTAACCAGGTATGTATTTACATGTTAAATGCATTTTTTTCATGAGTTTGAAAGATAAATGCCAATTCTATTGAATTGCAGGCAAAAGCTCAACCTTTTGCTGACATTAGTATCATTTCTGCATCCCAACGCAATGCATCTAGACAGTTGTGCAACTATCAGAAACTCATCATCCGGGCCTTTTTGTGCCATGAAGCCCAACTGAGCAGGTTGTAGTAATTTTGTCTTTGCTTCAATTGTCTGATAAACAATAACCTTAGAACGTATTTGAGTTTCAATGCTCAGCAATGAAATTAGGGGGTAAAAATCACATCTTTCCCTAGGTTTTCCTTTCTTGTGCATTAGCACTATCATGACTGAAATGAGAGATGGGGCCAGGTCACAAAACAGAACTGACTGGTGCTGTTTCATGTCCAGTTGTTTTGTAGTTTTTCTGTGGTTGTGATGAGTTCTTTTGATCTGTTCTATGTTTTGATTTTGTGTCGCACACCATTGGATTCAATTGTTTTCTTTAGAAATATCTCCAGCTAAAAAAGCACATGCCTTGAAAGTTCCTTTTACAGACAACCCATGTACTACTGTCTATGGTGGCAAAACAGTGCTGCTCCAGCTCTTCAACTATTTAGAACATCAGTCAGTGTAAACTTATTGCAGAGACTGTGTCTTCCTTTAATCCTCACAATGTTTACATTGGGTGATACAATCCATGGTGTCATGATTGTCTCAATGAACAGGTTTTGGCATGATTTTAGCATACGGGTGAGAACCTTCGTAGACATACCCCAACATAGCTCAACTGGCAACCTATTGAGTCCAGATACTTTCCCAGATTAAAGTTCTGATTTCATTTTACATTACTCATCTCATGTGTGTGTGAACCAAAGCTGTTCTTGTCCTCCATGAACAGGCACTGAAACAATAGATTTGGTTTCTCGCCATAAATTCACTAACTGTTGAAGCATGTTTTGACAATCTGAACATCATCCCATTAACAAATCTGATCTCCACAATCCACTTGTCTTCTTATTCTGATTCACTAATATCAACAATGTGCCTGTTTTATTACCAATTGAGATGGCCCTTTCTGCAGGATCATCCCCAGACTTTTGCCTCCCTCAACCTTGTTTTCTGACCTTTTTTTTTGTTGGCTTTTGGACTCTGGACACCTAGTTCCTAGTAAAGTGAACCATATGTGCCCAGAGCCTGAGCATTAAGTGCTACTACTAGGCCTGAAGCACTGATAGTGCCACACTCTAGAGTAGCTTTCAAACATGTCAGGCCTGCCACTGCAGACCATGCATGTGTAGTTTTAAACTGTCATTTTGACCTGGCAAGTGCACCCACGTGCCAGGCCCAAACCTTCCTTTTTATTACATACAAATCACTCCTAAGGTAGGCACTAATTAGCCCCAAGGGCAGGGTGCAGTGCTTTTAAAAAGTTGCACATGTAAAGTTTAACATGTCCTGGTAGTGAAAAGCTATTACATTTGTTTTGGACTACTGCAAGGCCTATCTCTCCCAGAGGTTACCATTGGGATAACATCGAAGCAGCCTTTAAGTGCAACTTCCAATTAGGAAAAGATAGAATTTTGGAGTTTGATGTCTCTGAATTCACAATTCAAAATCACAACTGATGATGAAGTCGGATTTTACATTGTATGTTTGAAAATTGCACTTTTAGAAAGTTGGAATTTTCATATTTTAACCGTTCTGTGCCTCTGCCTGTATCTGAATAAACATCTGGGGTTGGTGAAAGCTGGGCTTTGTGCATTCCCCCTAGACAGTCACACACAATGGGAGCTTAGAAGTGACTTAAAGGGTTTAATTGGCCATAAACTAGCTTGATGTGGGGGCGGAGCGTACCACTTCCTCACTTACACCTGAATGGGATTGTGCCTCTCTCCACACAAAGGGCTGCATAACCCCCCTGTAGAGTGTCTGTAGCTGGAGAAGGATGGGCAGGGACCTTGTGATCTTCAAAGGCCTCTTTGAAGTCTCCCCTACTTCAAAAGCCCATTTGGGTATATGTACTGGGACCCAAACCCCACCAAATTACAACTCTACTGGAACAAGGACATTCAGCCAGGAAAAAGAACTGTTGTGCAGTCAGGAGTGACTGCCACTCTGCAACTGCATTGCTGTGTTGGCTTACTGCTTGCTGGGTTCTGTGCTGTAACAGGCACTGCCACTTTGCTACTTGCTTTGCTGTGTTGGCTTGCTGTTTCTTGCCTTCAATAGAAAGGACTGGAATCCTTGTACCCAAAAGTCGCCAAGGGCTTGTTGGGTTGTCCCCTGTTCTCCTGGTCTCAGGGAGATCAAGATTTTCAGCCTGTGCGGCCTGACGATGAGTCTCTGTTTGGCTCAACAATGACACATCACATTCACTTCAATGGAGCCCAATGTAAACGCAGTGACCCGAATGTGTGGAAAATCCCAACACATCTTGCTCTCGACATCGACGCTTTGCTCCATCAAAGGTATTGTTTCAATGGACCCTGCATAGGCTCTGTAGATGGCCAACCCTCCATCATAGTCAGACTGGATTTTGAATTTGCAGCGGTCCCTCATGACTGCAAGTAACCTTTTGAGCGCTAGTGACTCATAAGCACAGCTTTCACATGTAGGCCCTCATTATGACATTGGCAGTAAATCCCGCTTACCGCCATGCTGACAGGAGCTAACATTCTGCTGCGGTGGCAGATATCCGTTCGTCATATTATGACACACGCACCAATCCGACAGAATACTGCCACATACATAAATCCACCAGACCAAAGGTCAGTGATAAAGTGGCGATACCAACACCCATACCGTTACGTCAACAAAACAGAGCCCACCACATTATGACCCACGAATCACCATGGCAGACATTCAACAGTGGTAAACCATTGGCGGTATATACCGCCGGGCACAGAATGGACACCCACACACAAAACAACACTACATTGGCCAATACCAAAAACACACACCTGACCACCGTACACACACCACGCCCACACCACTATAAAGCATACACACACAATACCCACAACTCCTTACAAACACCAATTGCTAACAGGAGACTGAGAAGAAGAGCACAGAGACAACTAGACACACACACACCACTCACACCCATACATGCCTCATGCACTCCACATCATACACCCGCCACATTACTCAACACACTCTCACCAACACACACCACACACCACACAACACCCATGGCACCACAAAAGCACCCCCGTTTCACTGAGGAGGAGTTAAGAGTCATGGTGGAGGAAATTGTCAGGGTAGAGCCACAACTCTTTGGAGCACAGGTACAGAAGATTTCCATTGCAAGGAAGAAGGAGCTATGGCGGACAACCATGGACAGAGTGAACATCGTGGGACGGCACCCAAGAACAAGGGGTGACATCAGGAAGAGGTGGAACGACCAAAGGTGGAATGTATGTTCCATTGCAGCAAGGCACCAGCTCATCATACAGAGGACTTGCGGTGGAGCCCCACTCCCCCCCCACAGCTCACAGCATGGGAGGAACAAGTCTTGGCAATACTGCATCCTGAGGGACTCGCTGGAGTAGCCGGAGGACTGGACACAGGTAAGTCAACATGTACTACCTATAATCCCCCCATACCTGCATGCCATATCACACTGTCACCCTCACTCCCATCACTCCACTCCATCCCACACACTACACCTATTCATATCACTAATCCCAATGCTAAGCTCTGCATGCCACACCAATGCATGGACACCCCTCCCAGCTCTGCATGGACACCTATCACCAAAGCATGCACAGCACAGGGAAACTAACATACCCACAATACATCACCATACACAAGCAAAAGCTGGCAGGGGAACACCAACGATAGAGGGGAAGCCAGGGATGCACAAATGTCATACACATGAAGCATAATACATCATTTACATCCCCACAAATACCCCAGCCAATGTCAGTGGAGAGGAGGTACCACCACTACCCAGTCCCCCAACAGAAGATGCCCCCAGGGATGACAGTAAATCTGGACTTCAGGATCTGGAAGACCTACCTGGCCCATCAGAAACCACTGGACGACTGGTCACCTAAGCACAATCCCAGTCCACCACAGAGCCTACCCATCAGGATCCAACATCACAGCATCCACCCAGTATACCCACACCTCTGTCCCCAGTACACGTCAATCAGCAGTGTGCCTACCTGTACAGAGACCCCAGGCCACACCTTGCCCCCAAGACAATCAGGGACTTGGGGTCAGTGGCAGTGGGCACACCTTTCAGGGGACAGAGGCACAGGGCAACAGGGACACTGGGAGGACTGCTGTGAACCAGGGGGAGGACAGGACCAGGGAACCAACCCTCCAGGAGGCACTCTCCGAGATCCTGAGAGCCTACCGACATTCCCGGGACACGATGGGCCAGATCCGTGACAACATGCAGGAAAACAGGCTGCTGCAGGAGGAACAGTATCAGTGGATCAGGGAGGACTTGCAGGCCATCAACTCCACCCTGATCTCCATAGCAGGGGTGCTGGCAGACATGGCCAACATCATGAGGGTGGCAACAGCACACCAGCGGGCCCTTACCGCTAGCCAGTCAACTGAACAGCCCTCCACTTCTGCTGCTGCTAGTGGCCAGGAGGCCCCGCCACAGGACCCACAGGCCACCAGCATACCTCCCCCTGCAGAAGGTGAACCACCCCGCAAACATTCCCTACGACCCAGACAGAAGCCAGAGACAATTGCCAAGACCACCACCAGGAAATTAGACTCTCCCGAATGGCCCCCTTGTGTTTCATCCTGTCACCTTGTCCACCTTGAACTGCCTTTGCTCCCCTTCCTATGGCCACTTGGACACTGAACCTGTGCTACAAACAGACTGAAACAATACCCTGGACTTTCCTCCTTCATCACCCCATTCCATTCCTCTTTCCCCTCAATTTCTTGGGACTACAATAAACACTCTTGAACAAAACCCGACTACTAGTATTTCATGTATTGAAAATTTGTATTTATGGAAACAGCTACATCCATTGCAAATGAACTGTAGATTGTGAGTGCATAGAAATAATGACCTGTAGCTGGCTGTAGTCAGTACATGAGTACACAGTTGTCATAGCACCAACATCTGTATAATGATAAACCATAGGTGACAGTAAGTAGAGGTAAAAGGAAGTTAATGCCATCATGCCAGAGCCACACAGAATACACCAATAGTCGTAGAAATGTGATGTTGCACTGTCTCACCTGTGTGAAATTGGAAGTACTGACGGATAACTGATGTTCTGTTGTCCTCATCCTCATCCTCAGCCTCTTCATCCTCACTGTCATCAGGGTCAACTGCAGCCACAGGGGCATCTCCAGTCTTCTCCTCCTGCAGAAAAGGTACATGGCCTCTGAGGGCCAGGCTGTGCAACATGCACCATGCCATTACTGTCTGGCAGACCTCGGGTGAGTAGCACAGGGATCCACCTGTCAGATGGAGGCACCTGAACCTGGCCTTCAGGAGGCCGAAGGTCCTCTCGATGATCCTCCTGGTTCGTCCATGTGCCTCATTATAACGTTCTTCAGCCCTTGTCCTGCCATTCCTTTACAGGGGTCGGCAACCACGATAGCTTTGGGTAGCCAGAGTCACTTGCAGGTATTGAGGGACAACATTTAGCCACACTATGAGATTGACACCAGAGGCATAAACTAACATTCACTAGGTGGGGACCAATGCTCACCTATAAGCTGCACCCTGTGCCTCTGTAGTTGTACTATCACATTTGGGATGCTGCTATTCCTCAGGACAAAGGCATTATGCACCGACCCAGGATACTTAGCATTGACGTGGGAGATGTACTGGTCCACCAGGCACACCATCTGCACATTCATGGAGTGGAAACTCTTACGATTCCTGTACACCTGTTCATTCTGGTGGGGGGGACAAATGCAATATGTGTCCCTTGAATCACCCCTATAATATTGGGGATATACGTCCCATTGCATAGAATCCGGCCTTCACAGTGGCCAAATCTTCCACCTGGTGGAAAAGTTATATAGCTGCACATGTGTTTTACCAGAGCAGACAACACTCGTGCCAACATGATTGAGAACATTGGCTGCTGTCAAGCCCACTGTCACTTGGAAAGAACCTGTCAACAGGAAATGGAGCACTGATAGCACTTACACAAGAGGGGGGGATCCTAATCGGTTGACAAATAGATGAGATCAGGTCAGGCTCCAACTGGGCACACAGCTCTGTGATTGTGACCCTGTCCAGTCTATAAGTGAGGATAATGTGTCTGTCCTCCATTGTAGCTAAGTCCAACAGGGGTCTGTACACCGGGGTATGTCGTCACCTCCTATTCATCCGCAGCAGTAGATACCTAGGGACACAAGAGTGAGTAGGCTGTCACAATTTCAATTACTAAACCCCAACAGCAGTCCACATGGTTTACTTGTGTAATGGGACAGTGTACATTTCAAAGTCTGTGCCTATTTAAGCTGTGATGCAGCAATTGTCAATGGGCCTGTTCACCCCCCTGAAATTGCGACCGCCAATCTGATATGGAGGGACAGGTGGAAGTGAGGTAATTCCGCCGACGTTGGGGGTTGTGGAGGTAGGCTGTTGTGCACCACGGTGCAATTCCTCATTGGATAACATTGAGCCCTATGGAGTACTGTGGCCAATAGGGATGTACACGGTGGTGACGGTGTACACCGCCGCAGACGTGACCGCCATTTTCTATCTGATTCCTCACTTGTTTCCTGACCTTCAACAGGAGAAGACCTACACTGCGTGTGCTGCTCTGGCCTGTGTCTCGAACCTACCATGGCTGTGTGATCGGGGAAAGGGCCGCAGCCTTCACTTTGTAGGAGGTGGAGCAACTGGTGGATGGGGTCCTACCCCAGTACGGACAGCTGTATGATCCTTCAAACCAATAGGTGAATACACTTTGGCACCATACATGTAGCATGGATGCATGGAGATGTGTGTGAAGGCATCGTGTAGGGGTGGGGGGATTGTCTGTTGGTATGTGTTAGAAATGGGGTCTTTGGTTGGCAGTCAAGTTACCCCCTGTCCAAGCAAGGACCCTCACTCTAGTCAGGGTAAGTCACACACAATCCAAATTATCCTGTGCCCACCCTCTGGTAGCTTGGCACTGAGCAGTCAGGCTTAACTTAGAAGGCAATGTGTAAAGTATTTGTGCAATAAATCATACAATAACACACTATAGCACCACAAAAATACACCACACAGTGTTTAGAAAAATATATAATATTTATCTGGGTATTTGCAGGTCAAAATGATCAAAACGATAAAAGATGCAATATGAATTTGTAGAGATATCACTGAAAAGTGATATAAAGGCGGTCATTCTGACCGCGGCGGGCGGCAGTCGCCGCCCGACATGCGGTTACCGCCGAATGGCCGCTCCACGGTCAGGAGACCGCGGATGCCATTCTGGCTTTCCCGCTGGGCCGGCGTGCGACCGCCAAAAGGCCGCCCGCCGGCCCAGCGGGAAAGCCCCTGCAACGAGGAAGCCGGCTCCGAATGGAGCCAGCGGAGTTGCAGGGGTGCAACGGGTGCAGTGGCACCCGTCGCGATTTTCACTGTCTGCAAAGCAGAGAGTAAAAATCTGTATGGGGCCCTGTTAGGGGGCCCCTGCACTGCCCATGCCAGTGGCATGGGCAGTGCAAGGGCCCCCAGGGGCCCCACGACACCCGTTCCCGTGAAAACCGCCAGAAACAGGCTGGCGGGAAGGGGGTCGGAATCCCCATGGCGGCGCTGCAAGCAGCGCCGCCATGGAGGGTTCCCTGGACCAGGGGAAAACCGGCGGGAAACCGCCGGTTCCCCTTTTCTGACCGCGGCTTTACCGCTGCGGTCAGAATAGCCCTGGAAGCACCGCCAGCCTGTTGGCGGTGCTTCCGCTGCCCTCCGCCCTGGCGGTCAGAGACCGCCAGGGTTGGAATGAGGGCCAAAGTGTCTTAAGTCTTAAAACAGCAAACAAAGGCCCTCATTCGGACCTTGGCGGGTGGCGGAGGCCGCCCGCCAAAGTCCCGCCGTCAGGTTACCGTTCCGCGGTCGAAAGACCGCGGCGGTAATTCTGACTTTCCCGCTGGGCTGGCGGGCGGCTGCCTTCAGGCCGCCCGCCAGCCCAGCGGGAAAGAGGCTTCCACGATGAAGCCGGCTCGGAAGCGAGCTGGCGGAGTGGAAGCTGTGCGACGGGTGCAGTTGCACCCATCGCGTATTTCACTGTCTGCGCAGCAGACAGTGAAATACATTTAGGGGCCCTCTTATGGGGGCCCCGCGACCCCCCCTACTGCCATCCGGTTCCAGGCGGGAGAACCGCCGGGAACTGGATGGCGGTAGGGGGGGTCGGAATCCCCTCTGCGGCGCAGCTAGCTGCGCCGCCTTGGAGGATTCCAATGGGCGGCGGTACACTGGCGGGAGACCGCCAGTGTTGCCGGTCCGACCGCGGCTTTACCGCCGCGGTCGGAATGCCCATTGGAGCACCGCCGGCCTGTCGGCGGTGCTCCCGCGGTCCTCCAACCCGGCGGTCATGGACCGCCAGGGTTGGAATGACCACCAAAGTCTCTTTCAAGCACAAAGTACCTGGTTTGGAGTGAGAAATCTCCGCAGAGGGCCGCAGAGGAGAAGATGCATGGAAAAATGGTGTGTGTGTCGGTTTTGTCCCTTCACACACGGACTTGCGTTGTTATTTTTCATGCGGGGAAGTCGTGCGTCGTTTTCCGGCGTCTGTGCGTGGAATCCTGGGCTTGTTATCCGGCTGCCCGTCGTTCCGGTGGGCTGTGCGTGGAATTTTCTCCCCCACGGCAGGCGTCGCGTTGATTTCCTCTCTGGAAGTCGGGCGGCGTTGTCCAGGCGGGCCGTGCATCGAAGTTACGGTTGCACCGCAGGAGTCGCGTCGATCTTTTCCTTGCGGGGTCGAGTGCCGTCTTTCCGGATCGGCGTGCGGTGAATTTTTCACCACGGAGCAAGCTGTGCGTCAAATTTTTCAGCGCACATGTAGTCCAGTTGAAAAAGAGAAGTCTTTTTGGTCCTGAGACTTCAGGGAACAGGAGGCAAGCTCTATCCAAGCCCTTGGAGAGCACATCTGCAGCAAGGCAAGAGTTCAGCAAGGCAGCAGGGCAACAGCAAGACAGCAGTCCTTTGTAGAAAGCAGTCAGGTGAGTCCTTTAGGCAGCCAGGCAGTTCTTATTGGCAGGATGCAGGTTTTGGTTCAGGTTTCTTCTCCAGTAAGTGTCTGAGGTGGTAGGGCAGAGGCCCTGTTTTATACTAAAATGTGCCTTTGAAGTGGGGGAGACTTCAAAGAGTGGCTTAGAAGTGCACCAGGTCCCCTTTCAGTTCAATCCTGTCTGCCAGGGTCCCAGTAGGGGGTGTGGCAGTCCTTTGTGTGAGAGCGGGCCCTCCACCCTCCCAGCCCAGGAAGACCCATTCAAAATGCAGATGTATGCAAGTGAGGCTGAGTACCCTGTGTTTGGGGTGTGTCTGAGTGAATGCACAAGGAGCTATCAACTAAACCTAGCCAGACGTGGATTGTAAGGCACAGAAAGATTTAAGTGCAGAGAAATGCTCACTTTCTAAAAGTGGCATTTCTAAAATAGTAATATTAAATCCGACTTCACCACCAGTCAGCAGGATTTTGTATTACTATTCCGGCCATACTAAATATGACCTTCCTACTCCTTTCAGATCAGCAGCTACCACTTCAACAATGTCTGAGGGCAGCCCCAATGTTAGCCTATGAAGGGAGCAGGCCTCACAGTAGTGTAAAAACGAATTTAGGAGTTTTACACTACCAGGACACATAAACTACACAGGTAAATATCCTGCCTTTTTCCCACACAGCACCCTGCTCTAGGGGTTACCTAGGGCACACATTAGGGGTGACTTATATGTAGAAAAAGGGGAGTTTTAGGCTTGGTAAGTACTTTTAAATGCCAAGTAGAAGTGGCAGTGAAACTGCACACACAGGCCTTGCAATGGCAGGCCTGAGACAAGGTTAAGGGGCTACTTAAGTGGGTGGCACAACCAGTGCTGCAGGCCCACTAGTAACATTTAATCTACAGGCCCTAGGCACATATAGTGCACTCTACTAGGGTCTTACAAGTAAATCAAATAGCCAATCATGGATAAATCAATCAACAGTACAATTTACACAGTGAGAATATGCACTTTAGCACTGGTTAGCAGTGGTAAAGTGCCCAGAGTTCAAAAGCCAACAACAGCAGGTCAGAAAAAATAGGAGGAAGGAGGCAAAAAGTTTGGGGATGACCCTGTAAAAAGGCCAGGTCCAACAGTATGTACATGTTGTGGGCTGGCCTATGTGTGAGCCAATAGTGATGGAAACGGGTATGGTGGGCCATGTGTGTGACAGGCTGGATTGTTAGTTTAATGTAGTTCTCCTGTCTGTATTACCTCTGCAGGTCAGCGCCCATCAAAAGAAGGAATTATGGTGTGCCATCACCAAGGACATGCGGACCCTGGGGTCTATGGCAGGTGGAGTACTCACTGTTTGAAACAGTGGGAGGACCAGAGACGCTGGGTACGGAAGACGGCGGAGGCCCAGCTGGGTCTGGCCTTCCAATGAAGAAGGGGTGTCTGGCACGGAAGATGGCAGAGGCCCAGCTGGGTCTGGCCTTCCAATGAAGAAGGGGTGCCTGTCGGACCCTGACCCCCTGATGGCCCACAAACTGGCGGTGGCCTACCCTGAGCTGGATGGGCGCTTGAGGGAATCACAGCAGCCACAAGGGGATGAGTGCAGTGGGTATCATTACATATTGTGGCTGGTAGAGTGGTATCCGAGTGGTGGTTGTGTGTTAGTGGGTGCCCCTAATGCCAGGCCAGACATTGCAGGGTGGGTCATCTCTAGGGTAATGGTTGCATGGCAAATATAGGTAACCTAGCTTGTTAGTAGTCACTTTCAGGCAGGGCATTGTGGGTCCCAGGTGTGCTGCAGTTAGCAGTGTGTACTCCTCCTCTTGCCTTGGTGACTAGCCATATCACTGGTAGTGCAATGCATATTGCTTTGGCCTGTTCCCTGTGTGTGAGGGTGATGTACATGCCAATAGTGGTGTTGGTGCAATCATTGACCAAGTGTATCCTTTGTGTCTCCCCTTTCTTGTTTTGTCATCCTGTCCTTGTGTGCATTAGCATCATCTGGCGGAGGAGCAGGGGCACCAGCTAGAGAGGGAGCTGTATCCCACTGGACCCTCGAGGCAGAGCCCACTGATGCCGAGGGAACCAGTGGGACGCTGAGTGAGGAGAGCACCACGGGGGAGGCCAGAGGAGACGACACAGACACAGATACCTCCTCCGATGGGAGCTCCCTAGTGGTGGCGGACACCTCTGTGACCACGCCAGCTGCAGGTACAACCGCCACCCTGTACTAGCACCACCCTCCCAGTGGCCCCTCAACGAGTTGCCTGTGCCCGTTTACCCAGGAGGATGGGCATCTCCTTCACCTCAGGCACCTCAGGCCCTGCCCCAGTTAGCCCTGTTGCCCTGAGTAAGGAGGCGTTTGACCTCCTGAGATCCATCTCTGTAGGACAATCAACCATTGTGAATGCCATCTAGGGGATGGCATCCCAGATGCAGCAATGCAATGGATTCCTGGAGGGCATTCATGGTGGATTGGCGTCCCAACAGAGATCGATTCAAGCTCTGGCCCCCTCTCTAATGGCAGCCATTGTCCCCGTTCCCCCTCCAACTCCCACTTCCCAGTCCCATTCCTCTCAACCCCAACCCATCCCAGGAACACATACAGATGAGCATGCACACAAGGCAACACACGAGTAGTACAGGCAAACACAAGCACCATACTTCATCCCAGAGGCACTCATGCAAACACCATTCAGTTGTAGACACTACAACATCCACTGCCTCCCCCTCCTCATCCTCCTCCACCTCCCTCCCAGTCATGTCCACACTCATACCTGCATGCACTACATCAACTTCCACTACCAGCATCACCATACCAAGTAGAACACACACCTCACTGGCAGACACCTCCACAAAAGCCATGCACGCGTCCCCTGTGTCCTCTCCCACCATGTCTGTCCCCCCTCCTAAAGGACACAAACGCAAGCATTCACACACCCATCAGCCACCCACCTCACATCAGCAGACTGCCCATGCACCTGCACCCAAGTCCAGCAGACATACACCTCCAAAAACCACTCTCTTGTCCTCCACTCCCATTTCTCCTCCCTCCTCCTGCCCCACCGTCCCTAAAAGCTTTTCCTTTCCCAATTTGACCTCTTCCCTACCCCTACCCCCGTCCTGCCCATAAGGGGGGGTACCAAGGACACAGTCCAGCACCTCGGCCAAACAGTCCACGGGGACAGTTGTAGCACCACCTACTCATGGTGGTAAGGATACCACACCTCCATCCCAGAAGGGGAAGGAGCCAGCACCACCAGGGAAGAAGGGGAAGGGGCCTGTACCCCCTATGAAGAAGAGGAAGGAGCTTGCACCACCCGTGAAGAAGGGGAAGGAGCCTGCACCCCCTGGAAAGAAGGGGAAGGGGCCTGCAAAACCTGTGAAGAAGGGGAAGGAGCTTGCAGCATCAGGCAGAGAAGGGAAGAGCCCCTCCACCCCTGCCAGGAAGGGTAAGGGATCCACGACCCTTGTACAGGAAGAGACGGAGCACTCTACACCAGCAGAGGCTGTCAGGCTGACACCTCCACCACCAGTCACGGGGCCCCCACCATCAGCTGTGGAAGTGCACCCATCAGAGAGTGCAGAGGCTGCCCAGGAGGCACCTACACCCACCACCACAGTGCAGCCATCAGAGAGTGCAGAGACTGCCCAGGAGGCTCCTCCATCCACCACCACAGTGCAGCAATCAGAGAGTGCAGAGGCTGCCCAGGAGGCACTTCCAACCACCATCACAGTGCAGCCATCACCACCAGTGGATGCCATGTAGGCCACACTCCAGGGGCTGCTGTGTGAGTTGCCCCCATCCAGAACCAGTCAGCAAGTCACCCACGTGAGAGACTGTGGCCTTGCACTCCCCAGAACAGTGAAATGGGCATGTTACCCCCTCCAGAACCAGTGGGCAGGTCTCCCACCTGTGCGGCTGTGGTCTTGCACTCCCCAGGAATGGGACATGGGCATGGAGCACCATCCCGAACCAGTGGGGAAGTTCCCTGTATCCGGCTGAGGTGCCCCCCATCCCCATGAGGTGCCTTCCCACTTGCAAAATGATGCCCCTGCAGTGTTCTCTACAGATGTGTCAGGATACAGGTTGGGCCTTGGATTGTGCCCTGTGGTCTTGTGTGCCCTTTTGGCTTTTGACTGGGTATAGGCCCTTTATTTACATCTGTAAATATATTTGGTTTGTGTGGTGGGTTTTGCTATGCTAATTCATTGTCAGTACTCCAGCAATGTGGTCCGTGTTTTATTATGCTGTGTGTCCTGTGCCATTGGTTTACATCTACAGCTGGTTGTGTATATGGTGTGTGTGTGTATGGTGTGTATCGTGTGTGTGTGTGTGACACTCTCGTTTTCCTCCCACCCTCCCTGGTGTGCTAGGCGGTTGTACTCACCGCTGTCGTCTTCGTCGACATTGGTGTTCCAGGTGGAGCATGACGTAGAACATTATCGGGAAAACTTGCAGTTCGGGTTCCATGGCGGCGTGGTTTTTCCCTGTGTCTCCAGTGGTGAGTCCTTTCACTTCTGGTCTCTGTTTCGACCAGGCATTTGTTGGCATTGGTACCGCCCCGGAAAAGTTTGAGGTTTTGTGTGTCTTAACATGGTGTGCTGTACTTTGTCTCCAGCCTGGCTGTTGTTGGCTACCGCCGTGGTGAATGTTGTTTCCACAGTGGCGGTTGGTGTGGTACATTGGCTGCCTATTGGAGTTATCACTGCCATGGTCATAATTTGGCAAAACTTTCCGCCAGCCTGGTGGCAGTTTTACCGCCACTTTATCACTCACCGCCAGGGTCATAATGAGGGCTTTAATCTTTCAAAATTAATATCTCAGCTTCTACTGATTGGATTTTTGTTGTTTTAGCCTTGTTTTAGTCAGATAAACATTCTCTATTTCCCTAATTTGGTGGTTTTCACTGTGATACTTTGAGTGTTGCACAAATACTTTATGTGTTTCCT
The DNA here is from genome assembly GCF_031143425.1 of Pleurodeles waltl. NCBI lineage: Eukaryota > Metazoa > Chordata > Amphibia > Caudata > Salamandridae > Pleurodeles > Pleurodeles waltl. The sequence continues at coordinate 261,363,439 of NC_090447.1, read as the reverse complement.
TGTAAGTTAAGCCTGTCTGCTCTGTTCCAAGCTACTGACTAGGATTGTGTCCCTACTTGGACAGTGTCCAAAACTCTGCCAACTAGATACCCAAGTTCTAACACCAATGTTTTATAATTGTCTTTTGGATTTAACAAATAGGCCTCTTGCCTCATGATAGACAATCATTTCACAGTCCTGCTCAGTGTCTGCATCTAGGTGTACATCTATATCTAGGAATCTGTACCTGTCCCTCTAGTTCTATGCTTATCTTGATTTCATTATGTTTTTCCCAGTTATCTGTGCTGTAGCTTCACCCCTCACCACCAGCTTATAGCTAGTCAGGTCACCAAACTTTTATTGTCTTGGAAGTAGTATTCTGTTGTTTAAATTAGCTCCTTTGCCAACGTTGGGTCCTAAACTTGCCAAATTTCTGAAGTCCATCCCATATTTCAGCTCATCCTGAATGCTTGCATCACCATCATCAAAAATAAATGATATGCGATTCCCGTGGACAGACAATCAAACTCTGCACACCTTCACACCCAACACTAGGGCATCAAAATAATCCAGGCTTGACAATGACCTGTGTGCCCCAAAAAAATGAAAAACAACAGTATCACAGTACCTCTATGACGCTAATGCGCTATAACTTCATAAGACCAAGGATCTCTGTAAAACCTTTTTCTTTTTTCTTTTAAAAAAGAAAATCCCTATGCAGAATTTTTATTGTGAAAACAAAAAATAAAATTCTCCCATCACTAGCAGATTTTACTGCTCCCTGTCGTCAAGGTTTTCCTGGCATTGACCAGCAGTGAATACTGAATTCTCATTCCACGCATCTAAATTTGGTGGGTGAAATTCAAGGTCTGCCTCCTATGCCCTTCCTCCAGAGGGTCATCAGCGGGGTTTGATCATAGCAGAGACAGAATAGTCTCTGCCATGATTAAACTAAATGTCCATCCACATCTAAATTCAGCGGTTGGAGCATTATGTTGTTGGTAAGTATATTTCGTCACCATGGCAATGGACTATGCTTACCACTAACATATAAATCGGGTCCTAGGTGCGTCTCATGGAGTATGACAACATCAGAATGGTGTATCATTAGTCCCTTGTTTATCTCTCATTTAACTTTACTGCTGAGAGCATTCATGTTCCATATCAGTAAATTGTGTTTAGTATATAAGGGAGACATGTAAGAATTCTCCATGTCCTTACAATTGCCAGGACTTTACCCTCCACTGTTTTTCATGTGCTGAATCAATATTTTCAATGCTTGCTCGTGAAACACCTGACTGAAAATCTCTGCCATTTTCCTGGACACACCACAGTCATGTACCAATGTTCATAGATCCTTCCACTCCCCATGAAAAAGTTCTGTTAATAAGAGAACAATACTACTTAACTGCATAAACTCAAATCAGAAAGTAAGGATCTCCACAAATAGTAGCAAAGTAATACTCATCTTTTCTCTGACCTTACAGGCTGAAAAGATTTGCAAATATGACACAGTTTGTGTCAGAGCCAGATTCTTTACATGATGCCTTCACCTTCTACAGTTCTACTGTACATTTCAGCTTCAATGCTCTCCATGATTCTCTGCCACGTGATTGTCCTTTCACTCCCCTTTAAACAGCCACTTTCACTCTCAGCAGTCTTCGACCATAATGTTTACCAGTTTGCCTTGATGAACCACCATCCTGAGCATTCTATGACCAGCCATCAGGCCAATCCCACAAAGTCCTCTTGCATCCACCACCACCCAGAGGCCTCCACGCCTCCTGGAAAATGGCATCATGATAACTGTAATTAAAAAAACATACAATAATGCTCTTGGAGGCAACCCAGTGGAGACGGCGGGACCAGAACCCTGTTGGCACTTCCAACAAGGAAGTAAAGAAATAGTTCCCTGGGCTTGAGCACAGTTTTTGCCCAGTCTTCAATGCAAGGTTTGGTAATCAGACCTTCATTTCTCTCTGGAATACCTATGTAGCAGACATTTTGCATCTACAGCAATGGTTCTTAACTATTACTGAATCATTACTGGACCCCCACTCAATAATTACTAGAATCCAAAGACACCCACTGAGTGATTTGTGGAAGCTGGAGAACCCCCGTCTGAGCAATGTTTATGATTTCAACTTCAAAACAATACACAAAAATATTAAAACAAAAATACACCAACCAAATACTCAAATATGTTTATTTTTCATTTAATTCGCAATCAAATATAGAAAAAAACATTTTCACATTCTCAGTTGTGCTTTTTTATATATACTTTATTAATTGTAATGTACTAATGTATTAATTTTAATATTCTTTAGTTTTGTAACACAGTTGTGAACCTCCTGCAGAGGCCTCGTAGGACCGCAAGCTACTTCCACCTACATTTATAAGACTAGACTGTCACTCAGAAACTGTTTAACACATCACTTGAGCTGCATTATTTCAATTGTGACCTCTATGGGTCCAGTTTCCGCTACTCTTAGACTGCAAGACTTGTTCTTGAAATCCACTGTCATAAAATTCAGTCCAATGTTTACAGAAGTGTTTCTCCAATCCCATCTTATACATTGTGCACTGGGACACAACAGGTGTGTGTGCTTGTTTTGTGCACCCTCTGTTCTGAATGGTATTACAGAAGGGGCTTCAGAAGCTTGTGCATTCCCCCCTGTAATACTGATAGCGCTGGTGCACATGTACCGCCAGAACTGTCATGAGAGAGTGTTCTCTCATTTGTTTGGGGGCATGCCCCCATACAAATGAGGAAATCAATTTGCCTCTGCACTTGCACCTTATTATGGATGTGGGTGTGGAGTCAAACATGTCCTTAGGAACACTACTGAAGGTGCCCCACTAAACGGTTTTGCACTTTCAGTGCGCCTCCTAGAGGGAGGGGAGAAATGGGGTCCTATGGAGCCTCTAGACACTCCATAAAGGTGGGTGCAGTCACTTACTGCACCCACCTGCAAGTGGATCTCTCTTCCCTCTTCAAAGTGCCACCTGCACTTTGAATTAGGAAGCTGCCTCAAAGGAGCTACTCAGTATTTCACCTGAATGCACTGTCCCAAGGGGAGCTCAAGTTCATGGCTGCCCTGGGGACTGTGCATTTTTTCTAATACAGTGCACCGTCCCTATTTGTATCTGGTGCACCTTTTGAAAGGTGTGCCATGGTGCAAACAGGGAAAGTGTGCTATATATATAATATGGGCCCAGGAGAGTGCAAAGTCAGCCTCTACACATTTCTTGCCACCAGTTGTTCATCACCAACTTTTTCTCACAAGTTCTCCTGTTACATTCACGTACTCTAATGGAAATATGGAAGTCCAGCACAGATGCAGGTGCCTAACTCCACAATCAGACTCTCCCACAGTGCTCTGTTTAAGCGCCACTGATTATTGCTTGTTTTTTAAAGAGAAATGTACTATTAGTGGGCTCTCATTTTTTTCCACCTCAGCCAAGATGCTTTAAATCTATACCTTCTTTAAAATCGCATTTGTTGTCTCTATGATTATGTGATTTAAGACACACACCCCCGGGTTCGCTATCTCTCACTGCAATTTCTAAATGCCCAGAACTCTCAGTGCATGCCTTTTCTCTTCTCTGACCACACCACTTCTGAGCTATCCCTATAAATGGCAGCCACACCTTCTCATTTGCTTTCCATTCTGTTGCAGCATTTCCTTTGTGTAAGGGATCTTAAACCATCATCACGATCCCTCCATGACGCTACCAAAGTCATCTCCATTCAGAGGGATAGCTCAAGTAAATACAGTGCTAGGCTGATGTGTTTTTCCAGTCCCTGAATTTCAGACTCGCCACAGGGATCCTGGTCTTCAATTGGCCTCCTTTTTTAAAATATTTATTTGTTAGTTTTAGCGTCTCAGAGGACACATATAGAAGACTTGTGTTATAATAAGAATACAGTTTCCATTGCTTGTCAGATATTATCATTATATTTTCTGTAGAATGCAATATACCAGGTAGACAGTATCTGGATATAAAACAGCATATGTGGTTAATCAGTAACAGCAATATTCTTAACATTACATGGTATGGTTCCTGGTTGCTGTACCCCAACAAAGTAAAGTAAAAAAAAGCACATAACTCTTTGGAGGTTTGAAATTGTTCACCCATGGAAGCAGTGAGGGGAGGTGCGTGGGTAGTGAACAGAACATGTGAGGGTTGAAAAAGAGACATGTCTCATTGCTAACAGCAACCAATGGGAAAGACACAGGGGAAGGGGGGGCCAGAGGGACTCCTGAGTGGACCCCACACTGGTGGGGGCCACTCTATGTGGGGGTCTTTCCCCATGTTCACTCGGATTATACAGAGAGATAATATTCATTTTTGGGTGAGTTTGGTAGGGCTGAACAGGGGAGATCTACAGTGGTCCCTCATCGGATTTGGATTTGGATCCTACCTTCTCAAGATATGCCTGCCAGTTTGGTTTTGTGGTGGCTGACCTTCGGCTGAGTCCATGGTCCCCTGGCACTTGTTGTTATGCTAGTACTGCTATTCGTAAGTCAGAAAGCCACAGCCTTATCAGAGGAGAGGCAGTGGATTTCCAGGACAGGGCTATCTTTTGTTTCACTAGTACCAGGGCAAGGTCCGCGATTCTATTGATGGGTTTGTGTGCCACCATTCAGGTAGTGATTCCTAGTAGGAAGAGATCACCTTCCTTTCAGAAAGGGGTGCCTAGGGCATCTGGGCGGAAACCCATGATCTAGTCCCAGTAGGGGGTGAGTATCGGACATTCCCACACCATGTGTAAAACATTAGCCCCTGAGACATGACACCAGAGGCAGGCATCGGTTGCTCCTGGGTACATATGCGCTATTCTCTTGGGGGTCAGGTATGTCTGGTAGAAGTAGTTACACTGTGTATATTTGAATCTTGCGTTCGTTGAAACAATTTTTGGTGCACTCAGACATTGTGACCATTGTTTATCGGTCAGTTGTGTCGCGAGTGATGTTTCCCAATAGGCTTGGAGTTAGTGTAAGGGGAGTTTCCTTTCAGATCGTAGGGTATTTTACAATTGTGGAATGGCCTTGCGGGTGGTATTGCGTGTCAGGATTACCTGCAGCACCAGAGAGGGCTCAGGTTTGTCATATGTCTTTCACCATACATTTCGTAAAATTCTAGTGATTGCAGCATATAGTAGGAATGAGCCTGGTGGGATCCCATTATCGTCTACCAGGCTGTCCAATGTACTAAGAATCTTATTTATAAATAGGTCTCCCCAGGTCATCAGTCCAGAATGAGTCCACGCTTTTGAGCTGGGCCGCATCTGCAGTTCCTTTTATTCCCAGAGCACCCATAAGGGGAGTGTCGGTGATTATAGGAGGAACTTATGTTATCCAGTTACATACGCGATCTAGCATGACTTGGCCACCCTCGTCAGAGCATTTCCCCTGGTTCTAGGAACTTCCAGGTCAGGTTCCAGCAGCCATTGCAAGATCCTGTCAGGTGTCAGACTGATTCCCTCAGCTCCATCTCTGTGGTGTTGTCGTCTGTGAACCATTTCATGGGCCATTGTTGTTGGGCCGGTGCTAGTAGTATTCATAGTTTGGGGCAACGAGCCCAACCCTATCTATAGGGGAGTACAATTTGGCTGGTGCTACCCTGCATCTGCCTGTGCCCCAGATCAGTGCAGTAAGAACAGTATGCGGGTCAGCAAAGATTGTTGTCAGTAGAAGTGCTGGTAGGGCACGGAGCACAGACCAGAGGTTCCATGGATAGTCAAAAATGATATGGCACAGGGGCTACCCCTGCAGGGTACCTTGTTCAAAATTGAATGATACTGGTATGGTTCACCAGGTCCTGACCAGTGCTTGTGGGGAATTGTAGAGTGTCTTGATCCAGTACAAGAATAGATGGCCAATTTCCATCTTTTCGAGTACTGCAAACAAGTACACCCACCCAAGGGTGTTGAATTCCTTCTCTATGTCTAGAGAGGCAACCCAAGGGTAATGAGAAAAAGGAAATAGCTAGTGTTGCCTTCACCCATATATACAGGCGAGCTAGCAGACGGATATCTGGAACAGATGCATTAAACCATTTTAGTTAACCCCTGGTTTCTCCGAAGTTTAAATCCAATACACTCCCATATGCATTGTTATCAACTGAATTATTAGACAAGGAACTGCTTGCGGCTAATTAGGGTGTATGCAACACCCCTTGGATGAAGTGTTGTAGTGAAAGAATTGATGAGGTTGACCTTCAAATATCTTATATTTAGAGTTGGTCTAAACATCTAGTAGCTTTTTATTTAAAATAATGAAATGGCTTTGATAGCATAGGATGTTGGGACTTCTTTATTCCCTACAACATAGGTGCACCAAGCCAGCTCAAGGTAAATAGTGTCACATAGCCTTTCCTTTATGTTATACTTTTAAAATAAATCTGGATTTCTATGGGTTCGAGAACCTCAAAGGTCACTCTTGAACTGATAGGGGATAGTATCAACTTACAGCAGGACACAGCGATGTTAACCTTTTTTAAGGTTAAAGGTGACAGTAACAGATAGTCTGGATATTCTAAATGAATTGGTTTTGGATTGGTAGTTCTATTAGTGATAGTCTCTTACTGACCCCAAAGCTTTAAGGGTATGTATTCTGCTAGTGAAGCCTGCTAGGTTTGGAAAACGTAACTCCTGTGACTGGAAATGGCAGAAGTTCCTGTAACAGTGGAAACTGCTTGACTGGATGGAAGAAGTCCAATGAACAAATTATCATTTCTCCTGCTTGTCCCACTGAAAAGTCTCTCAGGTGCCTGAAGGGCACATAATTTACTGGCAGCAGATGAAACTGTTCCAGGTCCTCAGACGTCTGAGTAACAGTTAGAACTTGACATGTTGCTGGGGGCCTTTATTGGAGTTGTGGAAAGCCTCCTGTAACTCTGAAACATCAGTGTTGCAGTGCTTCCCTTTGTGAATTGGTTCCCTTGTCTATACATCAAAAGAAATATTAATCTATTGTCTATATCTAAGGCATATAAAAATATCAATACACTGTTCCAGTAGAAAGTAAGAAAAACACACATAGGGAGGTCCTAAATTTTAGGAACAAATAACCTCACACATCCAAAAGGATGTCATGCTTCATCATCGGTACAGCTTCCACTCTTAGATTCCTATAGAGTGATTGATCATTATTTCTGTTTCACTCGTTTGACTACACTTCCTTTTTTTTAATCTTGGCCCCTACCTTCCAACTGGTCCAATAAATTATTTACCCATTGGAGGTTGGAGGTATTTACCCATTGGAGGTGAGAGCCAATTTTAACCATTTTCCACTTTGATCTCCTATTTTCTTTCTCCTCCCCCCACTCAATCCTGGGGTCACGGCACCATCATTGTAAAAGATCTCCAGCAAAGAGCCCCCCCATCTGGGGTGGAGCCCGTCAGACATTGCAGCGCCAGTCTGACGAGGAGCTGTACCGATGATGAAGCATGACATCCTTTTGGATGTGTGAGGTTATTTGCTCCTAAAATTTAGGACCTCCCTATGTGTGTTTTTCTTACTTTCTACTGGACAGTGTATTGATATTTTTCTATAGCTTCATTGGGGGATATACACTGGACCACAATACCCCCTTATCCCTCTCTTTTTGAATATATCTAAGGCATATGCAACTTCCGAAATTTTTAGTGAAATATCTGTATCACTGTTGTACCCTAAACCCAAAGCAATTATATGTACGTGATCATGTGTGTCCTCCCAGGATTCCCACCTGGTATTCCCTCACCAACCAAATATGGGCATGAGGATTAGGAGAGTGTGGGCCCAAAGGTAGTGGTTATTGTTCACTAATGTTTGAAGGCCATCATCAGAATCAACAGTAGGTTACTGGAAAAGTCAGCATACATTGTGCATTCTCACTAGTAACTCTACATTATACACCATAAGAGACAGGAGGTGTATGTGTAATTGCGCAATTATCCTATTAAATGTTTCAGGGCTCAATATTTATTCAGGAAATTACCAATGGGATATAAGAAAGGTCCAGGTCTATTCTCAGCCACCATCATAGAGATCTTACAAACAGATCCTGAAGTATTATCTTTCATTGCAAATATTTACATCACAGATGATTTAAACACACACTTAACTCAAGTGGACCGGATAGTAACAATATTGGCTTCGCACTGTTGCAAGATCAACTTTAAAAAACTCTAAACTATCTTACTTTAATATATTCTTCCTAGGCTATGAGCTGTCAAGTGAGGGCAAGGGACTTTCACCAGATTTCCTTCAGCAATACACAACTTTGCAACCTTCAAATGCAATCAGAAAGTGTAAGCCATACTGGTTTTCCTTAACTTCAAAAAAAGCGTACTTGTCACATCATATCATATCGACAACCCATACCTTTGTTGAGGGTAAAAGGCACATACACTTTAGTCTTGCCTCCACTGCCTGACTCAAAAAAACAGACAAGTATTGATTGATTATGTGAAGAAACTTTGGGGCATATTTATAGGCCCCTAGCACCACCTTGTGCCACATTAATGTAATTTATATTGACGTTAATGTGGCCCAACAAGGCCAATATCCCCATGCCGTATTTACAGGGTGGCGCAATGCATGCATTGCGCTACCCTGTAACCCTTTGCACTACATTATGCCTGCGCCAGGCATAATGTATGCAAAGGGGGCGTTACCACGTTAGAGGAGCTGGTAAAATGATGCAAGGAAATCTATGGATTTCCTTGTGCCATTTATTAATCTTTTAACGCCTGCTCAAGAGCAGGCGTTAAAAGGGGGCTTCCATTCTTTAGAATCTGCCCCTATGTTCCCTGCATGAGGAGTGCCAACAGCTTGGCGCTACTCCTGCAGAGTACATCAATAGAGTCATACAAAATGACTCTATTGCCCCCTACCCTGCGTCATGGTGCATTGTATTTTAAATACGGCGCACACATGGTGGCATTAGGGGTTGCTAAGTGGCACAGAGAAAGTGACGCTGCACTTGGTGCAGCGCCACTTCCCATAAATCTGCCCTTTTGTGTGTATCTACAGTTGTCCCACCAGGAAGCCTCAGGGTAGAACCTTGCATCCTCTCCCTACCCTGCAGGAGATTCCCTTTAAAGAACTCAACGATCACAAGAGTTTATGTCCCCGGCTGAAGGCAGAAAAGTATGCTGCATCTCCCATTTTACAACACACATCAAATTCCATGGAGGAGTTTGGACTTAGCTTCTGATTTAGATCTTGGTGGAGGGGAATACTCTGTCACAAACGTGACAGATATCCTGTTCACCGTATTATGAACCCATTATATGTATTACGATACCATTATATCCTATGGAGATCGTAACAGGGTGGTTGGGATATCCATCAGTTTTGTGACAGAGTATTCCATTCCCCAAGACCTTAATCAGGCCCTTAGTTTCTGTAAGAGCAAATGTTTAATAACATGCTGTGTTATGTTATGATCCCTTTATAGAGACATCTATGGAAATGCTGCCCATCAGAACCAGAACTTTTGGTGAGTCTGAGTCAGGATACATTACAGTTGACTTTTCTTCAGATTCCTCAAATACAACATGTAGGAAGGTTCCTAAAATATGGCAATGGTTATGTGACAGGTATTTGATACCATCATGGTTCTATGTTTGGATTGCTACTCAAGTGTTCTTTTTATCATGTGGCTTGTGATGCTAAATATAGTTTTATTATTCTTAACTGGACATTATGTCCTGGACACAACTGTGCCAACGATTGTATATATATTATTCACACTAAAAGGACAACCCATTATGCCCTTATGGGCTTGGGTAGCTATTGTAAAAAAGGTTAAGGTGCCAAGAAGGGATTTAATTCAACATAAACTCTAAATAAATGTGTTATGTGTTTCTACTGTCCAAAAGTGGCATCCCATCTGATTTGAATAATTATTTAACTTATCCACAATAATTGGAAAAGAAATGCAAAATTGTCAATACAGGTGTATATTTTTCTAAACTTAGGGCCTGATTACCACCTTAGCGGATGGGGTTACTACATCACAAACATGAACGATATCCCATCCACCAAATAAAAATTCCATTATATCCTTTGGTATTTGTAATATTCCGAATGTCACATTTGTGACAGAGAATTCTATCCGCCAAGATCATAACCAGGCCCTTCTTTTTCAAACGTACCAACTACTCAACACAAAATCACAGGGTTTCAAAAGATAAATCTCAATATTGATTGGCGATGTATGGTTCTAAGAGTATAACGTAGTTTACTCTCCATTAACATAGCAAACATAGGAATGGAAATCTTAAATTCAAATATACAAAATAAAATATTTTTCAATTTAGATATTTATTATAGCTAATTAAACATTCAGTTCGCACATAATATAATCAACATAGAATCAACCGAAAAAATATAATACAACCCCCTAACCTAAATGAAACATACATATATGAAAACATAAATAACATACCAGTAAATACGCAAAAATAAACAAACAACACAGAACCAACAAAATCACAAAATAGTATACATACAAATTTACAACCGCCTCATACATAAGAGGATATTTAAACAGCACAATAAAGTTACTGCTTTGATGCTACAATTATGCGTTGTAGTTTGGATTGTATAAAATTCAACATAATAACAGCCAATTCTAGGTTATAATTTCCTGATTCAAATTCTCGTGTTACAGGCCTGATGGTAGCCAATCCTGGCCAGGGCTTCAAATTTGCCAATTTCAAACACTTCATGCCAATGTTCAAGACATGCCAATTTACAAGCCGACGCGCGTTTCGGTGAGTGAAGAAAAATATAAATACACCTTCATCAGGACTTTATGATTCAGTATAATTGGCATACGTACATCTTGTAATCTGCCTATCAAAGAAACATCAAAATTATTCATTACAATTCTTTGCATTGGGGGAAGGCTCGAATCATGTCAGATTTGCAACCAGACCAACTCAAGTGACTTAATTAAGAAAAAACACCGATAAAGTGCCCAAGATCAAAATCTATAAAACCAATGCTTAATAAAGGTAAATAAATCTAAAGATCCAAGGAAAGCACCATTAGTGTCCAGCAAAATACTAGATAAAGTGCAGAAATAGAATCACCTATAGCATAAAAGTGTTGGATTACCACCGGGAGAATCTAGTCAAGAATAGTAAAAGACTAGTTTGTTTATATTAAAATAAGATAAAATACCTTAGATATGAAAGAACTTAGATATCCCTTACAGGCTGGATTAAACACTCTCCAACTTCAAATTTGTAGTCCAAAATGAAGGACTAACACATGGATATAGCTAAATGAAGCTATGCTTTCTCACTCTAAAAGCAAACATAATGAAATCATTAGCTTGCACAGGGCAGGAAAGTCCACAGGATAGAAAAGAAAAAATCTGCTCATACGTACAATCGCTAACTACAGACTTAGGTACAAGTTCACATGGTTTAAAAAAACGTAATCCACAGGGGAAACCCACAAGGATACCAAACTTGTAGGGAACAACTTGCTAACTGCAAGGGAACAGGGGGGAGTCATGAGCCAGATAGAAATGACACAATCCAGACGGTATAAAATAATTCAATCCACAAAGGTTCAGCAAAGCTAGCCTACCAGTATCAGCAGGATCCAGGACATATGACCAGCACGATGATCTCTCGAGGAGCAAAAACCTGTACTTCCCCAGCTGCCTCCTATTTAAACCAAATCACCACAGGTGATGTGATGAACATAGAAACAGGCCCGTAGGGGCCATCTAAGGAAATGGTCAAACATGCGCCATCTTAGAACCGTCAAAACAGCATGAAATATGCCCAAATCTACAGAGAATAAGAGGTACAATCAAACTGTAGAGTCATAGCCATATAGTAGTGGCAAAAGGAAATAACCAAAAATAAAAAATAAAAAATAATGGCCAATTCTAAATCAAACCAAAGAGTAGATATCACTTACCAGCACGCCCAAAACAGTGGGCGCCATCTTGGAATGTCAAAGTACAAGGTACTCAATGTCCCAAGGGTAGGCACAAAATGGGTTAGTAAAATACAATACGTATCGTGTATATAATACAAATCGATAACATAAGGTTTTATAAGAAGGAACCGAAAAAAGTTTTATCGTATAAAGTGAAGAATTCACTTCAAAGTAAGATAAAGGGCCACCACAGGAGAGCACAAAGCAGCCCTGTGGTAGGCACCTGGAAAAAAATTGACCCCTCAGGCAATCCTGTACATACGTACTCAGATGGCATTGCTCCAAGGGAGATCTTCGTTCAGGCCATTCTCATATGTGTTTAAAGAAAAAATCCAAAACACTTCTTTCTTTTTCCTTTGTTTTTCAGTGTCCACATCGTTTCTTGTCAGTACTTTCTCAAGAATAATCCACCTGATATCTACCTCCTTGTGGTTTAAAGATAACCAATGAGCAACTAGGGGGGGCGTTGATCTTTTGTGTCCTAATCACATATTTATGTTCCGATAGCCTAGTTCTAAATTCCCTGGAGGTCTCACCTATATATCCCAGGTTGCAGGGGCAAATAATCAAGTAAATTACATTTTTAGATCTACAATTAGTCATGTCCATAAATGGGATAGTCTTGTCATTGAATGTAAACTCTTTTGCAACAATGGCTGAGTCACAGGCGTGGCATTGGCCACATTTGTAATTGCCCGTAACTGGATTATATCCTGTTAGTGACTTTTGGCCAAAAGTAGATACAAAATTGGTAGCTGATTTCACCAAATGGTTCCGTAGGTTTTTGTTCCTCCTGAAAGCGAACAATGGTTTTTCAAGTTTATCCGCTTCAGTATTGGACAGGTGAGACTCAAAAGAAAGTAATGACAAGCACTAAACTGAGGATGTTAACAGAAAACTGAACATGCAGGTTTATGAATTTTAAAAGGAAAATGTAGACATAAAACATGTACAGGGTACCAAATTTGAGCAAATATAAGAAAAAGAAAACCTATTGAGAGCGGGTATAATACCCAGGGATATGATTTTCCTAAACAAAACTATTTGCCTGATCACCTGTTTACCGTTGTGTCATAGTAAAGATTTAAGAAAGCCTTCTATTCTCATAGCATTATAGTTTTGAGATTGGGAAATGAAAATGTACAAGTCTGAAGGCGATATATAACATAATTAAAAATGGTCCATGATTGTAATGTCCTCTGTGTTCAATGCTGAAGGCTGGGCCTTATGGTCCGTTGACACTTCTAAATGAATTAATCATTTAATTTCCAACACTTCTGTTTTCAAGGCTAACCATCAAGGCCCGCCCTGTGACAGCAGTGACATGCCTGTAATGGCTAGGCAAATTATGTCAGTATTGCTCACAACGCTGCAGCCTACAAGCTGTAAATCAGCATTTTTCACAAATAGGAGAAATCCCTGACTTAATTTTAAAACTGCATGCTGTTAGAGGAAAACGGATGGTGAATGCCTTGTAAAATGAGATGTGGAACGTTTCACAGCAAGAAGCAAATGATTTAAACAAATTCACGAGGAAATTTTGAAAAAGCTTTGCAAGTAGTATGCAATGGTTTGAAAACAGTGTCAAGACATGTCAATTCACTAAATAAAATAGTGTCCTCTGCACTTGACCTGATACAAGATGACATCCACATATTGCTAACATGGTCATGCTCAATTAAGAACTATAATCTAATAATATTGGCCACTATAAACACTATGGCCCTCATTATGACATTGGCGGTCAGCTGACCGCCAGGCCGGCGATAGCGGTATTACCACTGCCAGTCTGGCGGTGAACACCGCCGAATTATATCCACGGCAGTGATCCCTTTCATACAGCCAATGAACCACCTGAACCAGCCAATGCACCGCCTGAACCGCCAGTGCGGTCACGGCGGTTGCCATCTTCAGGCTGGCGGAGCACCTTTCACCGCCCACCATATTATGACAAAGCAGAACGCCAGGATTTCCGGGGTGGGACCACCGCCACGAAAAGTCTGGCAGAAACAACTCATATAAAATGAGACCCTCACCTCCAGGGACACAGAAGAGTCTGCGACCACCATGCAACCCGAACTGGAAGCCCAGCCGATGCTGTACCACGCGACGGGAGTCCAGGAGCAGCAAAGCCGATGCCGAAGACGACGACGGTGAGTACAGCCGTCTATCAAACAAGGGAGAAAGGAGAGAGTGACACACCCATATGCACAACATACACCACACACACATACCACACACGGAGAACAATTTGCTGATAAATCCAACAGCAACATAAGCCAGAAGTAAAGAAAGCCAGAACAAATTTGGGAGGGGAAAGGCCTTTGCCTTTCTGTTTAGAGGTGGAGCAGTGGGCTTGGAGCGGGGAGTCGGAGTGGCTGTCTTGTGCCCCTTAGTGGGAGCTTGTTCTGTGAGAGAGGGACATGTGCAACACCAGGGGGGCAATGAGAGGACTGGGAGCTGGAAATACTGGGCTGGGGGTACAGGACCTTCCTTTTATGGAGAACACAGGGTGGGGGAAGAGGACAAGGCAGGCAAGGAAAAAAATGTTGGTACAGTGGGGGTGCAGTGTGGGAGGAGGTTTGGGAGTGGAGGTAGAGGGAGTGGTTGTAGGAGGAGTAGGTGTGCTGGACTGGGTTTCAGGTGCATGTACAGTGTGCATGTGTGAGGTGAATGGCTGTTGAATGTCTGAGTGGGAGCGTTTCTGTGTTTTTAGAGGGGGAAGACAGGGTGGGTGAAGACAAACAGGTCGTGTGCATGTATGTTGTGGTGGTGTCTGCAAGTGAGGTGGGTGTGCTGCATGGGGTTGTGATGGTGGTGGTGGTGACTGCACATGGGTATGGGGTACTAGTCTGCGTGTCTACTGTTGTGGTGACTGTGGGCAAGGCTGTACAAGTGGAAGGATCTGGGTCTGAAGATGCAGTGCTTGCACATGTGAGTGCTGATGTGACTGTGAAGGAGGAGGAGGAGAGGGAGACAGTGGAGGCAGTGGCTGTTGTTGAGTTTGCACCTGGGTGTTGGCTGTGTGTGTGCTCATGGTGTGACCTGTGGTCCCTGTGTTTGTCTTTGCGAGTCCTGCCTGTTGTCTTGGGTGCATGCTGGTCTGATTGTGTGCTTGGGATGGGTAGTGGGAGAGGGCTTTGGGACTGGGAACAGGTAGCTGGAGGGGGTGGGCAGAAAAACCAGGGACACTGGCTGCCATCAAAGAGGAGGCCAGTGCCTGAAACGATCTCTGTAGGGCAGTCAAGCCACCGTGAATGCCCCACAGGTAGGCATTGCATTGCTGCATCTGGAATGCCGGCCCCTAGATGGCATTCACTATGGTTGACTGCCCTACAGAGATGGATCTCAGGAGGTCAATAGCCTCTTCAATGAGGACAGCAGGGCTGACTGGGGCAGGGGCTAAGGTGCCTGCGGCAAAGGAGACACCCACCCTCCTGGGAGAGTGGACACGGGAAACTCAGAGGGGGGCTACTCGGAGGGCAGTGCTAGTATGGGTTGTGGTGGAAGATGATGTAGCTGGGGTGGTACCAGAGGGGCCGCCAACACCAGGGAGCTTCCATCGGAGGAGGAATCAGAGTCTGTTGTTGTATCTCCTGTCTCCCCTGTGGTGCTCCCCTTGCCCTCTAACCCACTGGCCCCCTCGGCGTCAGTAGACACTGCCTCCTGTGTCCCATGGGTTGCTGCTCCCCCAATCGTCAGTGGCCCTGCTCCTTCACCAGATGATGCTAATGAACACAAGGACAGGATGAGAAAAGGAGAGAGGGTGGGGAGAAAGAAAGGGAGCACAGGGCTATTACAGCAATCACAGCACATATGGCATACACATCACAATGGCTCACTGGGACTAACACTGTGCAGTATGAACCACAATTCAAAACCATTGCCTGGGAACAATAGCAGAAATTAACCCAGACCCTACCATCTGCACACCTACTGGGACTCACTAAGCCATGTCTCCCATGGTATGCCAGCTACTTGCCAATACCAAGTGTACATACCACTCACCATTGCCAAGCAGGACTCCACAAGATGAGCTAAACGAGCATATTGGGCCATACACTAACTTGAACCTTGCACCCAAACACCATGACAGGCATCAGGAAAGAATTCCACACAGTATGAACTCACCCCCTTGTGGCAGCTGTGCTGCATTCAAGTGCCCATCCTACTCCGTATTGGCCAATGCCAGTATGGGGGCCATTAGGGGGGTAAGGGTCCAATGGACACCCCTCCCTCGTTGGGAGGATGTCCCCAGCTGGGCCTCCGTGGTCTGACGGGCCCAGCGTCACAGGTCCTTCCACCTCTTTCTGCAGTGGTTGCTCCACTGGATATGTACCCCCATGGTATGCATGTCCTTGGCTAATGCTCGCCATAACCCATTCTTCTGAAGGGCAGTGACCTGCATAGGGAACACAGACAGAAGAACACCATGAACTCCACACTACCTTTTGTTACAGCAATTGTTTACATACTGCATATATCCCACATTAACCTCACACATGAATCGTACCCCTGCGTACACATTGCATGCAGCAAAAATACACCCCTCAAATGACATACTGCCAGCACACACATGCATCTACATACATCCATGTTGCATCCAAAGTACCAAAAAGGTGCTCACCTGTTGATCTGGAGGCCCATACATCTGTCCATACAATGTTAGGACCCCATCCACAAGCTTTTCCAGTTCCTCAGATGTGAAGGCTGGGGCCCTATCCCCTCTAGCACGGGCCATTGTGGGTTCCAGATACAGGACACAGCAGCACACGCAGTGGAGGTGTTGATATGGTGAGAGTCATGATTGAAGTGAAGTGGGATACAGAAAATGGAGGTCACATCCATGCCGGTGAACACCGTCACCACCGGAGGTGATCATCATTGGCCCCTGTGCTCCATAGACTTCCATGTTAACCAATGAGGAGTTGCACAGCGGTGCAGAGCGCCCTCCGCCATGATGCCAAACGCCAACGGAGTGAGGTCCCTTCCACCTGTCCCTGCATGAGAGGTTTCCTTATGCTGGTACTCATGGCACACAATTTCATGTGCGTCATAGATACCGATGGTAGACACCAAGGCAATTCCAGTCAGCTACATACTGGCTGTAGACTCTGGCACTCAAATTCAATCTCATACCAGTGCATTGCTTGCAGATCACTAGTTGACAGAACATGTAAGATGGGATGCTAATAATCACAACACATGACTCCGACTACATCTGTGAGCGACAATGGTAAATGAAAAGTATGTATTTTTGAGGAAGTCCATTTGCATGTAGAGGACACCAGTGCAAATTGCAATCATTGTTTGGTTGAATTGGATGTGACTGCTCAGTGTACTGTGATGTTGTGTGTCCATCCTTCCTGTTGTCACACACTTCTGATGTTTGGTTTACATAGATACCAACCACTGCGCAGGAGGAGGCAAGCACCCATGTACAGACCCCTAGTCGACTTGGCTACACTGGAGGAATGCCACATTATACTCACCTATCTTCTCGACAGGGCCACAATTACTGAACTGTGTCAACAATTGGAGCAAGATCTAATTCCTGCTATTCATAGTAGTACAGCAATACCCCCTGCAGTACAGGTACTGTCAGTGCTTCACTTCCTGGCCAGATATTCTTTCCAGATGACTGTGGGCTTGGCTGCAGGTATGTCACAGCCTATGTTTTCAAATGTGTTGAGAAGAGTTTTGGCTGCATTGCTGAAACACATGTGCAGCTATATCTCATTCCCAAACAGTGATGATTTGCCCACTGTGAAGGCTGCATTCTACACGCTGAGATACATACCACATGTGATAGGGGCCATTGACAGGACCCATATTGCCTTTGTCCTTCCCAGAACAAATTAGCAGGACTATAGAAATAGGAAGAGTTACCATTCAATAAATGTCCAGATTGTGTGCCTTGCTGATCAGTACATTTCCCATGTTACTGCCAAGTTTCCAGGGTCAGTGCATGATGCCATGTATTGAGGAATAGCAGCGTCCCACAGGTGATGGCATGACTACAGAGAGAGAGTGTGGCTCATAGGTGAGTTTGAGGTTCCACCCAATGTATGTCATTGTATGCCACCTGGAGTTGTTCTCTGTGTAATTGTACATGAGTAATGTGTGTCTCTCACTACTTTCAGGTGACCCTGGCTGCCCAATCCTATCCTGGCTGTTGACATTAGCGAGGAATCCAAGGACAGGGCCAGAGAATCGTTACAATGAAGCATATGGTCGGACCTAAAATCCAGGTTCAGATGCCTCCATATTTCTGGTGGATCCCTACTCTATGCCCTTGGAAAGGTCTGCCAGATAGTGGTGACCTGCTGCATGCTGAACTATTTGACCCTCAGACGTCATGTGCCATTCCTGCAGTAGGAGGGGGAGACAATGCAGCTGTGGCAGCAGAGGACACTGAAGACAGTGATGAAGATGGGGAGGAGGAGGATGTGGGCAACAGGACACATTTGCTAAAGCAGTATTTCCAATGACACTCAAGTAAGACTGTACTTCTGTTTATTCCTCCATTACAACATTGTGCTGTGTGGTTACTGTGTTGTGCCAAGCGTGTGCATTATTTGACCTGACACTGTTCCATCTGTGGTCAGTCGTACCAGTAGCATGGTGATAGTGATTGAGCTTATTCAGCCGATGCAATGTATCAGTAGTTTAGTATCTTCAAATACATGCCCACTGCAAAATGTGTCCTCATTACATACAGTACTTAGCATTGGTTGCTGGGAATGTAAGGTCAGTTACAATGTGTCTGCACAGCCGCTCTGTGACCTCATTCACCCTGACAGTGTGGCCCAGACTAGGTGGTTCAGAGTAGGGATTGGCATACTGACAACATGGCATAGCTTATATTGTGGTATCTTGTGTGAGGGCCTGAAATGAGTTGTTTCTCGTCACTTATGGTATTTGGAGTCAATTCCTGTGCAAATGTCTGAGTAGAAGTGACCAGATGAATGTAGTATGTTCTGTTACAGGGGCTCGTGTTGCTATACTTGCTTTACTTCTCAATTGAATGTCACTAATGGTTTTATTTCAGCTAACGTGTGTGTGATCACTACTGCGAACTCATGTGATGCCTACAGACTGCTTAAAAAGACGTTTGTTGGATGGTGATTTGTGGCATGCTCTCACACTGGTTATGTGTACCCCAAACTGACTGTATATTGGATGGATTCACACTTTACATAACATTTGCACCTGATTATAAAGGTCAAGACATTGCATATTTTTGTAATTGAAGCACAAAACCTTCAGTTGTGTTCAAGAGTGTTTACTGAAGTGACAAAAAGGAAGGGGTAGTGCAATAGAGTGGGGTGTTGGTGGATGAAATCTTCAGTGTAGTGGCCCAGTTGGTTTGTAGCACAGGTCCAGTATCCTAGGGGCCATAGGAAAAGGAGCAATGGCAGTCTAAAGTCAACGAGGTGTCTCAGTGTCACACAAGGGAGACTTGTTTGTGAAGCTCTCTTCTTGGCAGTTGTTTGGGTCTTGGCTACAGTCTCTGGTGTCTATCTGGGTCACAGATAATGTTTGGGGGTGGTTCTTCAGCTGCAGAGGGAGGGTTGCTGATGGTCTGTGAGTTCTGTGGCAGGTCCTCCTGTCCACTAGCTGCAGCAGATGTGGAGGGCTGGTAAGTACACTGGCTAGTGGAAGGGGCCTGCTGGTGTGTTGTGGACTCACACATGATGGTATATCACTCCCCTGCAGTGGAGGCCATGTTGGCATTTAAAGTCTGCAACTGTTTCATGACCTCCTGGTGGTGTTCCCAATGCAGCTACCTGGCCCATCCTGTCCTGTGATTTCTGGTATGCTTCCATGACATGTGACAGTGCCGCCTGGGCAGTCAGTTCCCTGGGTTGGCCTACTCCTTGGCACACAGATATCCCACTGGCCTTGGATCCCTGTGCCTGTGTCCCCTAAACTGTGTGCCCACTCCCACTGACACCAGGACCTTCATAGTATCTCCTGTGAGGTGTCCACTCAGGTTCCTGTACAGATGGGTACATCCTTGATTGTCGTGTCCTGGGGACAGAGGCTTGGAGATATTGGTGCAGAGTACCCCTTTGGTATTGGAGTCCGATGTGGGGTGCCCTGTGGTGGACTGGATGTTGGCTGTGGTGTCCGCCCCTCACACACACAGACACGGAAACCATTCTGTAACCCTATCTACCTTCCACGTAGGCTAGTGCTTTAGAGGGACAGTTTAGCCAGTAGCAGAGATGGAGTCTCATTTGAATACTGCTGCTGAAGCCATAACTCGGGATATGGCAGACAGCTCTGAAGCAGGATCAGAGACTGACACAGCAGATACTGAGACAGCATCTGAGAGAGAGGAAAAGGGACAGAATCTGGGAGTGATTTTCAGTTGACAGAGTCCCATCCGATGACACCTCTTCCAATGATTCAGAGGGAGCCGATGAGGACAGTTGTGCTGTCCTTCGCAAACACAGCCTGTTCAGCGGACAACAGCGGGTTAGCCCAACCCAGAGAGCAGGTGTGTGTGGAGGCAAGCACAGAGAGAGTGCTCCCTTGGCAGCCCCCCAATTTAGTTCAGCCCCAAATGGCACCTTTTACTGGTGACACTGGATGTAAAGTCAATACAATCAACTTTTTGGATGTTGACTTCCTCCAGCAAAATGTGCACCAATCACATTGGGGTGCAGAACAATTTCTGAGGGAGCATGGAGGCACTCTAGGGCCTCGTTCTAGGACATGCTAGTGGACTCCCACTTCTCTGTCAGAGTTGAAGATATTTTTGGGCCTTATATTAAAAATGGGGTTAGAGCAGAAACCCACCTTGCAGTCCTACTGGATGACTCGCACGGAATGGGTAACCCCCTTCTTCACACCGTACATGAGCAGAGATCGTTTTTTGCTATTGCAGCGCATGTTGCATTTCAGTGACAATTGTGCTACATTGCCCCGGAATCATCCAGACCATGACAGGTTGATCAAAATTCAGCCTGTCGTGGAACATTTGTCTGCTAGGTTTCCAGAGATCTATGTTACTGGA
Organism: Pleurodeles waltl; assembly: GCF_031143425.1. Lineage (NCBI taxonomy): Eukaryota > Metazoa > Chordata > Amphibia > Caudata > Salamandridae > Pleurodeles > Pleurodeles waltl. Next base: position 261,342,475 of record NC_090447.1, on the reverse strand, counting down.
AAGAATATAGCAGTCGAAGAGTCCTTGATCCTGTACAAAGGTCGGCCGCAGTTCAGATAGTACATTGCAAGCACATTGTGAGCAAAAGAGCTTGCTACGGCATCAAGCTGTACATGCTGTGTGAGAGCTCTTCTGGCTATGTGTACAGCTTGAGTGTATACACAGAATTTAACTTCATCTACTTCAGAAATCATGGACTTCCTTAAGGCCTGCTGGACACCTATATCCACCGTTTGAACGTGGTAGGTGTTCTGTTCGATTAATGTGCATTATAGTCCCCACACTGCACATACAAGTGAACAGAACATATGCCACATTGTCATGGAGTACCCTGTGTGGCAGAATGTTAAAGGCATGACTGAATTTTGAAGGGCTTGTTAGGGAACTTAAGTATGCTACACAAGGGCCAACATGATTGCCAATGAGAATCAAAGTGTAATAAGTTAAACAAATGTCCTGTCGGACATATTCACCAACATTTCTGCTTGTTTGAAAAGTATGCAAACTCAATTTGTAGCTTCACTTTCAAAGTAAAAGTAGAAGTGTTGGTGAATGAGTCCCAGAGAATATTTGTTTGACGTTTTACTTTAGAGACCTTAGGTTGTATTCACTAACATGTCTGCCTTAGTTTCAATGGTAGATATGCTCACTCAGTTCAAGGAATAGGCCTCCTAAGGCATACTCAGACACTCCCAACTTGCACCCACAAACTGGAAGGAGTTGGATTTAGCACAGTAAGTGCAATAAAGACGCATGAAGAACATGTCTTTCTGAGCATCGGGTGGCTATCATGGGAGTCATTAGTAAGTGCGCTGATGGCGCATGAAAGACATGTTTTCCTGAGCTTCAAGTAGCTCATGGCAGAAGGCATTAGTATAGGTTAACTTGGCAATTATACAGGATTAGTCTGGACTCTGATGAGGACAGAGACATGAAGGGCTAAGAAAAGCTTATGGTAGGTGTGCTTCAATAGGGCTATTGCACAGGTAGAAGGCAGATAGTAAAGGTAGTACAGATGCACAGCATCTACGCCTATGGATTCAAATCCATTGGTGCCACCATGGCAATGAAGGACAATGACACTTATGGATCAGTGTTTGACCTACTTGCCATGTTCATCCTCCATCAGACCTTAATAGATGTTCAGGCCCATATTTATACTTTTTGACGCAAAACTGCGCTAACGCAGTTTTGCGTCAAAAAAATTAGCGCCGGCTAACGCCATTCTGAAGCACCATGCGGGTGCCGTATTTATTGAATGACGTTAGCCGGCGTTAGCCGCCGGCGCCGTCTGGTGTGCGTTAAAAAAAACGACGTACACCAGGCAGCGCCGGCGTAGGGGGATATGGGGCTTGGGCGTCAAGAAATGGGGCAAAGCAGGTTGAGGCAATTTTTTCGCCTCAACCCGATTTGCGCCATTTTTTTTCACTCCCAACCCCCATAGAAATGACTCCTGTCTTAGCAAAGACAGGAGTCATGCCCCCTTGCCCAATGGCCATGCCCAGGGGACTTCTGTCCCCTGGGCATGGTCATTGGGCATAGTGGCATGTAGGGGAGCACAAATCAGGCCCCCCTATGCCACAAAAAAAAATTAAAAAAAACACTTACCTGAACTTACCTTAATGTCCCTGGGATGGGTCCCTCCAGGCTTGGGTGTCCTCCTGGGGTGGGCAAGGGTGACAGGGGGGGTCCCTGGGGGCATGGGAGGGCACCACTGGGCTCCTTCAGAGCCCACAGGTCCCTTAACGCCTGTCTTTTGCAGGCGCTAAAAAACAGCGCAAAAGCGGCCGTACGTCATTTTTTTTGACCCGCCCACTCCCGGGCGTGAATTTTGCCCGGGAGTATAAATCCGACGCACATGCCTCGGAGTCGATTTTTTAGACGGGAACGCCTACCTTGCATATAATTAACGCAAAGTAGGTGTCCACGCTAAAAAATGACGCTAACTCCATGGACTTTGGCGCTAGACGCGTCTAATGCCAAAGTATAAATATGGAGTTAGTTTTGCGTCGGAATTGCGTAAAAAAAAACGACGCAATTCCAGCGCAAACGGAGTATAAATATGCCCCTCAATTTTTTGTATGACAAGTGCATTAGAGTCACAGCACTGCACATAATGGTGGCCGGGACATGTGCTATGTTCTCACAGACTACCCTGTGTGTCACACACTACCCTTCTTCATAGTTTATGACCTTCTCTTTAAGGAACTTCGCAAAAATTCCCCAGCATGTCTGCCTTAGTTTCAAAGGTAGATATGCTCGCTCAATTCAAAGAATAGGCCTTCCTAGGCATACTCAGACACTCCCAACTTGCATCCACAAACTGGAAGGAGTTTGATTTAGCACAGTGAGTGCACTGGAGGTGCATGTCTTCCTGAGCCTTGGGTGGATGTCATGGGAGTCATTAGTAAAGGTTCCTTATGCATGCCTTCAGTAATGTTCAGGAAGAAGGAGGCAGTTACTTGACAGGTGGTAAAATGTAGTCAAATGTATTCCGTCCTTTGGCAAATGAATGTGATGTGCCCTTGTCTGGCAGCTGTAAGTTAATGTGAGTGCAGTGATTGGTTGGATTGGGCCTGTGCCAGCTGTATGAAAGGGTTGTTTGTTGTGCATGATTGGCGTGTGAATGGACCATAAAGCGGTTGGTGCCTCACACTGGCTTTATTTCCCTCCCTTCAGAAGGCTTGGTTTCAATATTCAGATACTTTGACAAGTGTTCATGCTTTGAAACACAATTTCTGGAGGTGCTAAAACCAACCAGTGTGAATGGTGGATTAACTTTAATATACTAGTACCAGAGCAGTCCAAGGATGTAGGATTTGCATGGCTCTCACCAGTTTTCCGTGGCCCAGAATCGTCTTGAAATCACAAACTTTGCTTAAAAAACACATTTGCCTTGCATTTCAGTTAGGGGAAGTCCTGGAATCTGCAGGCAGCCACAAATTTTCTACCATCCAGCATTTTACTAAGTCACCAGAGAAAAATGTTGCCTCACTTCTGTGGGTGGGCAAAAGACCACAACAGGGGAATGCCCAAAATGGACTGTGGAGACATCAAAATGACCTACCACAAAACAGTCTGTTTTTTTAACAGTCACATTTTTATTTGGTCCTGGGCTCAGAGGCCATTAGATAAAGGTACCTGGGGCAGTCCACAGAAGAGTGGCATGTTTGGATTCCACAAAATGTTCTTACCCAGAATACCCTGCAAATGTGAACCGTTGATTAAAAACCCTATTTTCTTTGTTTTTTATGTCACTTAAACTATAGGAACTACAGGAATGTACAGGGATCCACAATATTCCTACCACCCACTGTTTCCCCACTTGTGCTGATAAAACCACAACCCCACTTGTGTGCCTGTGCCTAGTGCCCGCGTCAGGAATGGATCACTCCAGGGTCAACATTGGCTCTTATGCAAGGACTACCAGTGACTCTTCTGTGATCCATTCCTGTCACAGGCACTAGACAAAGTCACAGCAGAGGAGTAGCATTTTTATGGAGACAAGTGTGGGAATGCTAGGTGGTAAGATGCTTGTGGATCCATGTACATTCCTGCAATTTACTTCACGTAGATGCAAGGAAACATACTGTTTTTATTCAATGTTGCACCTTTGCAGGGTATTCTGGGTAGACAAACTTTGGGGAAATCACACAAGCCATACCTCTATGGACTCCCCTTGGTGTCTATTTTAAAACAAATGTCTGGGTTTGGTAGGTTTCCCTAAATGGTTCCAAATCCCAGTACTAATTTACACTCATCTCAGTTATCATAATCACAACAGTACATTTTGGGCATTTCCCGAGCACTAGGTCTACCGACACAAGTGAGGTACCATTTTTATCGGGAGACTTGGGGAAATACTGAGTGAAAGGAAGTTTGTGGTTCTCTTGGATTCCAGAACTTAGCAGCACCGAAATGTGAGGAAAAAATGTTTTTTTTGCCAAATTTGGAGGATTTGCAAAGAATTCTAGGTGACAGACCCACTTAGAGCCCCACAAATCACTTGACCCTGGAATTCCCTAGATGTCTGATTTCCAAAAATGTACAGGTTTGCTAGGTTTCCTTAGGTGCTGGCTGAGCTAGAGGCCAAAATCCACAGCTAGGCACTTTGCAAAAAACACATCTGTTTTCATTGGAAAAATGTGATGTGTCCACGTTGTGTTTTGGGGCATTTCCTGTCGTGGGCACTAGGCCTACTCACACAAGTGAGGTACCATTTTTATTGAGAGACTTTGGGGAATGCTGGGTGGAAGGAAGTTTGGGGCTCCCCTCTGATTCCAGAACTGTGCAGCACCAAAATATCGGAAAAAAGTGTTTTTTAACCAGATTTTAAGGTTTATAAAGGATTCTATGTGACAGAACCCAGTGAGAGCCCCACAGGTCACCCCATCCTGGATTCCCCCAGATGTCTAATTTTCAAAAATGTACAGGCTTTGTAGGTTTCCCTAGGTGCCAGCTGAGCTAGAGGCCAAAATCTACAGCTAGGCACCTTGCAAAAAAAAAAATCAGTTTTCATTGGAAACATGTGATGTGTCCACGTTCTGTTTTGGGGCATTTCTTGTTGCAGGCACTAGGTCTACTGACACAATTGAGGTACAATTTTTATCACTAGACATGGGGGAATGCTGGCTGAAAGGAAGTAGATTATGGATGACAAAACCAAGTGAGAGCCCCACAAGTCACCCCACCTGGCATTCCCTTGATGTCTAATTTTCAAAAATGTATAGGTTTGCTAGATTTCCCTAGGTGCTGGCTGAGGTAGAGGCCAAAATCCACAGCTAGGCACTTTTAAAAACACGTCAGTTTTCAATGGAAAAAAGTGATGTGTCCATGTTATGTTTTGGGGCGTTTCCTGTTGCAAGCACTAGGCCTGCCCACATAAGTGATGTACCATTTGTATGGGGAGTGTTAGGGGAACACAAAATAGAAGAACAAGTGTTATTGCTAATTGTGTTTCTCTACATTTTTACCATCCAAATGTAAGACAACTTTTAAGAAATAAGTCATTTTGAGAAAAGCCCTGTGATTTACATTCTAGGATGGGGACCCCCGAAATCAGAGATTTGCAAATAATCACTGCTTCTAAATTCCTTATCTTATGCCCATTTCGGATACCTATTTTTCATGTTTTATATTTCATCAAATGAATTGCTGTAGACCTGGTATACAATGAAAACCCATTGCAAGGTGCAGCTCATTTATTGGCTCTGGGTACCTTGGGTTCTTGATGAACCTACAAAACCTATATGTCCCTGTAACCAGGTGGGTCCAGCAGACATAATGGTATATCGCTTTTAAAAATCGACCATAGCTGTAAAAGGTTACAGAAGAAAACGTGTACAGAAATGGCTGTGTTCTTTCCGAACAATGTAAATATTTTTTAATTTCAACTGTTACTGTCTGTTGTACAATCTTGAAGGATCTACACAAATGACCCCTTGCTGAATTCAGAATTTTGTCCACTTTTCAGAAATATTTATCTTTCCAGGATTCACCATCGGTTTCATACCTATTTCTGTCACTAACTGGAAGGAGGCTGATTGCACAACAAATAGTTAAAATGGGGTTTGTCACAGTAAAATGATAAAACTGTGTTGAAAAGTTTGGTTTTCTGATTCAAGTCTGCCTGCTCCTGAAAGCTGGAAAGATGGTGACTTTAGCACCATGACCCTTTTGTTGATGCTGTTTGCAGGGAAAAAGCCAGATGCTTTATTCTGCAGCACTTTTTTCCTTTTCCAAAAAACTAAAACAAAGTTTGGCAGTATTTTGGCTAATTTCTTGGTCTCCTCCAGGGGAACCCATTAACTCTGGGTACCTTTACAATCCCCAGTATGTTGGCAAAAAAGGATGCATATTTAGTGTGGATAGCTTATTTGGACAAAAAGTTATGGGGGCCTAAATGCAAACTAACCCAATAAGCCAGAAAATGGCTGAGCACGGGGGGAAGGTTCCGCAGCTAAGAGGTTAATGCGTTTTATATTCTATAATCATTTTTATACACAAAATGTAATGTTCATCAAATTGCTTTTTCAGATTATTCTTTAACATATGTTACATGTATGATGTCACTGCTGACGCACAAGGTGGGATGATATAAATTCCTGAGCCTGACTTCATTTTTAGAAACAATTAGGGCCTAATTACGAGGCTGGCGGTCTTCAAACAACTAGCCTAGCAGTGACGGTCGGACCACCGCACTCCAGGTGGTCCGACCACCACATTATGACCCTGGCAGTCAGACCGTCAGGGGACCGACATCACCACCGGGAACATGGTTCCCAATGGGCTGATGGCAGTCAGACTCATGGTTAGCCACAACGATGCTAAACCAAGTGCTGCCGTGCTGATCATGACTCATGTTTCCACCAGCCATTCTATGGCGGGGACCCTGCCATGGAAAGGCTGGCAGAAACACAGTGCAGGGGGCCACAGAGGTCCCCTGCACTGCCCATGCCCATGGCCTTGTCAGTGCAGGGGCCACACTGCCGTGCATCCTTGGAATGTGCACTGTCTGCTTTACCAACAGTGCGTTTTCCGAGGGTAGGGGTGTGCTACTGTATTGGCCTCGGCTCCTTAAGGGAGCCGAGGCCAATACTGTAGCACTGTTACTGCAGGTCTGACCAGCAGAAGTGTCATAATATGATATTCCCGTGGTAAGCCCTGCAGGAAAATCGTAATATGACAGGTGAGAGGCAGCCTGTATGATGGCTGCCTCCTCTCCGCGGTTTTGGTGATCAGAGTATTTTGACCGCCAAAGTCGTAATGAGGCACTTAATATTAAGTTGACAGATCTATTTTCTGTTGGCAGCCTCAAACAATCCGTCTACACAGTCTGAACATTTCACAACACAAAGGTATGTTCAGTTTGTACAACAACACCTTCTCACATTATTATCAGCAGAATAGTAGACATGAGTCTCTCCAGGATGCCCTAAATATCTACTTCGCAGGGTCGCCTGGTACAGGCACTAAGATGGAGAAATGATATTTGCAGAGGTGAGACATATTATGAACAGTAGTTCCAGCTGGATTTTTCCACTGTGTTTCTGCCTTGTTTTTCACTCATATTCTGCTTGACTAATCAGTGGTCATTTTGTCACATAAACACTGACACTTGATCATTTGGGTAGCGAGGCCTTCACTCTAGAATTATCAAGAGGAGGTCATATTCCAGACTGCTCCTTGCTGTTGCATTTGGACTGAGTTTGGATGGATAGAACTGAAGCAGAGTTCAGCAGAGCTTTGCTGCGATAGTTCATATTTACATCAACAGAACAACAATTTTCCAACCTCGTTCTGCTCCAGCTGAAAGTCTGATTAACACAGAGGCACACTGTGTTCAGATATGCACGGTGAAAATCCAAATATTCTCTCATTAGGCACATGCTCTCAGAGTAGTGAGTAAGAGTAGCGCGTAGGATTTAGAAAACATATTGCCAAAAACAGTAGAATTTTTTAGAGTTGTCACATTTCTCATAACAATTATTATAGCAATATCATTATAGCACTATGTTTTATATGTGTCACAATGCATGTACTAAGTAGTAGGTTATCGCAATGAATGTTTTTAAACATACATTTGTCATTATTCATACAGATTCATGAGGTGGACATTCTGAGCACAATATCTGGACTACCCAATCACTACAGAATCCTTGAATACTAAGGGACCATTTGTTTACTTGAAAGCATCTCTCCCTCCGTTAGATGGCAGGGTATGGGCCTGCAATTCACGAGATTTGCCTTCTACATATCACATGGCACATAGCACATTGAACTAAGTCCTTGTGTTGTAGAGTTAGGGAATCTGAATCTGGAGGGCTGAGGGTATACCACTAAAATATATAACATGTCTTGAGAAGTAACAACTGCATTGAATGTCCTGAGATAGTAAATAATACATAAATAAAAATAATCAAAGGACTATACCCCATGGTCGAAGGTTATTTCATATTTAAATGGTTCTTTCTACAAAATAGTACACAGGGCACCATAGTTAGCAATTCCAAGGTTGTACACACACAAGCATGTTCCTTCTGTTAGACCTGACAGCCTTAGGGTGGTCTCCCCACCAAATTATTTGCCTGCCTCCCTCAATTTTTCTGATCTCAATTCTGCTGCTTTTAGGACACGGCAAACTTTACCGCTGCTGACCAGTGCTACAGTGCTTGTGCTCTCTCCCCTAAAAATGGTAACATTGGCTCTTACCCAATTTACCAGCAAGTCCTTAGTAAACTGCACTATATGTGCCCAGGGACTGTATATTAAAAGCTGCTAGGGCGCTTGCAGCACTGAATGTGCCACCCACATAAGTTGCCCCGTAACCGTGTCTTAGGCACCCTGTGGCACTTCAAATTTCGGAACCACACTGGAGGCATGGCCCTATCATGCCGATTTTAGTATCAGAGAGCCGCAAATGGCAAATACGATATGTACGAGTGTTTTTATCGCGTTTCATCAATGGAATGACCTTGTATATGATACTGCATATTGATCCCATTTTAGAACGACAGCCATTTTGTGATTGCCCTCACATAGGCCAATGTCTAATGCTGAAAACGAGTCTGAAGGACACGTACACCTTTGCTGACTCCTCTGTGACCTGGGCAAGCTGACTCCACTGCCTGAAGACAAACCTGTTCGGCCAGTTTCTTTCCCAGTGGCCGAATGAGATTAGTATCAAGGCACAACACATCATAAACCTTTCATCACACACAAACCATGCCTAATCTTACACACACCTGTCTCTGTTTCTTTCTTTATGACTTGCTTTACAAGGAGGAGGTGCCCGTTTATATTGGGGGTCCGTCGATATCTGATGAAAGTACTAAGCCTTTCCGGGTAATTGATTGAGGGCTGGACAAACTGGAATATGGGCTTGTCATCATAACCCTGCTATTTCTTTGTAGTGAAATATGTGAATGGTCAACTGTAATCCTGTTAAAACCCCAAAGGCTACTCACATGTTGCCTCTCTAGCTTTTCTCATTTGTTTAGGAATGTGACTGGTACAGCCCCTTGCATGCCTAGGGCATAATAAATTATATAAAAGGTCTGAGCTAAGACCATTTCGGCAGACTGCCTCTTTCAGTTGCTATAGGTCAGCTTCTGGGAGACGTAGTCTCACTCATTTGAGTTTAATAAAGATGTCTTTTCATATTTCAGCTTCTTTGCCAAGTTCTTTGTTATATTACCCTGAGAATGAAAATCTCTAATACTACAACCCCATTGCAAGGACTGTGTGCGCGGTTTTAGCATTAAATTCCCCTTTTCTTACATATAAGTTACCACTAATGTAGGCCATAGGTAACCCATAGGGCAGGATGCTGTGTGAGTAAAAGGCAGGACATGTACTTGTAAATTTTACATGTCCTAGTGGTGAAAACCACCCAAAGTCATTTTTCACTATTGTGAAGCCTGCTCCTCTCCTAGGCCAGCACTGGGAATTCCCTTATATAATTTTAAGTGGTAATTTCTGATCCGAAAGGCGTGGCATTATGTTTCGTATGGTTGGAATGGTAGTGAGAAATCCTGCTTACTGGTGAAGTTGGATTTATCATTATTATGTTATAAATGACACTTTTAGAAAGTAGGCATTTCCCTTCACTTACAGCCTAACAGACTGTCTCCAATCCATGACTGGTCTGTGTTGGTTGATAGCTCCTCTTGTACATTCCACCCAGACAGCCATGAACACAGGACTCTCAGCTGTAGTTGCAGTTGCATTCATATGAATCCTGATGGGTCTTCCTGGGCAGGAAGGTTGAAGAGGCTCTCACACTTCAAAAGCTATTGACTTGATCACACACAAAGGAGTGATAACACCCCACAGATCTCCTGGCAGACAGGACTAGGATAAACAGGGAACTGGTACACTTCACAACCACTCTTTGATGTCTTCTCCAAATCAAAGGCCCATTTGGGTAAACATACTGGGTCTATGAGCCCCTCACATCAGACACTTCTGGACTTACAACTGGACTTGTTCAGAAGGACTGCAGTGCTGCCTAAAGGACTCATCTGGACAGCTGGAAGGACCGCTATCCTGCTTGTTGTCCTCCTGCTTGCTGCTCCCTGAATCTGCTGGAGGGACTTTGCCTTCCCCCACAAGTGATCTCCAAGGGCTTGTCAGCTTGCCTCCTATTAAGAATTCCCAGGGCCATCAAAGACTAAATAAATATAATAATTTTGAAAAAACAACAAAACTTACCTTTCTTGCTGCAGCGATCACCGGTCATCGACTGGCTGGCGTCATGAAAGCAGCATTAAGATTGGACGGAGTGCCCAGCCTGGGTGATCCGAGGCAGAGTGAAGATCTCTGCCTGCTCTCTCCCACCTGGCAACACATTGTCTGTGTTGCCGGGTTGGAGAGAGCCTACTGTGCTGCGCATGTATGTTTGGCTGGCCCAAGACGGCCGGCCAAACATACATGCACTCCCCCTCAATGCTTGACACAGTCCAGGGGCTTGCCCCTTTTACAAGAAAACAACAATAAACACAGCTTATTATTGTTTTCTTGTAAAAGTTTTGCAGCTGCTGCGCAGCACCTGCTGGTGGGGGGGGTGACACTCCTCTGCCATAGCCGAGAAGCCGTCCCTGCATCACATCACGTTTAGATTTTCCACACACTGTCCCTGGGTGTCAATTTGTCATCAAACCCCGCACCACAGTAAGGAACCAAGGCTGCGTGCTTAGAATTCGATGCATTACCTTGTCTGCAAGGAAAGAATCGATGTATCACCTTTGATGTGCCGGAAAAATTGACAAATCACTGTACTTCCCAATTCCTAATCTCCTCTGTGGCCTGCAGCTTTGTTAATTTTGATGGGTCCCAGGTACTTTGTGCTAAAGAGATACATCCATTGATTCCTAGGGATTAAGACTTACTTTAACCTACAAAATGTGATATCTTGACTTGTACTTATTAGATATTTGTCACTTTGGCCTTGTTTTATTCAGATAAATAATATCTATTTTCCTAATCTGGTGTGGTGTACCTTGTGTGTTGTTTTCACTGTGTTACTGCATGAGTTATTGCACAAATACTTCACATATTGCCTACTAAGTTAAGCCTGCCTGCTCTGTGCCAAGCTACCTGAGGGTGAGCACAGGATAATTTAGGCTGTGTTATGACTTACCCTGACAAGAATTGTGGTCCCTACTTGGACAGAGTGCATACCTCTGCCAACTAGATACTCAGGGCCTCATTATGAGTTCCTTGCCATTCCGATCTTCTGCATATTGGCCCTACTGTGAGATTCCCGCTGGGCCAGGGGGCGGAAACAGAGCAATCAAGCCAGCAGTAATGTTGCGGTGTGACAGCACCTAATGTGCCTTTCACTGCCTTTAAATTTGGCTGTAAAAAGCGTGACAGGGCTGTCCCTGGGGGCCCTGCTATGCCCAAGCCTTTGGCATGGGCAATGCTGGAGCCCCCATGGGGCCCCTGGCACCCCATCTCCGCCAGCTCTTGCATGGTGGTGGAACCACCATGCAAAAACTGGCAGACATGGGAGTCATAATCCCAAGCAACACTGCCCTGGCAGATTAAGATGGCCGACAGCGCCAGGCCATCAGCTGGCTTAAAAGTGGCAGTGCCAGCGGTCCAACTGTGGCACTTTTGCCACCGTCATAATGTGGAGGTCGGACCGCCACTTTGACGGCTGTCCGATCGCCACCACGAGTGTGGCGGTCTTAATCTATTTTAATTTTTGAGTCATCCTTACATGCCTGAAGTAAATCTTAAAGGTTACCGTAACTCAAATTGAATATGACCTCTTCTTTGTGTGATGGGTCTCAGAAATGTCTATGAGAAATAACAATGGGATCATCCATGGCCATCTACAGTGAGAAAATAACTTAAAATAGGAGTAATCCACATTGAAATGTTTCACAAGTCCTATGTTAAAGCAGTACATGTTTGTGTTTATCCCCAAGTAAGGATGTCCACTAGAAGGATCAAGGATGATGTACATCTTTTGTCAATACAAACACTATAACTCCCAATTTGTATAAATACACATGACTTTATCGACTTAAGAGCTCATCGTCGCCTGTTCTACATCACTCTCCTGGCCTACCTCTGGCTTTTACTGTTGTACAACGTTCCTGTTCTACACATGGTTGCTAATGTTGGGCCAATTCATACTCCCATTTGGTGGCGGCTCCATGTACCGGCTCCCCATCTTGTGTCATTGTTTTACATCCACCTCTGTTTTTCTCCCCGACTTACACCTCTGCTTTCTAGCTCAATTGGGTTTCAGATTTCCTTGGTGCAATGTCCAAAATACTGAAAGCGATAAAACAAGTAACTTAAGAACCCTAATACAAAACAATTAAGATGAGCATGCACATATAATATTAATAATCTTGGTAGAAAACACCACGGTCATTTAAGGGCAGTGTATTGCCTGGTTTTCCAGGCAGCCAGCAGAAAGGTAGAAACGGCAAGTCCCACGTGTCGTAAAGTGTCAGTATTAATCACGTTCATTGCAGATCCCACAATCTCCATTATGGGGTATAAAACAAATGAAAGGTTCATAAGCTATTACACATAATAAGACAATATTGCACACAATAGAAATAACAACATCATGATCATCAGAGGGCAGTTTTGCTGTCTTAATTTTCCGACTGTCAGTAGAAAGCTCATTTCGTGATTATTGCAGGACTCAAAGGGGGTCATTCCGACCCTGGCGGTCCATGACCGCCAGGGCCGGGGACCGCGGAAGCACCGCCAACAGGCTGGTGGTGCTTCCAGGGCCATTCTGACCGCGGCAGTAAAGCCGCGGTCAGAAAAGGGCAACCGCCGGTTTCCCGCCGGTTTACCCCTGGCCCAAGGAATCCGCCATGGCGGCGCTGCTTGCAGCACCGCCATGGGGATTCGGACCCCCTTCCCGCCATCCTGGTCCTGGCGGTAAATACCGCCAGGAACAGGATGGCGGGAACGGGTGTTGTGGGGCCCCCTGGGGGCCCCTGCACTGCCCATGCCACTGGCATGGGCAGTGCAGGGGCCCCCTCACAGGGCCCCATAATGATTTTCAGTGTCTGCAAAGCAGACACTAAAAATCGCGACGGGTGCCACTGCACCCGTCGCACACCAGCAACTCCGCCGGCTCCATTCGGAGCCGGCTTCATCATTGCTGGGGCTTTCCCGCTGGGCCGGCGGGCGGCCTTTTGGCAGTTGCCCGCCGGCCCAGCGGGAAAGCCAGAATGGCCGCCGCGGTCTTTTGACCGCGGTGCGGTCATTCGGCGGTAACCGCATGGCGGCCGGCTGCCGCCGCCCGCCGCAGTTGGAATGACCGCCAAAGTCTTAATCATGAAACATTCAATGATAAAAAAAGAGTTCACGAACTGCTGCTAAGGATAGAGCACTATTTCACCTAATAAAAGTAAAACACGTAATCAACATTGTTCAAGGGCAGTGCATTGTTTAATTTTCCAGGTAACCAGCAGAAACCGTAAAATGGCTTTCACCACGGGTCTTGAGGTTTCTCTTTAAATTAAGTTCATTATAGACCTAATAATATGGATGCCCGTGTTTCTAAATAGTAGCTCGAGTTGTTTTGCTCCTGGTTTGGCATACCTCGGGCAAATGAGGAGCAGAAAATGTGACTCATCTTCAATCTTCTCAAGGCTCTTATGGCACAGTCTTGTTTTTTCTTTCCTTGGGCAGCAGCCAAATACAAATAAAATACCTCAAAGGTAACATCATAGCTGAAAAGACAAGGCTTTAGTCAGCGTTTTCGACTTCATCCAGGTGCGCCTCGAATTTAGGTTCATAATTCAGAGTTAAATTCCATGGGTGTTTTTGGAAAATATCAACCCGAAAGCCATGTTTTTTAATCAGACTAAACCTCTCATGCTAACACTGTAGTGACAGACATGGGAGAAAGTCAGAGTTCTGTCAGGCCTATCTCATCCAAGAAATCACGGAGATGCCTAAATGACCTGTGAGGCATATGATACCTTATATTGTCTACCCGTTAAGTCACAACTCGGACATACCCCACACTTCAACCCTGTATAGGATAAGTTTTAGTTTGGCAGGGGTGCAAATGTCCATCATCCCGAAGTCGAAAGCAAAGGTGCATTGAAATGATGGCAGATAATATGAACTGATTTTTTAGGAAACCTTTATCACAGCAGAGTAGGTTTGCATCATTGGAATGGCCCGATAACTCGACTCCATAAACAGGAGTACTCTGGCAGTGTAACGTTTATACTTTCAGTGTGGGAGTGAGAGCGCGTAGCTTATATAATCTATATTAACATGAGATGCTTATGAACTAGTGTGTGGTAATACCGTTTAAGTAATTGTGTTGATGTATTTGTTTAAACATGCACCTGAAATGTGACCACGGAGAGTGGCCGCCAAATGAATACGTGGACTAATAATGATGACTAAAATGTTTATAAATATTATACTGAATAAGTTTTATACTAATTATTAATAATTGCGCTATTTAATTTGTGCTGAAATCCTTGTAGGCCTTAGGTTAGCATGAGTGGAAGCTTAGCTGCTTGCCTCTCATATTAAATGTATTTTTCCTATCTTGCAGTGTGCTGACTCTCAAAACGACATGACCTCTTGTTTTCTTCAAACTAGAAGATGAAATGTAACCATACTAGACCCTTTCCCATGAATTCCACATTGCTTGTAGAAAATATTAAAACAAAATGAAACAGTGTAGATTAATGTAATGTAAAAGGTCATTCAAACCGGTGAAGACAATGGAGCTACTGACCAAATGATGTGCAAAGAATTACAGAAAGATGAAATCATACCGGACGTGCCACCTCTGAAGACAGCGAACAGGAGAACCAATGAGAGACTTGTAAAATAATATGGGGTGAAAGATTAATGACATAATCCATCTTTTTATTGGGTAAAGATAGTGGGGTATAACCAGTGTCCAATAGAATTTTAGGGGAATGTACAACGAAAAAGGGATAAAAACCCATGACACAGGGAGCCATTTAGAATTAGGTAGGGAATGCTATTGCTTTTATCCAGAAACGTTGCCACTCTGTTTGGTGACTTACTTTGGTTTAATTAAACCATCCTTTTCCTTAGAGTGCCCAGTTACACTTTACCTCCTTATGAGCGAAGTGCCCCCTTTTGCCCCGGAGCTGAGTTCTGACTGATGGCGATTTGACTGATATCCTGAAGACGAAAACTGAACCTGTGCGCTGACCTAAACTTTGGAGGGTAATTATGACAATGCAATTGTAATTTGTCTGTTTGCTTTTCTTTCTAGGTGCCAACTGCTTACTTTTGACAGAGACCATAGTTAGATGTTTTCCAAATTGGTGTTCCAAATTGTTTTGCATGAAGCCCAACATGCTAATGCTAATCAGTGATTAGGACAGGTGTTCACTAAACTGATGCAAATAGACAAACGACCGAATCTATGCTTTGTTGAACTGATGCGTTATTGACACTCTGCTAAAATTGATCTATGTTTACGCCGTGTTATGCTTTAATGTTTGTGATTCTCGCCTTGATGAAATCTTATCAAAGTTGCCATATTGTGACTATGCTATTATGTTTCTTGGTTTTGAGATTAACGCATCTGCTTTTAGAATTGTAACCAATAGGGAATAAAACTCATAAAATTCTACTAAATTGGTGTGGTTATTCATGACTGCAAGGTCATGGTAGTATTTTGAATTGATTAATGACTTTGACTAAAGTGAAATGTATTGTTGTGATAAATATTGATAACATCATAGACGTATTGATTGACATATTGATTAGCTATCGCGTCCTAAGGTGTCTCTCAACTGGGTCAAAAGATTCATTGACCTGAAACGAGTCTGAATGTGTAATAAATTATCATAAAGGGACACGTTAACAGGAGAAATCAATGTGCCACCCTTACCCTGAATAAAGTCTATGGTTGTTCCTGCTCGCTGTGCATGAAGGCTCCTACACCTTACAATGTGTTTTATCTATTTTATATCAGGTACAAGTTCTATGCTCATGCACCTGTTAAAGGGATGAAGTGTGGCCTGAATTTATTCTTGCCACCTTTGTGCGGACAAAAAATCCTTAAACCTCAAGCTCTTGGAGACCAATAGTTTGTCATCAGCAAACAGGCGTACCACAATTCTGTATTCTCCTAGATTGTAACCTCATTGTAACATTACTAACCAGGCCCCAGTGCATGTGCTCTAACCCTAAAATGTGTAAAAATTCACTACACTCCAAATTAGCATATTAAACTTACCTATAACTGCATTGAAGAGCTTAGACCCCCCATATAATATTAATGTCACCCTCAAATAAAGCATAAATGGCCATAAGGCTAGGTGGTTGGTACGTAGAAGCCGCACATGTGAAGGTTTAATGTTAAACATATTCTTACAGTGAAAAGGCATCAAAACTATTGTCACTTAAGCAGTGTTAGCTATTCCATAGGAAAGAATTGGGAGCTAATATTACAATTAAATAATGCTGTCCTTGCTTAGGAAACAGCTACATAGTTCATTCTTAGACTTTTTAAAATATTTATTACAAGTGCAATTCATTGGTAAAGTCAGGATTGTAATAAACATTTTAGAAATGGAACATTTTAAAAGCCACCTTTTACCTGACTAAAGACCCCAGAAGCACTTTTGCAAGACCTTCCAACTGTCAATCAAAAGCCCAGTAGCACCTTCATGAGGTGTGAACTTGCTCCCATAGACAAAAAAGCCCATGGATGTGGGGAGGTAGTCTGTTCCTCCAGCAGGACAACCACTGAGCAGGGCCCAGGAACCTAAACAACTTCAAATGGGCCTACTTTGTCACAGGCAAATATTAGCTAACAGCTAGGCAGGATCCTCAGTTGTCTGCCTAGTCAGGTAGACACCAATCCCAGTGGAAGAGGAGCTGCTCCAAAACCAGTTTTGAGTGACCACAGAGGAGGGGTTGCTCATTTCCATGGATATGCCTTTGGTGTGGGATCAGGAGCACTGAACAAAGGAAGAAAGGTTCTGCCATGCTGAATTCAGGTATAGACGGGCACTGTGAGATTGCTTGCAGGAGTTGCTGCAAAAGTGTTTAGAGTGGCCTCTGAGAACCTTTTCCTTGTTGGTTAGGGAAGAGCCAGGGATCACCCTACAGCCAGGCATAAAAGTTGCACCTCTGAGAACTCTTTTCAGAACACTACTGGATCTGTGGAAGATTGAAGAAGGACTGCACCTGCTGCTGATATATCTGAGCAGATCTCTAAAGACTGGACCTGCTCCCACTTATACCCAGGACAAAGGCGTGATCTTCATGGGTCAATTGGTTGACCTTCTTTTAAGCTACAGGGCCACAAAAGCTGCAAGAAGCCACATTATTTGGAAAAGCCCAGCAGGCCAGTGGACCTGCTCTTGACTCTACCAGTGGGCTTTGTTGGAGTGACCAGGTCTGGGCTACTTTGTAATTATACCAGAGTAATCTGGGTCGTTTTGGTAATTTCACATTACTTTTTTGAATCAAAATTAGTAAAAAAAATAAACATGATCATGCCTGTTTGCATAATTATGAAGAATTTGGCACAAAAAGCATACCACAGGAGCATGGGAACATCAAACTTAGTGAGTGTGAACAGCTGCTGCTTTTTGCTGTTCTTGTCCTGTAACATTTATGTTCTGAACTAGAATGGTCTCATTGTATTCCATTTGAATGTTCCATATCACAGCAGTTGAGACAGGATGTGGAGCAGTCAAGGTAATTGCCATGTGCTGTCTGTGCTCACTAGAATAAACCAACAAAACCAATATATTTGGATTTCAGTCTCTGTGATGTTTTGGCAATGACACAAACCTGAACCCAAACCCCACAAATGGCACCAGGACGATGAGCCAAGTTCATACTTCATTCCTTGGTGAGATAAGTGTTGGTCAGGGTGTGCTATTAGATCTCTTGCTAAACTCTATAGAACGGCCATCAGTGACTTTTCAGGCCATAGAGACTTGCAGGTTAAGAAGACAAACTTTAAAAGAATTGCAGACTAAGTTTGAGGCCGCATGATAGCTATACATCAGAGAAAGTGAGGGAGGTAGCCTTGCGCTGCTGACAGCGAGGTAAGCAACAGTTGTGAAGATCACTTAGAGGCAGCAAATCATAATTGCAGGCTGCTTCAACCTGAGAGATGGCATAATGAGAAGGCACAGGGCGCGCATGGAAGAACGTGCAAGTCTTGTTGTCAAGGGAACAAGTATGAGACAAAGATTTTTGCCTCAGTAACAGCAGCAAATGTAATTGTGCGGCTCCTCAGAACATGTCTTGAAATGCAAGAAGACACAAAAAATGTGTCAAACTCACATCATGCTCTCTCCGTGACCACTTGTTCCAGGCTGCCTGCATCCATTAAATTTGAACGGCCTTTGTAGGAGCAGCACTGTGGTTGATTTTCAGACTATCTATCAATCAATCATTGTGATTGACATTGGAGGAGCATAAGTGTGGTTGGGTTTCAGACTATACATTGACCAATCACTGTAGTTAACATTGATTTCAGCCTCTGACCTTGATTTGTCAAAACCTCTGATTTTGGTTGGCCACTGCTCATTCTTTCAATGTTGCTTGGTGCATTTTTGTAAATATTTAGTGACAATTGACTAATTATCAGATTGGTGTTAGGCTTCTACTGGTTCATATAGTGCTCCTTACTTTAGTATAGCACTGTAACGTACTTTTAATTGATCATTAAATATCTCTGTTCTGCTAGGAAGAGTATTGTAATGCAGAATGTTAACATTCCCACAACGTTTCTTGCTGATCCAGGAATACACAAATTTAAGTGGAAGCAATAGTATAAATACTTTGATAGTTATATTATTGCAATTGATGGAGAAAAATTCAACCTTGAGGGGAAACTAGTGTTCCTGTAGGTGCAGAAAGGCAAATAATTTTTGATCTTCAGCCTATGGCCATTCAACTACCTGATGCAGAAGAGAATGTCTTCACAGGAACTGTCAACAGTCTATGCAATCATTTCAAGGACGACCCAAGTGTAATTGTTGAAGACCATAGATTGGTCACTTGTAAACAATCTCAACATGAATCAATAGAAAGATTCTTGGCAGAATTTAGAGTCCTAGCCTCTATGTGTGAATTTGATTGCAATTTTCGATAATTACTTTAAAGATCAGATTGTAGTTATTTGTCATGACAAACTTGTTCTGGAAACATTGTTGTGTTATTGAAATCTCAAGCTGCATGAGACCTTAGAAATATCAAGAGGGATTGAACACTTAGTGATGGCCTCATAAGAATTGAACAGAGGCAAAGACCTGGTTAATGTCAAACAAGTAAATGCAGTGTTGCAAAAAATCAAACCTGAACACAAGCAAAGCAAAAGACTACAAAAAAGGGGAAGAGTCTCAACAAACTCAAATTCAAACTCATATTTCAAGTGTGGATCGAAAACACACATAATGAACTTTTAGGGATGCCCTGCTATTGGAAAAAAATGCTTGAGGTGCAAGAAAGTGGGCATTTTGCAAGAGTGTGCAAGAATACACAGAAAGTAGGATGTGTCAGGGATGAAGAGATCCTGAAAAATCACGATGAGGATGCAGGATATTGTGATAGTAGGGTGGGTTTATCCATCAAAATGATTGCGACACAACAAGATGCCCCCAAAGGTGGTGACCCGGTGTGTGATATTGGTATAGGGGATGTGAAGTTGGTAGTTACAGTGGATTCTGGCTCACTAATTACCATTATCATGGATAAATTAGTCAGGAAAGAATGGAATGCAGTCCATTTGTCCCATTTAGATATACATACAGTGGCATTTGGGGGCATAGCATTGATTTGATGGAGTAATGTCTGGAAATGATCACTTTCCAGGACAGAGTTATTTTCACAAAATTGTATGTAGCCAGGAAGGGGTACAGTAGCCTGGGTTGGAGGGACCAGGGAGCTTTTGGCATGGTTTTAAGACTGGGCACTGAATGTCCTATTTCCCTAGTTGCTTGTGTCCCCTCTTTGCCTCAGTCAGTGGATGAGTTACTTGATACTCAGAAGGCATTTTTGTAGAGAACTTGGGGTTGGTCAAGAGATTCAAGCATGAGATTGTTCTAAAGGAGAAAGAAATGCTGGTAGTGCATAAGGTCTGAAATGTCCCATTGAGTGTGAGAGGTCAGTTGAAGGAGCACTTGAACAACTTGTGCTTGGAAAAAGTCATAGAACAAGTTGACTCCTCCCAATGGATTTTGCCTATTGTTGTGGCAAAGAAAAAAGATGGGGAAATTAGATTATGTGTTGATCTCAGATCTTTAAACGGGAACATCTTGGTGGACTGTTTCCCTGTTCCCATAATCCAGGAGATGTTAGCCCAGTAAGGAAGAGCCAGAGTATTCTCCACAACAGACATGAGGGCAGACTATCACCAGATGGGATTAGATGAAAAGTCGAAATCACTGACTGCATTTAACACCCCGTTTGGTGTACTTAGGTTCGTGTGGATGTCATATGCCCTGGCTTCACTAACTTCAGTTGCTCAGATATTGAGGTCTCAGCTGTTAGGAGACAACAAAAGGGTCATGGCATACCAGGATGATACATCACAAAACAAAATAAAATGATGGATAGAGTGTTGAAACTTTTCAAACACTCACCCCCCAGTCACAGATCTGGGTTTAATCCATCGTTATTTTGCTTGACACATCACCCAAGTTTGGTCCCAGCCATATGCAAATCAGTCTTGACCCTGTTCCCCACGAGAACAATCCAGCCCGAACTGCTAGGCCAAATCCTCCTTGGACAGGAAACAAGCATCCTGGGACCGGTTTCAGGGTATCACCCTTCATCACCCAGGCTAGCTTAAATCCAGTGGCGCAGACGTGGGTCCCTTGCTCACTGTGCCACTGGATTCAAGCTAACCTGGCTGATGAAGGGTGATACCCTGAAACCAGTCCCAGGATGCTTGTTTCTGTTCCAGGGAGGACCTGGCTTGGCAGTTCGGGCTGGACTGTTCCCATGAGGAACAGGGTCAAGACCTATTTCACATATGGCCGGGTCCAAATTGGGGTGGCATGGTGAGCAAAAGAAAAATGGATTAAACCCACATCTGTGACTGGGGGTGAGTGTTTGCATTGTTCAGCACTCCGTCCATCATCGTTTTGTGTTGCTAAAATTGCCCTAAGTGGGAAGGGTATGCCCAGACGTGGGTCCCTTGCTCACTGTGCTGTTTGATTCAAGCTAGCCTGGCTGATGAAGGGTGATACCCTGAAACCAGTCCCAGGATGCTTGTTTCTGTTCCAGGGAGGACCTGGCTTGGCAGTTCGGGCTGGACTGTTCCCATGAGGAACAGGGTCAAGACCTATTTCACATATGGCCGGGTCCAAACTGGGGTGGCATGGTGAGCAAACGAACAATGGACTAAACCCAGATCTGTGACTGGGGGTGAGTGTTTGCTTTGTTCAGCACTCTGTCCATCATCCTTTTGGATACCAGAATGATATTCTAGTGTTCACTGCAATGAGGAGGATCACTTACAAAGTTTGAGTGATGTTCTTCATTCACTGAGGGTTCAGGGACTCACAGTGAAGAAAGAAAAATGTTGCTTTATGGTGCTGGAAGTGAAGTATCTAGGGCATTTGCTCTCTGCAACAGGTATCAGGCCTAAAGCCGATTTGGTAAATGTCATTAAGGAAGGTCCTGAGTCTGTTAATATAGAACAACTGAGATCATTCTTAGGCATGTGTAAGTACTATTCATAGTTCATTGAACGTTTCACCCTATAGATTGAAGACCCTATAGGTGAGACATTTGTATGGGGTGCAGATGAATGTGAGATATACAAGGGGTTGAAGAAATTGATTGTCAAAGCCCCTGCACTTAAAGCCTTCAGGGATGATGTGATGCCAACGGTGACTATGGATACTATTGGTGTGGGGTTGGTTGCAGTCCTTTCTCAGATCTTGGATGGCAAGGAGAATACAGTGGCATTTTCTACAAGGTGCTTGTCCCCAGCTGAGCAAAACTGCATGATTGAGAGGAAAGTGCTAGCGTGTGTGTGGGCAATAAAGGGTTTTGTAACTTTTCTGTGGGGGAGGATATTTTCACTTCTCACTGACCACAAACCTTTGATATTTCTGTTGTCTGAGAAGAATTTAAATCAAACAAATCCTAGGTTTGTAAGACTAACGGCACAGATGTACAAATGTTATTTTGATGTCAAGCACTTTCCCAGGACAAAGAACTCTAGGGCCGATTTTCTCTCTAGATGTCCAGTGAATGGTGATGAGACTGCATTGAATGAGGAGGAAGTTGAATGTGTCATCGGCAAGGTTTATAGAGTTGTGGGTTGCTGGGGAAATTATACCATTCCTGAAATGGAATACCTGCTCTTTTCATAATGGATGTCAAACAGCATTGAGGAAGTTCATCACTGAGGAGTGGCCTCAAGAAACAAATTTAACAGATGAGTTCAAGCCCTATTTCAAGATCGGGAATAAGTTGTCACTGGAAGGTAGTTCACGTTGTGTGGTATTTTGTGAATCCCTCTGATTGATTTGGGAAATCAGGTAGTGCTTTTGGCCCACCAAGGTCACTTCGGCAAGACCTGGACCAGGAAGAGAGTATGTAGTTACTACTTTTGGCCTCAGATGGACAATGAGATAGAGGTGATTGTACATAATTGAAAGAGGGGTAATCAGGCTGACAAATCTTTGCGGGTGTGCATGACTCTGCTGTGCCCAGTAGAGTTCCCTAATGGGCCATGGGAGAAGCTTGGCATGGATTTTGTGGGTCCCATGTATGATAATCTTGCAAGCATGAGGAATGCCTTGGTGGTCACTGATTTTTTTTCAAAGTGAGTGAATGCAAATGTATGAGGGGACCTATAGCAACTACTATCATAGATTTCCTTTCTAAGGTATTCAGAAGGGAGGGGATTCCTCAAATATTGGTAACTGACAACACAGTGCAATTTAAATCGGACACTATGCAGACGTTTCTTCATTCAAATGGCATCAGGCATTTATCTATTGCCTTATATAGACCACAAGGAAATGGAATGGTAGAGAGGGTAAACAGAATGGTAAAACAAACTATTCAGGTAGTCTTGTCCTCTGGTGAGGAGGTGATTAAATCAGTGCACAACAGATTGTGGAGTTACCTCAACACATCACACTCATTCACTAGGGTGTCTCCTTTTGCATTGTTGAGGGGAAGACACTTCTCATCCAAACTGTCACCTGGGTGTTTGCTGGACAGGGCAAAGGCTGATAAGAGAATGCAGAACTGGAAAGATGTATGTCACAGAGTAAAGGAGGTTCAGCAGAAAAGTAAAGGGTGATATGAGGCACTGAACAGTGTGAAACGTGTACAGTTTGTCGTGGGGGATGAAGTGAAATTCAAAAGACCGCATGGTCAGAAGAAAAGGGGGTCAATGTTCTTCCCTGCTACACGTGTGGCGAAGATGTCCCAACGTGCAATATTGGTGGAGAATTGAATGTGGGGGAATAAGAGGAGTGCAGCCTTGATAGAAAAAGAGTGGTAACACAGACAGCGAAACTTCTGCTGTAAGTACGAGTTTTCTGGGAGATTGGTAGCTTGGGAATGAAGGTGGAGTGGAAGACAACAGTTGTTGTATTTATTATCCTGTTATCCTTCTTCTGATGTTATGTTCATTTTGTTCAATTTTATTCTGTGCTGCGTTTACTATTCTCTTCTATGTATGCGCCTTGTTCAGTTTTGGGTTTGGTCATGGTATTGTTTTGTTAAGGGGAGTATGTGTGTTATGTTCTGAACTGGAATGTTCCCATGTTATTCAGTTTGAATGTTCCAGACCATGGCAGTTGAGACAGGATCTGGATCAGTCAAGGAGATCACCTGGTCTCTACGTGCTTACTAGAATAAACCAACAAAACCAAAATATCTGGATTTCAATCTTGTGTAATTCGACTTTACATATTGGCACTATTTTCTTATGTCCATTTTGGATTTGAGGGTGCATTTTGCACTAAGAAAATAGAGCTAAATGCTAAATTATTATTCTTGATTTATTCTGCTTAATCTGGCATAATTGAACTGTAATTTCACTTCAGCAAATAATGTAAGTTCCACTCTCGCCTAGTCCTGACCCTCAAGTACTTTTCCAGAGGTCCTGGAACTCTTGGCTGGTATTAGAGTGTACTGGTTCTGTCCAACCCCAAAATCTGGGACTTATACACTTTCTACATTTTTTTACTTAGAAAACGATTGATGATCGAGACAATCCAGCCCAGCCGATCCCATGAAGGAGCATCGCCACTTAGGTTCACTTCACTGTAGCTCCTGTAACGTTCTTCTCTCGACCCTGAATCCATTGACGCTGAGACCTTTTCAGTACCAAAATGAAGCTTCATCAGTCTCACCAGTGAAGTGGAACTCATCAATGCCAGAGATCCCCTGGGCTTTCTTGGGAGATTTTAATGCCTGAGCCAGAGCTTTTTGTGCCTAAATCCAGTGGTTTCACCAAAGGTCTATCATGATGCTGTAATTCGTCAACATTGAACTGCTTCTCTCAATGTCAATCCCCTCCCTCTTTCACTAAGGGCTGTAAATATTGGGAGGCAAAATTTCCACCATGACAAGCCTCGTCCTTGTTTGTGACCCACGCTTTTTCACGGATGTGCTTATCTTGCTACTAGGTCTCTGTCAAGCACCCCTTATTGGATTTTTGTAATGATAGTATAATTGTGTTTATTAAATGATTCTAATTTTTTTGTATTTGGAGTGAGATTTTTTGTGTTGTATTTTTTTACTTCTTAACTGCTTTAGTACTTCTAACTGCTTTACACATTTTCTAGAGTTAAGCCTTACTATGCCATAGATAACAATGGTTGAGCTCAGGTTTAAATTACTAAAACCTTTACTGGAGCTAACAAGAATCGTGACATTATTACTTTTGGTTGATTAACATCCACCCAGCTAAAAATCCACTTTTTCACACCACCCTCAACCAATTCTGAAAATACAGGCAAGGGATGTAAATCTCCTGTCTGCCATGACTGCATAAAAGTGGGACACATTGACCGACTTATTGGTCTATTTCCAGTTACTCCATGATCAAGGAAGAGAGTGCTCTGACGAGTACACAGAGAACATCTGTACAAACAAAGCTGGCGTCAGCCTGACTGTCAACTTCCCAGAGGTGAGAAGACATCATCTACATCCACACCTGCTGTATGAACTAATCACCCTATTGTGAAGTGCTTATAAGCTATCCTTCTTGCTGGGACAGGGAAGATGTTTGCTATCACTACAGGCAGAATCAATATCCAGGAGCAGTGATGTGTAGCGTGATCCCTCTGCAGAGGGTCTGTAATAGAAAGGTAAAATGGAGAGCAATCTGCACACCCCGTGTCAGTGTGCTTCAGACCCTCTTGGGATTCTCAGAAGGAATGGTGAAGATGCAATGAAGCATGAGCCGCTGCACCTGAACTTATGGGCTGCAGTGTGACATGAGCCCATTGTCTTCAAGTAAACACCTGTGATGTGAACTAAGCCAATGTGCCAGAAGTAATCAACTGTGGTGTCACCTGAGGAGCTGCACAAGAAGCAGTTCCCTGCAGCATGACCTGAGCCACAGAGATTGTTTCTGGATTTTCCTCCAGTACCTGGCCCAGAAACAAGTTTTCCAAATCCTCTGACACTAAGGACTTAGGGCCTCATTATGAGCTTCGGGGTCCGTGGACCGCCATGGCGGCATTGGAGGTCTGACCGCCGTTGAGTTTAAGGATGGGCTGACATATTATGAGTGATGCTGGCCTTTGGAGCAAAGACCCTTCATGCTCCCGCCAGCACCGCCAGGCAGCCCAGACTGCCACAGTAGTGAGGTAGCACAAACAGGCAGGTGGAGCTAGTGTTTCCGCCGGACACATTATGTGGTTGCAAACCACCAATGCAGTCCAAACACCTCATCTCGGGATGTAGAAACGGAGAGTTTAAAGGGTGGTACTCAACTACAGGTAGTCTGGTGCCGCCATGGAGCCCATCACACGCTTCCTGCTGTTTCTAATGATCATTGATGATGGAGCACCAAATCCACACCGCCGTGGGTGCAACCAACCATAAGTACATACACCTTCATGTGTCATTAACTATAAAAACAGATAGTCGTGCCTTCAGCCACATCATATGGGGATCACACTATGGGCACCAAGTACACTTCTCATTGAGTCCCACGTCAGAATCAGAAACAAAGAAGGACATATGCACAGTCACAATACTCCCCCTTTGGGTAGGTCACTGACTCTGCATGGCAACACTACACAATAGCACATCTGCTCACCTCAGGCACAGGGACAATGAAATGGACACAACATTGTCTCACACAACACCAATACACCAACATCACGTATACAAATACAACTCACACACTCACATTCCTCCCATGCCAAGGACTATTGTCACATTCAACACACATAAGTATGGATTTGGCATGGAACACAAACAACACTCTGAATGAACAGCCCTGCAATGGACACACACATCACCCACATTGCAACACAATGAAAGGACCATGGGATGCACAATAGACAGAGAGGCAAACATGCAAAGATCACTATGCAAACAATACCTGCACAATAGGGATAAAGGGAGCAGGAACACTCTAAGAAAGAGGCTGCACTGGGCGCATATCACTGCAGATGCCCCTTAAACAACATTTGCACAGGAACTGGCCCTACATATATCTCAGGGACAAATAATACTGGACCCAAGTGACATGCCTATCTGCACAATGTGGAAGTGAAAGTCCATAAAGCACATACAACTCCAACTTCATGGGACATACCTCTACATGAAGTATCTTCATGTTACATACAGCTAAATGGACATATGCACAATAAAATGCAAACAAAGCTAGCACAATTGAACACGCTCTATGGCTGCACAAACAGAACTCAAGCTGCAACACATTAGATGAATCCATAATCCATATCAGGAGGACACGTCTAACATGCTCACATGGGACAACACAAGATGAAATACTTACAATAGCAAACATTACACAATGCCATGGCACCACCATTGCATTTACACTCACATATCCATACAGTCAACATACACACTTGTCTTTGTGGACACCAGCAGTGCCCACAAAGTCTAATACTGCAAACAATAGTAAAGGGATCAGCAAGCAGGCTGAAACACACACAACTGTAGGCAGACAACACAAGTCACTGAGGAACAACATAAAGTTAGAAAAGCAATTGCAGGACAAATGCATAACCAAAAAAACAACTGTTTGGGTCTATTAAGAGGACATTTTTGAAAGTCCAAGGCCATTGGACAGTCCGTATGTCCCTGCACAGGTACCTCATGGTGCCATCAGTTGACTCCTAACTGCCAGGGAACCTCCAAAGGAAGGGGCATCAAGTAGGCGGGCAGGCAGGCACCTCAGGGATCATCAATGAGGGGTTCAGATTTGGCAGGGGTGGGTTTGGTCTTGGGTTTGGGAGGGCTGACTTCTCTTGGGAGGGATTGGCTTCTTATTGGGGGAGGTATGGATGCTTGCAGGGAGGGCAGGTGTGGCAGGGGAGGACTTGGAAATGGAAGGGAGGAGTTGGGAGGTGGGTCAGAGGCTATTGGGTTTAGGACAGGGTGGAGATAGCAGGGAAAAGGGCCAGCTCAAAAAAAAAATCTGATTTAGGGCCACAGGGATGGTCAGCAGAAGGGGGTGGGGATTGGGAGGTTGAGGGAGTGTTTGTCTGCTGTGTCAGTGTGGGTGTCGTGTGTAAATGCTTCTGGGAGGTATGCTTGTGTTTGGGTGGTGTCTGTTGCGTGGGTGAGTGTGCGCATTTGTGTGCCTTGGGGGGCTGGGAGGTAGAGGTGCGGGGGATGAACTGGTGGATATGTGTGTGTCTGTTGGGGTGATGTCTGCGGGTATGCTGGATGCGGTGGGTATCTGTGTTTGGGTGGTATCTGCAGGTATGGTGCTTGTGCTGCATGTCTATGTGTCTGTTGGGGTGGTGTCTGAGGATATGGTGGATGTGGTGGGTGTGTCACTGACTGCTGTGGTGGTCCCTGTGGGTATGCTTCAAGTTGTATGAGGGCCACAGGGGATGGTGGGGGTGTCTGGGAAAGTGGTGACTGAAGTGTCTGTGTGTGTCTGTTGTTTGCTTGCATGCCTGTGTGTTTTGTGGTGCTTGTGTCTGCTACTCTTGTGTGTGGAGGGGGCTGTGTACAGATTGGTCTGTGTGCTTTGAATAGGTAGGGGAAGAGGGAATTTAGATTGGGAAGAGGGAGTTGGAGGGAACACCAAAGGTGGGGGGTGACTGGTTGCTATCAGTGTGGCGGCCAGAGCCTGAAAAGATCTCTGTAGGTCAGACTTTGCACCATGAATGCCTTCAAGGAATTCATTTGTCTGCGGGAATTGGGCTGCCAAAATCTGGATGGCATTCACAATGGCTGACTTACCCACAGAGATACTTCTCAGGAGGTCAATAGCCTTCTCAATAAGGGCAGCAGGGGTAGCAGGGGATGTGGCGGAGGTGCCTGCGGCAACGGAGACATCCACCCTCTTGGGTGAGCCGGCATCACCAACTGGGCATGGAGCAACAGGGAGGACAGTGATAGAACGGGGGTAGAGGACAAAGAAGGTAAAGGGGTATACCACCACTACGGAGTGTGCACTGGAGGAAGATTCCAATGATGAAGAGGATGTTCTGGACTCCCCGGTGGTACTCCCCTAGCTCTCCAGGCCACTGGGTCCACCTGTTTCTGTGGTGTCTTGACCCGAGGTCCCATGGCCAGATGCGTCCCCACTCAACTGTGCCCTGTCTTCTTCGCTTGCAGTGCTGATGCTGCAAAGACAAAGAAAAACAGGGTCATCACATGCCCATGATCACACTTGAACAACAGCTCTGAATAACTACCATTACCATGATGCCAAGTAGGCCCCAGCAACAAACTACACCTAAGTGGCACATATATGTGCCAGACCATATGCATGCATGCCATCTGAACTGCCAACATTTGCCCACATGGAAATCAGGATCTCAGACAACTGCAATTGCATGGCTGACTTTTTGCAAACACAGAAACCATTTAACTAGTAAGGACCTCATCACCCTCAAAGCTTTGTCCCATGGAGGATACCTCAGTTACCTGTTGTCATACAATAGTAGACAATGCCAACTGCATTCCCACAGATCCTACAGAACATGAAATGTATCCCTATTATAAATGGTTTATTCCACACACAGGTTGCCATGCACATATATGTGAGGGAATACAAACATCAACCAATCAATACAGGTAGACCATGTCTGAAACAGCAGCTTCAAAATATTTTGCTAATGAGAAAAGGAAACATGCTGACATGTAGGCACAAGGAATGATGGCCACAGTGATGGCACATAAACCATGTCAATGGACATTTCCCACTTACCAAGGAAAATTATTGATCTGTAGCTCCACCCAAAGTACAATGTATGCTCTGTCACATGTATGATGGCCATCTTCACATCACAGACTGCAGTGAGGCACCAGCACCTGTCTTACGCTGACGACAACTAGCCTTGGGGTGGCAGATGCCAATATACTCATTTAACCAGACACATGGCTTCAGACGGTGATCTCTCACTTCCTTACCTTTGGTCTGTAACATAGAGGAATAGAATTTACACACTCTACAACAACAAACAGTACTTTATTGATCAATGTACAGAACAATATGTAATCATTGGAGAGTAAGTGGGTTGTGGGTTGTATACAGTGGTGTCATAGGTCCCTGGGCCAATAGGCAAAGCACATCAGTATACAACACATCCAATGCCTACACAAACAATCACTCATCTACTGTGTTACACATACTCATCCCTAATTGTCAGGGGAGCTGCCAGAACCTAACACATTCACTTGCAATGTGACAGGCAAGGATACGCCCTGTGTTAGAAATGGGGTCTCTGGTTGCCAGTCAGTTTGCACTCTGTTCAAGCAGGGACCCTCACTCTAGTCAGGGTAATGGGGATACACACTTAGGATAAACCCTGCACCCCCCCCCTTAGTAGCTTGACACAAGCAGTCAGACTTATCTCAAAGGCAATGTGTAAAGTGTTTGTACCAACACACACAGTAGTACAATAAAAACACTAAAAAATGGACACCACACCAGTTTAGAAAAATAGCCAATATTTATCTAAATCAAACAAGACCACAATGACAAAAAATCAAAAAGCACTAGCAAAGTTATGAATTTTTAAAATAATAGAATCTTACTTCATAGAAAACAATGGAAACATTGTTGCTACACAAAGTACCTGGTTTGCATCACATATATGATGAGTAATGCCTTCTGGGAGTTTTAGTCATGTCAGTGCCGTATTACACACACTATATAAATGTAATCTCCCCAAATGAGTACACTTCAATTGTGACTTATCAAATAGAGGTCATCTGACAAGTGGCCACTGGGTTGGTGAGTGGAGTGACAGTAAAAGTGGCAAAAGGTGAGCTATGAGCATGCATGACACAGTATTTTGGTGACATTTTTCTTGTTGTGACTTACCAGACTCCACTCCCCCAGGTTTTCCTGTCAAGTCCTCAGGATTCAGGATGGCCAAAACATTCTCCTGCAAGGGAAAGAGATGTAATGGGGCACTGGGAGGGCCACCACAAGTCTTCTTGGCCTGCAGCTGGGGCCTGGAGCCCAGGAACTGACTTTGCCCCTGAGGATGTTACACCTCTTCATAATGTCCTCCTTTGTGTGCAGTGTGGTGCCTACAGCATTGACTCTGTTAACGATCTTGTCCCACATTTCCATTTGTTCTACTGAGAGGAGTATGCTGGACTTGTGCCCCAAACAATTGTGGTTTCATTCATGATTTCACCCACCATGGCTCTTAACTCATCTTCAGAAAAACTGGGATTTTTGGAGTGTGACATGGTGGAAAATAAAATGGGTGATAATGACTGGGGAAGTGCAAAAGGGTGTGACTGGGCAAAAGTGTGCAAAATGAGATGGTGAGAAACAAAGGCGTGCCTAATATCTGTTCTATGTTCAAAGTTTGCTCTGGCTTTAGTGTTTTGCAGTGTAAATGCAAAGGATTGTGGTGTGTGAAGGGGTGTGTTTTATAGTGTTCTTTGCAGATGAACTATGCCACACCATCAACTGTTCCAAAGAGTCTGCAACCTTCCCAGAAGTCTGGAAGCATGCAGAAATCAGCCCACAGCTGAAGAAACCCTCTGCTGGCCCGACAGGCCTCAAGAACTACAGACCCATTTCTCTGCCCCCCTTGCCAGCCAAAGTAATCAAGAAGGCCATCAATGCCCAACTCACCATATTTATTGAAACCAACCACATCTTGGACTCCTCCCAATCAGCTTTCAGAAGCAACTAGAACACCAAGATCGCACTCCTCACAGCAATGGACGACATTCACACTCTCCTTGTCTGAGGCAAAACTGCAGCCCTCATCCTTCTACACCTCTCCCCCATCCTTCGACATCATCTCCCACCTCACCCTCTGTACTAGACTCCACGATGCCGGCATCTGCAGCAAAACTTTATAATGGATCCTCTCCTTCCTCACTGGCCAAACCCAGAAAGTCAGGCTCCCACCGTTTTCCTAAAAACCGACAGAGATCAGTTGCAGAGTTCCTCAGGGCTCCTCTCTGAGCCCCCTCTTCAACTTCTACATGGCCCTGCTCACTAACATCATCAGAAACCACAGACTCAACACCATCTCCTATGCCGACGACACCAAGCTGATCCTGTCTGTCACCAACGAGCCTACAAATGAAAAAAGCAACTTCCACAATGGAATGAAGGCAGTTGATGCCTGTAGGAAGGACAGCTGCTGGAAACTTAACTCTGACAAAACTGAGATCCTCATCCTGGATTCCAACCACTCTTCCGGGGATGACTCCCGGTGGCCCTCAATGCTCGGAACCCCCTCACACACCCATCGACCATGCACGCAATCTCAGCATCATCCTCGACATCTTGCTCTCAATGAACTGCCAAATCATCGCCATCGCATCCTTGGGCTTCGACACACTCTGCCTACTCCGAAAGATTTTCAAATAGACCCTGATCGAGTACAGGAGAGCAGTCACCCAGGTGCTCGTCAGCAACAAATTAAACTATGGCAACGCACTCTACACTGGCACCACCCACAAACTCCAAAAGAAACCACAGAAATCCAGAAAGCCTTGGCCAGACTCATCCCAGACATCCCCTGTAGCAGACACATCTCCGGTCACCTGAGAGAACTTCACTGGCTCCCGTCAACAAAAAAATCACCTTCGAGCTCCTCATGCACACATACAAGGCACTTCACAACATTGGGCCAGCATACCTCAACCACCGCCTCACCTTCCACACGCCCTCCTGAAACCTCCACTATGCCCAACTGGCCCTCCCCACACCCCAAAATATATGCAAGAACTCAGCTGGAGGAAGATCCTTCTGTTACCGCCCTGTAAAGACCCAGAATTCTCTCCAGCTACACCTCAGGCAATCACCTTCACTACCTTTATTCAAGAAGGACCTCAAGACGTGGCTCTTCGACTGAACACCTATTACCCCTAGCTCCTTGAGACCCTCACAGGAGATTAGCCGCAATCTACAAGAACTTGATTGATTGATTGATTGAGGTGTGTCCACTGTTGGAATGTGTGTCTGCTGTGTTGTTTTCAAAATCATCCAATGTGCAGTTGTGTATTACTCTGGTGATTGTGGACCTCCCTGGTTCGGACAGCCATTGGCTGACCACTATAGGGGTCCGCAATGGCGACTGTATGCTTGCAATACTGTCAGTGGTTGGTCACAGCGCTCTCGGCGCTGGAGTTTGGATCACCTATTTCTAGTGCTCCGCGCTGCTGCTGGTCTGCCTTTTTTTGTCGGCGATCGGCAGTCCTGCCTGTATGGCTCGTAAAAGGACGGTCTGAAAGAATGCCAACATGGTGGTCTTTTTAGGACAGCCAACATGGTGGTCTGGCTGTCTGGCTGGCTGATCTCCAAACTTGTAATGAGGCCCTTAGTCAATATGCCAACCTGAGATACAGAACTCAGTGGACTGCAACCACTCACAAGCCACCAAATAATTACTTGAGTGAGGTGCTCTGTAGGTAATAATCAGTGCAGTGAGATTTTTCAGGATTAGTTTGTGGAACCCAAACTCTCTTTCTTCATAAACAGGCACACTCAAGATCAAAATCAAAATCATATCCTATGCTATGCAATATGAATAGCAACTAACATAAAAACTAAACAAAATTTTGGCAATGATAATTGTTCGGAGGCAGAACAATAGAATGTATTTAGTAACATTATGACAGTATCATAAAGCATACTTACATCAATATCTCCAACCCCTCCTTTCTCTCAGCTAAGTTAAAAGCAGCACCCAAAGAGGCCTACTTCGAGTTTCATAGATGGTTCACACCCAGGTAGCTTTTCTGAGCAATGGAAGTATTGTTCTGTAACACAACAGCAGCTGATGCTCTTGTATCTGCATCAAAGCAGCTATCTCCTGGCAGATAAGCTTAGTGAAGGACTTGAGGTACTCTCCCTGCAGCCATCATCTAGGAAAGATGTGTACGGCTACTGCTTGACCCACAGTCCTATGTCACTGGAGCAAAATTCATTTCTATTTATGCTTTGTTCCAGTTTATATACTCTGTCTGAACATTGTTGAACATTTTAAGCAAAAACAACGAATAACAAGGACCCACTAATCTTTCAATTATGTGAAACATCTCTTAATGTTTACAGACAATGACCATGAAATCAAGATATCAACTTCTGTGAAACCCTGTTCACTATTTTAAAAAACAATATTTAGAAAAAACATTTCAAACCATGCAAAATATATTCAATAAAGCTGAATTAATTTTCAAATTGCAATGAATAGCAACATTAATACTTATGTATATATATTTGAATGATGCACCTAAGTAGTTGAACACATTAAATTTAAAAGGGGACACCTAGAATAGAAAATGTATTGCAATTATAAAACTTCTGTACAAGTAGTAATTGACTGTGGTGTGACTTGAGCTATTATTTAGGGTATAGAATGGGCCCACATCAATAGGGCTAAAACATCATTGGAACTCTTTAAAAGCTGCCTTCCTATGAATAATAATGCCAACAAATTAAGGCCCATATTTATACTTTTTGACGCTAAACTGCGCTAACGCAGTTTAGCGTCAAAAAGTTTAGCGCCGGCTAACGCCATTCTGAAGCGCCATGCGGGCGCCGTATTTATTGAATGGCGTTAGCCGGCGCTAGCAGACCGGCGCTGCCTGGTGTGCGTGGGAAAAAAACACGTACACCAGGCAGCGCCGGCATTGGGGAAAATGGCGTTAGGGCGTCTTAAAAATGGTGCAAGTCAGGTTGACGCTAAAAAATCGCCTCCACCCGATTTGCGCCCTTTTTAACGACGCCCAGACGCCATTTACATGACTCCTGTCTTAGTAAAGACAGGAGTCATGCCCCCTTGCCCAATGGCCATGGCCAGGGGACTTATGTCCCCTGGGCATGGTCATTGGGCATTGAGGCATGTAGGGGGGCACAAATCAGGCCCCCCTATGCCAAAAAAAAATATTAAAAAAATAAAAATGTATACTTACCTGAACTTACCTGAATGTCCCTGGGATGGGTCCCTCCATCCTTGGGTGTCCTCCTGGGGTGGGCAAGGGTGGCAGGGGGGTCCCTGGGGGCATGGGAGGGCAGCTGTGGGCTCATTTTGAGCCCACAGGTCCCTTAACGCCTGCCCTGACCCAGGCGTTAAAAAGAGGCGCAAATGCGGGGTTTTTTGCCCCGCCCACTCCCGGTCGTGATTTTTGCCCGGGAGTATAAATACGACGCATTTGCGTCGCAGTCATTTTTTTAGACGGGAACGCCTACCTTGCATCTCATTAACGCAAGGAAGGCGTTCACGCAAAAAAATGACGCTCATTCCTCATACTTTGGCGCTAGACGCGTCTAACGCCAAAGTATAAATATGGCGTTAGTTTTGCGCCTAATTTGCGTCGAAAAAAACGACGCTAATTCAGCGCAAACGGAGTATAAATATGCCCCTAAATCTTCCCTCCTGCCCTGGAATGTGGCTTGTAAAAAGATCTGCACATTCACATTTATGGCCAGATTTATCAAGGGCTGGTGTTGCCTTTGTGTCATCCAAGGTGACACAAGGGTAGCGCCAGTCCTCAAGTGAGATTTACTGTGCCACATTTCTGTGGCACAATAAATCTGGAGTAATGCAAGGCTGCACAAGTTGCTGTATTGCATTATTTTGCCTTTGGAGGGCTTTCCACATGGAGAGAAGGGGTGTTCCCACACATCCACCCTTGGTTCGTGCTGCATTCTGAGATTTACCAAGACTAGTAATCCTGGGAATGCATAAAAATGGTACGCATTACCAGGGGAAGCGTAATTAGGAGAAATAAGTTTATTTTCCTCGTTTTTTTCCTTTCTATGTGTGTTGCATTATGTGCTCCATCACAGGGGATGAGCAGGAATGAGCCATATCTTAGAAGATATGGTACATTCCTGCCCTCTCCACTTGATGCAGATCAGTGCAGCATGTTGTTTTGCTGCCTTGTACTGCATCAAATATTGATAAATATGGCTCTTAATTTGGAGGCTGGTCTGATGGGGTGTCTGTTATGACAGCAAAGCATGTTCTGTAAATTTTGGGAGTGGCTCTTACGGTTCTTTTCAGTGGAGCCTACAGTGGCTGTTATACTTACATCATGCAACTTCACATTGCCCATCTCCATGGTCTGTGCAGTCTGATTCTTGCTGTTTGTTTGACTGTCTTTAGGACAGTGAGCTGGAAGAAATCCTTTTTGTTTTGGTAGTTGTGGAGGATTGCTACCCCCACCCTCATCACTGCTACTGATTGCCATCTTTCCAATGTGTGTCTTCTGTGGCATTCCCAGTTGTTTTCCTTGTCCCCTAAGAAAAGCTGGAAAATAATTGGTTCCCTGCTGGAACATTACTGGTATACAAGGTAGTGACGACTTTGGGTATTTGGCACAGTTGACCCATTTGCTTGGATATTTTTAACTCCCTCATATTTTTCTTGCGACATTCAATCTGGAAATCTTCATTATTATTACATCAAGAGATGATTGCTCAAAAATCCCTGTTTTGATTTTGGCTAGTCCTGCACTTGTTTTTTTTTTTTAAGGATTGTTGTTTTAACAGTTCTGTGGTACATGAGAGCTTGTTTCATCAAAGGATGCTGGGGGTGATATTATACAGCATCTAGTATCCCTTACACTGTCACTATCCACTGAATATGGTGGTCAGAGGTTTGCTGAGGGACCCAGAGCACAGTGCCTCATCTGGTACTTCATGTGCCTGTTCTTCATGAGGAACTTCTTTGAGTTTATCCAGGCATGTTGCCGATTTTGCTGGTAGTACTCTAATCTGGTCAGTGAGGTCCTCAGGGGCATATTTATACTCCGTTTGCGCCGAATTTGCGTCATTTTTTTCGACGCAAATTCGACGCAAAACTAACTCCATATTTATACTTTGGCGTTAGACGCGTCTAGCGCCAAAGTTCATGGAGTTAGCGTCATTTTTTTGCGTGAACACCTTCCTTGCGTTAATGATATGCAAGGTAGGCGTTCCCGTCTTAAAAAATGACTCCGATGCTATTGCGTCGGATTTATACTCCCGGGCAAAAATGACGCCCGGGAGTGGGCGGGACTAAAAAACCCGCATTTGCGCCGGATTTTAGCGCCTGGGTCAGGGCAGGCGTTAAGGGACCTGTGGGCTCAGAATGATCCCAGAGGTGCCCTCCCAAGCCCCCAGGGACACCCCCTGCCACCCTTGCCCACCCCAGGAGGACACCCAAGGATGGAGGGACCCATCCCAGGGAAGAAAAGGTAAGTTGTGGTAAGTTTTTAAAAAAAAAAAATTTTGTGGCATAGGGGGGCCTGATTTGTGCCCCCCTACATGCCACTATGCCCAATGACCATGCCAGGGGACAGAAGTCCCCTGGGCATGGCCATTGGGCAACGGGGCATGACTCCTGTCTTTGCTAAGACAGGAGTCATGTTAATGGCGTCTGGGCGCCCCAAAAAAATGGCGCAAATCGGGTTAAGACGATTTTTTTGCCTCAGCCTGACTTGCCCCATCTTTGGACGCCCAAACGCCATTTTTCCCTACGCCGGCGCTGCCTGGTGTACGTTGTTTTTTTTCACGCACACCAGGCAGCGCCGGTCGACTAACGCCGGCTAACGCCATTCAATAAATACGGCGCCCGCATGGCGCTTCAGAATGGCGTTAGCCGGCGCTAATTTTTTTGGCGCAAAACTGCGTTAGCGCAGTTTTGCGTCAAAAAGTATAAATATGGGCCCTGGAATCTGGCTCTGAAAATCTAACTGCTTATCATTCTTTTCATCACAGACCGGGAGCAGCCTAAAGATAGTGGCCAGGATACTTTGCTGTAGCACACATCACTTCAAGTACTGAAGAAAATGGCATGGCATCATCAGCGATTTGTGCTACCTTGTGTTCAGTTTCTACTGTGATCTTGTTTTTCCTTCCAGCTTCAAGCGGGGAAGGCATGGAGGCAGTTACGGCCGCTGCATATGTCATTGAAGGGGGTGATGGGGGGGACGAACGACGGGGGAAACAGTTTTTAAAAAAAGAAAAGAAACCACTTACCTTGCGCCGCCCGTCACCTGTCACTATCACCTGCTGCCTCGAACCTCTTCTGGTGTCCCGGCATTCGCTGGGACACTAGCACAGGCTCCTCAGCAATCCTGGCACTGCTTACATGCTAAACATAGCATGTAAGCAGCTTCAGGATTGCTCTGAGCGCAGTCACTGCTGCCCAGACACAAGCCTGAGGTCTGTGCTGTCTGGGCAGGAGAAACCTAAGTGTGCATATGTGTTTGGCCGGCCTGAGACCACCGTCCAAACACACTTGCTCACTTAGGGCTAGATTTAAAGAAAAGTGGTGCAGCGTGGTGCTGCGCCAAAATTGGCAGCGCCGCGCTGTGTCACTTTAGAAATGCAGGGATGTGCCATATTTAAGGGAATGCGGTGCACCCCTGCATTTCCCCCTGCGCTGGCACTACATTTAGCTACCAGGGCCAACGCAGGCATCCTTGCACCGTTGTGCAAGTATGTCTGTGATGAGGGGTGTATTGTTTATGTGCAGGGAGGTGTCCCTTCCTGCACATAATTTCTGCACATAAACAATCACTAATGGCGCTTTGGCACTTCTGTGTGTGCTGCACAACTCACCACACACAGAAGTGCCAAATCATAGTTTTCAAATGATTGTTTATGTGCAGGAAGGGAAGCCTTCCCGTACATAAACAATCATTTCTGCCATTTTGCTTTTTCTATGCATGAGGCAGAATGCATGATGCATAGGAAAAGCAAAAAACGAGGAGAAATAAATGTATTTCTCCTCGTTGCGCCCTGTTGCGCCAAAATTGGCAGCGCCGCGTTGTGTCACTTTTGAAACGCAGGGATGTGCCATATTTAAGGGAGTGCGGTGCACCCCTGCATTTCCCTCTGCGCTGGCACTAAATTTAGCAGCCAGCGCCAACGCAGGCATCCTTGCACCATCGTGCAAGGATGTCTGTGTTGAGGGGTGTATTGTTTATGTGCAGGGAGGTGTCCCTTCCTGCACATAATTTCTGCACATAAACAATCACTAATGGCGCTTTGGCACTTCTGTGTGTGCGCAACAACGCAGCACACACAGAAGTGCCAAAGCATAATTTTCACATAATTGTTTATGTGCAGGAAGGGAGACCTTCCCGCACATAAACAATCATTTCTGGCATTTTGCTTTTTCTATGCATGAAGCGGAATGCATTACACATAGAAAAAGCAAAAAAATAAATGTATTCCTCCTCGTTGCGCCCTGCTTACGCCACCCTTCATAAATCTGAGGCAGCGTCAAAATGCAATGGGTGTTGCTGTGGCACGCCCACACCCATTGCACGCCCCTTCCAAGCACAGTGCTGTGTGTGAAGAGGCCATATTTACAAGGTTGCTTAACGCCTTCTTGTAAATATGGCGCTTTGTTAGCACCACAGGAGCTTCATTAAAAGTGACGCTCCTGTGGCGCTAGGGGCCTATAAATACGGCCCTTTGTGCACTGTCCCACCTCCAATCTCCCCGTGGACCAGCCCCGCCCCTTCCTGCACCTGCTGGCTGAGCCAGCAGATGAAAAATAAAACGATAGTAAGCTATCATTTTATTTTTTATCTGCTCGCTCCTCCAGGGGGAAAATAACCCTCCGCCACTGCGGAGGAGCTGCCCCTGCATGGAGGCATTCAATGCTATCCAGACAGCTAATTTATCTCTTTGTATCTCCATGTCTTCCAGGTTTAGTGGTTCCATGGTGGGACCACCCTCAACCTATTCTTTACCCATCTCACTCCTCCAAGATAGTGGTGGCATCATGGCGCAAAGTTGTTTTGCAGCCTTACTCGTAGCATACCACCCACACTAGTTAAACAGTAGAAAATTACTTGCTGATTGCTCACTGATCAAATTAGGGTGGACCAGGGCGAGGAGATATGTTTCCTTCTACAGCATTGGTTTGTGTCAGAGTGTTCTCAGTCCTAGCAAGCTGAATTGTCTCCACCTCTGAATTGCTTTCTCATACTCTGGTCTAAACTCAAAGGCTTTCCATCCAAATCCAGCCTTAGTGTGCCTTTCCCACTGAGAACCATTTCAATTTCTCTTTCCATCCTCTTCAAGCCCCTCCACAAACCTTACACTCATAGCTCTCATGACTGATCCGCTACATTCGCTACATTCGCCTCCCTCCCAATTTCTCCCTCCTTTACTGCCCCAAGGCATTGAAGCTCATTTAAGCAGTGATATCACAACATTGCAAATGTACCCTTGACTAGATATACAGTAAAAGGAGAATTTCAAATTATTTATGGAAAAAGAAAGTAGCAGGTCTTCTGTCTCTCAAATTTGTGATACACGGAGTTCATAATATGTGAACAGGTCTATTAATGTACTGCAGTAGCGATGAAACAATGGTAAATCACAATGCTAAACATAATATGATGGATTTCCTTGAGGAAGGAGCACTAATCCTTTATGGCATGCTATGGCACCAGAAAGTCAAGGAACACTAATCAAGCCAATATAAGTGATGGAGCGGGGACCCTTGAATCTCAATCTCTTAGTGAAGTCATCAAAAAGGATCGGCAACTGGTTGTATGGACCTTCCATTATCGACTTACAATGCAAGAAAGGAGTCTAGCATCAGTAATAAATCTCAGGTACCATGAAACCAATGTTGTTCCACAGAAACAACAAGAGAATCGTGTCCAAATCTTAAAGGTTTATTAGCAATTTAATTCAGAATATAAATGAAATAAAACAGCAAAATTTAAGCAAATAAATTGTAAAAGCATTCATATTTAAACGATGATGCAGTTTGAATATATTTATATAATATCAGGAAAAAGATGCAAAATAGAATTAAATATAGCAAGCAAAATAACAACCAAGGAGGCTCCGTAAAGGAACTTCCCTATTCCAAATAAAGTGTTAAAGTGGGAAGAGGAAAATCTATGCGGAAGGTATGAGCATCAGATGAATCAAGTTAAGGGACTGATGGGATAAAGCAGAAGTGCTTGAGCATGAAGCCCAACTCTCAGACAAGGAAATCAGCAGTGTTGAGAAGGCAGGACAATTTTTGAATACTGTTCTAAAGGGCACATAGTTACTGCATGAAAGAAACTTCTAGAAGGTGCTCTTAATCTGTTTCCCTCCAAACAGACCAACCAGGAGACAGTGCTCATTGGTAGCAGGTAGATGCCCTAAGTTCCTAAACCCCAACAAAGGAGCAAACATCGGGGCAACCTTCAGTGTAACATCAGTCCGGGCTGCCGGGTACAGGAAGATCTCTCCCACAGTCACACTTTCCATGTCCGAGGCCAGCTTCTCATTAAGTTGCAGCTACCATCAGCCTAACACAATAAGCATAACAAGTGCAGTGATTGTATTTCGGAGAGATATACATTATTCCTGTTAAGGTGGATACACTGAGTACAGTGCAACTAGATACACGATTGGCTCTCATTGAACCACAAAGATTAATACTGACGAATACATGTCAGGTGTATATATATGTTGCATATAAAGGGGTGAATATCTAATTTATACTGCTTAATAAGTCTGTTAAGTTTCTTGGGTGGGCATCTTCTATTTTTGCTAATATCAGCAGACACCCCCAATATTTCAATAGTAGTATATTTCTTGCCATTAAGCAGTGTCCTCAGTGCAAGGAATACAGGCCCATATTTATACATGTGTTTAGCACCGCATTTGTGTCATTTTTTTACGCAAAAGTGGCGCAAACTTACAAAATACCAGCGCCGGTTTGCGTCAAAAAGTATAAATATGGGCCACAGTTGTATTTGTAAGTTTGCGCCACTTTTGCGTTAAAAAGTGGCGCAAACACGGCACTAAAAAAGTATAAATATGGGCCCCAGTTTGCCTTGAAAGCAAATAATGGGATAAGAAAATATTGTGCATACCCTCCAGTCCGCAAACTCTGAGCTGGACTCTTCGGATTGTGCAGTATAACGACCTTATTGAGGTGGTAGAGGAATAAAGATGGTGGGAGCAGGTAAACTGAGGGCGTTTATATTCATTTTCATGCCTCCATACACTAGACCCCTCGTCTCATTTAATTTCCTTTGCTTTGCCATCTTCCTCAGTTATATCTGCTTTTTATTCTTTGTTTTCTAAGTGTCTGTCTAACTCGCATATTGCCTACTTTATCAATATACGAAAAACAAATGAAAATACTAGAAAATGTAAGAAGCTCCAAAACACTGAATAACGCATCGCTCTGTCTCAAAGAAGCTGTCTAAAACCAAGCCTCAAATCAACCTTCATTATAATATTTCTGTGCATTAACACCTACGATATAGATAATGAACAATGAATTAATAATCCACCATGAACCTCAAATTAAATGTAACCAGCGTTAATGTGATACCATGCATTTAAACGTGATGCAGGTTTTCACAGTGCATTCTGTGCAAATGTATAAAACCAAGGTGCGCCAAGGTTCAGTCCGTTCATCGGTTATGTTTTTCTCCTTAGAAATGATGACAATAGGTGTGGACTTGTGAGTTAACGTTGTAACACTACCACCTACTGGCTTGAATAATATCTGCACCACATGCTAGTTGCATTGTACAGAAGATACATAGGACAAGAAGATGTATGTAGCCATTATCTGCTCACCACGTGCGACCGGAATTTACCAATGTTTTTTTGCGATTCGGTAATCTATTTACCGAATCGAAAAATAGGTTTGCGAGTCGCTATTTGGAAGAGCCATGCCGAGGACGACCCTTCTAAATAGCGAGTCGCAATGGCATGTATGATTGTTTTGCGACTGTGAATACATTCGCAAAACAATTGCAGGTGGTAACCCATTTGCAAACGGGAAGGATTCCCCAAGGAACCCTTCCTCTTTGTGAATAGAGGTACCAACATGTTTTCAGAACATGTAGTGGTACCACAGACCAAAGCTGACTCTGAAAAAACAAAAAGGAAACTTTTCATTTTTTTGTTTGTAATGCATCCTGTTTTCCTGTAAGGAAAATGGGCAGCATTACAAAAAAAAAACAGCAGACCATATCCCTGTAAGTGCGGCCATTTTCAATGGGGTCACAAATTGCGACCTACCGCATGCATATTAATGAGGAAGCTCATTTGCGACCCCATTGGGAAATGCTACGGGCGAGATGTATCAAAGGATTTTGCATTCGCAAACAGTGCGAATCGGTAAATTCCACCGTTTGCGAATGCAAAATCGCCTTTCAACATGAAAGGCATTCGCAGTGCATTTATAAGGAATCGCTAAAAATAGCGATATATGAAGCATTCGCAAACTGCGATTAGTCGCAAAATGGGGTTTTGCATGTGCAATTTACCACAAATTGAAATCAGGTGATAAACAGGTGCAACCTATATAAAGAGGCCCAGAATGCATCAGTTCTTTTCAACAATGGCTGCACTCTACGTCATGGCGAGGAGGATGAGGATCCTGGCTGTTTTGAGGAAAGGGAGAAGGAGTGCATTTTTAGAGTGCGCATTGCCCTATTTGATCAGACAGAGGAGGAGATTTGTGACAAGTACAGGTTGAACTCTGCCATTATACTGGACTTATTAGCTGATTTACAACCCCTACTACAGCACCACACACAGAACCAATGCCATCCCCACTCATGTGCAGGTATTATGCTCCCTGCACCTCTTAGCCTCAGGAAGCTATCAAGGGGTCATAGCAGCAGTTGGAGATGTATAACAAAGTGCACTTTCACGCTTCTTTAATGCATTCCTAAATGCAATAGTGACAAAACTACATCTGCACATAAAATTTTACAACACCGCACAGGATTTGCAAAAAACTAAGGCCCATATTTATACTTTTTTAGCGCCGCTTTTGTGCCGCTTTTTGACGCAAAAGCGGGGC
Source organism: Pleurodeles waltl (assembly GCF_031143425.1). NCBI lineage: Eukaryota > Metazoa > Chordata > Amphibia > Caudata > Salamandridae > Pleurodeles > Pleurodeles waltl. The sequence goes on along the minus strand of NC_090447.1, from coordinate 261,299,048 downwards.
AAACTTACAAAATACTATTGTATTCCTTATAGAAATCTAATTTAGGCCCATATTTATACTTTTTTAGCGCCGCTTTTGTGCCGCTTTTTGATGCAAAAGCGGGGCAAACTTACAAAATACTATTGTATTTTGTAAGTTTGCCCCGCTTTTGCGTCAAAAAGCGGCACAAAATGCGGCACTATAAAAGTATAAATATGGGCCTAAATTAGATTTCTATAAGGAAGCCCAATTTCCACACGTCATTGGCTGCATTGATGGGACACATGTAGCAATCTGTCCACCATCTGCAACAGAGTTCGTATATAGGAATCGGAAAAGTACACATTCAATGAACATCCAGGTCACATGCAATGCCTTTAACATTATAACTGATCTTGTGGCCAGATACCCTGGTAGCACACATGATTCATACATCTTCAGGCACAGTGGAATTCACACAAGAGTACTTGCTGGGGAGTTTGGTGAAGGATACCTACTTGGTAATGTAACAGCGAACCATGTTGTATAACATATATGTGATGTCAGAGATAACAAAAACTCATATTGCACTCCTGTTATTCTAGGAGACAGTGAATATGCAGTGCGGTCCTACATCTTGACACCATACCTCAATCCTGCCACGCCAAGTGAACGGAGATACAATGCAGCACACAGGAGGAACTGAAGCATGATTGAAAGGGCTTTTGGCATGCTGAAGAATTGTTTCCAGTGCCTGCATAAGAGTGGGAGCGCACTGCAATACAGTTGGGAGACCATCTGCAAGGTCGTGGCCACATGTGCAATGTTGCACAACATCGCAACAATAAGAGGCATACCAGTTGAACCCAAGGAGACGGACTCTGAAGAGGATGACAACCCCTTGCCACCCATTCACCCAGCAGACAGAACTAGAGCAGCAGAGGGCAGGCAAAGACATGCTGAGAATACGCTCAACTATTTCTGATGTAAGTAATGACAGCACCACGTCTACTTTCATTTATTGCTATAGGTATCACATTTATTGCCTTGACTTCAGGACATGTATGTGTGAATAGGCCATAGGTAATCAAAAGACACAATCAGGTCCCAATTACAGTGTGATACTATTAACATCATAGTATCACTGCATTGCTACATAGTATGCAAGGCCCTAAACTTCTCAACATTACTTTTTAAGTCCACGCACTCCACTTGAATGCTCAGTAGGCTCAGTGGCACCTCTTGTTGCGGGTTCAGAGACAAAACTATGAGGGTCATTCTGACCCTGGCGGCCGGTGGCCGCCAGGGCCACCGACCACGGGAGCACCGCCGACAGGCTGGCGGTGCTCCAATGAGCATTCTGACCGCGGCGGTTCAGCCGCGGTCAGAAGCGGAAAGTCAGCGGTCTCCCGCTGACTTTCCGCTGCTCATTGGAATCCTCCATGGCTGCGGAGCGCGCTCCGCAGCCATGAGGATTCTGACCCCCCCTACCGCCATCCAGTTCATGGCGGGAAAGCCGCCATGAACAGGATCGCGGTAGGGGGGGTCGCGGGGCCCCTGGGGGCCCCTGCCGTGCCCATGCCAATGGCATGGGCACGGCAGGGGCCCCCGTAAGAGGGCCCCAAAATGTATTTCACTGTCTGCCTTGCAGACAGTGAAATACGCGACGGGTGCAGTAGCACCTGTCGCACCTTCCCACTCCGCCGGCTCGATTAGGAGCCGGCATCCTCGTGGGAAGGTCGTTTTCCCCTGGGCTGGCGGGCGGTTTAACTGGAACCGCCCGCCAGCCCAGGGGAAAACTCGTAATACCCGCCGCGGTCTTTTGACCGCGGCGCGGTAATTTGGAGGGCGGGATCCTGGCGGGCGGCCTCCGCCGCCCGCCAGGGTCATAATGAGGCCCTATGTCTGAAACTGCAACGCCTAGGATCCATCAAAGGGGCTGTGACACTGCTAAGGCTAGAGAGCTCCTCACTATCCCCACCATCGCGATCGCTGTTTGCAGCACTCCGGGCTGTCTGCATTGTCCCCAATACATTGGTGACTTGCACCAATCCTCCTGCAAACGTCCCAACTACAATGTGCCATTTCCACTTGCATGCCCACAGCACATCGTGACAGCAAAGCAGTAGTGTTAGTGAGCCCATTGACAGATCTGCTGAACCCATCCAACCTACCCATCAATTGGTGATGGCGCTTACTGTGGGTGACATGCTCCTGCTGCATTACAATGCAGAGTTCACTAATGGCATTTGTCATCTCCCTTACGTGTTCTGCTGTAGCTTGCTGTCCCTCATGCACCTTGCACATATTGTGATTGAGTGGCACCAACTGCCTGTGCATTGATCTCATGTGTTTACATTGCAGGCGCTGCACTTTCAGCATGAATGCCTCAAGACCACCGAACAGTGATGGGCCCTCATTTTCCCCTGTGCCCTGTCTCCCTTCTTCACAATGCCTCCTGAGGGGAGCAGACTGACGCTGGAACAGGGACTGCTGTCTGTTGGTGCTTCTACCCTCTGAAGGTGGTGTGGGTACATCTTCCTGCAATTCATCGGAGTCCAGTGTAAACTCAGGGAGGGATTGCACTCTTGCCCTTGTGTCTGGTTGGTACTGATATGATGGACTCACTGGTGTTTGAATCTGACTGTGGCTGACTTTTGTCATTCCCCCCTTTTCCACTTTCTGCTGCGTCAGGGCCCGGAACATATGCAACAACAATGCGCAGCATGTCATTCATGATGTTCACCTTGCATTTGTATTCTTACAGTTACTTTCATGATAAACATTTCCCCTGGCATAGTGTCTCTGATTGTCTGTTGTGTTGTTTCTCTGTTTGGTTTTACACTTTACTGCTGTATATGTAGTAGATGCATTTTTGGGGTATGGACTTCCACTCCCATAAGGCATTGTTGTGTTGAATGGAATATGTGGCATGCACTATTTGTCACAGTGCATAGTACCATTGCAATTTTCTAGGGGACATTTGTACATGCACATATGGTGATACAAATCATTACTGCCAACATCTTTGCTGGTGCCGGGTGTGCCTGAGGTGTTAATGTCAGTGACACCACCTACTGCTTCAAGCAGCAGTGTTTACTCCACCATGTCTTCGAAGGGGGTGGATGGTGTCTGGGTGGATGGTCCTTCACCAGTGCTCCTTGCTTCCTTCAGCTTGCTTGTTACCCTCTCTTTGGCACGTAATCGCAAGTCCAACCAGCTCTTGTGTATCTCCTCAACTGAATGCTGCGCAACACCCACCTCACAAATTTTGGTCTGGATATCAGTCCACATTTTCCTCTTCTCACTTTCTGAGACCTGTAGTGAGTGTTTGCCAAATAACTGGTCATGGTTCCTGACCACCTCTTCTGTGAGCACCTCCAATTCCTGCTGACTGAATTTAAGTTTTCTTTTTCGCCCTCCTGTGTCCTTGCCATTTCCATCAGTGGCCATTGTGTTCTCCTGGTCCTGGCTGGCGCTCCTGAGTGCCTCCCTGGTGCTGTGCTGGGTCTCTCTGCCTGCTCCTGTGTCTCAGGCTTCTGGAAACAGCATGCACTGACTCACTTTCTGTTTGTGATGTCATCCTGCTGCTCCACAATACACAAATTGCAATTTGCAATTTCCAAATACCAATTTGCTATTTTACCGAATAGCTATTTGGTACTCGCTATTTGAGATTGCAAATTTTAAGAAATTGCAAAAAATTCTGTGATGGTCTTGTTACATCGCATTTTGCAAATCCCAGTGAGCGATTCAGTAAAAATCGCTATTTAGTATTTGCAAATGAGAACCTTCATACATCTTGTCCTAAATGTCTCTGATACAAATTTGTAAATTTCATTTTGCAAATTTCTAATTGCGATTCACAATGAATCACAATGTGAGGCATGCAAAATAAAATGGCAATACATCTGGCCCCATGGCCCTGCATGTGGATGTACATTTATTCACATTATCGCTAGTGTGCTATGCTTTCTGTTATTGGCATCATAATGTATAGTTTATATGCTTTAATGGTCTCTAAAATGAAATACACTAAATCAATGGAAATAAAGATTTGCTGCATCACAGCGCCATAGCTGAAGTAAAAAGTCAAGGCCACATTTTTTTTTCAAAAGGGAAGGTGGTCAGGTGGAGTTGACCCATTTCTAGTTTTGCTTGTTGAAACTCTATTTGCTTCTTGGAAATAGGTTTTATTTTAACTTGTATATTACCTTTCGCCTTTAATTCATATGCATAACCTTAAAACCAGCATTAAACATCACCTGAAAAAAGAATTAGCAAATTCACACGAGTGTAAATTCCTTGTGTATACAAGGATCACGTTTGCTTGCATCTAGTTTAATTAGATAACACATAAAGGACTAAAGCGCCAGATGTACAGAGCAATTTTCAAGTCCCAAGCAGCACAATTTCGCGGAATGGGGTCGTTTGCGACTGGAAAAATGCCTTTTACAAAATGGAAAATGTGATTCAGTAACGTGTTACTGCATCGCAATTTGCATTTGCGATTCAATATTTGGAAGGGTGTATTTTGGATTCCCCTTCCAAATATTGACTAGTTATTGTATTAATTACTGCTTGCAACTGATTTCTGGTCTGGTCAGTAATACTTTACCACCTTTATAGAAGTGGTAGTAAGCCATTCGCTAATGGGAATGGGTCCCGTTGGGACTCCTTCCCCTTTGAGGATGTTGAAAAAATATCTACTCTTCAAAAATGAAACTTCAAAGTTTCATTATTTTTCTTTTTTGAACACATCCCTTTTTCCTTTCAGTAAAAAGCGCTGTATTAAAAAAAGAATGCTTTATTAAAAAAACAGTCACAGACATGGTGGTCTGCTCATCCCTCTGATGATTGCAATTCCTGAAAGGTTGCAAATTGCGCCATACATCATTACTATTCATGAGGAAGGCCAATGTGGGACCTACTAGGAATTGCTAGTTAGAAATAAAAGTTTTTGTACATTAGCAATACTGATTTCCTAACTGTGATTTGGATGTAATGGCAATTAGGAAATCACTATTCCTAATGTTAGTACATCTGCCTCAGAAAGGCTCCAAAGTGAACTAAGTTGCATTTTGTGTGCTTCAAAGCATCTTTAAAAAAATACACAAATTGGTATCAGATAGAGATCACTGAGAGTGGTGTAAAGTATTCATTAACATCCTGCAGGGGGAAGATTATCAGACTGAACTGCACGGGTCTTAAGTCGTTGTTCAGACAGTACACATATGGTACAATTGGATCCTCTGCCTTCCTCGCGCAGTGATTAATTCCGGGTCGGCTGGTGTGGTTTCTGACACTGGTGGCTTAAGTGTCTTAGCTCTCGCTCCAAATGAGAAAGGACATGCTAAAGGATGCAGTAATGTAGAAAGGTAAAGGCTGTTGGCTAGACCTGTCAGCCTTAGGGCGGTCTTTCCCCAAATATTTTTGCCTTCCTCCTCCATTTTTGCTGACCTGGTTTTGACTGGTTTTAGGATTCTGCTCACTTTACCACTGCTAACCAGTGCTAAAGTGCATGTGCCCACTCCTTAAAACATGGTAACATTGGCTTAACCCCAAATTGCATATTTAATTTACTTATAAGTCCCTATTAAAGTGGTAATATGTGCACCCAGGACCTGTAAATTAAATGCTACTAATGGGCCTGCAGCACTTATTGTGCTACCCGCGTAAGTATCCCTTTAAACATGTCTCAGACCTGCCACTGTAGCATGTGTGGGCGGCTCTAAACTGAAATTTTGACCTTCTTTTTTAATATGTATGTCACCCTTAGGGTAGGCCCTAAACAGCCAATGGGGCTGAGTGCAGTGTAGTTAAAATGGTGTACATGGTGTACATGTACCTTTGTGTTTTCCGTGTCCTCAAGGCCAGTCTCTGGGGTAAGATAACAGTGGACTTACCTTATTACATTTAATAATCTGTAATTTCCAAATGGGAACAGGCAACCAGTTCATGTCTGCTGTCTTGGAAATTGCAATAAAAAATCTAAATCCTACCTTAGGATAAAGTCACATGTTAAATTACAATTTTTAAAATGCCACTTTCAGAAAGTTGGCATTTTCCTGCTTTAGCCGTTTGGTGCCAGGAGCCTGTCTCTGGGTCACAAGACTGGATGTAGCTCATAGTTGGGCTTTGTATATTCCTCGTAGACAGCCACACCCAAGAGAGAGAGTAGGTGTGCCTGGATGGGACATCACTGACAGGATGGGAAGGTGGAGCTGGACACAGCCTTACTCACACTTGAATAGGTTGTGCCCTGCCTCTGCACTGCATACCCCCTGTACTTAGTCTGGAGCCAGGGCAGAGAATGCAGAAGGTCTATGGACTTCAAGGGGAAATCTTCAGAAGCTTCTACCACATCAAAGGAAGAACCAGGTAGAGATATTGGACCTCAGACATCAACTCTTCAGTACACTATTCGACTTGGGGAAAGCCCGCCAGAAAGAAAGGACCAGCACTCTGTTGGACTGCTGACCTGGTGAACTAATGCTGTGCTGGACTGCTGCCTTGCTCGATAACGACACTGCTGCCCTGCTGCCCTTCTGCCCTCCTGCCCTCTTGTCTGAGTCAGACAGGTTTGGACCTGCGCTTGAACCCAGGACTCTCAGAGTGACTTCAAGGGCTAGTACGCTGGCCTCCTGTTCAGAGCCATAGGGAACATAGCAGGCTCCCAACTATGTGATTTAGCACCCAGATCCTGCTGGAGCAAGCACCTGTCTCTCAAGTGGTACCCTTTAGGTATTGGACACTTCTTAGCGTCTGAGAGAGGCTGAAGTGAAGTTTTTGGGCTCTTCGCGACCACAAACAGGACAGTTGGCCCAGAAACCTTGTTCCTCGCACAGCCAGCCAATGCAAAGTTCTGTCTGCCTGTCTCTTTGCACTACATCATTGACCGATCATGGGGAATGCCACTGCAAAGCACCAACCTGACCATTCATGAAGACTACAGGTTCTTCATGCTACAGCGATGCCCATCCACAACACCAGACCTGCTCTTTGTGCTACATCTACGATTGTCTCCGACGCTTCGTTGCACCTCACAGCCCCCTCCGCCATAAATTGGTTTCTTTGCTCAGGACTGAGAAGGTAACTTCTCAGTGGGACTAACCTGGCCCATGTATCCAACCCAAGCTCCATAACGGTCGGCCTAAACTTGTGACTTACTCCCGGTCTTGCACAAATAGATAGCTGAGAGTGGCACTTTAGGCATTACGATGCTATTTTCACAAAAATATTTAAAAGTGCAGTCTACTGATTGGATTTTTGTTGTTTTGGTGTTATTTCATTTATTTATTAAAATCTACTCTTTTTTTCCTAATTTGGAGTGTGATCCTTTTTGTGCAGTGTTTTCAGTTACCACTGTTTGACGTGGCGCATGAATACCTTATACATTGCTTCTAAGTTAGGCCAAACTGCTCTGTGCCAAGCTACCAAAGGCTGAGCACAGGTTAATTTGGAGTTTTCCCTGACAAGGATTGTGCTTCCTGTCTGAGTAGAGTTTCACCCCCTCAACCATTAACCAAATTTCTTAAACGGGTGCTGCAGTGCAGTAAGGGGTTGCAGGGCAAGAGAAGCACATGCTAGATTGAGTGGTTGTCACTATTTTCTGTATGATGCTGGGTTGCATGAGATTATATTGGCACCAGACAGGAACAGGGACAGTGGAGACTCAGAAGGCAGAGAAACACGAAGAAAACTTGAGAGGCAGGGTTACGTGTTCAGGACCATGAAGGCTTGGGGCTGGAAAGCACTGAGGACTTATTCTTGGAGATGATCAGTAAACACAAGGTCACAGAAACAGTACAATTGTACTTGGGTGCAAAAACAATGTGTCCTGTTGTTTTTGTGGCTCCTGGAATCCTTGGTGCATCTCCACATGTGTAAGGACTGCAGCAAGGAAAATAAATGAGGTAGTAGTGTCCTGATTACATATCAGTAATCATGATTACTCCAAGATGCTTTCTCATCTTAGTCCACTTTATTGACCCTCCTTCCCATCCTGGAGATTCCTCTGCAGCACATTTCCTCAGGTTATGTTGGGGTTCTAAGTTGGTAGGTGCTTGGTATTTGACAGACGGGGCTTTGGGTGAGGGGCTATCTTTTGGTTAGTGGCAGTAGGGCAATAACATAGTAAAAGATGAAAGGCTTCTACAATTATGGAATATATTGTTTGCTGTCTCAGAATAGGACTCACCTCGTGTACATCATGGCAGTGATGAGGAAGACTAGGACTTGGTATAAAGTAGATTGCAAGTATGTTATTGGACTATAAAAGGCTGGAGTTCTGTTTTTAGGGCTTTGTGACAGAAATACAATAAGAATGGTTTTCATTAACAGACATGCTGCTCCTTCACACTACTGGCAAGACGTTTGTTGTGTACATTTAAAAAACAACATGCAGTGGTAAAGACAATAGGTTGTGCGTACCTAAAAGCTATTGAGTTTGCCAATACTTGTTTCACCTACATGAGAGCTATTGTGGAGTAGAGTGGATTGGAGTGGCATGGCGTGCAGTCGAGTAGCATAGAGTAAAATGGAGTTGCTTGGAGTGGACTGGCATAGAGTGGTCTTTAGTGCAGTGGCATACAGTGGATTGGCATAGAGTAGAGCAGTGTAGAGTGGAGTGGGGTAGACTACAATAGAGTGAAGTTAAGTGGCATGGCATAGAGTGGTGTTGATTGGTGTAGAGTGGCTTGGGCAGGTTAGAGAAGAAGGGCCTGGAGTGGCACTGTGTGGAGTGGGTTAAAGTGACACCGTGTGTGGAGGGATGTGGTGTGGAGTTGCAAAAAGTGGCGTAGAGTGGCATAGATTGTGGTCAAGGTGAGTAGCATAGAGTGGTGTAGATGGAGTGGCGTAGAGTGGAGTGGCATGAAGTAGCATGGAGTGGCATGGTGTATGGTGGAGTGGCATACAATGGACAGACATAAAATGGAGTGGCATAGAGTAGAATGGTGTAGAGTGCAGTGCCATAGAGTGAAGTGGTGCAGATTAGAGTGCAGTTGAAAAGAGTGGTGTAGACAAGAGTGGTGTAGAGAGCAGTGGGGTAGAGTAGTGTAGAGTGCAGTGCCCTAGAGCAGAGTGGTACAGAGTAGAGTGAAGTTGTGCACAATTGAGTTGCATAGGGCACTGTTCAGTGCAGTGGCATAGAGTAGAGTGATGCAGAGTACAGTGGTACAGAGTAGAGGAGTGTAGACTACAATAGCATTGAGTAGGGTGCAGTGGTGTGGGATGCAGTGGCATAGAGTGCAGTGGCATACAGTAGAATGGTGCAGAGTAGAGTGGCATAGAGTGCAATAGCACAGAGTAGATTACAGATGTGTGGAGTGCAGAGGTGCAGAGCAGGTTAGAGTGGCATAGAGTTTAGCGGCACAGAGTAGATTAGAGTGGTGTGGAGTGCAGTGCAGTGACGAAGAGTAGAGTGGTGTAAGGTAGAATGGTGGAGAGAAGAGTGGACTGGCATAGAATGTGGTATTGTAAAGTGGCATAGAGAGCAGCGGTGTAGAGTAGCATATAGTGTGATAAAGTGCAGTGGTGTAGAGTGGTGTGCATAGAGTGGTTCAACATAAAGTGGGGTACTGTGCAGTGGTGCAGAGTAGAGTGCAGCGGTGTAGAATAGAGTACAGTGACATAGAGTACAGTGGGGTAGAATAGAGTGCAGTGGCACAGAGCGGTGCAGAGTATAGTGCCATGGAGTGCAGTGGCATAACATGCAGTGGTGTAGAATACAGTGGTGTGGAGAGGAGTGGACTGTCAAAGAGTGCAGTGCTGTAAGTAGAGTTGTGCAGAGCAAAGTGGTGTAGAGTTCAGAGCCACAGAGTAGAGTGTCGTAGAGTGCAGTGCCATAGAATAGAGTTCAGTGGCATAGAGTGGTGTGGAGTACAGTGCAGAAGAGTAGAGTGGCATGGAGTGCAGTGCCTCAGAGTACAGTGGTGTAGAGTGGTGCATACAGAATGAAATGGTGTGAAACAGAGTGGCACAGAGCAGAGTGGCAAAGAGTAGAGTGCATACAGTGCAGTGGCAGAGAGTGGTGCAGATGTGGAGATTGGTGCAGTGAGCGTAGAGGGGTGCAGCCTTGTAGAGTGCAGTGGTGCAGAGGCATATAGTGGTGCAGCAGCACAGAGTGCAGTGATGTAGGATGGCGCAGAAAAGAGCAGAATGTCATAGAGTGGAATGGCGTAGAGTCCAGCCATATCGAATAGAGTGATAAGCTAAGGGGGTTGGCATGCAAAAAACAGGGAGGCTGGGCCAATATAGATGAAAAAGAACAGAAGAGCCAGTGTTGTTGTGATTAGACAATTTTAATGAATTTTTCAGAACTGGAGGAGGGCTCAAACAAATTGTTGCTTCAACATCGACCTTTGCATGTACATTTTACCATCACACGTGTTCACAATGGTTACAATTTCTGTCAAATACACGAAGACAAACAAACATTAAACAATCTTTTCATGAATAAGTTGACACCACAATGAACATTTAAAATAACTACAAAACTATGAGGAATCACATACAAAACTGCAAAGATCAAGAAAGAGAAAGGGGGATCCAGGTTCTGGACTAAATCATAATAAACACAAAGGCCCTCATTCTGACCCTGGCGGTCCTAAACCGCCAGGGTCACGGGCAACGGAAGCACCGCCAACAGGCTGGTGGTGCTTCAGTGCCCATTCTGACCGCGGCGGTAAAGCCGCAGTCAGAAAAGGGGATCGCCATGGGGATTCCGTCCCCCTTCCCGCCATCCTGTTCCTGGCGGTAAAACCCGCCAGGAACAGGATGGCGGGAACGGGTGTCGTGGGGCCCCTGGGAGCCCCTGCACTGCCCATGCCACTGGCATGGGCAGTGCAGGGGCACCCTAACAGGGCCCCACAAAGATTTTCACTGTCTGCTATGCAGACAGTGAAAATCGCGACGGGTGCTACTGCACCCGTCGCACCCCTGCAACTCCGCCGGCTTCCTCGTTGCAGGGGCTTTCCCGCTGGGCCGGCGGGCGATCTTCTGGCGATCGCCCGCCGGCCCAGCGGGAAAGTCAAAATGACCCCCGCGGTCTAATGACCGCGGTGCGGTCTTTCGCCGGTTTCCGCCCGGCGGGCGGCGGTCAGAATGAGCCCCAAAGAGAGATGGACTAGAATAGAAAAAACTTTACAGCTCAATGAATCAAGAGCACACAGTGTAAGCGCCGCCGATGTACTAGTTGTCTTTCATGTGGTGTCACCAGGGGTTTTATGTATTAACCATTCTTTAAGTTCTCCCTGAAGGCCTATTCATATTAAAAAATGCTCTCCACGTGCTCTGATATGCCAATTCTGTGTGTTTGTTATGATTTTAAATACAGAAATTGTAAACATTGTGAACAAGTCTGATGGTAAAATGTACATGAAAAGGTTGATGTTGGAGCAGCAATTTGTTTGGGCCCTCCTCCAATTAAAAAAAATATATTACAATTGTCTAATCACAATAGCGCTGACTCTGCTTTCTTTTTTCACATGGAACAGTGTGACGTGGAGTAATGCATAGAATGGAATAAAGTGCAGTGACCTTGAATGGTGCAGAATGCAGAGGCATGTATTGCAGTGGCATAGAATAGAGTGTTGTGGTGTAAGTGCGGTGGCGTTAAGTGGTACAGAGAAGAGCAGCACAGCATAGAATGCAGTGGTGCAAAGGAGAGTGGCCTAGAATGACTTGAAATAGAGTGGCATAGATTGCAGTGGCATAGAATACAGTGCAGTGGCACAGAGTAGAATGCAGTGACATAGAGTGATATAGAGCACAGTGGTGCAGAGTAGAGTGGTGTTGAGGGTAGAGTGTGCAGTACAATATAGTGTAGGGACATAGAGTGCAATGGCATAAAGTGTTACATAGAAGAGCAAAGTTGTGTGGAGAACAGTGAGGTGGAGTCCTGCGGAATAGAGTGGTGCAGAGAATACCAGGGTTGCATAATGTGCAATGGTGTAGAGTGGTGCTGAGTAGAGTGCAATAGTGTGTAGTGTAGTGATGTAGAATAGAGTGGAGTGGCATAGAGTGGTGTAGAGTAGAGTGCAGTGGTGTTTAGTATAGTGGGAAAGAGTTCAGTGCGTACAGTAGAATGCATAGAGTAGAATGCAGTTGAATAGAGTGCAGTGGCATAGAGTGCAGTTACATAAAATGCAGTGGCGTAGAGTGGTGCAGATAAGAGCAAAGAAAAGCAGTGGCATGTGGAGGAGGGTAGAGTTCAGTAGAGTGGAATGGTGTAGAGTAGAGTGGCACAGAGTGGAGAAGAGTATAGTGCAGTGGTGTGGAGTACAGTGGCAAAGAGCAGAGTGGCATAGAGTAGAGTGGTGTAGAGTGATGCAGAGAAGAGCACAGTGGTGTGGAGTACAGCAACATTGAGTAGAGTGGCATAGAGTGTAGTGCCGTAGTGTAGAGTGGCATAAAGTGCAGTGGAATAGAGTGGTGCAGAGTAGAGTGCAGTGGCATGTAGTGCAGTGGCATAGAGTGCAGTGGCATAGAGTAGAGTGCAGCAGCATAGAGTCGAGTGTGGTGGAGTAAAGTGCAGTGTTGCGGAGTAGAGTGCAGTGGCACAGAGTTATGTAGAGTGGAGTTTAATGCTGGAGAATAGAGTGGTTACAGAAGATAAGTTGCAATGCAATAGAGTAAAGTGGTACAGAGTAGAATGCAGTATCGTAGATTGGGGGGATGGCGGGGGGAGGGGGAAAAAGCTACATGGACTGGGAGATGGGAGATGGACTGAAAACACAAACACTCATATGGAGTGCTTAAACACAAAGAAAAAAGCAGCACCAATAATGGGAGCAATGACTGGACACAAGTACTGGGTCCTTGCTCCAGAGGAGGGACAAATACAGCAAGAAGACTCAACGCTCACATGCTGTGACAAACGGGAGCAAAGGAACCTAGAGCAATGTTGACGTTAAGAAAATCGTAAGCTATGGTTGGGCCTTTGGCCCAATGTATGTAAACAACATGTCTCACAAAGACAGCACATGCACTGTCTAGGTAAAACCTAAAATTGAGTATTAGATTCTAGCTCGGTATAGGGACACAGACTTCTGGGATGCCACCACCTGCGCATTGTTTTCTCTGTTCTGTTCATTCTTTCCTTTGTGTGATTTGGTAGATCTCAAGTGCAAACATTCACTGTCACCTATAAATGACGTCTGCCATTACTTAATGTTGCCTTTTCAAGGACATGGTTGTGCTAGCTGCTTTATTCTCATTCTTCCCTGCTCCAGAATTATATTGGAGTTTCAACTTTGCTGACTTTACTTATTCATTCTCTTCTCGTCGTGAATGTTACTGTTTTGTATTTGTACTCATACTTTGTCTGTTTTAAACCATGTACACAACTCTAATGTTTTCGATGTTGATTTGCTCTGTATGGCCCTCTTGTTAGGGGAATTTCCATTGTACATGAGAGGAGGTTGCTAGGGAATTAGTTTGAGCCTCTGCTTATTGTTTTCTAACACCAGAGTTTATCTGTATTTTTACTTATACTTTGTGGTTTTATTACCTGTATTCAGCTCGTATGTTGTTGATGTTGGACTGTTTTGTGTGGTACTCCAAAGCCTCTGGATCAAGGTTGTGCTATAAAAACTGCATAAACAAACAAACAAATACATACATATATGCATATATACATAAAATAAAGGATAGTGCCAGCTTTTAATTGAACCTGGATATGAACCTAAGGCTTCTATGTGCTGTCTTCATTTAAACCGTGTTTGTCCCAGAGGGGTCCATTTTCTCCATACCTGAGCATCTATGACACAGCACGTCTTAGCCGAGGTATGGATAAAAGGAATATTGGATGGAGACAAGCTGTGAGATGTTTTCTGATTGCTTGGAAACCTAGCACTGTGCTTCCTGTGCCAAAGATCTTCCTTTCGAGAACCGCACAACCTGTCTCACTGTTTCTGGTGCTTGGAATGTAAACGTGGGGATTTTTATAATTCCTTCTAATCGTCTGATCCACCTACAGTTCTTTTGAGACTGGCAGAGAATAGTTACCAGTAGCTAAAATAAATGTATGTATTTAACCCACTCATAGCCCCACTCATTACCCACTCATAGCCCCACCTGCTCAGCTGAGATGAAACTGCAACCAGTAACTTACAGCGGCAGAAGAGATGCTGGGTCGCCGCTGGTTTATACAAGCTATTTAAAATAAAACAATAACTTGCTGTTCACCGCAGTAAGTGGCAGCGCTCTCGGATACTCCTCCGCCATTGTACCTCCACTTCTTGCATATATGCTGCATGTCAGGAAGAGGATCCAACAACTCAGATCATTCCTTCCTTGTCACACTGCCGGCATAAAACAAAAAATAGAGGTTTTTCAATGTCAATCTGACTGATAGTGGCAGAGGGATTGAGAAAGCCCCACTAATTTGACTACAATCTATTACTTTTAATAAATAACCTGCCTTATTTCTACTAATGTTGTGGTGCAAATCCTCAATAGCCAGCAATTAGGAATGTATAAATACAGGTTTTGGAGAGAATGAGAAAAATAATAAACAGATACTGACAAAACACATCATAGGTACAGTATATCTCCAAATATTATGACATTTCTAAGGAGTTTATGTTTTTAACTAGGCAGGTATGAATTTCATCCTCTAAGCTGTTATGAAAGGTGATAGCAACACGAAAACCAATACAAATTGAAAGTGATTTCTGTCATACCACTATAGGAGAAAATAACTGTAAGGCAAGTGATAGAGCGTTCCTCCCTAATAATTTACCTGTGTTTGGACGCTCTTCGGGTCGATGAATCTTTTGACTAAGTGGGACTCTCTTCACCCGAGATCAATCAATTTAATCTAATCAATAATCAATAACGAACATAAGCAATACCCTGATCAACATAACACATAACAATTAATCCAGAAAACATTTCGGTGAACCATGACCTTTCGGCCATGAATAACCACACCAGTTTATTCAAAGTTAATGAATTTATTTCCCTATATTAACAAAGCTAGCACAATATAAATGTGTCTCAACACCAATTGATATATGTAAATGAACATTAATAGCTGTCCATAACGGCGGAAAAGATGCAATCTATGCAGTATTTGAATAACAATGCATTCGATAATAGCAACGCAAACCACTAAAACTATAATCTGTAATGAGCTAATTGAATACATTAGTCAGCATAACAAGGTCTCAAATTGCATCGTGCACCAATGATTCCTCATCTAACCTCGAATTAGCATCTGCATGTGGGACTTCATGCAAAAACAATTTAGCAACATTAATTTAGAAAACTCCTAGCTAGGGCTCTCATCAAAAATCAGCAGTTGGTTACCTAAAAGAAACACAATGCAATTGTACAATTTCCTTTCATATTTACCAATTACAATCAGCATTCAAGGAAGTCTTCGTCTCACAGGTACCGGTTTCGATCAGCATGGATACCGGTTTCGATCAGCATGGGACGGGGCAAAGGGGCAAGGTGGACGGGGCAATTGCCTCACGGCGGCAAGATAAACTACTACTTCATGCAAAGGGACGAATCAAAGTTAAAGTCTCTAGGGCGAGAATTTCTTAAAGTCTCTTTCTCTCGATTAGAGTAAGCATCAAAGTCTCATTCAAAATGGCGTCGCAGCAAGATGGGCCATAATAGCTGCAATGTCCTGCAAATGGCGGGTAAAAGCTGGTAATGGCGAAATGGCGAATAATAGCTGAATGTCCGATGGGTAATGGCTAATGGCTGGTAATGGCTGCTTTCTTCTTGTGCACCTGGTTTAAATAGACAACAGTTCAAGTCCAGTAGGGTCTTCCATTGGAGGGTTCATAGGTTGGCTTCAAATTGTCCAATCAAAAACAACAGTTCTCAAGCTTCTACCTAGGCATACATTATCCTTGAAGTCGGGAACGTAAGTTGCAACATATTTTACCAATTAACTCACTTTCAGAGCGTCCATTGTCTGCACCTGCAGATTGACCTTGGAGCAAAGAAGAAGATGCCAGGCTGGCACGAAACTTTAAAGATAAGCATGTGAATCGGTCTCACTGGAAAAGTACAGCTTCAAGCAGAAATACACGTTTATTAGCAGATTAGAAAAACACGAGCATCTAAACCGTGAGACCAGGCAACTAGGCCGAAGCCTCCACTAAAGTTATGCTAAGCTAAAGCATTCCAAACAAGCAAATCATGGCACACGTTTACGATTATGGCAAATTCGTACAATTCTAATACATCACGATATATAAAGCACGCTTATAAATGTTGGCAAACTACTCTGAGGGCACATTTGTCCCCGTACAATCTTTATTATTTCGATTAAAGTCACACTTGATTATTGCAGCACTACGTTTATGCGCTAATAAATGTAAAACCTTAATTTCTGCGTCATCAATCCCTCCTCTGATGACTACTTGTCATCACACAAACTATTCCCACAAATTTTATTCCACTAAAATTCTGTCAGTTCTCTTTTCCTTTTAGTTCCCCTTGTTCTTGCCTTGTATTCTTCTGCCATTCTTTTCATCATTTTCTCTTCTTTCCTTCTTTTAATTCTAGCCATGATCATTAATATTCCCCTTTTTATTCCCCAAATCCCAAAGATGCAAATCAGTACTATTAATATTCCCTGTATTATTTTTAGCAATATTCCATTCCAAATGCCACCAAGCCAATTTCCCACTGAAGCAATTCCCTTTCCAACCTTCTCCCAAACTCCTGGTTCTTTCAATTCCTTCAAGTCTGCACTCTCTTTTGTTAGATTAGCAAGCATTGTTTTAATCTTTACACTGTTGTCAGGTATATACGTACAACAGTGACGCGCACCAAGCATTTTGCAAACGCCGCCATCCTTTGCTAAAAGAATGTCTAGGGCAAGCCTGTTTTGAAGAGTCATAGCTCTTTCTGCTGCAAGTTCAGCATCCATCAGGATTATAGCACCTGAAAACTTTGTCAACATGTTATCCACTATAGTAGACAACTTTCTTATTTTGATGGAATTCAACACAACTCCCAATGAAGGAATCATAGCTCCAAATATATCTCCTACCACAGCAGCTGCGGTCTCTCTTTTCTGGATACGATGGGATCCAGGCGTCTTTGAAATTACCGATGGGTCATCCAGTTGATAAACCTTTGGGAACACTATACCCAAATAACATCTCCCCCACCATCCCTTTGGAAGACGATAATAGGCATTATGCCCACAAATGTAATATACACCTGGTATGACAGGGTCAAGTCCGTTCAGCATGAATGTCGTTTTGGCCTTAAAGATAAACGTATGTTTACATTCACTCGCTCCCACAAAAATGTTGTCATTATAAGATTCACCACGATATATACAAAATTTCCCTACATGCCAAGCATCTAAAGCTATTCTCCCTGGTGTTCTTATTGCGGCAAAAGCATAATGATCTACTGAAGTCCTCTTACTTAACTCTTTTTCTAATTTCGCATTCATTTGTGCCCTTCTATCATCTGTGCGATCTAAAAAGCTTATTTCTACTGCAGAGAGCGAGCAGGTAAGATTTTCCCTATGTGCGTGAGCTGTTTCAAAAGGTTGCATTGGCTCGAAAAATTCCCTCATTATTTTAGCATCCCAATCTTTGGCAATCTGGCTTAGCTGCGTTATTATAGGAACATATGCAAAGGTAACATCATAATTCGAGTAAAAATACTGTATGTTTGTTTGACCATAAAATCTAGAAGTTACTATACTACATGTAATCCCATATGTAAGAGGCATGTGGTGATAAGTCACCCCTTCCTTTACCGATGTCGGTATCTGTGTACACACATAACAATCTTTCGCATCCATAGTCTCAACATATTCTGTTAGCAAGCGATAGAAAACGTTATACGAAAGTTCCTTCTTTTCATGCAAGTGTCTCTCATCTAATTCTAGTCTTTTCAATGCGGTTAGTTCAGTGACAGTAACAGGAGCAAAAGTAGAAGCATCAATTTTCTCATTCTCACCCTTACCACGTGTTGCAAGCACTATTGCCATTATTATTAGTACACATGCAGTTATCAAGCCTATACACGCATATTTACAATATTTCACTCTACTGTTTTGTGTAGCCATGATCTGTATAGAATCAGAGAGCTAGAAGCACTTATAAAAGAAACTATTTAGCAATTCAGTTACAAAGCTGAACGAGCGCAATGTTCACACAGTCTTCTTCAGGAGCTCAGTCACTTATCAGTTAGCAGCATTTGTCTCAATTCGGCAATAACTCAGTCTTTTTTTTTTTTTTTTTTTTTTTCAGTTAGCAACGTTGTCTCAAATCGGGTTTAAGATTCAATCAGGTTATCAAAGTCTTATCAAGTTATCAAATGTCTCATCCGGTTTAGCAATGTCTCAGCTGGTTGTATCGCGTTAGATTATAGCAAGCAATGTCATTTATCACCCTTTCAATCAACAGTGTCCATAAAACTTTTCTTTTCTATTGGTATCTCTTCTTCTTCGTTCTCGAGGCTAAGAGATACAAATTCGTCAGTCCAATCGTCATTGACTACATATGCCCATTCTGGACCGGAATATCTCCTGTTTGGTATTCTTTTCCTTTTCAATTTTGCCTCTCTCTTTGATTCTGCCTCACTGGTACTTTCCTCTTTGGCAAAGTCTTTTTCTTCACTTGGTGTTGGTACCACGACAGATACTTCCTTTCTTTTCTCTTTCACTTTTGGCTCTTCACCGTCGTTCAACTTTTCTCTAGTCTTTACTTTCACTGGTGATATATTTGGTCTTTTCTTTGCACTGTGTCCACTTGATGGACCTGCGATCTCTTCTGAAGAAGTTTGAGCAGTTTCGTTCTGTTCTGCCTTGTCCCCTCCTTCTGGGGAGTCAATCAGGTTTTTCTTTTCTTTTTCTGTACCGTCTGCTTCTGGGAAAGCCCTCCTCTGATCAGGCTCTCCTGCTTTTTCACCTCTTTCGAGCCCTACGTCACCGTTACTTTCTTCAGGCTCTTTATCACTTTCAGCTGCTTCAGGCTCTGTGTCACCTTCAGCTGCTTCAGGCTCTTTGCTACCCTCAGCTGCTTCAGGCTCTTTGTCACCTTCAGCTGCTTCGTCGCTGTCTGAGGTTTCTCCTTGGTCTTCCCTAAGTGAATCTGTTGTTTCGTCCTCAGAGAATATTTCTCTCTCTCCTGTTTCTGCCTGTTCGCTTCTAGTTCTGTTTTGCTCTGTCTCAGCGCTCGGCACTGTGTTATCAGTTACTGGCAGTTTCAGCGCTTCACCTTCCTCATCTGTGGGACACAACACTTTCTTTGTGTGACTGGCGTGAATCCAGTTGGGAACTCCCGCACACTTCACAGCAGTAGTGGTCGTCAGGATCACTTGGAAAGGGCCTTTCCAACGAGGTTCCAGACACGACTTCCTCACGTGCTTCTTTATCACGACCCAGTCACCTGCTTTCAGTGTGTGTCCTGGACCTTGGATCGGTGGCAAGGTGGTTGCTTCCACCTGGTGAGAGAAAGAGCGAACCACGTCAGCCAGACCTTTGCAGTAGTCTAACACCATATCATCTGTAATATTCAAAAGCGCGTTTGCGGGAACTGCAGGAAGTCTCATGGCCCTGCCCATGAGAATTTCGTGCGGGGACAATCCAGTCTTTCTGTCAGGGGTGTTTCTCATTGACATTAACACCAAAGGCAATGCGTCAGGCCATTTCAAATTTGTCGATGCACATATTTTCGCCATTCTTGATTTCAGGGTACCATTCATCTGCTCCACCAGTCCTGAGGCTTCAGGGCGATAGCTACAATGCAGTTTTTGCTCAATGTTCAGCGCTGCGCAAAGTAACTTTATCACCTCGTTATTGAAGTGACTTCCTCTATCTGATTCTAAAGAGATCGGGAATCCGAAACGTGGTATCAACTCCCTCAACAAGAGTTTTGCAACTGTAAGGCTGTCATTCCTACGTGTGGGGTATGCTTCAATCCAGTGACTAAAGATGCACACAATCACCAACACATACTTCAGACATCCATGCACAGGCATCTCAATAAAGTCCATCTGCATTCTACTGAACGGGCCTCCCGCCCTACCAATGTGGCTCAGGTTCACAACCGTTCCCTTTCCTGGGTTCATCTGCTGACAAATGACACATCGATGGCAAATTGCTTCTGCAACTTGACGGAATCTGGGGTTAAACCAATCAGTTTTGAACAATCTTATCATGGCATCTCTCCCTAGGTGAGCCTGCCCATGATAGAACCGCGCTAGCTGCGATAAGAGACTATTTGGTAAAACAAATTTTCCCTCATTTGAAACCCATAACTCATCTGGTCTCTTTGTACATTGTGACTTAATCCAGGAAACTCTTTCATCCTCCCCGACACTATTCTGTAATGCTTTAAGTTCATCCATTGTATCTACGACCTTCAAGGCAAATGCTTCAGCTGGTTCTAGTTCTGGTTCACTTATCAAATTCCATTCATCCCTGAGCAATATACAGTTCAAGGCACAAAATCTTGCGACTTGATCCGCATATGCATTTCCCAGAGAAACATAGTCCTGTCCTTTTGTATGCGCACTACACTTTACCACTGCAATTTCGTCTGGCATTTGGATGGCGTGTAATAATTCCCTTATTCTCTCCCCGTTTTTCACTGGGGACCCTGAAGAGGTCAGTAAACCTCTCGGTGACCATAGTTGCCCAAAATCGTGCACAATTCCAAACCCGTACTGACTGTCAGTGTAAATGGTAACCTTCATCAATGTAGACAGTTGGCATGCTCTTGTAAGTGCTACAAGCTCTGCTACTTGTGCGGAATAGACTCCTTGAAGCCAGGATGCTTCCAAGACACCTGTTACAGTACATACAGCATATCCTGCTTTCAATATTCCCAATGCATCTCTTAAACATGACCCATCAACAAAAACAATTTGGTCATTTTCATCAAGCTTAGTATCCTTAATGTCAGGTCGAGGTTTTGTGCAAAATTCAGTCACCTGAAGACAGTCGTGCTCGATGTCTTCAGCGTTCTCAATTTCAGCATTTTCACCGGGAAGCAAGGTTGCTGGATTCAACGTAGTGCACCTTTTCAGCTGCACATTCGGTGAGCCCAGAATTATTGTTTCATACCTTGTGAGTCTTGCTCCAGTCATGTGTTGTGTTCGGGAGCGGGTCAAAAGTATCTCAACTGAGTGAGGGACCATGACTGTTAATGGGTGTCCCATCACTATTCCTTCACTCTGAGTGAGGCTGATACCAACTGCTGCTACGGCGCGCAAACACCCTGGCAGTGCTGCTGCGACCGGATCCAAAGTAGCTGAAAAATACGCTACTGGTCTGTTTATGCCACCATGGGCTTGGGTCAAGACAGACAAAGAACATGCATCGCGTTCATGACAAAACAATGTGAAAGGCTTTGTGTAATCAGGCATACCTAAAGCTGGAGCCCTGCACATGCATTCTTTCAATTCAATAAAAGCATCCATCTCATCTCCTTTCAGCTCAATTTGATCCAAGGCATCCTTCTGGGTCAGTTTCAGTAGAGGCTTTGCTAGAGTTGAAAAGTTGGGAATCCACTGGCGACAGTAGCTCACCATCCCCAAAAACTTCCTCACCTCCCTCCTCGTCTTTGGTGGACTCATTTGAAGTACACTTGTAATTCTTTCCTTCATTATTCTCCGTGACCCTTTCTCTATTTGATGACCCAAGTATTTTACTTTCTTCTGACAGAACTGCAACTTTGAAGGAGACACCTTGTGTCCATTCCTTCCCAAATGGTTCAGTAGAGCAATGGTGTCGGCTGTGCAGCCACTTTCTGTCTTAGATGCAATCAATAAGTCATCGATGTACTGTACTAGGGTTGACTCGAATGGCAATTCTAACGCTTCCAAGTCTTTCTTTAGAATCTGATTGAAAATTGACGGTGACTCCGAAAACCCTTGAGGAATTCGACACCAACTGTAGACTCTGTCTAAGAATTTGAAACAAAAGAGAAATTGGCTGTCTTCATGAAGAGGCACCGAAAAGAATGCTTGTGACAAGTCAATGACTGAGAACCACTCGGCATCGCAAGGGACTTGGAACATTATCACAGCTGGATTGGGTACGACAGGGCAGCATTTGATTATGATGTCATTTATTTTCCTCAAGTCCTGCACTATTCGGACCTTCCCACTCGGCTTTATTAGTCCCATGATTGGTGAATTACATGGACTGCTTAACACTTCTTTCAGTACTCCCTGTTTTACAAACTCGTCAATGAGTTGGGCGACTTTCATGAGGGTGTCTTGTGCCATGTGGTATTGTGGGGTCTGGGGAAAGATTACATTGGGTTTTACAGTCACTTTCACTGGTTCCACTCCTTTCATCAATCCCACCTCTTTTCCTGTCATATCCCACACTTCCTTTCCGACTGTTTCTCGTAATTCAGTTGGAATATCTTCTTCAGTTATCATCGGAAAAAGGTTAATCAGAGGATATTTTTCATCAACAGTTTCCATCTCATCCCCTTCTACACTGTCTTCTTCTTCCCCATCACTGCTCGTCTGAATTCTAATTCCATCGTTCGAACACATAATCGAACATCCCAATTTGCACAATAGGTCTCTCCCTAACAATGCTATCGGGCTTGAGTCACATATCACAAATTTATGCAACCCTTGATAGTTACCAATTGTGACTGGTACTGGATCTGTGATTGGGTTCGTCAGGTGCCTGTTTGCTACTCCCACCACTTGGACTGTTCTCCCTGAGAGTGGCAAATTTGGTACTTCAATACTCCTGACAGTTGAACGTGTGGCTCCTGTGTCGACCAAGAATGAAACACTGTGACCCATAACTCTTCCCTCCACATATGGACCCTTTTGATCAACTTCCAAAGATGCTGCAAGCACACAATTTCCCTCCTCATCTGAACTTTCACTCTCCCATACATTGTTTATTCCATTCTCACTGTGTAATGAGAACTGTTGTAGGTTCCATTTGTACTCATTACCTGACCCGAGACCTGTGGAGGAACCATCACTTGCTGCTGACTCACTGGTGCCAAAGGTATTTGCATTTGCTGATTAGGTACCATGGGAAACTGCTGTTGCATTGGCTGCATTTGCGTCATCTGCATACGGGGTATCTGCATCTGCTGCGGTTTCATGGGCTGTAATCCCTGCAGCTGATTTATGGTCTGAAAATTTGGGTTTGGACCTCTCATTTTCGGTCCCCTCATTGTCTGGAATGCATTGACATCATTGTTTTGCTGACCAACACCTGCACCTTCCTGCACCACCATCGGGCACTCGCGTTTCCAATGACCGACGATTCCGCACACGTGACACGGCATCACCTTTTTCATTGCCTGCACACCATTCGGAATCACAACAGTGTTCAAATCCGGACCATTATTCCCAAAACCTCCTCTGCCTCTGCCTCTCGCCTGTGGCTGAAACACCATATTTCCCTGCGGCTGCGGCTGCGGTATCTGCTGTTGGAACCCTTGCAACCCTTGCAGACCTGTCTGAGCTGCTTTAAGTTGCATCATCATCACTTTCTCCTTCAACCTTTTCTGTTTCACTTCAATTTCGTCGCTACAGTATTTCGCGTAATTCAACACCTCATCAATAGGTTTCGACTGCCAACAAATCAAATGCGACTTTATCATCTGACTTATTTCTGGTCTCAGCCCTTCCACAAATCTGAACACAAAATGAAGCATGTCCTTCGCCTCTATTGTTTCCGTGCCACTGTAGTTCTTGAACGCCTTCAACAACCTCTCATAGTAACCATGAATCGACTCTTTAGCCTCTTGGGCAGTTCGATCAATCTTCTGCCAATCCACATTTTTCGAAGCAACTTTCGTCTTCAAATGCTCAATCACCTTATAGTACAAGCTCATCACCATAGGTGATGGTGCACCCGTATCCCTGTCTCTCTCTGGTTCACTTGTCGGCCAACCTACAGCCCTTTTGCAATCCTCCCACAAATCTGCCGGAACCACAATCTCAAAGAGGGTGTTCAGATCTTCCCAAAGACATTTTGCAAGCTTCACAAACCTATCAGTCTGTTGATACCATTCTATCGGTTTCTCTCTCAGTTTGGGAAAATCATCCGTAAAAGACTGAATGTCGCTCCTGTGCCACGGTACATGTATTAATTTTCCCCCTGCTGTCTCCCTCATTGGTAACATGGTTATTGCATCACTACTCTGTGGTCTTTTCTCGTTGTGCTCTGGGACACTGTCTTTCCTCTTTTCCTTTCTCTTTACCCATCTGCTTTCCCATTTGTCTAAGCACCTCCACACTTGCGCACTCTGCAGCAATTCTCTAAGGTGTGTCTTCATGCCTGCTGACCTCATGTGTTCAAAGTCTGTGGTCCCGAAATCCAATCTATAGCTCATGCTCAAGTGTTTTGTCTTGTCTATCTCAACCCCGTTTTTGTCAGCTATTTCTTGCAACCTTCTATGTACCTTGTTCACTTCTCTCGTAATCCTAGGACATAGATACCTCAGCTCTTCTTCCGAGTAGGACTCTAACCTATTCACCCCCATAGTCCCTTCCACCAATTCTTCTGCTTCCATGTTCAACCTGACCCTATTCAGATAGTCTTCTCCCTTCCCACTGGCTGAGCTTTGTGTGGAATTCAGACTGTTGAACCACTGTGTCAGCTGTTGCGCATTCAACCCCATCAGTGTAGCATTCACATCGACTGCCATTGATGGTTGCGGCAACTTTTCAGTGTTCGACGATAGCGGTATCATCAGTGGGGGACTCGACCTCACCATTGTTGACTGAGCACATATGGGACTAAACTCCATCAAGGACCCAGATCCAGTTGGCAGAGCCGCTATCGGAGTTGTCTCTGGAGTGTTTTGTATGCACCTCCTTTCCATCCCACTCTGCACCATTGATCCTTGACCGCTCATACCTGAATTAGGCTGAATGTACAAAGGTACCGGTGGACCTACAGTAATGGGTAGGGATATCGCATCTACGTTCTGTCCATTCCCCATGTTCTGAGGCATGTTCATTCCCACACTATGGGTCATCATTGCCGGCATGCCCATCTGACTCCCCGTCATCTGAGCATGTGCGTTTCCCCCCTGCATCTGCTTTTGAGGCATCAAAAACTGAGTTGATTCAGCTTGTGCCAATGTTGGGTTGCAACCATTCTGTACTCCCATTACGGTTGGATCTAGGGTCACTCCCGTACTGTTGTCACTGCTGTAGTACCTTGGGACCTGCGGCTGATAATTTTCTGCTGTTTTCACTATAGGCACATCTGGATATATTCTCCTAACCTGCGGTATCTGCGGGGTGAACAGTAAACTCGGGTCCTTAGATCTCGATGGCGTTTCTGAATTCGGAGCTTCATTATTCTGTACCGGTGCCGGAGGGGCAGAACTGGTACTTGGACCTCGTTCACTCTCTACATAAGGTGGTGGACGGTCGTTCAGCAATTGCATGATTAACTCCTCATCCTCTAACTCCTCTTCTCTCCTTAACTTTTCCTTGTCCTCTCTATCTTTGGAACACCTCCTGTTTGTCTTACAGGTAACTTTCTTGCCTGTCGCCTCTTCTTCCTTAGTAATTGCGGGAAATAATTTTATCCCCTGCAATACATCTGACCTCCACACCTTCTGTGCATTATCCCACCTAGCGTCCGCTAGTGTCTTTTCTACCTTTCTTATCCTGGTCTCAAACTTATTTTGCTGTTGCTGTCTAGCCATTAGTTCCCAAATCGCTAGAGCCTCAAACTGTGCTGGCCTTGGAGGTACCTTCATGTCGTACATCGCGAATCTCAAATTCTCTAGGATCCTTATATTGAATGTCCCATGGATCGGGAACGCTACGCTCCCATGTTTCTCTGTCAGCTTGTGCCATTGTTTTAGCCAAAGGCACGGAGCTACCCCTTTTTCCTCCATTACAATGTAAGCTGGTGTACCTTCGGGCGGCGTCTCCTCTCCTACACTCGCTTTAATGTAAGACTCCCCCTTCATCGCACTCTTTAATGCTTTAAAAAATTTCATTTTCTCGTCTTTTATTTCACAAAGTTTGTAATCAATAAGTGACTTTAATTCCCGGAATACTCTTCGCTTGCCTTTCCCCATCCAATCGAGCCCCACGGACTGCGTCCAATACGTGCACGACCCTTCTCTGCAACCAACCTATCCCAGCGCGGCTCCTAGTGACGTCACACTCACACACACTGCGGCTGACAAAGCCTCGCGGTTTGTCCTCCTTCACTCAGCTCCTCTCGTAACAACTTCTGGCATGTATCGCGAGCAACCAAAAAAATAATAATAAAACAGATCTGTCGGTTTACTACCGGAAGGGTAACACAATCGCTTCAGGACCTTAGGGATTTTTCACTAGCCTCGGCAGTTATTCCATCTTTCTCGGTCCCCACTTTCGCAAGCAAATCTGACCCGCAGACTGCTCTCAACTTGTCAATGATCTATTCTAGTGCACTTAGAATTTGTCAAAGCCCGAAGTCGAAGTTTTCTTTCACTCCCTTAACACACGTACCGACTCGTTGACCACGCCCGATCAACCTACTAAACCGACCAGACCACAACATAAAACAAGTGTCTCATACACTTTTGAACATACTCCGGAGTCTCTTGACCTCGCAGGGCCCGTCTCAACAACAACAACCACGTGGACCTTTTTCTGCACAAAGCGCCACATGCACATGAAGTTCGACGACTTCCCTACTCTCACACTCGGAGTCGCACCTCCGCTATTCTCTAAAATCCTCGGAGTCGCACCTCCGCTATTCTCTAAAATCCTCGCAACCTTTTCAAACAATCTGCGGCAATAAGCTGTGGAAGCGCAAAACCCTGACTTCACTCATACCGTCACTAGTACCGCCAACGCCGATTCCACACCTCCATTCTCTCCATTCGCAAGCTCCGAGATCCCGGGAAAGTCGCGGGGGACTTAGCCCATCATCATTCTCTCAATCTGTTTTACCCAAGAAAAATCTAATTCGACACCATATACCTCTCGAGTGGGGTCTCAAAAGTCTAAACCATCCTCTGCTACCATCTACTGATAGAGCGTTCCTCCCTAATAATTTACCTGTGTTTGGACGCTCTTCGGGTCGATGAATCTTTTGACTAAGTGGGACTCTCTTCACCCGAGATCAATCAATTTAATCTAATCAATAATCAATAACGAACATAAGCAATACCCTGATCAACATAACACATAACAATTAATCCAGAAAACATTTCGGCGAACCATGACCTTTTGGCCATGAATAACCACACCAGTTTATTCAAAGTTAATGAATTTTTTTCCCTATATTAACAAAGCTAGCACAATATAAATGTGTCTCAACACCAATTGATATATGTAAATGAACATTAATAGCTGTCCATAACGGCGGAAAAGATGCAATCTATGCAGTATTTGAATAACAATCCATTCGATAATAGCAACGCAAACCACTAAAACTATAATCTGTAATGAGCTAATTGAATACATTAGTCAGCATAACAAGGTCTCAAATTGCATCGTGCACCAATGATTCCTCATCTAACCTCGAATTAGCATCTGCATGTGGGACTTCATGCAAAAACAATTTAGCAACATTTATTTAGAAAACTCCTAGCTAGGGCTCTTATCAAAAATCAGCAGTTGGTTACCTAAAAGAAACACAATGCAATTGTACAATTTCCTTTCATATTTACCAATTACAATCAGCATTCAAGGAAGTCTTCGTCTCACAGGTACCGGTTTCGATCAGCATGGATACCGGTTTCGATCAGCATGGGACGGGGCAAAGGGGCAAGGTGGACGGGGCAATTGCCTCACGGCGGCAAGATAAACTACTACTTCATGCAAAGGGACGAATCAAAGTTAAAGTCTCTAGGGCGAGAATTTCTTAAAGTCTCTTTCTCTCGATTAGAGAAAGCATCAAAGTCTCATTCAAAATGGCGTCGCAGCAAGATGGGCCATAATATCTGCAATGTCCTGCAAATGGCGGGTAAAAGCTGGTAATGGCGAAATGGCGAATAATAGCTGAATGTCCGATGGGTAATGGCAAATGGCTGGTAATGGCTGCTTTCTTCTTGTGCACCTGGTTTAAATAGACAACAGTTCAAGTCCAGTAGGGTCTTCCATTGGAGGGTTCATAGGTTGGCTTCAAATTGTCCAATCAAAAACAACTGTTCTCAAGCTTCTACCTAGGCATACATTATCCTTGGAGTCGGGAACGTAAGTTGCAACATATTTTACCAATTAACTCACTTTCAAAGCGTCCATTGTCTGCACCTGCAGATTGACCTTGGAGCAAAGAAGAAGATGCCAGGCTGGCACAAAACTTTAAAGATAAGCATGTGAACCGGTCTCACTGGAAAAGTACAGCTTCAAGCAGAAATACACGTTTATTAGCACATTAGAAAAACACGAGCATCTAAACCGTGAGACCAGGCAACTAGGCCGAAGCCTCCACTAAAGTTATGCTAAGCTAAAGCATTCCAAACAAGCAAATCATGGCACACGTTTACGATTATGGCAAATTCGTACAATTCTAATACATCACAATATATAAAGCACGCTTATAAATGTTGGCAAACTACTCTGAGGGCACATTTGTCCCCGTACAATCTTTATTATTTCGATTAAAGTCACACTTGATTATTGCAGCACTACGTTTATGCGCTAATAAATGTAAAACCTTCATTTCCGCGTCATCACAAGTTCTGACCCAGTGCTTAGTTTGTAAATATATACGTGCCGGTGCCCAAAGCCCTCCTCCTAAACACGCGGCTGCTGCATTTAAATGTGGGAACACAAATCCTGAGGCGGCAGAATCATGAAGCCAGCTCGGGCCTCTTCAATCCATTTAAAGCCACTCCCCGCCTCTTCAGCTCACTCTTGCAGCTTTCTGCTTTCTCCCATTGTGACGCTTTTTCGTTTTTCTCATTCTCCGTCTTTCCCGTACGTGTCTTTTGCTCACAGTAAATGCCTGAGGCAGAAGACTAAGCGCCGGCCCTCATAAATAACTGTCTGTGCTTAGCACCGGAAACAACAAGCACAAATTAAGCACTGTTCTGATCCCAGTGTGTGTGCCTCTTTGGAGCAGAGGTCCTGGAACTATTCTCAGAGCGAGGCTGCTATCATCAGTAGCACACCATTATAGTGATGGAGATTATTAGAAATCCAAACGAAACATAAAGTATAAATGTAACAAATGAGCCACATACATTCAGCAGAAAAGTGGTAGGGGTGTTGTTAGAAGCCTGTGTTGCATTTTGGTGCACACTGTTACAAATATATACATAGAGGATGGTGAGGTAGCAGAACGTCATTTACAGACAGCACATTTTCCATTAAAATTGCCACTAAATTTGCATGGCCATGCAGTTTTACTGGTAAAACTAAATAGCGTGCAAACTATAATGTGTGAAAAAGTGGTTTCAGCCAATGGTTATCATTTGCGCATCAATAAGTAAAATATCTTCGTTTAATCGTATTAAAATATGTTTTCCATACCATTTCTGAATTCACAATGAACTTCACATGTGCTTTCCTACCTGCTGATACATTTTGAAATATTTGTATAGATCATTTACATGTATTTAAATTTTGTTCTGTGTTAGAAAAACATCCCACAGCTTTTCCTTTCACATTCGCTGTGCCCCAGCAAGATCGTCACAGCTCACTTAACGAACTACTGTCACTTTTCAGTGTAAGAAAAGTAAATATCAATCTTCAAGTTAAAATAATAAGCAGCAATTTGTCAGAAGACATAGCTGGGGACATGGTTTCGGTGCCACATAAGATGGCCACCTGATTTAGGGGTTCCCCACAAGTCTGGACCTTCGGTACCCTTCTTGCATCCTACGAATGCCTTCAATGAGGGAATTCATTCCCTCTGTGCAGTGGGTTGTCAGGGGCATACTTGCAACTATTTTCAAGTCCAGGTGAAGCTTTCTTCCTCATTTATATTCCACGTCACATCCTCCCCATTACTCGTGGCCACCATTTTGAATTCTATCACTGCTGCTTCCCGCCTCAGAATGACACTGCACATTTTCTTGAATCATGTTTATAAGAGAAACTTTGACTTCTTTATCCTTTCCTTCTTCTTGCAAGCCTAATATTGACTATTAATATTTACATCATATTTAGCTACAATATTTTATCGGTGTTTCCATATCTAATGACTTTTAATGGAGGATTTCCTCATAAATCAGTAGACGTTTGATTCCCAATAATCTTCGTCACTTCAATGTTACTAATCTAAATGCCTGACTCCAGTTTTATAGTGCATCTGTCCCAAATGGCAGCAATTCAGGTGATATTTGATTATCATCTAATATATTTACTTTATACTGACTCAACTTCTGAGTCTTTTGTGGTGCATGTGTAGACTGATGAAATTGCATATTTAAACTAAATCTCAGTCCTACACTACCCCAAACTCAAGCGCCCACTCCTCTAGGAGTTTTTTGATAGATACATTGCATTCTCCTAGCGTTATGATGCATTCATTTTCTCCTCAATCTTCATCTGTCTCAGTTTCCGTAGTAAAGACTCAGTCTCCCTCTTCCACAAACAAAAGATTAAAGCAAGTTCCCTCTTCAGCAGAAAAAGCTTAATCTCCTATATCACTGGAAATTTTACTAGAGGAAATCCGAGCCTTACGTCCTGGAAACTAATAAACACATCCAATATCTTGATGACAAATGCTCTGACATGGAAATGTGTGCCATTGATGGAACAACAGGGAGTTGAACTACTTGACAAAACTGGTAAAATTGCAGTTTTGGAAAAGGAAGACCTTCAATTCAAGAAGCAGGCTGAAGACTTGGAAAAAAGACACCAGAGAAAACATCTTTGCACATATCGTCTTGCTGAAGGCACCAAAGGAAAGGATCCTGTCTCCTTTTTTGCATTTTTTTCTTCCAAAATTGTTGAACCTACCTCTCTCCACTGCTCTCAACATTCAAAGAGTGCGCAGATTGGGTCACCGTGTTTCTATGCCTGCGTCAAATGCCAAATTGAGAGGAGTTATTCTTCTATTTTTGGAATTCACAGATCTCTTAAAAGTTATTTATCCTGGCAAATCTAAAAAACATCCTATATTAGGTCAGGTAAGAAGATTTGTCTATCACAAGATGTACCCAATGCTACATCCAGCAGACAGAAAGAATTCCAGAGACTTAATCCAGCTTTTCACAATTTGGGAGCTCAGTATGGCCTTTTTCATCCATGCTTGTTTGAGGTCAAAATAATACAACGTTGTATGAAAATCCAGCTGATCTCAAGAAATGTATTAACGTTCACATTGTGGACAATATGGAGACTGACGGCCCTTTTATGAATTAAAAGTTCTTTGGTCTTTATTTATCTGTTTCCAACTTGTATTTTTTCATACATTGCTTATTTTGATGTTGTTATATCAGTGTTAATATGTTCTTCTTTATTTTTTACAGATCCATAAAACTTGTGTACCTTGTTCATTCTCCTTTTGCTTATTTATCATCCTGCTGTGGTGAGGGATTCCCTTATCAGCTGTGCTATAGTCATCTGTGTTGTCACCACCCCATTCTCCGTTGCCCTTATTATTTAGGTATGTTTTTTCAGTCATAATTGTTTGACATGTGCTAGCTCTTTTTGATTTTCTTTCTTCTTTCCCTTTATTTTGCTTTCCTTTGTCCCCTTTTCCTCATATGTCGTGTATTACTATTCACTCTTTCCTTCTCCTATACACTAATTCTACTTTCAATGTTGTTCCGTATTGTTTAGTCCTCATGATTTTTTATGCTGTAACATTCAGTGTAATTCTCATGAAATATTAAAGGTTGTGTGAATACAGTTAAACAATTAGGCAATACTATCACATTTATTCAAATCTAATCCTGATTTAGTTTTACTCCAAGAAACTAACCTTACTTAACCAGAAACTTTAAAACTTAAATGAAGTTGGGTGGGTTCAGTATTTGTATCTTACACCTCCAATAACAAAATGGTGTTGTTGTCTCGTGTAAGAAAACTCTAAGTAGGTCTGTGCTCTCACAAGAAAAAGATGACATAGGAAAATGGAATGTTCTCAACTTCTTAATAGATAAAATACCATTAAATGTATCAAATATCTATGCTCCAACGCAACCAGAATATTCATTTTGGCCCACAACTGCAAAAAAATACATGCAATATCATGATTCGCATTTTATTCTAGGAGGTGATGCACAAACAATTCCAATTAAGTATTACTCAAAATGCCCTAGTTGACTCTTGAAGAATCTCAAACCCCACTTCCCAGGATTATTCCTTCTACTCTACTGCACATGGTGAACTCACAAGATTAGACCACATTTTTATCTCTAAACTTCTCTCACAATACATTTTTCAATCAGTCATTAGCCTCATAATACTTTCAGACCATGCCATGGTCACCATAGATTTGGACTTGGCTCCCCCCAATCTGACAGCCATAGATGGAGATTTAAGAACTCATTGTTAAAATATGGACAATTCTCTTCATTATTTATGTCATTTGCTTCCAAATGTTTCTTATTTAATGACTCTTCATCTACTTCGCCTCTTTATTATGGGACAAATTTAAGGCAGTGGCTTGTGGTTTCATAATAGATTACGTTGCAAAAAAGAAGAAAGGTTGTCTAAAAGAATACAATCCATTATTATCTTCAATAAGAGCTTTAAAACAAATCTATTTTTCGTCCAACTCAGACACTGACCTTCAAGCTCTACTTAAGTTCAAATTAAATTTCAATTACATTTCCACCAATGATGCTTCTTCATTTTCACTTAGAAGCAAT
Source organism: Pleurodeles waltl (assembly GCF_031143425.1). NCBI lineage: Eukaryota > Metazoa > Chordata > Amphibia > Caudata > Salamandridae > Pleurodeles > Pleurodeles waltl. The sequence continues at coordinate 261,266,370 of NC_090447.1, read as the reverse complement.
TCTCGTTATCATTGTGGGAGGAACAAAGTTGGTAAACTGTGAGCTAATTATCTCAAGGTGAAGAAACAGAGATGTTCAATTGACTGATTACTTGACTTTCAAGGTATATCGATGACGAAACATCAAGATATATTAAATGAATTTCTCAACTTCTATAAAAATCTACATACTCCCAAGAGTCCAACAGATCAATACCTGCAACAAACCCCCACTTGATACCTTCTCATTTATATTTTGATTCTCTGGAAATAATTGTTACTGTTGCTGAAGCTGACCAAGCATTAAACTCACTAAAAAAAGGGAAAACACCAGAACCAGGTGGCTTTACTGTTGAGTTTTACTTCTCTAGCATTATTCTCCCTTGCATGTTACGCCTTTTTCATTCTATTATGAGCTCTAAGTCAGTGGTTTTCAGACTGATTAATGCTACGCCTGCCCAAGTGGGGAAAAGAAAATAATCAAGCCCCAACCCAGAATTTTTCACAATTATTCTGTTAAGCTGCCAATGTTTAAATATGCATAGACTCATTTAAACATTGCAGTTAAGTTCTGTTACCTTTTTTAAAAATGCAATACATGATTTTCTGCCAGAGCCTGCCCCTGCCCCCCGGGGATCATTTAATGCCCCACTAAGGGGGCCCACCCCCCCAGTTTGAAGACCCCTGCTCTAAATCTACTTCTGGTATGTTTCAACAAGCCATTATTTGTATTATTCACAAGGATGGCAGAGACCCCACACATTGTAAATATTACAGACCTATTTTCGGGGGATACGATTTTGTGATGGAGGTACTGGGCTGGAGGGTGGGACAATTTTCTTAGGGGCAGGACAGGGGAGGGAGAGGGGGAGGGAAGAAGTCAAGGCGGGAAAGAAAAAGCTGTGGGAGGAGGTTTGGGAGTGAAGGTAGAGGGAGTAGTTGCAGGAGGAGGAGGTGTGCTGAACTTGGGTGCAGGTGCATGGACAGAGTGCATGTGTGAGGTGGATGGCTGTTGGGGGTCTGAGTGCGAGCATTTGTTTGTCTTTGGAGGGGGCAGACAGGGTGGGGAGGTCAAACAGGATGTGTGGATGGATGTTGTGGTGGTGCCTGCAAGTGAGGTGGGTGTGCTTCATGAGGTAGTGATGGTGGTGGGGGCGACTGCGCATGTGGTGTGAGCGGTGCATGGATGCCGGTCTGCTGTTGTAGTGACTGTGGGCAAGGCTGTGCAGGTTGCAGGATCTGGAACTGTTGATGCTGTGCATGCAGGTGTGAGTGCTGATGTGACTGTGAGGGAGAAGGAGGAGAAGGGAGACAGTGGCTGATGTTGTGTGTGCATCTGTGTGTTGGCTGCGTGCATGTTTGTGGAGTGGGGTGTGCTGCCTGTGTTTGTCTGTGCGAGTCTTGTCTGTTGTTTTGGGTGCATAGTTGTCAGAATGTGTACGTGGGATGGATTTGGGGAGAGGAGACTGGGAAGAGGTAGTTGGAGGGGGGACGGAAGAAACAGGGACACTGGCATCTGTCAGAGAGGAGGCCAGAGCTTGAAACGATCTCTGTAGGACAGCCACGCCACCGTGAATTACTTTCAGGAAGGCATTGCATTGCTGCATCTGGAATGGCAGCCCCTGGATGGCATTCACTATGTTTGACAGCCCCACAGAGATGGAAACAGGGGATCAATAGCCTCCTTATTGATGGTCGCAGGGCTGACTGGGGCAGTGCCTGAGATGCCTGGGGTGAAGGAGATGCCCACCCTCCTGGGTGAGTGGGCACAGGCAACTCAGTGGCAGGCTACTGGGATGGCGGTGCTCGACGGGGAGTGGCAGAAGATGAAGTAGTTGGGCTGGTCCCAGATGGGTTCACCAATACCAGGGAGCTTCCATCAGAGGAGGAATCAGAGTCAGTTGTATTAGCTCTTGTCCCCCTGAGGTTCTTCCTTCGCCCTCTGTCCCACTGGTCCCCTCAGCGTTGTCGGACTCAGCCTCTTGGGTCTCGTGGACTGCAGCTCCCTCACTCGCCGGGGGCCCCTGCTCCTTCTCCAGATGATGCTAATGCACACATGGACAGGATGACAAAAGGAGAGGGGGGAGAAAGAAAGTGAGCACAGGGTCAATCACAGATGGCATACACATCACTATCACTCACTGGGACTGCCAATGGGTAGTAGGGACCACATTGGCATATCATTGGCTAGGTACTACAGCAGGTAGAAGCTAAACACTGCCATCTGCAAACCTACTAGGACCAACTAAGCCCTGTCTGCCAAGGAAAGCCAGATACCTAGCAATTAAAAATATGCATACCACCCAACATGGCTAAGCTGGACCACGCAGCAATGTCTAAACTGGCATATTGGGGCATTCACTGACTAGAACCCTGCACCCAAATCCCGTGCCAGGCAACAAATGATGAATGTCAAACACACTGTGCTCACCCCCTTGTAGCTGCTGTGCAGTCCTCAAGCACCCCTCCAGCTCTGGGTAGGCCACCGCCAGTATGCGGGCCATGGGGGGGGGTCAGGCTCCAACGGGCACCCCTCCCTCGTTGGGCGGCCATCCCCAGCTGGGCCTCCGGAGTCTTCCAGGCCAAACGTCTCAAGTCCTCCCACTATTTCCTGCAGTGGGTGCTCTGACGGCTATGACCCAGGGTCCGCATGTCAGTGGCGACCCCTTTTGGACTTGGCTACACTGGAGGACAGGCACATCATACTCACCTATTGTCTGGACAGGGCCACAATCACAGAGCTGTGTGCACAAATGTAGCTTGATCTGCTATCTGCTCTCCGTGGCACCACAGTAATACCCCCTCTTGTGCAGGTACTATCAGTGCTCCATTTCCTGGCAACAGGTTCTTTCCAGGTGACTGTGGGCTTGGCTACAGGAATGTCACAGCCAATGTTCTCAATTGTGCTTGCAAGGGTTTTGGCTGCCTTGCTCAAACACATATGCAGCTATATTGCATTCCCCCAGGTTGATTATTTGCCCACTGTGGAGGCTGGATTCTGCGCAATGGAACACATACCACATGTGATTGGGGCCATTGACGGGACCCATATTGCCTTAGTCCCCTCCCCGGGGCCAATGAACAGGTGTACAGGAATAGGAAGAGTCTCCTTTCACTCAATGTCCAGATGGTGTGCCTTGCTGACCAGTATATCTCCCACGTCACTGCCAAGTATCCTGGGTCGTTGCATGATGCCTTTGTCCTGAGGAATAGCAGCATCCCATAGCTGATGGCATGACTACAGAGGCACAGAGGGGCATATTTATACTCCGTTTGCGCCGAATTAGCGTCGTTTTTTTCGACGCAAATTCGGCGCAAAACTAACGCCATATTTATACTTTGGCGTTAGACGCGTCTAGCGCCAAAGTATGGGCAAATAGCATCATTTTTTTGCGTGAACGCCTTCCTTGCGTTAATGAGATGCAAGGAAGGCGTTCCCGTCTAAAAAAATGACGGCGACGCAAATGCGTCGTATTTATACTCCCGGGCAAAAATCACGCCCGGGAGTGGTCGGGTCAAAAAACCCCGCATTTGCGCCACTTTTTAACGCCTGGGTCAGGGTAGGCGTTAAGGGGCCTGTGGGCTCAAAATGAGCCCACAGGTGCCCTCCCCTGTCCCCAGGGACCCCCCCTGCCACCCTTGCCCACCCCAGGAGGACACCCAAGGATGGAGGGACCCATCCCAGGGACATTCAGGTAAGTATAAATGTTTTTTTTTTTTTTTTTTTTGGGTGGCATAGGGGGGCCTTATTTGTGCCCCCCTACATGCCACTATGCCCAATGACCATGCCCAGGGGACATAAGTCCCCTGGGCATGGCCATTGGGCAAGGGGGCATGACTCCTGTCTTTACTAAGACAGGAGTCATTTAAATGGCGTCTGGGCGTCGAAAAAAATGGCGCAAATCGGGTTGAGGCGATTTTTTTGCCTCAACCTGACTTGCCCCATTTTAAGACGCCCTAACGCCATTTTCCCCCTACGCCGGCGCTGCCTGGTCTACGTGGTTTTTTTCCACGCACACCAGGCAGCGCCGGTCTGCTAGCGCCGGCTAACGCCATTCCATAAATACGGCGCCCGCATGGCGCTTCAGAATGGCGTTAGACGGCGCTAAATTTTTTGACGCTAAACTGTGTTAGCGCAGTTTAGCGTCAAAAAGTATAAATATGGGCCAGAGTGTGGCTTATAGGTGAGCCTGATTCCCCACCAAATGTATGTCAGTGTATGCCTACAGGAGTCATACCCCAAGCTATTGTGCTAGACTAATGTGTGTCCCTCACTTCTTCCAGGTGACTCCGGCTACTCAAACCTTTCTTGGCTCTTGACTTGTGTTAGGAATCTGAGAACAGGGGCTGAGAATAGGTGCAATGATGCTAATGGGCATGCCAGGAGGTTTGTTGAATGCATCTTCGGTCTCCTGAAGGCCAGGTTCAGGTGCCTCCATTTGACAGGTGGATCACTATGCTACACGCCTGAGGGCTGCAAGATTGTTGTGGTGTGCTACATGCTGCATAATTTGGCCTTCAGATGCCATGCGCCCTATTTGCAAGAGGAGGATGCAGCTGTGGCAGCTGTGGACACAAAGGACTGTGATGAGGAGGAAGAGGAGGAGGATGTGGACAACAGGACACATATCATACAGCAGTACTTCCAATGACACTCAGTAAGACTTTTGAACTATACATTTCTCCATTACAGTGTGCTGTGTGGCTGTTGTATAATGACAGCCACTATCTTTACATCCCAACTGACTGTCACCTATGCCTTCCCTTACTGCAGATGTTGGTGTGGTTACAACAGTGTTATGCTGTGATGTGTACAGAATGCTGAGACACATATGTAGGATGGTTTAACACATTACAGGACATTTGCACAGGATCATGCAGTTCAATCCAGTTCAATACATTGTACATTTCCTTCAGATAAGGCACTATTACTCAAGCTGAGTCCAAGGGTGTTTATTTATAAATTTGGTATGCAATGCAAAGTGCAAAAGGGTGGGGTGATGGTTGAGAAAAGTCCAGTGTAGTGGGCCAGTCTGTTTGTAGCACAAGTCCAGTGTCCAAGGGGCCATAGGAAGAGGAGCAATGGCATTTCAAACTGTACATAGTGACACAGTGGAACACAAGGGGGGCATTCTGGAGGGGCTCATTTCCTGGTGGTGGTCTTGGTCTTGGCAACTGTCTCTGTTGGCTGTCTGGGTCACAGGGAATGTTTGTGGGGGGGTTCACCTTCTGCAGGGGGAGGGGTGCTGGTGGCCTGTGGGTCCTGTGGCAGGGCCTCCTGTCCACTAACTGCAGCAGATGTGGAGGGCTAGTGGATAGTGGTAGGGGCCCGCTGGTGTGCTGTGTACTCCTACATAATGTTGGCCAAGTCACCCAGCACCCCTGCAACGGAGGCCATGGTGGTATTCAAGGCCTGCAATTGTTGCATGACCTCCTGGTGGTGTTCCCCCTGCAGCCACTGGTTCTCCTGCATGATGTTGAGCACCCGACCCATCCTGTCCTGGGATTGTTGGTATGCCCCCACTTGTGAGTGCCTCCTGGGCAGTGGGTTCCCTGAACCTGTCCTCCCCATGGCTCACAGCTGTCCTCTGACTTTCCCTGACCCTTTGTGCCTGTGTCCCCTGGACGTTGTGCCCACTCCCACTGACACCAGGACCCCCATTGTCTTACCTGTGTGGTGTGGACTCAGCAGGTGGGAACACTACTGATTGATGTGTCCTGGTGACAGAGGTCTGGGGGCATTGGCTGGCTGCTGTGGTGTTAGATTCAGAGGGGGGTTTCTGTAGTGTACTGGCTGTGGGATGGGGTAGCCGACAGACCAGTGATCCCAGATGGGCCAGGGATTTCATCCTGATCCAGATCTCCTGAGTTGCTGTCATCACTGGGGGCATCTTCTGGTGGGGGACTAGGTAGCCCTGGCATCTCCTCACCGCTGACCTTCTCACTAATATTGAAACCCTACTTTCTTCTTGGAATCTCCTATTTTTATCCTGGTGGGGCATTTAGACTCTATTAAAATGTTGATTTCTTTCTATGATACAGGTTCATATTCCCAAGACTGTTTTCAAAAAGATTAATTACATACTTACTACATTCTTAACGAATAATAAGAAAGTAAGAGTTTCTCTATCTCTCTTACAAAAATTGAACCTAGAAGGAGGAGCAAATTTCCCAGATTTCTATAGATATCATAAAGCTTTTAGTTTATGTAAAGCTTCCTCTTGGCTTCGTCCTTCTCTCCCTTATGGTTAGATATAGAGAAAGCTCTTCGTAATCCCTTTTCTCCAAATGAAGTGTTATCTTTTTCCTCTAAATCGTCAATTCTAATTACCCTCATCTTTCATCATACCGTTGCCCTTATCAAAACTAGGTTCACGCATAAAGCAATAGCACCCTCTATGTTTCCTAATATGCCTATATCCTAAAATAAACGTATTAAGATCAATAACATACCTATTTTCTGGCACACTTGGTAACATGAAGGCATAATGTAAAGTTCTCATTTATTTGAAAATGGTACTCTTAGTTCCTTCCCTCTTTTTAAACATCTTTTCAGCTGTGTTCTATCTTTCCATGTGCATTTTCTATTGCTTATTAATATTATCCTTAGTGCCTATTTTGCTCTGCAACATATCCACATAATTTTTTATCGCTCATCTAACTTAATTAAAACTCTTACTGTTGGCCTTAGAACTTCTGCTTTATATAAAACTATTTCACTTTTGGATAATCCTAAATGAAGTCCAAAGCTGAGCTCCTATGGGAACAGGATCTTGGAGTCCAATGGCAGATTCCCTTTTGGAATTAGATTTGTTCACATATTTATACAATTTCTACAACAGCTACTATTACACAATCCATGTTTTTCCTCGACCAAAGACTCTACTTTTCCTCCGGTCAATGCTCCAATCCTTTGCCAAGTACTTCTTCTAAATGTTGCTCTTGTGATTACCCCCAATACTGACATTATAAGCATGTTTTTTTACATGTCCCCACACACTCTTCTTTTGCCACAAAGTTTGGTCCCAAATTAGAAACATTTTCAACATACAGCACTCCTTTAACTTTCTCCATCTTCTCTAATCAATTTGTCCCTGTTTTCCCAATTGCAAACTAAATAGACATCCTCCTGGTAACTGCCTTTCAGGAAATTGTTTTTAACTGGAAATGCACATTTAAATTATCAAATAGGACTTGGTGGGTTAGAATTTGCTTACATCATAAATTTGTACTTATTTGTCTCAGTGTTCCACCTCTCACGATGCTCAATTGTTATGTTTACCCTTAACATCCTTTCTCAAGCATACAAAATAATATTTACCATCTATCAGTTGTACCTTGTCTGAAAATTTGTAACCCAGTGAATGCAATTTTACTCTTTTGTTTCTTATATTTTTCCAGGTTATGCTTTTTATTTCTGAGTCAATGTATTCTCTTTACAGATTATGAGGACTTTGCTCTTCCATATATAAGTGAAAAATTATACATGTATTAAGTATTAATAAAAAGTAAAAAGTACTAATAAAAAGCAGTGCACAACCCACACTCTCCAGCATGTTTTTAACATATCTAAGCCAGGGAATGCGAAGCACCCCATCCAATGCGCAACAATTCTATATCATTGGCTGATTAAGCAAAAGAGCTGGATTTACCCAAATTCTAAGCCAGTAAATGAATGGTGCCAGGGCAATGAGATCCGAGAGATAGCCTATTTCCTGTTCCTCATGTACTGTGAAGGCGGGGGTTCAAGCGGGAACCGCCAGACGCCTACAGAGAAAATTATTTTCGACTACTTGGAGCTCGCTAGCATCTTTATGCCCCCAAACATCACAACCATAACATGCCATCCGGGCTCACTTCTCACAGTAAACTTTAACAAAAGCCTGCACTGGTTTGGCACCCAGTCTCTTAGTGAAGTTCATTGCCACCACTGTCCCAAGAATATTGTTCTTTAGATTTCTCTGCGGGACTCAGGACCCCCAATCATCAAATAAAAACTCCAAGTATGTTAAGGTGGCTACTTTAGTTAATACTGTTCTATTACCCAAGAAGGTTTTCCCCACTAACATGTAGCTGCCAAGCGTCACTGTATGCGGCTTTGTATAGTTTGTTGCAAGGTCCAGAGAATCCATAAAGTTGATAAAAGCATCTAAAGATGTTGTAAACCCACCACAGTCCTAGCAACTAACACTGCATTGTCAGCCTACAATAGAGCGGGAATTAAATTGATACCGGCCATAGGAACATCCCTGCAGGCAACTGATAAAAGCTTTTTCCAGTTCGTTAATATAGAGTGTAACTAGCAGGGGTGCTAAAATGCACCCTTGTCTTACTCCCCTGTGGACTGCCCATGGATCTGTCAGACTGCCATCATCATTGTATCTTACAGAGGCCAAGAGGTTAGAGTGTAAATTATGTAGGAATGGCACTAATTCAGTCTCTATCCCCAATTTGACAAGTAAGGGCCAAAGCTTGGATCTAGTGACCCACTCAAAAGCGAAGGTGAGGTCCATGATGTCCATATAAAGACACCCCCCTTTGGCTATGGTTTATTTCCCGATGATCATTTGTAGGTTAATACACTGATCCAGGGTCTGCCTCCCTTGTCTAAAACCATATTGAATATCTGAGACTATATTTTAACTATCAAGCCAGAGTGGTACTTTGCCTAACACAACCCTGCCCATAACGTTTGCAGCAGAATCTATAACGGACATGGGATGATAGCAAAGTGGGTCGTCCCTTGCTCTTTTCTTAAAAATAGGTAAAATAATAGATTTGGACCAGGATGGAGGAAAACCTTTTCTGCATGCTGCATTGAAGACCTGAGCCAACATCCTGGCCCACCTTAAGGCGGATCAGCTTCCGGACCCAGGACTTTCCCTCCTGCCATGGAGAGGATGGCCTTGTACACTTCTTCTGGGCTAAAGTGCAAGGGGGGGACCATATTACGAGGCTCCCAGGAGCCATCACGCCCCTTCTCACACCCACCACTATACATCCCCTGGAAGTGGGACACCTATCTATCGGGGGCAAAATTGCATTCCACCCTAGAACTCCCTGTATTAGCAAAAAACTGTCTATTACTAATCTCCCAGGATTTGGCGCTATTGCCCAACACGCTAGGCTACAATAACTCTTGCCAGCCCGGGTCCTCAATTACCTTTTTATGTGATTGGGTCACTGACTTATATGCTAGCCTACATGCCTGTATCCTAGTCACGTCCCTCGGGGTTTGCTTTAGGGCAACAAGTAGTTTTTTATGTGCCTTAGAGCAATTTCTATCAAACCATTTGCTCTCCTTGTGGTTGTCATACTTCCCTCGGGACATAAGCCTGGAAGAAATCTGCCCACATAACCTATGAAATGCCTCAAGAGTCTCACATCATCCGTCTTAGACTCCAAACATACGTCAATATCAACTGTGTTCTCACTGTAAAAATTCTCCAGGAATTCCTCATGGATCACTTTGTCCCACTTGATTCTCCACATCTGGCCCATGGTGTTAATAACTTTGCTAGTGTGGCCTTTCATTGGGTTTGCTACCATTTCGGGCCCCCAGGTCAGGTCTGTAGGAGGCTATCCTGGCTTGTAGTGGGTACCTTGTGGTACTTACACCTTGTGCCAGGTCCAGTTATTCCTTATTAGTAGAATAGAGGTGTTCTAGCAGCTTAGGCTGATAGAGGTAGCTATAGCAGAGAAGCTTAGGCTGAACTAGGAGACATGCAAAGCTCCTACCATACCACTTAAATCATATAGCACTAAATCATAGGAAAACACAACACTCAGAGTTACTAAAAATAAAGGTACTTTATTTTAGTGACAATGGTGGTCATTCCAAGTTTGGCGGGCGGCGGTTGCCGCCCACCAAACTTACGCCGCCACTTGGCCGCTCCGCTGTCAAAAGACCGCGGGGCCATTCAGACTTTCCCGCTGGGCCGGCGGGCGCCCGCCAAGGGAGCGCCCGCCGGCCCAGCGGGAAAGGCCCTGCAACTCAGAAGCCGGCTCCGAATAGAGCCGGCGGTGTTGCAGGGGTGCGACGGGTGCAGTTGCACCCGTCGCGATTTTCACTGTCTGCTATGCAGACAGTGAAAATCATGCTGGGGCCCTGTTAGGGGGCCCCTGCACTGCCCATGCCAGTGGCATGGGCAGTGCAGGGGCCCCCAGGGGCCCCACAACACCCGTTCCTGCCATCCTGTTCCTGGCGGTAAAAACCGCCAGAAACAGGCTGGCGGGAAGGGGGTCGGAATCCCCAAGCGGCGCTGCTTGCAGCGCCGCCATGGAGGATTCTCCCAGCCCGGGGAAATCCGGCGGGAGGCGGTCTGTGACCGCCAGGGTTGGAATGAGGGCCAATATGCCAAAAGTATCTCAGAGGATATACTCCCTTAGGAGGTAAGTAATATACACAAATTATATGCACACAAACCAAAATCAGGTAAGTAATAGTTAGAAAAGTAGTGCAAACAATGTAGAATCACAATAGAATGCAATAGGAAGAAATAGGCCTAGGGGCAACACAAACCATGTACTCCAAAAGTGGAATGCGAACCATAAATGGACCCCAGGCCTAGTGTAGTGTGTAGAGGGTCGCTGGGAGTGTAAGAAAACACTAAGGATGTCCAAGATACCCCACCCCAAGACCTTGAAAATTAGGAGTAAAATTACCCTACTACCCCAGAAAGACAGTAAAGTCAAGATAGGGGATTCTGCAAGGACAACAACTGACTGCAAAACACTGAAGACGGATTCCTGGACCTGAGGACCTGTAAAGGAAGGGGACCAAGTCCAAAAGTCATGTAAGTGTCCGGGGGGGCAGGAGCCCACTAAACCCCGGATGAAGGTGCAAAAGGGCTGCCTCTGGGTAGAAGAAGCCAAAGATTCTGCAACAACGGAAGGTTTCAGGAACTTCTCCTTTGGTCAGAAGATGTCCCACGGCGTGCTGGAGGATGCAGAGTTGTTTCCAGACAGAAAGACCACAAACAAGCCTTGCTAGCTGCAAGAGTCATGGTTGAGGATTTTGGGTGCTGCCTGGGCCCAGGAAGGACCAGAAGATCGCCCCTTGGAGGAAGAGACAGAGGGGGCACTCAGCAACACAAAGAGCCCATGTAGAAGCAGGCAGCATCCACAGAAGCACCTGAACAGGCACTTAGAAGATCTGAGGACAGCGGTCGACTCAGAGTCACAAAGGAGGGTCCCACGACGTCGGAGTCCAACTCAGCGAGTTGGGCAATGCAGGACGGAGTGCTGGGGACCTGGGCTAGGCTGTGCACAAAGGAAGTCTTGCAAAAGTGCACAGAAGCCCGAGCAGCTGTAGTTCACGCAGTACACAAGATTACTGTCTGGCGTGGGGAGGCAAGGACTTACCTCCACCAAATTTGGACAGAAGGGCCACTGGACTGTCGAAGACACTTGGGCCCAGCTCCTGTGTTCCAGGGACCACGCTCATCAGGATGAGAGGGGACCCAGAGGACTGGTGATGCAGAAGTTTGGTGCCTGCGTTGGCAGGGGGAAGTTTCCGACGGCCCACGGGAGATTTCTTCTTGGCTTCCAGTGCAGGGTGAAGGCAGACAGCCCTCAGAGCATGCACCACCAGGAAATAGTAAAGAAAGCCGTCAGGATGAGGTGCTACAATGTTGCTGGTAGTCTTCTTGCTACTTTGTTGCGGTTATGCAGGCGTCCTGGAGCAGTCAGAGGTCGATCCTTGGCAGAAGTCAAAGAGGGAAACGAAGAGGAACTCTGGTGAGCTCTTGTATTTGTTATCTGGTGAGATGCCCACAGGAGAGACCCTAAATAGCCCACAGAGGAGGATTGGCTACTGAGAAAGGTAAGCACCTATCAGAAGGGGTCTCTGACGTCACCTGCTGGCACTGGCCACTCCGAGCTGTCCATTGTGCTCTCACACCTCTGCATCCAAGATGGCAGAGGTCTGGGACACACTGGAGGAGCTCTGGGCACCTCCCCTGGGAGGTGCTGGTCAGGGGAGTGGTCACTCCCCTTTCCTTTGTCCAGTTTCGCACCAGAGCAGGGCTGGGGGGATCCCTGAACCGGTGTAGACTGGCTTATGCAGCGAGGGCACCATCTGTGCCCTTCAAAGCATTTCCAGAGGCCAGGAGAGGCTATTCCTCCGAGGCCCTTCACACCTATTTCCAAAGGGAGAGGGTGTAACACCCTCTCTCAGAGGAAATCCTTTGTTCTGCCTTCCTGGGACCAGGCTGCCCAGGCCCCAGGGGGCAGAAACCTGTCTGAGGGGTTGGCAGCAGCTGCAGTGAAGACCCCGGAAAGTTTTTTGGCAGTACCCGGGCTCTGTGCTAGAGACCCGGGGATGCATGGAATTGTCCCCCCAATACCAGAATGGTATTAGGGTGACAATTCCATGATCCTAGACATGTTACATGGCCAGGTTCGGAGTTACCATTGTGACGCTACATATAGGTATTGACCTATATGTGGTGCAAGCGTGTAGTGGTGTCCCCACGCTCACAAAGTCCGGGGAATTTGCCCTGAACAATGTGGGGGCACCTTGGCTAGTGCCAGGGTGCCCACACACTAAGTAACTTTGCACCTAACCTTCACCAGGTGAGGGTTAGACATATAGGTGACTTATAAGTTAATTATGTGCAGTGTAAAATGGCTGTGAAATAACGTAGACGTTATTTCACTCAGGCTGCAGTGGCAGTCCTGTGTAAGAACTGTCTGAGCTCCCTATGGGTAACAAAATAAATGCTGCAGCCAATAGGGATCTCCTGGAACCCCAATACCCTGGGTACCTAGGAACCATATACAAGGGAATTATAAGGGTGTTGCAGTGTGCCAATCAGAATTGGTGAAATTAGTCACTAGCCCGCAGTGACAATTTTAAAAGCAGAGAGAGCATAAACACTGAGGTTCTGGTTAGCAGAGCCTCAGTGATACAGTTAGGTACCACACAGGGAACACATATAGGCTATAAACTTATGAGCACTGGGGTCCTGACTAGCAGGATCCCAGTGACACATATCAAACACACTGACAACATAGGGTTTTCACTATGAGCACTGGGCACTGCCTAGCAGGATCCCAGTGAGACAGTAAAAACACCCTGATATATACTCGCAAACAGGCCAAAAGTGGGGGTAACAAGTCTAGAAAGAGGCTACCTTCCTACAAGGTCCAACACTACAGGGTTGTTATCACAAAAATTATTCCAGTGTATGCTCAATGATTTTACAAGGGATACCAAGAGTGCCAATGCTATGATATTGTCAATTGTGGAGTAATAGCCCCTCCCCTGAAAGATGGGATGGCTTCACCCCCCTTGTCTGTTCAATATAAATCAGATTATCACTTGCCAATAGATCCTCCAACAGAGCACCTTGCTTCGTGTGCTCAAAGTATATTGCTCGAAGGCTAGCATCAAATAATCCTTTACCTAGGCAACAACCTTGTACACACAAATGAACAGTAAAATCCACTAAAATCAAGACATAAAACAGTGATGACTTCCGTTCCCCATAGCTTTGCAGAAATGTTTCAGTCAAAGGATATGTTCTGTCCTGAATTGTAAAAATTAACCACCACCCACGTTTGGCTGCTTTTTAATGGTAGTTCAACTGCTTGGCTGAACCTGTTTCCACCTGGGTGGATGTGCATGAGATTTTGAAGGAAGCAAGAAAAAGGAAACCACTCTTAGCGCCCCCAAAGGTGAAGGCGATGCCACCTTAAAAATGAACAAAAGCAATCTAAATGAGTTATCTACATCACACATTTCCTAAATAACCACTATATGCTTTCCGCTAAGCATGCCCAACCATCTCTTGTCATCCCTTTTGCCTTTCAACCCAGTGATGTTCCAACTCATAGCAGTTAACAGATACTGCTGCCCCTGCTTGGACTTGGATGGAGTACCCCCCACACAATGCTTTCCCTGGGCAATGAGAGGACTACTAAATGGCAAAAGTGTGCTCAGTCAATCGTTATCATCCAGTCCACACAATGGAGCAAACTTGTTCTCCAGTGGTATTGCCAAACACTGTTTCACCCCCCCATACCAAAATGTGTGGGTTACCTAATGGTCGAGCACTCAGACCAGGCTCGGACCGGGAGGATGGATGAAAGTACTGTAGATGACCATCCCTAATAGCTGAGCCCTTACCATAGGGCGAGAGACTGCCATGGACAAAGTCTTTTTCTGTCTTTGGGTGCCTGAAGTTACCTATGATAAAGCCCCTTTCAATATTTTTCTCTTTCCTACCCACCCATTCCACTCTTCACACCATATTAATGTGTGGAGACATGGATGGCCTATTTACTAGGGCACAATCACACCAATATTTCACTTTACACAGAAGATTGCCCATTGCATCCCTCTGGCCTGTTTTTATAGAGGGTATACCCATTAAGACCCCTACTCATGGTGCAGATTCTGGGGGCAGAAGTAGCCTAGAAACATCCCCACCCTGAAATAGAGGTGGCTTGTTGGGACTAAGATATTTGGGTTGGTTGGGCCCTGCGCCTTAGTCCTAATCTGCTGCATTCTTGTAGCGTTGCAGGCAGATGTATCAGTGGGTAAATGAGGTACCGCTACCACACATACCTGCGAAAGTGAAGATGAACTTGGCTCCATAATCCCAGTGGGGCTCAACCTTTCCACCACCCCCTGAGTGCCAGTGCGCAGTAACCCCCTGTACCCAGACCCACCTGGGTGACAGTTCTGGCTGGGCTGTCATGCCTTTGTAACCTCACAGATAAAACCTTAGTGAAACAGTTTTTTACATGATTTGAAAGCGTAGTCTCAATTCCATCTAGGCATACTAATATTGATGCCAATTGACCTTTAACCATGGCCTCAAGCTTAGGTATAAGCACATCCATGGCCATGGCCATATGGAGCCAGCTCCTGTCTCTGACTTTCCAAGTGCCACCCTTCAATTAGGAACCATCTTTTTAAACCCCCCTTTTTTCTTTTTGACCGGGAGCTCCCCAGGAGGAGAAGTAGGAACAATGGACAAATCCTCACCATCAACATTTTGCAATCCAGACAGCAATTGTGTAGAGCCATATGGCTGAACAACGTTCTCCACAGAGTCACCTGGCGGAATCAAAACATCTGTCACCCCTGCTGATTTCCATGGAGAGACTTCTTTCTGTCAACTCTATCTCCTTGGAGATTACCCCGATTGCCATCACCAAAAATAAGTCAGTAATGTCCCCGTCCGGAATGCGCTGCTCCACCTTTCTTTTTCCCCTAGAGAAAGTCAAACAGAAACTTCCAAACTGGGAAACTTATGACCCAGAGGGAGGGCCAGCTGACAGGCACAGATGAGCCTGCTCTTGGCCCGGTTTTCACCCAGGTAGGCGCCGGGACCTGACCTGAAAGCATCCCATGCAGCAGGTGTTGAAATGTGCTTTTAGTGCATCAGGCGGCCGCCTGCAGGCATCACAGCAGAAGTGTGGCTGGGGAATGTAGTCCCACCCCAGACATGCAACAGAGTCAGAATCCCACACAGCAGGTGTTGAATCACACTTTTAGTGTGTCAGGCAACTTCCCGGAAGCATCATGGCATAAGTGTGTCTGGGTGATGTTGTCCCACCCGAGCCAGGCAAGAGAGTCAGCGTCCCACACAGCGGGTGTTGAATCGAGCTTTTAGCATGTCAGGTGGTCCCCTACAGACGCCAAAGCAAAAGCGTGGCTGGGGGATGTAGTCTCACCCCAGTCAGGCAAGATAGTCAGCGTCCTGCACAACAGGTGTAGAATTGCACTTTTAGCGCGTCAGGCAGCTCCCTGCAGGCATCTCGGCCAAAGTGTTGCACCCCAGCCATGCAAGAGAGTCAGAGCTAGTCATCTAGTGTGTCACTCATGGCCCATCCCCAATCATCAGGGGGAGATGTCAGAACCTAACACATCAACTTGGCTATGTGACAGGAAGGAATATGCCCTGTACTCACCGCTTGTGGCTGTTGTGCCCCCCTCAAATGCCTATCAAGGTCCGGGTAAGCCACTGCCAGAATGCGGGCCATTAGGGAGGTCAGGCTGGGAAGACAGCCCCAGCGGGACCTCCGCGATCTTCCAGGCCCACCGTCTCAGGACCTCCCACCTCTTGCGACAGTGGGCGTTCAATCAGCTATGGACCCCTAGGATCCGCACTTTCTGGGCGATGGCTCTCCAAATCTCCTTCTGATGGGCGTTTACCAATATAGATGCCAGGGACAAAACAAGTGATTGCAATAGAAGTTGTTGTCATACATGTCAGAAACACCAAGTACAAATTGGGCAATTTCTCAACATACCACAAGTGTAAAGAATATATGCCAATAAATACAGGGACCTGACTACACACATTTGGATTCATCTGCAGACTAACCCACTACTGTGCTCATGGCCTACAATGACTAAGAAAGCCTAATTACATCAGGTAGCCCATGCTCCAACAACATGCACTGTGATGTGAGTCACAATGAAACACTACACACCAATATGGGTTCTGAAGGGTAAACTCCTTAGGCCTGACTGGACCAAAACATTTACACTCTGCAAGATTGACTCACTGCATACAGTCCCTACAGGCAACTTCCAAACTTCACCCTTAAACTTGACTGACAATGAAAGAGCTGGCGTGATAGGTACGGAAATTATTTTCCCTGTGCATGTATGGACATGTGGCCTACCAAATGCAGACTCATGCCACTTCTGGGTGGGTTTCTGTGGTATGTATATGTACCACAGCATACTTCTTTGGACATATGTTTCTAACCTACAGAGATGGCATCCAGCATACAAAGGTATGTATTGTACAGTTTCTACTATATAACTAAGGTACCGAGCCATATGTCATGGTCTCCCAGTAACTACACACTGTCTGCATTGTGAGTCTGTCATTTGTGCAATAAGCACAAATTGTCCTGTAGAGGACAAATATGTCTTCTGTCAAGGTGACAACAGAGATGTGGAAGTAAGAGATCTGGCATGAGTCAAACACACGTTGACAATTGTGCAAAATGAACATATGGACTAGTTCAGGGATTTACATCAGTATCCATTCCTAATCTAGGCAATGGCGTGAGGCATTTAGGGCAAGTTTTGCCACTAGAGCCATTAGCCTATGGCTGTGCCTGGCTTGGTTGGAACCACATACCAAGCAGACGACTTCCGCCAGTGGCATTGGGCAGTTCCTGATGCCCAGTGGAGTAGGTCAGGCATCCGCCATTTTGGTGGCTTGAAATACTGTATATGGCCCTCTAAAATGCATCACAAAAGCAATATAAGTTTAATATCTTGAAAAACACCCTCAATCTGTCTTGTTCTGTATGTCCAACAACACAACCACCAGTGTGTTGCAGGGCATAGATGGTATATGACGGCAGTGCATGGACCACCACCACTGATGATATTTTTGGTGGTTGGAAAATACAGTTACATTTCGAGGGGCAATTCTGCAGCAGATAGTTGGCTGTCACCCAAATCCATGCTGTGGACACATGTCTTCACAACCATGGGGGCCATATTTGACCCTTGTGTAGTTGCCAGCTGTGATGTGTCCTAGGTGTCATGTCTATCCAGTCAGAAATGCTTTGTCACATGATATTATTGGCATGCTCCATTTATGTTACTGTGGACACAGCGATTAATGTTCCAAATCATGTATTTTTACACATAGGTAGCCTGGGAGAGGGAGGATGCAACAACCTTTTGTCTACCATCCATTGCCAGACCTTCAGACCATGAAAGGATGCCACATCATCCAGCTGTACAGTCTGAATAGGAAACCAATAGTGGATTCATGCTATCAGTTGGAGCCAGATCTGATGCCAGCTAATTTTGATCTGATGACCACCCATTTTACAAGTCATGTAAGTACTGCACTTCCTGGCTACAGGGTCCTTCCAGCATACAGTGGCCCTATCAACTGGTATGTCCCAATCTATGTTCAGTTTGGTTTTGAAAGATTTCCTATCAGCAATGTTGAAACACATTGACAGCTATATAACGGTTCCCCCGATGAGAGGATTTAGCCAATGTGAAGGCTGACTTCTATGGTTGTGCCCGCCTCCCACATGTGGCGGGAGCCATTGTGACACACATGTTGGATTGTTGCCATCACAGTCCACCGAACAAGTCTATTGCAACACAAAAAACTTTCATTCCATCAACATGCAAGTTGTGTGTTTGGCAGATCTCAAATGTGTGTGCCCGTTTTCCTGGATCAGCCCTTGATTCCTTTATATTGTGGAACAGCACCTTACCTCCGCTGATGTCACAACTGCAACCACAGAGGGCCTGGCTGGTTGGTAAGTCACACCTGTCCTGATTGTGTGTGAGCAATGTCAGGGGCTACAATCATGAAGTGAGTGACTCATTGTTGCACTTATGTCCCATTCATTAACAGCAGAATCAGCATATCCAGACTGTCCTTGGTTATTGACCCCGCTGAGGAATCCAACTACGCCTGGGGAAGTCTGCTTCAATGAGTCCCATGACAGAACACAGCGGGCAGTGACACAAGCTTTTGGGCTCCTGGGTGTCAGATTTTGCTGTCTGGATGGGACTGGTGGAGCCCACCTCTACTCACCCAGGAAAGTGTGTCCGATCTCTGTGGCATGCCGCATGCTCCACATTGCCCCACGAAGGAATATCCCGTACATCCCAGAGGAGGAGGAGCCTGCAGGGCCACCAGGTGAGAATTCTGAAATGCTAACTGAAGATGACTGTGGTGAAGAGGAAGGGGGTGACTTGCGAGAAGTTCTCATCTGCAGCTACTTCTCATGAGTGTGATGTTAAGACTGTGACTGTACAATGAACTGCAGTTGGGAAAATGTGTGGAGTTAAGTGTTCCCAAAACAGCTAGGGAGCTGATACTTTGTAAAAATCAACCAAAGGCTGATTGATAAGACAGTTGTTGACACATCCCCACCTTGATGATGTTGCTTTATTCGTGTCAGATTTATTGCAATGTACTTTGTTTTCCAGATGCTTGCTATGTGACTTGTGTCATATGTATGGTTTCAAGACTATACTCCTTTTTGTTCTTTGTATACGTACCTTCACCATGACATCTTCCTGTGGGCATTTCAGAGTTGTGACATTGGCAGGTATTTGATGCTGTTCTGACTTACAAAGTGGGCATGGATTCTTACAGATAATGTAGGTCACATAGTTTGCGTGTATGTGACCTGTGCCAAGACGGCTTCCTCAGTGTGTGGATGGAAGTACCCATTGGAATTGTTTTGTGTCCTGTTGTGTGACTGGTGCATAATGTGTATCATAATGTGGTCATACAATATGTAGTCCTGGCTTACAACCAAGTCATTTTCCATTCACATTGGGTAGGCACTCTTTTTGTATGACTTGTTTGTATCCTTGGATGTGTTTCAACCTTGTTTGTGTCACACCATCTGATGCGTGAGCATCAGATTATAATGGCCCTGTGATCAGGAACTGTTGTACTGCCATCTGTCAAAATCTTGGATAATGTGATGTTGGATTACTTTGGTGTGGTATGTGATAAGGCTTAAGGTGGTGACATCAACCACTTTAATGTTTGCCTATTCTACAGGACAATTTCTGACAAATCCCTTATTTCCGTGGTCTGGAGGTCTGTACCTGTAAATATGTTCATTTATTCAGTATGAGAGTCATTTAAGATTTCCAATAGTTCTGAAATATTGGTAGCCTGTATGCTGAACACTGTAATATATTTTTTAGTTTGACCGGACACTTGTATGTACATGATTGAATGGAATGGTTGTAATCCTGAGCTGGAAACTGTGTACATGCTTCAAATCCCATCATGCACAAGTACGTTGGATCAACATCGTATGGTTCACGTGGTCTGACATATCTACATGGCTAAATATGAAAGCAAAATCAGCAGACAATGAATCAGTGATGGGTGATTTTATTGTGAAGCTATGAATAACAGAAATATATGTGACATGAATCAACCCAAAAAAATAAGGAAAGGAGTCAGTCATGGTGAATTAACTCATTGTAGTAAATCTCACAAAATTGGAAGTCCAAAGTCCAGAGTACTCCTCCCACTGGAACGGGAATGTGGTTCAGGTTCAGTCCACAGAATTAATGTGTGGCACACAAAGGAGGATATTAAGGAAGAGGGTTATTGATGGCAGTGGTAGGTGTCTTACCATGCACATCTCCTGGATTCTTTCCTGGGCATTCTTGATTGCCGAGGTGATTAGCTGCTACAGAGGCAGGCATGTCTGTGGCTGGTTCTTCCTCTGGTAAGGCCTCCCTTCCTGTGACTGGCACCAATGTTGGTGGGCCTGCTGCTGATGAGCCAAAGGAAGGGATAGACTGGTGTTTTAAAGCCCTGCTCTTGGTGGTGTGTATGTCCCATAACACCCCTGTTAGGGAGGCCATGTTGTAATTGTGGACCTCCATCTGTTCATGCATGCCCCTATGCATGTCTTTCTGTAGCTGATTGAGTTCCTGGAGTTCGGTCAACACCTCACCCAACACATCATGGGACTCCTGATAGACCCCAAGACGTGGCTGGTGGTGTCCTGGCCAAGAGCAGCCCCAGTGGCCTCATGCTGCTGGCCCACAGCATCCCTCCCACCCAACCATCCCCACAGGGCTGTGCCCTTGCCGCAGAGTGCCCTCTCCAACTTGATCCTGGACCCTCATTGTCTGAAGTGTTTTGCAGCAACTCAGGATCCATGACTTGGGGGCACAAGATGGTGGCCACTGTGCTAGGGACACAGGTTGGGGAGCAAATGTTTTCCTGTGATGTTGATGGAAGAGAGATGGGGGTGATGTTATGGGCACAGTGAGATTCACTGTTGCTGTCTGACCAGGTGGCCCAGATGCTCCAGAACCATCGTCCACATCCAGCAGCCCAGGATTTTTGTAGTCACTGAGGGATTCATCCAGGGGGGTAGTAGTAGTCTGTTTCGTGGCCTCCATATGCCCAGCGGGTGATCCACCTGTTGATGAAAAAGGTACATTGCTACTAGTTGAACTGAGACATCTACCTACAAAGGTTTTGTATTACAGTAAGCAGAGACCTTGGAATAAGTTAAGTTGTAGGCAATCCAATTGTGCCACGTAATCATGGTATTGGGTGATTTGATATGACACGTGTGAAGCATGCCAACCCAATTTGACTCAACCAGCTGTTGAGATGTGCAGATCAGTTGCACTTTGGAAGATGGCCTGAAAATGAGATTTTACCACCGGTGCAGCTAACACCGTAGAGAGTTAAGATGCAGGCCAACCCGGGACTTTCTTGTATATGTGACTCGAGTCATCAAGTGCACCGTGCTGTGTCAATGTGTCTGCTGCTGACACCAATCTGGTGATGCATCTTGAGGCCTTAGGAATACTTGTGGTATACACTGGGTAAGGTGTCATTCCTATTTTCAATAGTTTCATCTTGGGTTAGCAAGTCAAGATCTAGCTAGGTAGGCAAACACATCTGTGAGCTGAGCATGATCTGTCTCTTGATCACTCCCAGGTGAGTACACTTAAATTGAGAGTTAGTAGTCAGCCTATTTGGACATGTGAACAATGGGCTGGTGGTTGGAGTGAATGAATCTGGGCCTCCTCAGAGCTGCAGTCATGTTGCTCCCTCTACCACACACATTATAAACATGGTATGCTCCTAGGTGAGTACACTTCTATTGAGAGTTAAGGAAAAGGAGAATTTGAACAAGTAAACACTGAGCTGGTGTTTGGAGTTGCAGACACAATGCCTCCTGGGAGTTGCAGTCAGGTTCTTTCCTCTACTTCGCACACTAGACATATTTTGTGTATTACATATCTGTATGCAGGCTGCATTTAGGTTTGGGCATACAAGTTACATTTTGAGACATACCATGGCCCTCATTCTGACCTTGGCGGGCGGCGGAGGCCGCCCGCCAAAGTCCCGCCGTCAGGTTACCGTTCCGCGGTCGAAAGACCGCGGCGGTAATTCTGACTTTCCCGCTGGGCTGGCGGGCGGTCGCCTTCAGGCCGCCTGCCAGCCCAGCGGGAAAGAGGCTTCCACGATGAAGCCGGCTCGGAATCGAGCCGGCGGAGTGGAAGCTGTGCGACGGGTGCAGTTGCACCCGTCGCGTATTTCACTGTCTGCGCAGCAGACAGTGAAATACATTTAGGGGCCCTCTTACGGGGGCCCCTGCAATGACCATGCCAGTGGCATGGGCACTGCAGGGGCCCCCAGGGGCCCCGCGACCCCCCCTACCGCCATCCGGATCCCGGCGGTCGGACCGCCGGGATCTGGATGGCGGTAGGGGGGGTCGGAATCCCCTCGGCGGCGCAGCAAGCTGCGCCTCCTTGGAGGATTCAATGGGGCGGCGGTACACTGGCGGGAGCCCGCCAGTGTTGCCGGTCCGACCGCGGCTTTACCGCCGCGGTCGGAATCCCCATTGGAGCACCGCCGGCCTGTCGGCGGTGCTCCCGCGGTCCTCCGCCCTGGCGGTCTTTAACCGCCAGGGTCAGAATGACCGCCCATGTGTCCTAGAATGATTTTTTTGATATTGAAAGACTTACAGGCACCATTTGGACATATGGCATGTGATGGGCCTTGGTATCTGTGATGTTGGGTCCAACAATACACGTTGACAGTGTTAACACTCAGATACTCTGGGTATAGCATCTTGGTGAAGGCATGAACAAGACAGTGGCAAGCGCTGATCTGTGAGCATGCAGGATATTGCAGTTTTGTGACAGTTTTTGTGTTGTGACTTACAAGACTCCACTCCCCCAGGTATTCCTGTCAAGCCCTCAGGATGCAGGATGGCCAAGACCTTTTTCCAGGAAGGTTGTCATGGGGCACTGGGTGGACCACTGCCAGTCTTCTTGGCCAGCTGCTGGTGCCTGGAGACCAGGGAACACTCCTTTTCCCCTAGGTAGTTTCACCTCTACCTAATGTCCTCCTTTGAGCACAGGGTGGTGCCTACAGCATTCACTCTGTCAAGTATACTGTCCCACATTCCCATTTTCCTACTGAGAGGAGTGTGCCGGACTTTGGTTCCAAACAATTGTTGCTCTACTCTAATAATTTAATCCACCATGACTCTCAACTCATCCTCTGAAAAGCGTGGATTTTTGGACCGTGACATGACTGGAAATTAGAGGGGGTGACAGTGACTAACTAAACAAGGCAAGTGAATATGGGACAAAAATAGGCTATGTGTGTGAAGGGTGTAAAATGTGATATTAAAAAAAAGGCTGCCTTATGACAAAAAACTGTGTGGTTTGCCTTGCAGTGGAAATGCACAGGATTGTGGTCTGTGGGGGACTGGAGAAATGTATGTCAGCTGTGTTTTTTAATTCATCCAATGTGCACTTGTATGTTACTTTGGTGGACATGGACGGCAGCATTCGATCACCATTGGCTGACAGCCGCGAGGAGACCACCAAGGCGAGGTGTTTGTAATTTGTTTGGTGGTTGGCTGTGGTGCTGACAGCGCTGGAGGTCAGACTGCCTAGTTACAGGCCGCTGCGCAACTGGCAGTCTGCCTTTTTTGCTTGCCCGATGGCGGTCCTGCCTGTATTACTCATAATACGGAGGTCTATGAACCACTGGCACATGGTCTTTTTCGGACTGCCAACATGGCGGTCCGACCGCCAAATTCGTAATCAGGTCCTAGGCTCCTTCTTTTAACCCACTTTCTAGAAAGCCCCTGCCAGGCTTTACTTCTTGATCTACATTTCTCATCTGACAGTCATTAATTTGGCTACGATAGGGTTTTCCTTTTGCCCAACTGAAAACAATACCTTTAATGATTTGAAATTGGATGATGCTTGCTAAGCCTGAGCAACATTTACTTTCTATATTACAATTGACTCTGTTAATGTTTTGTATTTTCCTCATTGAATGTTTAGTTTTAAGAATATTAGTCCACCTAGATCTATTTCATCACCTTGGACAACCCTTGGTGATTCTGTATCTTTATAATTTTGCCTTGAGAGCTGTCCATATGACTTTGAGCTTGAGTTTGTAATAAGACCCTTAACTTTATTTCTGACTGCAGTTTTTCATATATGGCCAAAAGGGTCTTCTTGTTTAACTTAATTGATTTGATTTGAAATTGAGCTGTATGGTTCTACCACACCCTGTTGCAGGGTCCAAAGGTCCATGGGCCTCAATGAGCATTGATTCCTGCAAAGGACGAAAATGCTCCAGCAGCACCACCGCACACATTTAAACAGGTGTGCCATATGCAAACAGGGAAAGTGTGCCCTATTACAGTGAACATGCCTCTCCCAAGGCAGCAGCCAACTCGGGCTGTCCTTGGGCAGCACATTTAACTGAAATACAGAGCAGCTACGTCAAAGCCAATCTGTTTTAACTGTGCATGCAGCACCCCACCTGCACTTTAAAGAAGGATTAGATATCCCTTTGCAGGTGGGTGCAGTAAGTGTCTTCTCCTGCATGCAAGGGGATGTCTGAGGGGTTCATAGAACCTACCGTCCACCCCTCCAGAGGGCTGAATCAGGTGGAGCACTGAAAGTGTGCCATCTTTTTGTGGCACCTTCTGACAGCTTCCTTGCCTTTGCGTCCCCGTCCATAATATGGCACGGGCACAGAAGTGAAGATATTCCCTCATTTGCATGGGGCCATGCCATGCAAATGAGGGAACACCCTCTTGAGAAAGAGCATGCCTGGGCAAAGATCAGGCCAAGAGTGTGCCAGTCTGTGCCTGTCCGCGGCCGAATGAGGCCAAGCCTGGCCCCCTGTCTTGTTTCTTGGTCCCCGGATCATTGTTTATTTTGCCAGTTTCTCAGTGACCATTTTGACTATTGTTACTGGGCTTACCTCAGCAAGTCAAAACCAAGCTTCAGTTCTGTGATAAGTGCCAGAGGGAGCATATGGAGTAAGTAAGTCACTGCAATATAGTTTTTTCAATACCGGTTCTTGCAAACAAGGTTGCAGCCCCTTTGTCAGGGGTCTTATTACACTGGAAAGGATATATTTCCGCCCTCGTATTTTATGTTCGGTGTTTTTGTGTGCAATAATAACTGGTGCTATGGGCAATCGCAAAACAGGGAGTAATATGCCAGCATCTGAGGCAAATTGAACCACTATTGACTCCTTCTTGGCACAAGCTGTGGGAGTCATCTCCAAGGAAATTGATTTGGCGGAATGACGCTTATCGCTGGGTGTGGCAGGAACTAGTGAAGTTGTAATGCCCTTATCAGGACTTGAAGATTCAACCACTGATACAGGTGTTGATAGGGAGCGAATGTCCGTAGGGAGGCATGGCCCTACTATAACCAAAATTTCAGGCCCTTCTGGTATCCATTAACCATCGGATGTTACAGCCACCACTTCTATATGTATAGTTCACTCGCCTGCAGCCAGACGGAATAGCAGGTGTAGAAAGACTACTGTTGATACTCTGAATAATCTCACTTCCCACCGTACAGTGAATGGTAACCACTCCCCTCCTTTGGAGGTCCCTCCTGGGGGCTCAACTTGAACTTTCTAGTCGCAATTAGTGACTTGTTGATACCTCTTAAAGAAAAGCTGTGTAGGCTAGAAGGGGAAATTGGGAGAGTAATTTCACTTTATCAGAAACTATCTATTCAGTGTGTTGGTCGCGTGAAATAAGCAGGGGTTTCTTTACCTTGTGGGCAAGATAACACTAGTTCTTCTTCCGGTACAGGGAATTAATCTGGGGACTCATTGAATTGGTTCCTACCCTCGGTACCTGAGGGCCCCATGATAGGACAAGTACAAGAGATAGCTTTGAGTCATCAATCACAACCATCAGCTATGCTTGTTGCTTGGTAAGCTTACCAACTATCGCAGGTCCCTCATTTCAGCCCAGTTTGAGGAACCAGGTTGATATTAATGATCATCCTTCTTTAGGGGATTGTGCAACAATTAACTTACCACCGGCCTGCTGCTAGCTGTAATGGTCAATGTCCCCCCCCCCTTGAAACCAGGGCATGTGGAGACCCCTGAGGATTTGAAGAATAAAGTTGTGCATTGGTTAGATTCCAATTGGTTGTTTCCACCAGATAGAGAACACCAAATTTTACTTACAAGTGCAGTGGGGTGGGTTGGCCCTCTAAGGAAAATTTTTGTAGGGGATTGCATTATTGACAATTTTCAATGCCCAAGATTTGTGGGGGAAATTCTAACAATGGCAGCGCCACACTTTTCAGTTGATAAGTCTATGGCTCTCTTTCCGCAGTTGTTTTTTTATTCTCACCTACAACCCCCTACCCATTCACATAATGTTATACTGAGTATTCAAAGCTTGCCTGAGTGTAAGAATTTCATGCATCCCTCTTTAGTTGTGGCCAATAGGTGCCAGGTCTCATGCTCCTTATCAGATAATGACTGACAATATATATGTAGGCAGAAGTTTAAGAGGGCCGCAGATGATGATTCAGAGGGGTATGCAACAGCTAGATTAGAAAGAGGGCCCTTTGATGGTCCCACAGCCCTTAGAGGGATGGTAACAGCTAAAAATTAATCCAATATTGAAGTCATTGATGCTGATAATACAGCCAATAACTTATATAATGTCAGTGAACCCAGACATGAGTCTGACCTGGGGGCTTTTGAAAAGCATATGTGTAGGTGTCTTAAATTTGCAACCTGGAATGTGAGAGGGTTAGTTAACAAGGTAGGTTCTGAAGATTGGGATAATATAACTGACCTTGATATTATCTGCATACAAGAAACTTGGTGTGTGTCCTCGATACATGTACAAGGGTTCTCATCACATTCCCTTGGTGGTATGCCCTTTCAAGCAGGGAGTGCTAAAGGTGGTTCTTGATCTTCATTTCTAATAACCTTCCTGTTACTGTAAAGGAATCTTCATAAGGCGGTCCTGCATATAAAACTGCTGTGACTAACTATTAAAGAGGGAAGGGACTTGTTAATTTTTTTTATAATAATTTTATTGACTCTACACATAGTGGAGTAGCACATCCCCTTGACCCTGGTCTACAAACATTTTTTATGTTCCAGCCATGTTAACCACATTCTACTATGGGCCGGTGATTTTAACATCCAGTCTTGTTCTTTGCCAGTGGAATCACTAATCAGGAGGCTGTGGGATTTGCTCACTTTTCCCATAATGATTATGGGATGCTTTGAATTCAGCTATATTTAAATATATCCTTGTGCTACTGAGATGCAAATGTAATGGTAATAGGGAGCCAATCCAAACATTTATGGGAGGGAACTCCTCATCTATTATTGATCATGTTTTGGTGTCTTCTCCAGCCAATGGCATGTGTGACACCCCTTATATTGTTCAGTCTATAGCTAGCAACAATGATCCTATTATACTTCCATTCACATTCCTGGACCCAAAGCAGGAAGTACTTACTACAATAAATAATATTGTTTCATATAGGCATCTTACTGAAAATTGTGACTGGGAATACCATTGTATTGAGTTATTGTCTGTGGAATGAAGTATCCCCACTTAGGTTGTGAGCTCTATCGAATATATTATTTTCTTTATTAAGGTCTCTTGCATGACAAATGAAAGCTACTCAATAATAAGAGTAATAAAAGGAGGGGATGGTTTGACCGGGTATGTATGGAATCATATGGGTAGTTAAAACTACCCCTCCGTAGTTCCCCTCGGGACCCAGTGGTAATTAAGTCACTCCATTTAAAATATAAGGAGGCACTAAGGACAAGGAAAAAGGCGCTCCAAGAGGAAGCCTGGGTAAAATTGGCCTAAGCTGCAGAAGTAAATGATAATAAGCTGTTTTGGTAAGTAGTCAACGCACCTTTTCTGGTTAATGAGGTGGCCCCAGAGCCCTGTTCCTTTGTCTTGAGTACTGTGTGGGTGGACCACTATTCTGAAATTTTTAAGCAAATTAATAGGGATTGTGGTCTAGAGGAGTCCGGGTTAACGGGGAACCCCCTTCCCTTGAATATTTCTATTGAAGAGATAGTTTTATCACTCCATGACAGTGCTGGTTGTTGGGCCCCTAGCCCGGATAGGGTGCCGGTAGATGTCTTTAAATGTGCTATTAATCTGTGTCAACCTATCCTCACTAACGTGTTCTAATAGGGTAGCTGTTGGGGAGATTCCTTCTTCCTAGTGCTCCTCTATAATTGTTTCTATTTATAAAAAGGAGATAAATCTGATCCTAGAAATTATCACCCAATCTCACTTTTGGACTCCTCTGTGAAGGTGTTAAGAAGGGTCTTGTTAAGAAGGCTGGAAGAGTGGGCACAAGAGCATATTATTGTATCCCCTGCTCAATATGGTTTTAGAAAGGACCTGGATACCATTGAATAGTGTGTACATTTGGACTTATTAATAGGGAAGTACACTAGAGTCAAAGTAAGGGCCTTGTACCTTTGTTTTGTAGACTTTAAGCAGTGCTTTTGATCTTGTCGACCATCCTACTCTTTGGTCTACCCTGTCTAATCTTGATACCTTAATAAGTTTTTGGCCCGAGTTTAAAGAAACATATCGTGTAAGGTCCGTTTTTGTCATTCAGGTGAATGTACACCTCCCTTTAAAGTTGGGAGCGGCATCAGCCAAGGCTGTGTCCTAGACCCCCTATTATTTTCACTATTAGTAAATGGGGTGGATGCTTTTTTGCAGTCTTTTCAGGCAGATGCACCTAGTTTGGCAGGTCAGCTTGTACCTGTGTTACTACATGCTGATGTTGCCGTCCTGCTATCTAGGACCCCGCTGGGATTATATCAATTAATGGATGCTTTTGAAGAATTTATGACTTCTACGGGGATGATGATTAATAAAATTCAAACATTTACTAAGACTTGTGGACAAAAAGTGAAGAAACATAGAACTTTTTAAATCTATAATACCCCGATGTAAATTCATTCAGATATCGGGGGTTATGTTTTCTAGTAACGGGTCTTGGGCACAGCAGACTTTAGCTATCAGATCTAAAAAGAGTGCAAATTAGAATGGACTTTTTATATTCTTAAGCAAATTAGGTAGCTGTTCTACCAGAAAGATGATTGAGATATATAAGGCTAGAGTTGTGGTCATGGATGGCAACTTATGGGGGTTTTTGGGGCCACACATCAAACACATCTCTACAAGTGAGGAAAACATTTTTTTTTAACGTTTATTCTGCTTACCTACCTCAGCATCCACATGGTTTATACACCAGAAGGTAGGATTACAGTTTTTAGAGGATGTGCTTTTGATAAGACCCTTGTTACTGTGGTACAATATTTGGGCAAAATAGGAAAGCAATTACACTAAATTGATCATTCAAGATTGTTTAAAATTTAAAACTGGATAATGCCCTAAGGATTCCATGGCTTGCTTTTATTGATTCCTCTTTTAACACAAGATTTTTACTGCGACATAGGATGGAAAGTAGGAAGAGGGTCGAAATTATGAAAGTGTCAGTTGCCTTTTACATGTTTCTTAATTCTGAGGAAGCATGTAAAAGCTACTTATCCTGTGTTACTAACATGCAACATCGTTTTGTCCTGTTAAGATTTAGATTTGGAACAGTGCATCATTTATTGGTGTTTCCTAAAAGTCCTGCCCATTGAGCTGCTTTGAATATTTTACTTGCCTTAAATGACCCTTTTTTGTGCTATAATGTTGCACTTTATATCCTAAAGGCCATCGATGCGAGGACAAATATTATGTATTCGCCAGCAATTGTGCATTGAATCCTCGTAGAAACTTGATGGACATGATAAATCACTTTTTTATGAATATTTTAATTATTTATTATTGTGTATGTAATTTTTAAACCTCTTGTTGGAGAATGGTTTTAATGACAAGTTTAATTTTAATATTTTAATGTACTTTGATGGCTATTTTTGAATATGCTGAATAAAGTTTATGAACCGAACAGAGATAGTACTTCATGTGGGCCAGCACTATTTGTATTATGAGAGGAGCTGCACAAGTGTAAAACAAGGTTTTATGATGCTATATTTCTCCTGAGGTTTCACCAAAGTGCCCTGGGGGGTGCACAAAGTCAGCGTACCAGCCCTTTGCGCTCCTGGGGCCCCAGAAGTACATTACTATTGCAGAAGGGGCTGCACATGATTGGGCAGTCTTTTTCGTGTGGATCTAGTTGGTACATATTTTGGTCTCGCATAATCTCAAGTGTCAATTCCTTTATTTGCATGGGTGTACGGCACACACAAATGAGGGAACACCTCTCTACTTGTACCATGCTAGCACAGCAGGAGCTAGGACAAAGAGGCTTTAGGGAGATGTAGTGATTGTGTGCAACAGATTAATCACGCACAGGTAGTGTGCCTCCAGAGGACATCGCTTGAGAGGGGGAAAAGGGTTTCAAAGGTTTCCCAGACAGGTCACACACTGCACCCACCTATGGGGACATACTTGTCACCTCTTTCATCTGAGGCCCATATTTTTTCATAACCAATTGTAATATCTCTGTCCTTGCTGGGAGCACTCTTTGAAGGGGCTGCATCAAATGAAGAGGGAAGGACTGCACCGTATTTACTTACATACGGTGCATCCCTACTTTCTCTCTGGGCGCATGCACTTGTGGCTGCCAAGCTCCAACACAGCAGGCAGGATTTGTTATGTACAGGAAAGGAAAGGACACCTTCCTGCACAAAAACAATCCTCTGAGGCTTTTTCCTCTTTTTTTATATGTGATGCAGAATGCAGAACAAGTAGGAAGAGGAAACAAATAGGAGAGATAAACATATTTCTCCTCGTTACACCTCACCTGGGAAGGAATAACATTTTGATCCAGTCCCAGGTTTACTAGTTTGCAAATCTGGGGATGTGCCAAAAACCAAGGGTGGAAGCATGGAAACACACACACTCCACCCATGGACCACCTTCCCAGCACAGAGTATTGCAAGTCAGCAACTTGCACTGCCATGCGATACTCCAGATTTGCTAAGCCTTGCTACGCAAGGTGGATCTGCATGACATAGTAAATCGGACCTAAGGGCTTGCATTGCTTTGCAATGCCTTGAGTGACGCAATGGCAACGCATGTTCCCAATAAATCTGGGTCCAGGTTTACAAGCTTTAATACCGCCTGTGATGCTTCATTATGGCCTCTGGAATTGAGGAATTGTGGGTTATGTAGCAACAGGAAAATACAGCACCTTATTTGTGACCTAATTACCTGAGCACTGAGAATGAGTACCACATAGTGGAAATCTGTGTCCTCATTGGTCTACTTGTTAATGGCCAAATTTCCTGAATAGCCGAAAGGTACCCAATCAAGGAGAGTGCAGCAAATATTAGCCAATGCATTGCTCTTACCAAGCTGCTTATGTGTTACCTCAGGTTTGAAAACTAAATAAGGTTTAAATCCCAGGTGGTTAGAGAGGTCATTAAAACAGCCAGTGATTGACCTTAGAAGGTGTTGAGTGCTGGGATGACCAAAACACATGGGCCAGTATGACTTTTACCTGAATACAATGGAGGATGTGGTTGGACCTTATGTGGACCTCCAGAAGGAGAATGCTTCTGGAAAAACAACTGGTGTAGGTGTCTACATTTCTGTATCAAAGCTATGTTTACTTCATTGCCGAGGTCTAATGTAGTGAGCTCTACATGTTGGAAGAGTTAGCTCTTCATAGTGTGCTGTGTCTTGAAATTAATGTTGTAATGCTCTAATTCCCAAGCTATAGTAGTAAAGCACCTTCTTTATTATAGTTCCAAGTATCATATACCAGTATCTTTCCACTACCAATGACCATTCAGGTCACACAGACCACACACAGAGCAGTTCGAGCAGGCTTGAAGCAGGTCTCTGTGTCAGAGGACTCCCAGCAGCAGGAGGTGCCACCATATGACATGGGAGCAGGAGCAAGCCACACCCCCTCCGAGCACTATTCAGCACACCATGGACTCCCAGTTACAGGGAGCAGTTTGACCAGGCTTGAAATGTGACTTTCTGTCCCAGGATTCTCAGCTCCAGGAGGTGCCACCATGTGACACGGGAAAGGCCACACCCCCTCCGAGTGCTATATAGTGCACCTCGGGCTCTTGGTGACCAAGGAGCAGTTTTACCAGGCTTGAAGTGGGACTGTGTGTCCCATGATTCACAGTACCAGGAGGCGCCACCACATAACACAGGGGCAGGAGCAGGCCACACCCCTTTTGAGCACTATTTAGCACACCGTGGGTTCCTGCAGCATGGGACGCTTGCTGACGGTGCCCCGATGAAGCTCGGGCAAAGGGCAGGCCTCTGCTGTGCCTGTCAGCAGCCAGATGAGGCTGTGCTGGGCCTGCCCTAATGTCTACATCGAGACCATTGGAAGGTGAGTTGAGTAATTTTACTGCCCATGCTGACCGTGCTGAAAGCAGTAGAGCACACTATAAGCTGGAAGGAGGTCTGGTGTGGTGTCCACTGCAATTTTATGCTGTTGTAACTCAGGACGTACATTTATAAGGAAGCAAGGGGCCAGGCTGATTTAATTAAGTTTCATGTATTATATACTGTTTGCTGCAAACCAGTGTGTGTTAAAATAGGTGGAATGGGGAAGCGGAAACGTGTCAAAAGGGCCCAATCTGTCAACTCCCCACCAAAACCAAGTTCAATTGATAGGATGTTGCAGCGGGTGCTTCAGGTAGTGGCAACAGAGATAGAACTGGCAGAAAGGCGCCTCTCCCTGGACCTGGGGTCGCCATTGACGGCAACATTAAGCCCTCATTATGACATTGGCTGCGAGTCCCGCTTACTGCCATGCTGACTGCCGCCAACATACCGCGACAGCGGCAGTATACCGCTACACCTATTATGACCCACACTTAGAAATCCACCACTATACAGATACACATACAAGTCCGCCACACCAAAGGTTAGTAATAAACTGCCAGTACCAAAACCCACACCGTTACGGCAACAGAACTACACCCACAGCATTATGACCCACAAAACACCGCAGCGGACATTCAATCGCGGTACACCATTGGCGGTACATACCAAAATGCACACACACTAACAAAACAACAGCACATTGGTCAATTTGAATAACACACAGATGGCACACATACACACACCACACCTACCCACACCACTATAAAACACACACCCACATTACCCACAACCCTTTACCACAACAAACAATTTACAACAGAGAGAGAGACACGCCAGGAGCACTCACAGAACCAGAGCCACAGAACACCATCACCCATACACCATCCACGCACCTCAGAGCACACACCCCAAAACATCACCCCACACACACTAACACACACCACACACACTACACCCATGGCACCACAAAGACACCCCAGATTCAATGAGGAGGAGCTCAGGGTCATGGTGGAGGAAATCATCCGGGTAGAGCCACAGCTATTTGGTTCACAGGTGCAGCAGACGTCCATTGCTAGGAAGATGGTGCTATGGCGGAGAATCATGGACAGGGTCAACGCCGTGGGACAGCACCCAAGAACCAGGGATGACATCAGGAAGAGGTGGAACGACCTTTCGGGGAAGGTACATTCCGTGGTTCAAGACACCAGATAGAAGTACAGAGGACTGGCGGTGAACCCCCACCTCCTCCCTCACAACTAACATGGGAGGAGCAAGTCTTGGCAATCATGCATCCTGAGGGCCTGGCAGGAGTACTATTTTCACCCCCCTAAATGCATGCCATCACATACCCCCACCCTCATCCTCACTCTCATCACTCCACCACCTCCCACACACCGTGCCATCACAACCCACCCCTCCCACAACCAAGCTTTGCATGCAACACCAATGCATGGACACCCATCACAGACCTGCATGGACACCCATCACCACAGCATGCACATTAGTGACAATCAATTAGCCAACCAAATTACAACTCATACAAGCAAAAGCTGCCTTGGTAATAACAACCATACAGGGAAACACACCCATCCACCATATGTGACACGCAGGAACAATAACACTGAATTTTCATACCCACAGGACCCCCACTGAACGTCACCGGAGAGGAGGTGCCAGCAACATCCAGTCCACCCCCAGAAGAGGCCCACAGTGATGACAGCAGCTCTGTACGTCTGGATATGGATGACCAACCTGGCCCATCAGGGATCTCTGGACAGTTGGTTACCCAGCCACAGTCCCATACCTCCACAGAGCCTCCTCCTCAGGAAACACCAGCACAGCACCCACCCAGTGGGTCCATCCCACTGTCCCCAGGACACATCAATCAGCAGTGTGTCCACCACTGCAGGGATCCCAGGCAATCCCACAAACACAGCACGATCAGGGACCTGCGGTCAGTGGCAGTGGGCACACGGTTCAGGGGACAGAGGCACAGGACAACAGGGAAGCTGGGAGGACCACTGTGCGACAGGGGGAGGACAGACCAAGGGAACAGATCCTCCACGAGGCACTTGCAGGGATCCTGGGAGCATACCACCATTTCCAGGAGACCATGGGCCAGATACTGGCCAAGTTGCAGGAGACTCAGTGGCTGCAGGAGGGACAGTACCTGGGGATCAGGGAGGACCTGAAGGACATCCACACCACCCTGGTCACCATTGCAGAGGTGCTGGCAGACATGGCCAACACCCTGAGGGCGTCAGTGGCACACCAACGGGCCCCTGACACTAGCCACATCGATGAGCAGCCCTCCACCTCCGCCAACACTAGTGCGCAAGAAGCCCCAACACAGGAACAACAGGCCACCTGCACCCCACCCCCTGTAGAAGGAGAACCACCCACAAACTGTCCCTGCGATCCAGGCAGAAGCCAGAGAACATTGCCAAGACCCCCACCAGGAAATAAGACTCTCCTCATTGTCACCCTTTTGTCTCACCCTGTCACCCTGTCCACCTCCACCTTCAACTGCCATTGCTCCACTTCCTATGCCCCCTTGGACAATGCACCTGTGGTACAAATAGACTGGTCTCTATCCTGGGCTTTCCTCCACCATCACCCAAGCCCATTGCACATCCCCATTTACTTCTCAGCACTGAAATAAACACCCTTGGAAAAAACACATATGGAGTATATCAAATGATTTAAGAATGTGGTTGTTTAACAATCTGTAGACATTGCAAAAAGACAGTACAGTGATGTAAACATAGTTATGACCTGTAATGTGCTGCAGTCAATACACCAGGAGCCAGTGGAGGGCACACATATCTGCAAATAGACATGTTAAAGGGTACAATAAGTGGGCTGTGTAGTGGGAACAGCAGCAAACCAGAACAAAAATTCACTTCACAAAACAGAAATGGAAGGTGAGGTTACAGTGTCTTATCTGTGTGTCACTGGAAGCACTGTTGTATTATAGTTGTTCTGTTGTCCACATCCTCTTCCTCTGCCTCCTCTTTGTCGCTGTCCACAGGCTCCACCAGTGCCACACGACCATCTCCAGCCTCATCCTCCTGCAGAAAATGCACCTGGCGTCTCAAGACCATGTTGTGCAACATGCAACATGCAACACTGATCTGGCAGACCTTCTTGGGTGAGTAGCACATTGATCCACCTGTCAGATGGAGGCACCTGAACCTGGCCTTCAGGAGGCCAAAGGTGCGCTCAATGATCCTCCTTGTTCGCCCATGTGCCTCATTGTAATGTTCCTCTGCCCTTGTCCTGGCATTCCTCACTGGGGTCTGTAGCCATGAGAGGTTGGGGTAACCAGAGTCACCTGCAAATACAGAGGGATACCAGTTATCCAGACACTCACCCTCAGGGCCAACCCCATACCCATATACCAACATCCACTGGGTGGGGACCATGGGCTCACCTATTAGCCACACCAGGTGCCTCTGGAGTTGAGCCATCACATATGGGATGCTGCTATTCTTCAGGATATAGGCATCATGCACAGACCCAGGATACTTTGCATTCACATGGGAGATGTACTGGTCCGCCAGGCACACTATCTGCACATTCAAAGAGTGAAAGCTCTTTCGATTTCTGAACACCATTTCTCAGAGGGGGGACAAATGCAATATGTTTACCATCAATAGCACCAATGATGTTGGGGATATGTCCCAGTGCATAGAAGTCAGCCTTCACTGTGGCCAAATCCTCCAACTGGGGGAATAAGATGTAGCTGTGAATGTGTTTCATCAGGGCAGACAACACTCTGGTCAGCACGTTTGAGAACACAGACTGTGACATCCCTGCTGCCATAGCCACTATCACTTGGAAGGAGCCATAGGACTTGCACAAGAGGGGTGATCCCAGTGGGGTGACGTTAGCTGAGATCAGGTCTGGCTCCAATTGGGCACACAGCTCTTGGATTGTGGCCCTATCAAGTCTGTAGGTGAGGATAATGTGCCTGTCCTCCATTGTTGCCAGGTCCACCAGGGGTCTGTCACAGGGATATGTCTCCATCCCCTATTCATCTGCAGCGGTTGAACTCTAGGGTGAAAAACGGTGAGCAGATGGTCATATTCATACATATCCTCAGAGTAAAATGCCTTGCATGTTGTGATAGAAACAGTATGTGAAGGTGGAGTTCCGTATTTGTGCCTATGTGTGCTGTGACGCAGTTAGGTGCCAGGGCCTGTTCCCTCCTGAAATGGTGGCCTTCTGACCTGTGTGGAAGGACAAGTGGAAATGAGGTAATTCCGCTGACATTGTGTGCCGTTGCTGGAGGTGGTCAACGACCGCCGGGCAACACCTCATTGGTTATCATTGGGCCCTATGGGTTCCAGTAGCCAATGGTGATGTATGCCGGCGATGACGGTACGCACCGCCGCGGACGTGACTGCCATTTTCTATCTGACCTTCAACAGGAGAGAACCTACACTGCAAGTGCTGCTATGACCTGTGTCTGGAAGCGACCATGGCTCGAGTGTCTGAAAAAAGGGCCCCTGCTTTCACTTCGGAGGAGTTGGCGAGACTGGTGGATGGGGTCCTACCCCAGTACCGTTTACTTTATGGTCCTCCACACCCACGGGTGAGTACACTGTGAGCAAGATGCATGGGGCATGAATGCATGGAGTGCTGTGTGTGTAAGCCTGGTGTAATGGGAGGTGGCTGAGCGGTCCTGGGCAGAGTGATGCATGTCTGGTGGTCAATGTCTGCGCGTAAGGGGATGGGAGGGATATGGTGGGCCATGAGTGTAACAGGCCGGACGGTATGACTAATACCTTTTTCTATATATCTTTTTATGCAAGTCAGCGCCCATCAGAAAAAGGGTATTGGCCATCGCCAAGGACATGTGGACCCTGGGGGTCTTTGACAGGCGGAGCACCCACTGTTGCAAACGGTGGGAGGATCTATGCCGCTGGGCAAGAAAGACGGTGGAGCCTCAACTGGGGATGGCCTCCCAACAAGGTAGGTTTGCCCGTAGTACCCTTACCCCCCTGATGTTCTGCATCCTAGGGGTGGCCTATCCGGAGTTGCATGAGCACTTGAAGGCATCACAGCAGCCACAAGGGGGTGAGTACAGTTTCAAATTCAGAAAATTGTGCGTGTTGAGGTGTTATCTGGGTGGGGGATGTGGGTCTGTGGATGCCCCTAGGCCAGGACAAAAATTGCAGGGTAGGTTCCATGATGGGCAGGGTCTGATGCACTCCAACCCCAAATATGCTAGTGGGCATCTCCTACTGGGCAGGGTCCTGTGGGTTTCAGCTGTGCTGCTATTGGTGTTAGGCATTGTACTCCATGGCCTGGGGACTAGCATTGTAACTGGTAGTGCATGGCCTAGTGCATAGGGCTGTTCCCTATGTGTTGTGTACGCCAACGGTGGTGTTGTTGCTGGCATTGACCAAGTGTATCCCCTGTCTCTTCCCCACTTTTTGTTTTGTCACCCTGTCCTTGTGTGCACTAGCATCAACTGCCGGAGGAGCAGAAGCACAGGTGATAGAGGGAGCTGCATCCCACATGGCCCATAAGGCAGAATCCACCGAAGGTGAGGGTGCCAGTGGGACGGAGGGCGAGGGGAACACCACGGCAGAGACTGAAGGGGACAGTCCTGATAGCTACACCTCCTCCGATGGAAGATCCCTGGCGGTGGTGGACACCTCTGTGGCCACCCCAACTACAGGTACAGCCGCCACCCCCGTACCAGCACCACCCTCCCAGCAGCCCTTCATCGTGTTTCCCATGCCCGCTAACCCAGGAGGGTGGGAATCTCCTTCGCCCCAGGCACCTCAGGCCCTGCCCCAGTCAACCCTGCTGCCCTCAGTGAGTAGGCTATTGACCTCCTGCAGTCCATATCTGTTGGGCAGTCAACCATAGTGAATGCCATTGAGGGTCTGGCAGGGCATTTGCAACAAACAAATGCATTCCTGGAGGGCATTCACTCTGGCATGGTGGCCCAACAGAGATCATTCCAGGCTCTGGCCAACTCCCTGATGGCAGCCATTGTCCCTGACTCTAGTCTCCCCCCTCCAACTTCCTCTACCCAATCCCATTCCCCTCAACCCCAGCCTATCCAAGCACACCTTCAGACCAGCATGCACCCAAATCAACACACAGAAGTGGCTCAGGCAAACACAAGTGCCATAATTCATCCCACAGGCACTCACACAAGCACCATCCAGATGCAGACACACCAACATCCACTGCCTCCACTGTGTCCCCCTCCTCCTCATTGTCCACCTCCCTCCCAGTAGTGCCTCCACTCACACCTGCATGCACTACATCCTCATCCACAACCCCCATCACCATCACACCTATCACTACACGCCCCTCACTGGCAGTCACCACCCCCACATCCATGCACACGTCCCCTGTGTTCTCTCCCACTGTGTCTGTGCCCCCTCCTCCCAAGGTACACAAACACAAGCACTCAGACACCCAACCGCCATCCACCTCACAACAGCATCCAGCCCATGCACCTGCACCCAAACACAGCAGACACCTCCTTCCACCACTCCCTCTTCCTCCACTCCCAAACCTTCACCCTCTTCCAGCCCCAGTGTCCCTAAAAGGCTTTTCCTCTCCACCCTTACCCTATTCCCAGCTCCTCCCCCCATCCTTCATTTCGGGCCGGGGTGGTCAGGACCCAGGCTAGCACCTCAGCCACTCAGTCCACGCCACTGTTGTTTCTGCAGCCACTGCAGTTGTGAGAGGCACCGTGAAGACACCTGTCCACACAGCCAGTGTGGCTGCACCAGCTGCCAAGGGCAAAAAGGGAGCACCAGCTGGCAAACGCAAGGAGGCACCACCAGCTGGCAGAAGCCAGGAAGCACCACCAGCTGGCAAACGCAAGGTGGCATCACCAGCCGGCAGAAGCAAGGAGGCACCACCAGCTGGCAAATGCAACGAGGCACCACCAGCTGGCAGAAGCAATGAGGCACCACCAGCTGGCAGAAGCAAAAATAAACCACTAGCTGGCAAGGGCAGGAAGGGAACACCAGCTGGCAAGGACAGGAAGGGAACATCAGCTGCCAAGGACAATGAGAAAGGCACAGACGCCGCAGGCAGGATGGATATAAGCCTGGTGCTGGAGCAGCATCTGGGCACATAACACCAGTCATGACACCTCAGCCATCCGAGGCTGCGGGGGAAGGGCTGGAGCCTCATCGCACTGCCACCAGCCCAGCCGTAAGCACCGCCGCCAGCACCTCCACCAGCACCGCCACCAGCACCACTGTTACCACCACTGCCAGCAGCAGCAGCCCCAGTGGGCAGCTGTCCGAGGCTGTGGGGGAAGGGCTGGAGCCTTCCCCCACCACAGGCAGCACCGCCGCCAGCACCGCCGCCAGCACCACTGCCACCACCACTGCCAGCAGCAGCAGCCCCAGTGGGCAGCCGTCCGAGGCTGTGGGGGAAGGGCTGGAGCCTCCCCCCCACCACAGGCAGCACCACTGCCAGTCCCACCACTGCCACCACTAAGCTGCCATGACCGCCAGCGGGCAGTGTGTAGTCGTGCCTCCATGGGCTGTAGTGCGTCCTGGCCCATGCAACAACTGTAGGTGTGACACCCAGGTGAGAGACTGTGACCTTGCACCCTCCAAGATCTGTATCACACGGCACAAAGCCCCCTTCAGAACCAGTGGAAAAAGGCATCCACTCACCCCCTCCTTGCCAGGATGAAGCACACTGGGAACATAGCCCCCTCCAGAACCAGTGGAAGAAGGCATCCACTTGAGAGACTGTGGCTTTGCACTCTCCAGGACCAAACAGTGGGCAAACCACCCACTTGAGAGACTGTGGCTTTGCACTCCCCAGGTCCAAGCAGTGGGCAAACCACCCACTTGAGAGACTGTGGCTTGGCACTCCCCAGGTCCAAGCAGTCTTCAAACCACCCACTTGAGAGACTGTGGCTTTGCACTCCCCAGGACCAAGCAGTGGGCATGTAGCCCCCTCCAGGTGCAGTGGAGTTCCGGCTGAGGTGTCCCCCTTCCCCTTCCCCTTCCCCTGATGTGCCTCTGTATTTTCGACCTGATGCCCCAACAGTGTTCTCTTCGTATTGAGGCAGGAGTCAAGTGGGGCCTTGGCCTATGTGATATGGCCCTGTGGGCCATGGATATTTTGGACTGGGCAGTGTCCCTACATTTGTCTATATTTTATATACTGTTTTGTGCTTTGAGGATGTATTTCTCGCAATTTGTATTATTACACTGACTTTACTCACTTCCTTTTGTCCTTGCATTATTCCTGAGGGTTACAGGGTAGATATGTAATGTTGTTGCATCTGTTTTTTGTGTATGGTGTTGGGGGTAGGGGTGGGGGTGTTGCGTGTTGCGTATGGGTGTCACTCTCTTTTTCCTCCCCCCTCCCTTGTGTGGTACGTGTGGTACTCACCGTGGTCGTCTTCACCACCGTTTGTGTTCCTGGTGTAGGAGGAGGTATACCAGCATAGGTAACACCTGTGGTTCGGGCTCCATGGTGTTGTGGTTCTTCCTTGAGTGTCCAGAGGTGAGTCGTTTTCCTTCTGTGTACTGTTTCTGCCGTACTTTTGATGTTGTTTGTACCGCCCCTGAAAAGCTGGCGGATTGGCTTGTTGTAATAGGGTGGGCAGTACATTGTCTTCCGCCTGGCTGTTGGCGGTTACCACCACGGTGCTTGTTGCTACCGCCGTGGCGGTCGGAGTGTTAAAGTGGCTGTCTGTGTTGGCGGTTTCTGCCGTAGTCATAACTCCTGTTTTTTTACCCGCGGCCACCAGGGTTGTAAAGAGGGCCTAAGTTCCTTTGACTCTGCAGCATCTTCAGGTGAGACAGTGGGGGATGTAGGGGGTCTATTGGGGATATTGTGACTGCAGCTTCTGACCCCGACATACTAAATGGTGCATGCTCACCTTCACCAAGAGGAATGGAACCCTTATACACTGCAAAGAAAAAGCAAAGGCATACGCGGAACAATCAAAGTAAGGCAGGGGCGCAGTCTAAAATATCTTCGACCAACCCTGTGCAAGTCTCCTCCCCATCTCACCTACTGGCTGTATGAAGAGAGCACTGGTGCTTTGCCAAGTTGGATAGCAAAGATAGTGACGGACATCACAGAGAGTGTGAGATCTATATTGGCTATGAAATTAGCACCATTAATGGTTTGCCTTGGTAATTTGGAGCAAATTTGTAAGAACTCTAAAACAGTGTAATTAAAACGACATAGGGCAATGGGCAGTGATAATGTTGTTTTAAACAGTTCTGCTATACCTGTGGATGGATCTACCCAATGGTGTGAACGGGGGACTCCGCATCAGTAACTTTGCTCATTGTTTCACTGAGTACTGCACCTACAATAGGTAGTCTTAACCAATCTATGAGTGGACAATCTCTGATTGAGAACCTACAAAAAGGAATTTTAAGGCCTGTGGATAATCAACTTGGGTGTCTTTCGCTGTAGGGTAATGTTAGCTATAAGCTTCCAATCATTAATTTACCACCTGCGGCCTGCCCAAAGGAAGCTGTAGTGTCAGGTTTTCCAGAATTGTGCAAGAGTCAAAGGAAAACGCAGGAGGAGTTGGCTAACAAATGCATTCATTACCTTGCCAAAAAGAAAGAGTGTTGGAATTTTTTGCTTATACAGGGTCATCCTCAATCTTTTTGCCTCCTGACTCCTATTTTTGTCTGACCTGTTGCTGTTGGCTTTTGAACTCTGAGCACTTTACCACTGCTAACCAGTGCTAAAGTGCATATGCTCTCTGTGTAAATTGTATGGTTGATTGCTTTATCCATGATTGGCATACTTGATTTACTAAGTAAGTCCCTAGTACTTTGCACTAGAAGTGCCCTGGACCTGTAGATCAAATGCTACTAGTGGGCCTGCAGCACTAGTTGTACCACCCACATTAGTAGCTCTGTAAACATGTCTCAGACCTGCCACCGCAGTGTCTGTGTGTGCAGTTTTAAACTGTAAACTCAACTTGGCAAGTGCACCCACTTGCCAGGCCTAAACCTTCCCTTTTCTTGCATGTAAGGTACCCCTAAGGTAGGCCCTAGGTAGCCCCAAGGGCAGGGTGCAGTGTATGGTTAAGGTATGACGTATAATAATGTGTTTTATATGTCCAAACAGTGAAATATCGCTAAATTTGTTTGTCACTGTTGCAAGGCCTGTCCCTCTCGTAGGTTAACATTGGGGCTACCTTTAAATATGATGAAAGTGTAGATACCCTTTGGAGCGGATGGACGTGGACTTTGGGGTCTCTGAGCTCAAAATTTAAAAATACATCTTTTAGTAAAGTTGATTTTAAGATTGTGTGTTTGAAAATGCTACTTTTAGAAAGTGAGCATTTTCTTGCTTAAACCATTTCTGTGGCCCTGCCTGTTTGTGGATTCCCTGTCTGGGTCAGTTTGACAGTTGGGCTGGTTGCACCTCTCACTAGACAGTGACACAAAGGGAGCTGGGGTGTAGTCTGCATTTCCTGATGAGCCATTGGTGCTAGGAGGAATTGAAGGAGTGGTCACTCACACCTGAAAGGGCTGTGCCTGCCCTCACACAATGCAGTCTCCAACCCCCAGGTGTGTGTCTGGGGCCTGGCCTGGGCAAGGCAGGATTTCACAATCAAGAGAGACGTTCCTTTGAAGTAAGCCTACTTCAAAGGGCAAAATGGGTATGAGAAGGGCACCCAAAACCACAGACTTTAGAACACTTACGGAAACCAAGAGGAACCTCTGCCTGAAGAAGAGCTGAAGAGCTGAGGAAGAAGAGCTGCCCTGTCTGTGACTGTGCTTTGTGGAGCTATCCTGCAGTTGCTGCTTCTGCCTGTGCTAGAGGACAAAGACTGTACTTTGTGTTGCCTTCCATCTTGGGAAGAACTCTCCAAGGACTTGATTTAGAGCTTGCCTCCTGTTTGAAGTCTCAGGGACAGCAACGACTTCTCTCTGCCAGCACCTGGAGTCTCTGGACAGACTCCTACTCTGCCAAGTAGTGCCCATCCAGTTTCTGGGACCGTGAAAGGAGAAGCTGGCAGCCAAAGAGTGAGAAATCCACGCACCAACTGCTGTGCAGGGAAAAGATCGACGCAACTCCGATCTGCGGCTGAAAAATTGACACGCCGCCGGCTTCGCGGCTGAAAATCTATGCTCGCCTGCAACGCGACCGGAAGATCAATGCTTGGAGCTGGGGAAATGACGCGCAGCATCGCTGACGGAGGCTGGTGAGATCACAACCCGCGCTGCGTGGTTTTCGGACCATCGTGCAGCTGAATTTCTGACGCAAACACCACTGGGCATGTAAAAACAACTCAAGGCCTGCCCGGACCCGAGAGTGCTGGCCGGATCGATGCATCGCTCTCCTGCGGAGAGAAGAAATGACGAACGCCGACCCGACTAAAAGAGAAACAACGCAAGGTCTCGCTCCTGAGTGAAATCGATGCATCACAAGCCCTTTTTGACGCACACTCGCCCGTGCTGGGTTATTTTTGACGCACCCAAGCTACAGTTTCACACTAACAGCATTAGTGTGGGTTTAAAATTACATGAAGACTCTTTTTGTATTTTTAGTGATAACTTGACTTGTGTATTGTGGATTTTTGTTGTTTGGGTCCTGTTTTGTTTAGATAAATATTTTCTATTTGTCTAAACCTTTGTTGGGTCATTTTGTAGTCTTTTTATTAAGTTACTGTGTGTGTTGGTACAAGTAGTTTACACCTAGCACTCTGAAGTTAAGCCCGCTGCTCGTGCCAAGCTACCAAAGGGGTGAGCGGGTGTTAGCTGAGGGTGATTCTGTTTTACCCTGACTAGAGTGAGGGTCCTTGCTTGGACAGGGGGTAACCTGACTGTCAACCAAAGACTCAATTTCTAACAAAGAACTTTCAGGCCAATCTGGCGCAAAACACTATCCGTACACGCAAAGTCCAATCAATTGGGAAGGGACAAATTGATCGCCCTGGTGATTGTGTTATTATTAATTTTAGAAATCCCATATTGGTCTGAAGCC
Organism: Pleurodeles waltl; assembly: GCF_031143425.1. Lineage (NCBI taxonomy): Eukaryota > Metazoa > Chordata > Amphibia > Caudata > Salamandridae > Pleurodeles > Pleurodeles waltl. Next base: position 261,222,238 of record NC_090447.1, on the reverse strand, counting down.
TTTTGAGTCCTTCCCTACTGTGGTGCCACATGGGAATGGTCATCATAGTCATAATAGGGAGTATTGTATTCTGGTGCACAATCAGTTTGACATTATGAAGGGAGTCAACTGACGAAGCGATAAAATGGCTGCCTGAGTGCATGTTTGGAGGGGAGGAAATTTAGGGGAATCTGTAAGGGTGGATTTGCAGGCCTAGATGAAGGGATTAGGACCCACTACGCCACCCCAAGGGAAAGGCTCAACCTCAACCCAGCACCAGTATGGGATCAAAGTCAACACTATGGTAGGCCTTTAGGGACTATCTGTAGTAGATCCCCACTTGTGTTCCATTGGCCAACAAGATGGTTTGTTGTATAGCGGGAGGGGCAGCAAAGCTGACCACTTACCACATTTGATGGAGCTGGAATAGCCTAAGTTAACACTATTGATATTAGTGAGGTCCTAGAAGCCTTGGCATCCCATCTAGATGGAAGTACCCAGGGAATGATACATAATGGAGAAGTAAGCAACAGGATGCTCGGAGTAGCACAATCCAATCTGCAAGGAGGGTGATCTCATAAAATGTAACTGGTCTAGGATCTAAACTTGATTGTTTAAAATAGGCCTGCTTCATTGATCAATTCGACATATTCCTCTTTCAAGAATCTTGGCTAACTGAGAAAGTGCACAGCCCTTGCTTTTGTGTTTATAGCAAAAAGGCAAAAGTAAGTGGTTGGGCTAGACCCTCGGAGGGACTTTCTACATGGGTTGGCTCACATCTGGGGTATATTGTGAAGATGGTAGAAGTAGCATCAGATGACATTCTTTGTGTAAAACTTGTATTTACCTTCAGTCTGGATGTATTTGTCTACAATGTATATTTGAGACCTACTGGTAATGGGCAGGAAACGCTAACTGTGGATAAACTGGCCACACACATGGCAGCTTTACCCGAGGTGGCTTGCAAAATTATTAGTGGTATTTTTAACTGCCAATATTAGCCTTTAGAAGTGAGTTTGAATGATCTGTCTCAGGTGGAGAATAAGGTTTGGAGTATCCCTGACTTGACTATACGTCCCATTAGGAGATGGTCCCCCTTGGCAGTACAAATCAATGCCCTAACGTTAAATCAGTCGGTCTGGGCTTGCAGTGGGAGAACCCCATCAGATAAGGAATGGAGGTCCACTTTTATGCGTAACCAGAGCACCAACCTAATTGACTATATTTTAGTAGATGTTAGACTCTGGCTTTTCATCTTGCATATGAAAGTAGTAATTAGGCACCACAGTGACCACAATGGTTTGATCTTGCATCTAAATTTTCCACACAGTAAAGTTACGACCACAGGTCAGGACCATCTAGATGGTAGCATCCAGCTGGCAACCAATAGGCATCGGATTAAATAGAACACTGTTGCTTGCACACAAGAGTCACTAATATCACTTTATCGGCTTGTAGGGAGTAGTCTAGAAGATCTTTGTAATATAGACTTCCCACTGGGCACATATATTATATATATATAATATAATATTATAATAATATAATATAAATAATATAGAAGCCATTAAAATGGGGGTTAGAAGCAATCCTACTTCATGGTTCAATAAGGGCTGTAGAGAAGCAAAATACACATTAGTAACATCAATTAAATCACAGGATAGAGATTAGATTATAGCCAAGAGAGTTGCTTACAAAAAACCTTTTAGCCCTGCCAAAAGGGAGTGGGACCAGGGTAGATGGGATGCTTTACTCAGGGCCTCAAAGAGCAGTGATCATGTCTCCATCTGGTATATTGCAATCGCAGGGAAACTTTATTATTGGTAATAATATCTCAGCTGATACCTGGAATTCATATTTTAAGAGTTTTTATAAGAGTTGGATGGTTCTTCTGAGCCCAACTCCAAGGATAGCAGGCAGGTTAAATCAGGCTCACAGGTTGATGCTTATATTGATTGATATCCAGCCATTATAATCCAGAAAGTATGCATGGCCATCAGAACATTTTTCCCCATAAAGCACCCAGCCTTGATAAAATTCTGGGGATATTCTTTTCACTGAAATCAAGGTTTGGGGTCCCTCTTTTATGCTCCTCTTTAATGCCATTATGGAAGGGATGCCCATCCCACAGTCTTGGAAGGGGGCTGAGTTGATCCCCATATATAAAAAAGGTTCCCCCATGCTGCCAGCTAACTACGGGCCAATCAGCCTGATTGATACGGCGCAAAAGCTCTTTTGCAGAGTTTTCCTGGGAAGATTACAGGATTGGCTCGAAGCAAATGAGATCATAAGCCCATTGCAAGCTGGTTTTCACCAAGGCACGTCCACAATGGACCATGTGTTCAGGCTGCAATTACTTTGTTGGAAGACTATTGTCCTGGTGGGGGGGTAGATAGTACATGGTGTTTGTGGATCTGAGGTCCTGTTTTGATCACGTCCCCAGGAAAATCTTATGGCAAGTATTAACTGGCATGGGGGTGCCTTATTGCTATATGGTAATCCTAGAAAGACTCCACGAGAAGAACTTTGCACAGGTTCTCTGTGGTAGGCTAGGGGAAGTTACTAAGTCCTTTCCATTCAACAAAGGCGTGAGGCAAGGTTGTATGACAGCACCAACATTATTCACTTTATTTGTCAATAACCTAGTTGCCCACCTGTTTAATGTGACAATGACGCTCCCAGACTAAATAATGAGAGAGTACCTGGATCAATGTTCGTGGATGATATGCTACTTATCTCTAAGTCACATCAGTTCATACTGAAGATTTTAGATGGTTTCAGTGACTTCTGTGTGCCCAGAGGGGCTTAGAGATAAATGTAGATAAAACAAAATATATGGTTTTTTTTATTCTTATTGATTATCACGTCCAAATCCAACACTAGCCAGGAGTCCACTTGAGCAGGTTCATATTTTTGAATATTTGTGGGTTACGCAAAGTGAGAGGATGCATTGGGTTGCCCACATTGCCAAACTCAGACTGAAATTAGAACAACACATAGGAGGGTTGTCAAAGGTGTGCTGGGGGTCGTCTTATAAACCCATCTCCCCGATAATACAAATCTATGCACATCAGGCACTGGGTTCTGCATTATATGGGGTGGAGCTCTGTGGCCATATATCCATTAATGCCTTGGTCCTGGCAAAGAATCAATTCTTGAGGCAGTTGTTGCACCTCCCAGTTAGCATACCACTATTACCATTACGACTTGGCATGGGGGTTAGTCCTAGTTCTGAGGGTTTGGTGTTGGCCCTTACTTTTTTAGAGCAGAGTATCCGTGTCCCCAGAGTTGATCTCCTATAGACGTGGCTTGGAAGAGATTCTTGGAATGCAGGATACTGACAATCTCCGTGGGTAACAATATGTTAGAGAGTCTTTGAGGAGTATGGGGAAAGACAGGCTCTGGGATAATCCCGGGGAGTCTTTCCATCAGATATCTAAAGCTGAGCTCAAGTTGAGTTATAAGGATTTTAAGTTATGCTCTCTGTTATCTAGCCCAGCACTGGGAGGGCTGTCGGGTAGATACTTGCAGCTTAATGACTTCTATAAACTAGAAGAGTTAATGGATGTTATTGAACCTAATCTGGTTGGGAAACTCCCCTGTGCATTTCAGATATGGGACACTCCGTCTTCGTTCTTTTATTCAAAAGTAGGGTAGTACAGGTCCAAAAGAGGAGCAAGTCTGTCCAGCATGTGATAACGCGTCCAGCCCTTATAAATTACCTGTAACTGGACACTTTGGGTGTTGGTGAACCTTTTAGCCGAGTTGGGCTCTCCTCATCCTAGAATAGTCGAATCGTTTAAACTAATAATCAATAACTATTGTAATCGATATCCAATACTCTATTTCTAGGTCAGAATAACACATTAGGAATCAATAACAGTCGGTATTTTGACGCAATGTGACCTTTCAGTCATGAATAACCACACCAGTTTATTAAAGGTTAATGAGTTTATTTCCCTATATTAATAAAGCTAAAACAATATATAAGAGTCTCAAAATCAAATGATATATGTATACGAACATTACTAGCTTTCCATAACGGCGGAAGAAACGCAATCTGCGCAAAATCTGAATTATAATACACTCGGTTACGGCAATGCAAATCACTAATATGAGTAATTGAATTTGACTAATTGCATATCGGTCAGCATGACAAGATTTCAATTCAACATGGTGCATCAAGTGCATACCTTGACTAACCTCTAATTAGCATCGCATGTGGGGCTTCATGCAAAACGAATTTAGTCAACACAAATTTGGAAAACTTCTAGCTTAGGCCCTATCAATTTAGCGGTTGGTACCTAAGAAGGAAAACACAATGCATAATCCAATTATCCTTTCATAATTACCAAATACAATCAGCATACAAGGAAAGTGTTCGTCCTTCAGGTACCGGTTCGATCAGCATGGGGCAGATTTCAAAGGTGCAGAGTTAAGGGCAAGTTTCCTTGCAGCAGCAAGGAGAATGGGGCAAAGTTACTGCGTGGGCAATGCGGGGCAAAATTAAAGTTAAAGGGGCATATTTATACTCCGTTTGTGCCGGAATTGCGTAGTTTTTTTTTACGCAATTCCGACGCAAAACTAACTCCATATTTATACTTTGGCGTTAGACACGTCTAGCGCCAAAGTCCATGGAGTTAGCGTCATTTTTTAGCGTGGACACCTACTTTGCATTAATTATATGCAAGGTAGGCGTTCCCGTCTAAAAAATCGACTCCGAGGCATGTGCGTCGGATTTATACTCCCGGGCAAAATTCACGCCCGGGAGTGGGCGGGTCAAAAAAAATGACGTACGGCCGCTTTTGCGCCATTTTTTAGCCCCTGCAAAAGGCAGGCGTTAAGGGACCTGTGGGCTCTGAAGGAGCCCAGAGGTGCCCTCCCATGCCCCCAGGGACACCCCCTGTCACCCTTGCCCACCCCAGGAGGACATCCAAGGCTGGAGGGACCCATCCCAGGGACATTAAGGTAAGTTCAGGTAAGTTTTTATTTTTATTTTTTTTGTGGCATAGGGGGGCCTGATTTGTGCCCCCCTACATGCCACTATGCCCAATGACCATGCCCAGGGGACAGAAGTCCCCTGGGCATGGCCATTGGGCAAGGGGGCATGACTCCTGTCTTTGCTAAGACAGGAGTCATTTCTATGGGGGTTGGGAGTGAAAAAAAAATGGCGCAAATCGGGTTGAGGCGAAAAAATTGCCTCAACCTGACTTGCCCCATTTCTTGACGCCCAAGCCCCATATCCCCCTACGCCGGCGCTGCCTGGTGTACGTCGTTTTTTTTAACGCACACCAGACGGCGCCGGTGGCTAACGCCGGCTAACGTCATTCAATAAATACGGCGCCCGCATGGCGCTTCAGAATGGCGTTAGCCGGCGCTAATTTTTTTGACGCAAAACTGCGTTAGCGCAGTTTTGCGTCAAAAACTATAAATATGGGCCAAAGTCTCTAGGGTGAGAATTCTCAAAGTCTCGTTCTCTGGAATAGAGAAATGGGCATCAAGATGTCATCCAAGATGGCGTCTGGCACTTGGCTTCAGAATGGCATCAAGGAAAATGGCTGACTTCTCTGTGTCCGGTGGGTTTAAGTAAGAAATATTCCAAATTCAGCAGGGTCTTCCATTGGAGGGTACATAGGGTGGCTTCAATTTGACCAAAGAATAGTGTCTTTCTCCTTGTACTCATTTATGCATACATTGTCCTTGGAGCCTTGGAACACAAGTTGCAACAAAGTTTGCCAATTATTTCGGTATCAGTGCTTTTATTGTCCACACCTGCAGAAACTGACCTTGTATCAAAGGGGATGAGACCGGCCTAGAACGAAACCTTGGAGATAAGTGTATTAATCATCTTCTACTGGAAAAATACAGAATAAGTCCTTTTTGTTAATAAAAGTGAAAACCACGCAGTTAAATTTGAGGCCGGGCGACTAGGCCAAAGCCTCTACTAAATTTAAGCTAAGCATAAAACAGTTTCAAAAAGAAATCATAGGACATATTTGCAATTATGACAGATTACTACATTTTTCAATTCTTCATGATTAATTAAGCTAGTTTATAATAATGGCGAACTACTCCGAGGGCACAATTTCCCACGTACATTATTTTCTTTACTAAAATCACTCTACAGTATACAATTTTTGTTACATGATATATGAATATATGTTGGTCCTTCTTTTTCTGCGTCATCACATGTGGCCTGTCCAGTGAAGCCAAGATTCATGTACGATTCTTTTGCCAAGAGTATAAAGTTGCTAGGGCCAAACGGCTGATTCCTTTGTGCACAATTATTGGGATTATACAGCACAGAGAGGTGCATGGAATATTTAAAGCAGAAACCAGTGGAACCACTGTGTTTGCTGTTGCAAGGTATTTATTTGCAATGTGATGTTTAAGTCGTAAATTTGCATAGTCAGAATGGAATGGCCTGCATCATCATTGTGAGTAGCTTTCCGGAGCAGGCAAGAGTATCACGAGTGCTACAGCTCTGTGAATGTCAGGCTGGCCTAGGGACCTTGGGCCAGATGTAGGAAGGAAGCAATTTGCGAGTTGCAAATTGCGAGTCCTTCCGACTCGCAATTTGCAACTCGCAAATTGCTATGCAGTACGGTGTCTCAGACACCGACTGCAACTCGCTATGGGGTCGCAATGACCCACCTCATGAATATTCATGAGGTGGGTCGCAAATTGCGGCCCCATAGCGAGTATAGGCACTCGCTAACATGGAGGCCTGCTGTAGTCAGCAGGCCTCCAGGTTAGCGACCTGCTTTTCAATAAAGCAGTTTTTTTTTTTTTTGAAATGTAGCCCGTTTTCCCTAAGGGAAAACGAGCTGCATTTCAAAAAATCCAAAACCTTTTGTTTCGGTTTTTTCAGGGCAGGGCGTGGTCCCTTCAAGTGGATGGTAACTGCGACTCCATTTGCGACCGCATAAGCGGTCACAAATGGAATTGCATACCATTGCGAATCGCAAATAGGAAGGGAACACCCCTTCCTATTTGCGATTCGGAAATGCATTTCTGCATAGGAAACACGCATTTGCGAGTCGCAAACGGCAAATTTTGCCGTTTGCGACTCGCAAAGTGCTTCCTACATCTGGCCCCTTATCTGCTCTCCATTTTGACATTGAAGTGCCTCTACACCCTGAGCTCTGATTTTGTAACGTATATGCTGTGTAATTGTTGGAAGGGCTGGGCTGGGTTCCGCTGGGACGGAATCTTTTTCTAACTAGGATATTTTATCATATTGTAATGTTTACTTGTGTATTAAAAAAATTGTATTGTGCTATTGCTTCGATTTCGTACATAGTTCTTTTATGGCGAGTAGCCCAAATAAAGAGTTTCCGAACTGAACTGACCACAGACATCAGGATCTCAGGAAGTGGTTTGTTATTTTTCTAGAGTATGAGTGAGCCTGGACAGCTCAGTGAAAAGCGCCGTCCAGAGCATTTAAGCCAAAACCTAGTGATTGATTTAGAGTGCGTTGTTCGGTGCAACACAGGTTTTCTGTCCAGGGCTGCGCTTTGTTGCATACTACATGGGTATAAAGAGATAGAGGGCCCAGTTCTCAAAGCTTTTTCTGTGAGTAGTTGTGAGCTTTGAAAATTGGGTCCATTGTTTTGAGATATCGGTGGCAGGTCAGTGGCTCTAAGCTACACGACTAACAAAGGGCTGCTAAACGTTTTTGTAAGTAGTATATTGTCTCTGGACTTCAATCTGAATAAATCCTCAGTTTCTTATTCTGGCTCACAAAGCTTTTTCTGCAATAAATGTCTCTACTTTAATTCTTAGATGTGAATTTCACAGGGACCTGGCCCACAAAGCCTATCCCAGTGAGTAAACATGTTTTATCCTTTGAAAATAATGAGTAGGTTACACTTAAGTCTGAAGTAATGCCCAACTACTCACAGAAAGCTCTTTGTGAAACAGACAGTGTATGTATACTATCTGTATAGACTTTGCATAATTATTTTTTTATTGCTGCGTTATAATCGGGGTAATGAACATTTCGTTTTACCTTAGAATATAAAATAAAGAAAAATGGGGATAAAATCATTCCCAAATCAACAACAGGTCCATACCCACTATGGTGTGTTTAATAAATTTTATTTTATATTGGCACTAACCTTACTTGTGTCTTTTGCTTCAGATCAATGGTAGGATGTTTCAATAGTTGTACCTATATTTTCATATCCGCCAGTTGTCTTTCGACCACCTTGATGTTTATCTGACCATTTTCTAATGCTTATTTGAAAGATTTCTTTTATCTTTTTCACCCTTTATTCCAGTTTTTAAGGTCTTTAATCTTGCATCTTTCAAGAACGTATAAGGTTAGAACATTGGCCCAGATTTAAGAGGGCCTAGCGCCTCCTTGCGCCACATTAGCATAATTTATTATGATGCTAATGTGGCCCAACGAGGCTAAAATCGGCCGCCATATTTACAAAGTGGCACAATGCATGCATTGCGCCATTTTGTAACCCCTTGCACCGCATTATGCCTCCGCCAGGCATAATGAATGCAGGGTGGGGGGGGGGTGTTCCCCCGTTATTTTTAATGGCTCTTTTTTACGCCTGCACAGAGCAGGCATTAAAAAGCGGGATGCCACTGTTTTCAATGGATCCCTATGTACACTGCAGGATTAGCGCCATCCTACACAGTACATCAGTAGCATCAACCATTTTGATGCTATTTCCCCTTCCCTGCGCCATGGAGTGCCGTGGTGGCGGTATGGGGCCGCTAAGGGGCGCAAGAAAAGTGGCACTGCGTTGAATGCAGCACCACGTTTCTTACATTTGGGCCATTGTTTTTAATCTGAATTGATTGTTTTCATTTGGTTCTTGCTCATCACATTTGACAGTTTCTCCATGAATTAAAAAAAGTGTAATTATTGTTATTGGCACAACTATCCCTTTTTGCAACACATATGTGTTTTGTTAATATGCAGTCTGATTTTTTTTTCTAATTAAACTTTACTGTTCCTGGACTTTGTTGCTAGTTTGGTGTATGGTGCACTTTGGATACTGATCTTCTTATGCACAAAAATGTAGTTTTTCGTAATTGTTGGGTTTCTCCCACTGTACTTGTTTTATCTATTACACATTGCTTATGGATCTTTCCTGTGTTTTTTTTAGCTTTCTTGCATTTCGTAAACACTCTTCTGTGGCTGTAAACACTTTTCTGTGCTTTATGTCAAAGGTTTAGTATTTCTGGATTTTTAACCTTGATAATGTTCACACTACTTGTAAACACAATTGTTACTGTAGTCAAATGTATCTCTGGTGCTTTCTCCTATCTTTCAGTTGGGGTTCTAATTTGTACTTATCCTGTATCTCAAAGAGTTAGCTCTACTATTTGGTATTTGTACACCACTGTCATGTCCTATGGTTTTGAGACTGTTTGATTGTTGTTGATATTGTAAGCAATTGGGTTGTTTGTTGACTGGGGTGTGACCTTGGACCAACCCTAAATAAACCTGTGCTCAATCCTCTGGTAGCTTGGCACAGAGCAGTCAGGCTTAACTTAGAGGCAATATGTAAAGTATTTATGCATCACTTCAAACAGTAATAAAGTGGAAAAACATTGTTAAAGAATCCCATACCAACTTAGAAAAATAGAGCTTTCTTTAATAAACAAAACAAGACAAAAACTGCAAACGTAAAATCAGTAGAACCGGCAGTAGATATATGAGATATCCAATTTTAAATGTTATTGAAAATAGCACCGAAAAGCACAACGCTCTAACTGTGGATATTTCGTCCTGCCTGATGGGGACAAAGTCACAAGTTGAGGCTGACCACGATGGAGTGTGGGCTGGCTACAAGGACCCAGTTAATCCCAGTAAATAGAGTACCTTAAATCTTGGTTTGCAGAGTGTTACAATGCTCCGTGTCGAAGATGCATCATGTAGCCAAAAATGATGTGTCAGTTCTGAGATGCAGCAAGGCTGCAATGCGAGGGCCTACTTCGTCATCAAGACTCCTCTTGAGAGGACTTGCAATGCAAAGTCCAGCATCAAATATGCAGCATGCAGTCAGGCCGATGCATCGGTTTCAAGAATCTGTGTCTGGCATCGTCGATGAGGCTGCTGTCGATGAGGAATGCCAGGGCTTGTGCAGAGGATGCATCGCGCAGCAGTGGTTTTGATGCGGCTGCGAAGGTAATGCGGGTCTTTGCGTCTGTTCAATCCATCCAACAGTGGTGCTGCATCAGTTAAGCTCAGGTTTGTGCCACACAGCAGTGGCTGGCAGATCACCTTAAGCCTACTCCCAAGGGGCTAGGATTGGTGTGGCACCACGTGGAATGGTAGGCTCACAGATGGCAGGGTCCAGGAGCAGGTGCAAGGTTGTTGGAAGCCTGTTGTGCCCATGAGGCTTCAGATCAGAAAGCCAGCCAACTAGCCCTTGGGGTCACTCTGGGTTCTAGTTCAAGAGATGTAGGTCCAGACCTTCCCACCAAAGCAAGAGAGTAGCAGGCCAGTGAGGCAGGGCAGTCATCCTGCAGAACAGCAGTCCATCTAAGTGCAAGTCTTTCCAGCAGCCCAGCAGTCTTTCTTCATGTCAGAATATCAATAGGTCCAGAAGTATACTAAATAGTTGGTGTCTGAGGTCCCGAAATTATACCCAGTTGTGCTCTGAAGTGGGGAGAAGCTTCTAGAGACATACCTTTGAAATGCCCAGGTGCCCTGCCTTCCTTGACCTGACTCCAGTCTAACTAAAGGGAGTATGCAGCCCTTTGTGGGAAAACAGAACACAGCCTATTCAAGTTTAAGTGGGGTTGGACCCAGCCTCTCCCTCTCATCATTCCAGTGATGGCCCATCCAGTCACACCTAAGCTCCACATTGTGTGTGGCTGTCTAGGAGTAATGCACAAATCCCAACTGTCAACTACATCCTGTCATGCGACCCAGAGACAGACTGCAGTCACCAAATGGCTAAGGCATAAAAAATGCCAAATTTGTAAAAATGAAAATTTAAAATTGTAATTTAAAATCAAACTTTACCATATGTTAGGATTTTTCTTATCAATTCCAGAGACACTAAACATGAACTGGTTACTTGCTCCCATTTGGAAATAACACGTATAAAATATACTGAACCAGCTCTCAATATTATTCTACGGTAGAGGTAGGCCTTGCAGTAGTGAAAAACAAACTTAAGAGTTTTTCTCTACCAAGACACGTAAAATGTAAAAGTACATTTCTTACTTTTTGAATACATTGCACCCTGCCCTCTGGGCTGTCCAGGGCCTACCCTAAGGGTGACTTATTTGCATAAAAAATGACGGCTTGGCAAAAGGTTTACTTTGCCAGGTTGAAATGGCAGCTTGAAACTGTACACACACAGGCTGCAATTGCAGATCTGAGACTTGTTTAAATTGCTACTTCTGTGGGAAGTACAACAAGTGTCCCAGCTTCCCACTAGTAGCATTTGATTTACAGGCCCCGGGCACAGGTAGTGCCATATTACTGGGGACATAACAGTAAATTAAATATGCCAGATGGGTGTAAGCCAATCTAATATGTTTTAAGGAGCGAGCACAAGCACATTAGCACTGCTCAGCAGTCATAGAGTACACAGAGTCCTAACACCAGCAAAAATGAAGTCAGCAAAAGCAGGAGGCCTGAAGGCAAAAGATTTGTAGGGAAGACCATGCTTAGGATGCCAGGCCTAACAGATTGCTTGTTAGAAACTTGATGAACATGTATTTAAAATGTTATCATGCTTTGTGCCAAAAAAATATTTTTTTTCTTGCTTAAAGTGGGAAGAATAAGAACACACAGACCTTTTTCAAGGTCATAATACTCATAATACTCTACTACATTGTATGCAAAAAACACTTGTCTTGCTTCTTTGTGTAGATGTTAATTTAGTTTGTATGGCTATTTAATTTTGAGGTAGCTCTTTCAAGTTCTTTCTGAGAAGGTAATTATAGTCAATCCACTTTTTCACTTGAAATGTGAATAAGATTTCTCCTCTGTCAGGTACTTTGATTAAGTCCAAGAATGAGGTCATTTTCAACATATTGTGTTTCTTTTTCTTTATAAAGTTGTAGTGCATACTTTGGGGTCTCAGATTTTTGCTAATCAATGATGACTTTGCAGCTTCTGTACTTTCTTATTTTTTTCTGTTGCTTACAGTTTAATATTATCTTTTTGAGCTGTAGCGCCCCATTGCACTTTCTGACTGTCAAAAAAGTATATATTTTTTTTATATTTGCATAAGATATCCTGGTAAAAAACTTTAATGTTACTGAGTTTAAAATGATATCTTTAACTTATTTTCACCAAACTATAACGTCACTTTAAACTTTTTTTCAGCGAATACCCATAGAAAAAAAACAAAAATTAAAGTGACGTTATTATGTGTAAATGTCAGTTAGAAAATACCATTAAACTAAAAAAAGGCTGACATTCACCAGTTACAGTTAACTGAAGTAACTATAACTTGTACACTTGCCGTTCACAGCAATGTCATTAAAGATGTCATTTCAGATGTCATCAGTGATGTTATCAATCATATTGATAGAGCGAATTTCCTCATTCTGTAAATGAAGCACATTTAACTGAAAAGTGCAAAATTCTATGCTGAATAACACATGCATAATGAATGCACCTTTGTAGTAAAGAACCACACATGAACATTACACACACAAACAAACTAGCATATTGTTTTGTCTTAACTTAGCCTGATTACTGATTACTGATTCCATATCAAATGTCAACTTTACAGGTTAGAGTTAAAAGGCCTGTTTTCGCATGAAACTGTTGTCTTGCGGAGGGTTTTTTTCTCTTTCACTGCAGACACTGTAACTTTCCTGAAGCCTTCTGTTATTTAGTGACTAGGCATTTGTTAAGTATTAGACAACTGATAGAGAAGTTCTCACCAGGAGGAGTGGAGATGACAGGAAACAAGACTCGTGGGAAGAACTGTTTGAACCACAAGATGTGATCAGTGTAAGAATTCTTTGATGGTATTCTCTTCCTTGCACAAGCATCTTTTGTAACCCTTCCACAGCCAACAAGCAGAACACCCTCACTGCAGCAGCATTAGGCCCCATGGCTCTGGCCGTCTTTCAGTGTACCTGTTGTCAGCAAAGTTAGTGGTATCCTTCCTAATGAGGGTCACCCCACTGCAGGATCTGACCACAGGAGTCTCAGGGGAATCCTCAGTGGCTCCTCAGCAGGTCCATTCCAGAACTGTTCCTCAGGGTATATAAAGCAGTCAGCATCACTGAGAGTCCCATCCTAGTCCTTGACTTTATCCTTGTAGTTGAATCAGAGTACTTCTCTTTCCAGCTGGGCACTCTTTCACCATTATCACTTCTAAACCGAGGACCTTCTCACCTATTTGTCCCTTGTGTATAGATATTTAAGTAGGATGGAAAGTTCTACCAGCAAGGCACCCCTGTAAAATCCTAGGCTATCTGTTAGACTTGTCAGCCTTTGGGTGCTCCTCCTCCAAACTTTTTGCCTTCTTTGCCTCACGTTTGCTGATCTGTTTTTGTTGGCCGGAGATCTCTCGGCACGTTACCATTGCTAACCAGTGCTAAAGTGCAATTGCTCACTCCCCTAAAGCATGGTAACATTGGTGTATCTTTAGCAACACAAAAGGATGATGGACAGAGTGCTGAACAATGCAAACACTCACCCCAAGTCACAGATCTGGGTTTAATCCATTGCTTGCTTCCTGTCCGGGGAGGACCTGACTTAGCAAATCAGGCTGGACTGTTTCCTGGGGAACAGGGCCAAGACTGATTTGTACATGGCTGGGTCCAAACTGGGGTGACGTGGCGAGCAAAAGAACGATGGATTAAACCCATACCTGTGACTGAGTGTGAGTGTTTGAAAATGTTCAACACTCCGTCCATCATTTTATTTTGTGATATGGTTAACATTGGTGTATCCACAACTGGCACATTTAGTTTACATATAAGTCCGTAGTCAAGTGCATTATATGTGCCCTGGGCAGGTAAATAAAATGCTACTGGCGGGCCTGCAGCACTGACTGTGCCACTCACCCACTTAAATACCCTTTTAAACATGTCTCAAGCCTTCCACTACAGAGTCTGTGCTTTCAGTTTGACTGTCCTATTGACTTGGCATTTAAAACCCCGTGCCAATCCTTAAACTCCCACATACGTCACCCTTAAGGTACCCCCTGTCAGGGCCCAATTCCTCGGGATCTTGCACCTTGCTAATCAAGGGACCACCTCCAGGCACCACCAACTCAGATGCCTTTATGGCGCTGAGGATTGGAGTGGCCTGGCCGGGGGAAGGGAAAGCAGGAAAGGAACAACCAGGAGGGAGATCTGGAAAGGAAAAGGTTAGATGCAAAAAACAACAGCAATATATAATGTGCCAAATCACGTTATGTCAAAAAAGAAATCGTAATGTAGGACTCATATAATTGCAGCGAAAGTCTCAATCAACTTTTATCTCAGGTGCTTGTGTTCAAAATCAAATCCACCAAGTTTCACTAGCGCCACAAGCCTTCATAGGAGCATATGCCAGAAACTCAAGAAATAATCAGCACAAGTCTTTGGTAGGAGCCATTGCACACTGGAAAGCCAAAAACACACACTCAAACAGCAAAGATTTTAAAATACTTGTATCAAATCTCACACTCGAAAATTGCTTGGAACATCGGCTCTCCAAAGAGAGAATCAGTGCTGGGTTCAGGAAACAACTAAAGACGGTGATACATTATAATCAATAAACATCACAAATGAGATTCACATCAAAACGAACACATGTCTAGAAAACTAAGGATTTAGCACCCGGCGTTGTCGACAAAATCACAAACTGCAGCTGTTGCTAAGTAACGCTCAAGAGACAGAGCGGAAACAAAGTAGCAGCTCCGAACGCGGAGTTCAGGAACCAGGAGGGGTATCCCCCCTTTGGAAAGGTCTTACCATGCGCGAGTCCGGCCATTCGCTAGGAAGGCTTCCGGCCCAATCAGGAGGGAAGGCAACGAGGAGTCAAGCAACCTTCTGGGGAGGCTCAGAATAGAAAGTACTGGAGGCAGGGCATGGCTGGTATTTATGAACCAGCCACATCCCAAGATGGCTGCCACCCAGGGAATCTGGGAATTGTAGTTGTAAGTGCTGGCTGTCGATAAAGGCGCCGCAGACACAAGCGACCGCTCCTCCCAGGCAGATGAGTTTTACCACAGGGGGAGCCTGACCTGCAGTGGCGGAGGGAAAATGATGAGGAACCTTTCGAGTCGTGGCAAGCGCGCAGGGCAACCGGGATAACGTGCGAAGGGGCACGTTTGAGACCCCGCATCTCCGGAGGTCTGACAGCCCCTAGGTAGTCCACAGGACAGGGTGCTATGCACTTAAAAGGCAGGACATATACTTTTAAGTTTTACATGTCCTGTGTGAAAAACTGGCAAATTTGTTTTTCACTACTGTGAGGCATACCCATCCCATAGGTTAACATTGGGGATTTCTTATTGCCTTTAATTAACTTTAAGTACTGATTGGGAAGGAGTAGGCCTGTCATTTTTAGTACCTATGGAATTGTAATGATGAATCGTCTTTAATGCAAAAGTTAGATTTACCATTACAATTTTGAAATTACCACCTTTAGAAAGTTGGCATTTTCCTGATCTCAATCAATCAGGCGCTGGTTTGGTGCTTTAGGTCCTGCCCAGCTGGTGGTGGTTGAGAGGCTGGTCTTGAGTTGTTTTCTGGAGTCCAACAGGGAGGGAGACGTGTGCAGGTGGAGGTCATTCCAGGCATTGGCGGCGAGGTGGGAGAAGGAGGGTCCTCCAAAGCATTTGTAGCAAATGTGGTGGACATGAGCCAGGGCGAGGGTGCCTGAGTGGAGATCTCTGGTTGGTGGATGGATTGTGAGACAGATTGCTGATGTGGACAGGTCTGGCATAGTGTGGGGCCTTGTATGTGTGTGTGTGTGTGTGGAGATTGCAGAGGCATCTTTGCTGTACGGGGATCCAGTGGAGGGGCCTGAGGTGGAGGGTGAGGTTCGTCCTTCTGGGGAGTTCAATGCTGGTCCTTCTGGGGAGGTCGAGGACAAGTCGTGCTGTGGTGCTCTGGATGACTTGGAGGTGGTTCAGGAGCTGCTTGTTGTCTATGGCGAAGAATGTGTTACCGTACTCAAGATAGCTGGGTATGAGGGCCTGGGTGACTGGCTTCCTGGTGGAGATGGGTAGCCAGCGCAAAATCTTGCAGAGCATGTGTAGGATGTTGAAGCAGGCCAAGGAGACAGCATTAATCTGTTGCTTCATGCTCAGACAGGTGTCTAGGATGATCCAGACGTTGCGTGAGTGGCTGGCGGGAGGGGGACAGAGGGTGGAAGGCCACCACATGGCATCCCAGTGGGATGGTATGTTTCCAAAGATGAGGATATCTATTTGTGTGAGTTTAGCTTGAGGCAGTTGGCCCTTATCCAAGTGATGATGTCTGTCATGTTGTTTTGGTAGTTGGTTCATGTGAAAGTGACGTCATTTGCGAAGGAGAGGATGAGCTGTGTGTCGGCATAGAAGATGATTATAAGAACATGGGTGCAGTTGATGTCAGCTAGAGGTGTCATGTAGGTATTGAAGAGGGTGGGGCTGGGAGAGGAGCCTTGGGGGAATGCCACAGTTCATGTCTTTGGTGGCAGAGACGAAGGGTAGGAGGGGGATACTCTGCGTTCAGCCAGAAAGGAAGGGGGAGATCCAGTTGTGAGTTTTGTCTTGGATGCCAGTGGAGTGGAGTCTAGAGACCGAAGTGTGATGGTGTCAAAGGCTGCAGGTAGACGAGGAGGATAAGTGCTGCTTTTACCTTAAGGTTTCGGAAGCATCAGATATTGTCGGTTGCTGCTATGAGGCCGGTCTCGGTGCTGTGATTTGGCCAGTAGCTGGATTGGGACGGGTCCAGTAGGTTGCTGTGTTCGAGGTAATCTGTCAGTTGATGGTTAATGGATTTTTCCTGAACTTTGGCAGGGAACGGGATGAGTGAGATTGGGCAGTAATTCAAAAGTTTGTTGGGATTGGCCGAGTGTTTCTTCAGTAGTGGTTTCACCTTGGCGTGTTTGAGTGGATGGAGGTCATGATGGCAATGGTGTCCTCGGTAGACAGCTGCTTACAATGGGTGATTTGTGGGTTGGTGGTGTGGGATTCAGTGTGGGAGGGTTGAGGTTTGTGGGCTGGGTCTCGAAGTTGCTGTAGATATCAGAGATCTTGTGGGGAAGTAGTCTGACTGTTTGTCGCAGAGGGCTTGGGAGGGGTGGATTGTGTTCATCGTGGCAGAGGGTAGGAGAATTCTCTGACAATGCTGAAGAGTTCTCTTGGGTGGTTGGTGCTGGCCTTGATAAGATGGTAATTCCTTCTTTCTTGGTCTCCCTTAGATGGTGGTGGTATGCATTGAGGGTTGACCTGAAGGTGTTAAGGTTGGTGGGGGTCTTGTTGGAGCACCAGTGCCTCTCTAATTTCCTGCAGTGTTGTTTGAGCATCATGAGTTTAGTGGTGAACAAAGTGGCTTGATTGGTGGGTTTGTTGCTGGTGGTGCTTTTCATGGCGCTATGGTGTTGGTGGCAGAAGAAAGCCAGTTGGAGAGATTCTGTATGCGGAGATTGAGGGCATCTGCCGAGTTGGATCTGGTGTTCTTCAGGGCTGTGGTCCTGGGAGTCTCCGTGACTTTTCCCAAGTTGCGGTGGGGGAGATCCTGTTGAGGCGCTATGCATTAGGTCAATGGTGAAGTGTACGATGTTGTGGTCGGTCCATGTTACTTCGGAGATGTGGGAGAATTTGATTCTGTCTCTGGTGGAGAAGATGGGGTCCAGTGTGTATACAGGGCGGTGTGTGGGGGCTGTGACCAGTTGGGTGAGGCCGATCATGCTCATGTTTTCGAGGAGTGCTGTGGAGCTGAGTTTTTTGGTTCTTATAGGCAGAAGTTCAGGTCACCCAGGAAGATGTAGAGGTTGGACTCGATTGCCTTGTGGGCAATGATGTCCGGGATGGTGTTGCAGAAGTTTGGGCAGGGGCCCAGTGGTCTGTAGGAGATGGTCCCTCATATGGTAGTGTTGGTGTCAGGTTTGATCTGGAAGTTGAGGTGTTTTTGACTGATGTGGTGTCACTGTCCCAGGCGGTGCATTGAAGTGAATGATGGCAATGCCACTGCTGTGTCTGTTGGGGCAGTCGTGGTGGATCATCTTGTATCCAGAGGGCATTGTGGTGGCAATGTTTGGGATAGATGCAGGGGTGAGAAAGGTTTCCATAATGAACATTATATCAGGGATGAAGGTGGTGACGATGTCCCAGATGTCTATAGATTGCTTGCAGAGCACTAAGACATTGAGTAGTGTGCAGTGCTGTGTGTACTCTTAGCCCTGTGTGCTTGCACCCTGTCTTCAACACACTTCTGGGCTTGGGTGATAGCTGGTTTCCTGCATTCCCGATAGACACCCACACACAAAGGAAGGGTAGGTGTGAGTGAGTGGTCATGTGCATATTAATGGGCCATTGTTGGCAGGATGGGAGGGAGGAGCTGGCACTTACTCCTGTACAGACAGCGTCCTTCTCTCACACAAAGGACTGTTTAACACCCTGTAGTGAGTCTGGAGCCAGGGCAAAAAGGGAGGACCTCTGTGCACTTCAAATGACCCTCTTTGAAGTCACCCCTCTTCAAAGGCACATCTGGGTATAAGAACTGGACATCTGATCCTACCAAATCAGTACACATCTGGACCTGTAAAGAACTCTGCCAGTAAGGACTACTGTGCTGCTACAAGGACTGCAACTCTAGACTGCAGTTGTGGAAGAACTGCTTTTCTGCTGTGCTACCCTGTTGACAGCTGCCCACTGCACTCCTGAGGAAGGACTGGACCCATCTCAATTGAACCCAGAGAGACTCCTAGGGCTTTCTAGCTTGCCTTCTGTTCTTCTGAGGTTTCAGGGACACAAAAGACTTCCAACACAATCTGGACTTTGCCTGCTGCAAGTGTAACCCTGTCAAGTCGTGCCAATCCAGTCTTGGGTCCTTTGAAGAATGTAAAAAGTGGTGCAGCTACCAAACTCCACACATTGCCGTCATTGCTCCTGTTGGAACCAACTCATCTCCTTCGATGCTGATGCATTGCTGCTTCAGGAGACATCCCATCGCCGGCTGTGTGCCTCGAGAATGATGCATTGCCTACATCTAAGGGGTTTGGCAGTGACGCATCCCCAATTAAGTGGTTCGGAACCAACACATTGCCTACATCTCCAGGATTGGAAATGATGCATTGATTCCATTGTCCTCACATCCTCCCTTAATGCTGACACAACTCTGAACCAAGGTACTGATTTCATCAGGCCAAGGCTGGTACCTGTATCTGACCTGTGCTGTATTGCAGTCGGCCTAACTATTGAGATTTCACCTGGTCGAGAGTGACCGATTAGCCCCGGTTGTTTTTTTAATTCCTTTAAGTACTATATTTACAAATGTTCTTTAAAAATTCACATCTCATCATCTACCTATTATATTTTTGTTATGGTCTTGTTTTGTTCATTAAATTAAGCTCTACTCTTCTAACCTGGTGTCAATTATTTTTGTGTAGAGTTTTCACTGTCATACAGTTTTAAGTGTTGCACAAATAATTTACACATTGCCTTCTAAATTAAACCTGCCTGCTCTTCCCAAAGGATGAGTACAGGTTAATTTATGGCAAGGAGCTGACTTACCCTGACTAGGATTGTGGTTCCTGCTTGGACAGGGTGCCAGACGGAAACCCAATTTCTAACATTGGTCATCAGCTGTGAGGATAGGACTTGTGTTTGTGCAGTGCCTTACAGTAATTTTGTGTACACTACCAATCCATACCAATTTGAATCACTTCTTCTTCATTTTAATTTTTTTACCTACCTTTCCTAATTAGCATTTTTAATTTTTCTATTCTCCCTGATTGCCATTTTTGCTTTTTCTGGCTGGAGGTTCTACATCTGGACGTGCTTCTGCAAAACTGTTTTTTGACCTGGCCAAACTTGAGAGTTAAACTGTGGCCCAGTTCAAGGATTTCTGCAAGAGGTTTTAGCTTTCTTTTAATGGATTGACCAGGTAGATCTGCAAAAAGCACCAAGGGCCTGGATAGAGGCCTGTGATGCAGCAGCTGTGACTCCAGAGGAGGATAATGAGATACTCGATAAGGATAATAAGCTGGTCCTTGATTCACTAGAGATTCTGGGACCGCTTTTGGTATGGGGAAATATCTTGCCAGGAGTAGTAGTTCCCACCAGGGCAGGGAGCAGCTTCTCACCTGGAGGCCTGTCCGCAGAAGAGCTGGAGGACAGGAGGGAGGAGAGAGAATTGAAACTTGAGATAACCAAGCTCAAATTAGAGAAAGCCATGAAGGAAAAAAGACTGGCCATTAAGGCAGAGAAAGGGAAGATGGACCATGAGCTAAGCCTCAGATAAATGGATATCAAGGCCATGGAAGTGGAGTCCATCAGTATTGGTGACAGCATCCCAACAGTGTCCACTGGTGAAGAAAGTGTTTGTATCCCAAAATATGTTATGCCAAGAATTGTGGTCAGGGCGACAGGATGACATAGTTAAGTGGTTCTCAGCCTATCAGGTAGCTCTAAGGGTGCACAAGCCCCCTGAAGAGTATTGGAGGGTGGGTATTTTGTGGAGGTATATGTCCACAGTGGGGGGGAGGGGGTTACTCCTGACACTGAAGGTGGGGGACCAGACACAATCCAATCCAATGAAGGCCATACTTATCAGTAAGCTTGAGTTAACCCCCAAGACATACTGACAGAGATTCAGGAATAGCCATAAACTTCCCACACAGACCTAGGTGGTTTTCCTTGATTATCCCAGCAAGGTATTGAAGGGCTGAGTGTGGGACAGCAAGGTAGATAATTATTATGGTCTGCACAACCTAATTATCAGGGAGCAAATCCTTGAAATGTGTTTTCCAGATCTGCGCCAGTATCTCCTAGACAGCAAGCTGACTGACCTAAGAAAGCTTGCTGAAGGGGCAGACCTCTGGGTCAGCACTAAAGTATCCAAGAAGTCATCTTGGCGACTCCCATTAATGTGGTCTAGGTTCTCCCCAGAAGAAGCAGGGGGAGATAAAAAGAAGGAGATCTCACAAGGCACCCAAAGCAGTTCAAGTTCACAAGGGAAATGATCCTATTCCCCATCTGGCCACCAGAAAAAGAGCTTCTCTGACAAGAGTCAGAACAAAAACCCTAAGTGCTATAAGTGTTTTGACTGTGGGCACTACAAGGGGGATCCCCAATACCACAAGAGGGCACTGCCTCCCACTGGAGGTAAAACCCCAGTGGTGGTGAGTGTAATACTTGAGGAGGAGTTTGTCCCAGTTAGTGGGGAAGGGGGATTCAGTGAGGTTACCCTAGTGTCCCTGGGTGATGTGGAGATGATCCTAAAAACCCATGTGCCCACCAATACTGAAAGGTATAGGCAGTGGATTACCACCAAATGGAAAGGTGTTGAGGCTCTGAGGGACATAGATGCCAGAATGACTATGACAGCGAGCAGGCTGGTGCCCCCAGAGCAGATTTTAGCCAATGTAATCCATCAGGTTGTGGGAGCAGACAGCTGTGAGGGTCATTACCCAGTGGCCCTTGTTCCATTTGAGTGGGGGGGAGAACTGAAGGTGGCTGTGAGCTCTGCCATGCCTGTGGATTGTTTGCTAGGGAATGACCTAGAGCACATTATCAGGAAGTAAGGAGAGATCTGGTCACACATGGAAGTGTTAGAGGGTACCTGTGTGGGTGTGTAAAACCCCCAGGTCCATGGCAGCACAGGAGGCGAGGTACGAAGGCTTGGAACCTGGAAGACTGGCACAAACAGCTGTCTCAAGGAGAAAGGGCAAGGTGTGTGGGGAACGAGACCCTGAATGCGTCCCAGTTGAGGTGGATGGGATGCCAGAGGAGGTGGCTCTAGAACCCAGTAGAGAGGACATAGCCTCCCTTCGCAACCTGGCTAAACTTGCTGGATGGCAAGTAGAAGGAGGACCCACCAGAGAGTAATTCTGCAAGGTGCAGAGGGAATGCTCAGTCTTGGCGGGCATGAGGCAACAGGCCAAAGCCCAGGGAGCAGGTGATGCCTCTGGTAGTTACCACATTTACTGTGAGGACAACCTCCTGGATAGCAGGCCTAATGGTAGGGCCCATGGATCCCCAGACAACCTTTGATCCCAGGTTTATCCTGCTTCTCGTGGCTCATGCCACTTGGCACGCAGAAGCCATAACTCTGAGGTCTACTCCTGTACCAAGAGTGACTAGTGCCCTGATGGTGATTTTCACTTGAGTGGGGTTCCCCAAGGAAGTGGTGTCTGACAGGGACACCAACTTTATGTATGCTTACATGCACTCAATGTGGAAGGAGTGTGGAGTTACTTATAAGTTCTCTACCCCTTACTATATACAGAATAATGGACTTGTTGAGAGATTCAACAAAACCCTGAAAGGCATGATCAGGAGCCTGTCTGAGGCTCTGGGGCTCTGAGGCATAAGTTGGACATCCTATACCATCCCTACTCTTTGCTTTCATTGAGGTGCCATGGAGAGGTGTTGCGTTTAGCCCCTTTTAAATTCTGTATGGGCACCCCCTGTAAGGGAACCTCCATTCCGGTGAAAGAAGCCTGGGAGCAATATCCCAGGTATCCTCCACGGGATGTAGTTAGCTACATGCTGGCCTTCAGAAGCCAGATGGCCAAGTTGTGGAAGCAAGCTTTAGACAAATTAGAGGCTAGCCAGGAAGTGATGAAGCAGTGGTATGACCAAACGGCTACTCCTATGGAATTGGAACCTGGTCAAAAAGTGTGGGTGATGGAGCCTGTAGAGCCCAGGGTCCTCCAATACCGTTGGACTGGGCTCCATGAAATTGATGAGAGAAAGGGGGGCCACCTACTTAGTGGACCGCAAGACTCCCAGGCACCCTCTAAGGGTTCTTCACCTCAACCATAACAAACTCCACTTTGAGAGGTCTGAGATCCCCATGTCATTGGTGACACATGGAAAGGAGGAGGAGGAGAGTGAACCTCTACCTGACCTACTGCCCTTCAAAGAGAAGGATGGGTCAGTGGAAGGTGTGAACCTTTCCTCTACCTTGACTTCTGAACAGCAGAGGAACTGTCACCAGTCATTGGGTCAGTTCTCCTCTCTGTTCTCCCTTGTTCCTGGGGTTACACACATGTGTAGTCACAACATTGATGTAGGGGACAGCCTCCAGGTGAAAAATAAAATCTCTGGGCTGTCAGACAAAATGAGGGCCAGCAGGAGGAAGTTTCTAAAATGCTGGAATTAGGAGTGATTGAAACTTCCAGTAGCCCCTTGTCCAGCCCTGTGGTGCTGGTACCAAAAGCTTCACCAATGGGTACTACAACTGAATTCAGGTTCTGTGTAGATTAGAGGGGTCTCAATGCAATGACTAAGACTTATGCTTATCCCGTCTACAGGATGGATGAGCTGACTGACAGATTAGGGGCTGCTCAGATTTTGAGTACTTTTGACCTTACTTCCAGGCAGATTACCCTAACTGAAGGAGTCAAGGAGAGGTCAGCCTGCTCCACTACGGAGGGCCACTAACAAATTAGAGTGATGCCCTTTGAGCTTATCAATGCCTCATCCACCATTCTGAGGCTGCTGAACCAGGTTTTGTCTGGTATGGAGGCCTTCAGCGCTGCTTACTTGGGTGACATAGCTGTCGTCAGTAGTAGCTGGAAGGCCACCTCTTTCACCTCCAGAGAGTGCTTCAGGTCCTGTGTAATGCAGGTCTGACTATCAAGGCCAGTAAGTGCTAGATGGGGCAGGAGTCAGTGGTGTACTTGAAACCCCTGGTGGGCATGGCTAAGGTAGAGCCCCTCCAAGCCAGGATAGGAACCATCATGGGAATAGACTTTACAGTGGAACACAGGCTTGAATGAGCATTGTCAATGCTGATGGTCTCTCTAGGCTCTTACCCCTTAGTGATGAGACCCTACCAAATCAGGACACTTCTGGACTCTGTTAGGAGGAATGACTGCTGTGCTGCTACAGGGACTTCCACTCTAGGCTGCTGCTCTGAAAACACTGCTTTTCTGCTGTGCTGCCCTGATGCCTGATGCTGTCTGCCCTGCTGGGGATGCACTGCACCCATCTCACTTGAGCCTAGAGTGACTCCAAGGGCTTGCCTCCTGCTATTCTGAAGTTTCAGGGACACAAAAGGCTTTCATCACAACCTGCAACGGCACCTGGACTTTGCTTGCTGCACGTCTTGCCCTGTCAAGTGGAGCCAATCCAGTCCTGCAATCTTGCAAGTGGGTATAAAGTGCTGTAACTGCCAAATTCCATGCATCGCAGTCATTGTGATGGTCAGAACCAACGCATCTCCTTTGACGCCAAAGCATGGACACTTCAGGAGACATAGCACTGCGAGCTGAGTCGCTCGACAATGATGCATCAGCTACTCCTGAGGGGTCCGGCAGTGACGCATCCCCGATTGTGCAGTTCTGAACCCATTCATCACCTACATCACCAAGACCGACAACCTCACATGGACTCCTTGTATCCTCCATCGACACTGATGCTACCCCCAGCCAAGGTACTAATATCAGCAGGCCTAGGCTGGTCCCTGTGTCTGACCTGCGCTTCATCACAATCAGCCTGACATTTTGGTTTTGACCGGGTCTAGTGTGACTAGATAGCAAGGTCGACACTTTATGCTTTTCAAAACTATATCTGCAGATATTCTTCAAAAATTCATATGTCGACTTGTACTGCGTTGTTAATCAAATGAAGCTCTATATTTCTAACCTAATGTGGGTTTTGTGTAGATTTCACTGTTTTATTGTTTTAAGTGTTGCACAAATACCTTACACATTGCCTCTTAAGATAAGCCTGCCTGCTCTGTGCCAAGGTACCAGATGGTGAGCACAGGTTAATTTATGGTGTGTATCTGACCTACCTTGTCCATGATTGTAGTTCCTGCTTGGACAGGATGCGTACCTCTGCCAACCACAAATCCAATTTCTAACAGTGTCACACTCTCACTCCACTACTGTCCCAAACACTCCTGCACAGTATTCCAGGACATTTCAATATGGCGACATCAAGATGTCTAGGCTAAGAGCTTCCATGAGAGCCTCTAGCTGACACTGCTACCTGATTCCTGGGAAATGGGTCAAGCACTGCAACACAACAACACTTGCAGGGGAGACAAAGTCCCAAAATCTGATAATGAACTGATCCAGGGAACTATGATAATTAGTGTCATAAGGAGTGTAGATGTGATGTGAGGGGTTGTGGATCCACACTCACAGTGCATTTTTACTCCTAGATAGATTCCTACGTGAACCCAGAAGCCTATATATTAGTGCAGATTTAGCCTATAATGTGTAATACAGTTTAAGCATCACAAGCCTTCAGTAAGCACTACAGACCACCAATATGAATATCCACACATATTTTAAGGCCTACCCCAGGTCAGTACCAATCCCTGGAGGGTCCCTTCTGTAACAGGCTACCAGAATGCATACACCGGACTGCACAAGATGAAAATCTCATTTGCACAGCCTGAACACATGCTCCTGTGTTCATGTGTATCAAGCCTAGAGCATTTTAGCCTAGCTGTTTAACAGCAGTCTTATCTCAGAAGGCAGACACTGGTAGTCTATTTACCATGAGACTCAGGCAGTGAGGCTCACTCACAGTAAAAGTAAAAAAAGAGACATGAGCAAACTATCCAGGGAGATGAAGTGGGCAGAACCCACTGTGCAACAGCCTGGATTTTTGGGAAAAAAATACTTACTTCTCACTCCTGTGCTGTTAGTCCTGGTTTGCTTTTTTGCTTTCAGACCTCCTGTTTTTGATGGCTTTGTTTTTGCTTGTGTTAGGATTCGGCACCTTTACCACTGCTAACCAGTCCTAAAGTGCTTGTATTCTCTGATTAAAATGAGGTGCCATTGGCTTCTACCCAATTGGCATAATTATTTTACTTATAAGTCCCTAGTAAAGTGGACTACATGTGCTCGGACTGTAAATTAAAAGCTACTAGTGGGCTTGTAGCACTGATTATGTCATTTACTTAAGTAGCACTTAAGATATTCCTCAGGCATGCCGTTGCAGAGCCTGTATGTACAGTTTAAACTGCAATGTCGCCCTGGCAAAATATATCTTTTGGCAGACCCACACCTTCCCCTTTTTTACATATGTGAGGGTACGCCCTGGAGAGCCCACAGGGCAGGGTTCTGTATATTTAAAAGGCAGGACATGCACCTTTAAGCTTCACACATCCTAGTAGTGAATAACTCTTAAATTAATTGTCACTACTGCAAGGCCTATCCCATAGGATAACATTGGAGACACTTTATCTATTTTAAACCTCTAGTTTCCACATGGAAAGAGATGACCAGTTCATGTTTGGTGTCTTTGAAATTCTAATTTAAATCCATGACTAATGCTGAAGTCTGATTTAAAATTACAGTTCTAAAATATCACTTTTAGAAAGTTGGCATTTTCTTATCTTAGCCATTTGGTGCCTGCAGCCAGTCTCGGCTCACATGACTTGGTGTAGTTGGCAGAGGTGCTTTGTGTATTCGTCCTTGACAGCCAAACACAATGGGACCTTAGGAGTGCCTGGATGGACCATCACTGGCAGGGTGGGAGGGAGTAGCTAGGCCCAGCTGCAGTTACACTTGAATAGTACCTGTCCTGTCCCCTCACAATACATACTACCTGTAGAGAGTCTGGAACCAGGACCAGGAAGGCAGTGCATCTGTGCACTTTAAAGGCATGGCTCAAGAAGCTTTTCCTCGCTTCAAAGGTACAATTGTGTATAAAGGAAGGAAATCAGACACCACCACTTCAGTATACTTCAGGACCTGTGAATACTGTGATAGGAAAAAGGACTTCTGTGCTGCTACAAGGACAGCCCGTTTGCTGGACTGCTTCTCTAAAGGAACCGCTGCCCTGCTGTGATGACCTGCTGCCTGCTGCTTTCTTGCCTGGGGAAGAAGAACTGGCCCTGAAACTTCATCTTGAATCCAGGACACCAGAGTTACTGAAAGGGCTAGCCTTCTGGCTTTCTGATCTGAGCCTCAGGGACATAAAAGGCTCTCTACCAGCACCTGGACCCTTCTTTAGCAAGTTTCTGACCCCCTAGTGGTGCGTCTCAGGTTCTGGCCCACTGATGTGACTTCTGAGCTCTTGAATTTAAGCTTTTGAGCTTTTCACTACCATGAACAGCCTATTCGCATCAGAATTGTACCACTCCCACAGAAGTCCGGCACGAGCTGTCGCCAGTCCATCTCTTTGCAGAGCAGCATTGACTACTAACAAGGGACTAGCAGCATGACCCACGAGCTTATCCGTTCATGGTGCCCAGCCTGCTCTTTGCACTACACAATTACCTCCCCCAATGCTCTCCTTGCTCCTCGTGACCTTTTCCAGTGAGAACAGGTCCCTTGGCACAATGCTTGAGAAGGTTGAACTTCCACAGGACTAATTTGATATTGTATCTGACCCATGCGTTTTGACCTGGCCCACTGAGACCAGATAGCAGTGGTTGGCGGTTTCTGCTTTTAAGTGCTGTATTGCAGTTTGGTCCTCAAAAAGTCATAACTCCGCTTCTATTGATTAGATTTTTGTTGCTTTGGGCTTGTTTAATTTATTAAATTAAGCTGTATTTTTATAACCTGGTGTGGGATCCTTTTTGTGTGGTATTTTCATTTTTTTTTTACTGTTTGAAGTGTTCCACAAATTCTTTACACTTTGCCTCTAAGATAAGCCTGGCTGCTCTGTTCCAAGCTACCAGCGGGTGAGCACAGATTAATTTGTGGTTGCTTTCGCATAACTCGGACAAGGATTGTGGTTGCTGGATGACCGGAGCTGACGCCCCAGTCAATCAGTAACCCAATTTTGCACACCTATTATAAGCTATTAATGTTCAGGTTCTGATTCTTATACTGTACGTTGTTGTACAGTTGCCTGTGCTTATGTGTGTGGAATTCTCCGCCCCAGCTGCAGAGTCTCAGCCAATGTAAGTTTAGATTTCAGTAGTAAATGTGGGAGGGACACATGGGTGGGAAAAGGAGCTTAACTGATACTAAAGAGGAGGTGATTAGGGAGAAAAGAGAGGGGGTTATGGAGGACCGGGGAAGGGAGATGAGGGAAGAAGATTACACACCCAGATAAAAGCAAGCCAATTGCATTACTCTGGAGCTGAAAACATATCCTACACTTTTGTAGTAAGCTTATGCTCCAAATTTGTGAAAATTGACACATTTGTTTATTTTTGCATTGTTGTATCTCCCACATGATTCTTCACGGAGCAAAGACATGAGCGGGAGATGATGCAGAAAAGATGCAAACTTTTATTGTTGACACAACAGGTGTTGACAACAACCATTTTTACCAATATATCATCAATTAAAGTCAAATGGGTTATCTATAAAATCCTAGATCACTGTTGTTTCGGAGTTATTCCGAACAGAGGATGAATCTGTCATTGCTGCAGCCCATAATTTAAAATGTTTCATGCCTCTGAATTATACGTTCTGTTTTCAAATCAAATTTCAACATCATAATTTTACAGACCCAAGTTTTCAGGTGGATTGAAACTATTAGATGCATGGGTCCTTAAATGGTGTATTTTTACTGAATTCTCAACACTACATTGAATGCATTTCATTAGCATCCTGAATGGAACATTAGGATTTGTAAAGCCAATCAACTCCATTCACTCATGGTACTTCCTCGGATACTTCCTGAGTACCCGGATGCCATGTGGGGCTGTTTGGGGTCTTACCCTTAACTGTGCTGATCAAAGGAGAGCCCAATCATCTTTTCCCACATTTTCTTGGATGATCAGGCTTTCTCTCAGCAAAGAGGAGACCATAGATAGGCATGTGTCATCCAACTGCTTTTAAAGAGGCTGCAGATGTGTCTTGTGACATTGGAACCCTTTTAATTTTCACCATGTCTCACTAACTCCAATGCCTACATTTGATTACTACAGCTAAAAACTATCATTCTCCTTTGCCATCTTCCTTCTTCTTACCTTCTCTCTCTTCACCTATTCTCTACTCATTTGCCTTTTTCCTCTATGTTATAAAATTCACTATTGTTTCTCTCTCCTCTGTGCTTAAAGTACTCTTGCCAATGTATCCAAAATATGTGAGTATCATGTCTGACAAAAGTACCACAGTGGCAATGAAACACCAGGTGATATATAGGAACACTGTTACATAAGGATTTCTCACCACAGATGTCCAGTCTAGTTATAATTATAGTTAGCGTAATTGTATAGAGCCTGGTTGAGGGAGGTTAATCTGTGGATGTGTGAGAGTATATGAACCTGTGTTTCTGAGAGTGAAAGTGAATGAGATTGAGGGAATGAGGGTGTTAGAAATGGGGTCTTTGGTTGACAGTCAGGTTACCCCCTGTTCAAGCAAGGACCCTCACTCTAGTCAGGGTAAAAGAGAATCACCCTCAGCTAACCCCTGTTTACCCCTTGGTAGCTTGGCAGAGCAGTAGGCTTAACTTCAGAGTGCTAGGTGCGAAGTATTTGTACCAACACACACAGTAACCTAATGACAACACTACAAAATGACACAACACCAGCTTAGACAAATAGGAAATATTTATCTAAACAAAACAGGACCAAAACGACAAAAATCTGACATACACAAGTCAAGTTATGAATTGTTGAAGATTAAACTCAAAAATAGAGCTTAGAAACACAAAATGCTACGATGAGGTGTTAACACGGAGTCGTGACGGGGTCGTTCCCAACAACCCGACACCAGCGGCGCCGGACATGGAGTCGCCTAGACCCCCAAGTACAGTACCTTTGGTGAAGAGTGAAAACAAGGCTATGCGCGAAGTCGGGGATTGCGGCGTCTGTGCGAAACATTGAATCCGTGCACTTCGAGCGGCGTCTGTCACGACATGGTGTGGCGACTTCCACGGAGTCTTTGACTTCATCGGGGCTGTAGCGGCGTCGGGCCTGCGAAGGTCGTCGCGTTCCAGCGAAGATCACGAGTCGGGTGCAGGTGGGGTCACCGGATTCAGCAGCGTCGTCGGTCCGAAGACGTCCAAAGTCAATTTCCTTGGATTGTCACCTGCTTTCCTTTCAAGGGCCCAGTGACTGGATAGGGCACCACTTGTCAGAGCAGGAGTCTCTCCAGAGACTCCAGGTGCTGGGAGAGAGAAGTCTTTGCTGTCCCTGAGACTTCAAACAACAGGAGGTAAGCTCTAAATCAAGCCCTTGGAGATTTCTTCACAAGATGGAAGGCACATAAAGTCCAGTCTTTGCCCTCTTACTCTGGCAGAAGCAGCCCCTGCAGGATAGCTCCACAAAGCACAGTCACAGGCAGGGCAGCTCTTCTTCCTCAGCTCTTCTCCAGGCAGAGGTTCCTCTTGTTTACAGAAGTGTTATAAAGTCTGTGGTTTTGGGTGCCCTTCTTATACCCAATTTCTCCTTTGTAGTAGGCCTACTTCAAAATAAAGGGGGTCATTCTGACCCCGGCGGCCAGGGTCGGCGGGAGCACCGCCAACAAGCTGGCGGTGCCCCGCAGGGCATTCTGACCGTGGCGGTTTGGCCGCGGTCAGAAGAGGAAAACCGGCGGTCTCCCGCCGGTTTTCCGTTGCCCACATGAATCCTCCATGGCGGCGCAGCTTGCTGCGCCGCCATGGGGATTCAGACACCCCATACCGCCATCCTGTTCCTGGCAGTTCGCCCGCCAGGAACAGGATGGCGGTATGGGGTGTCATGGGGCCCCTGGGGGCCACTCAAAGAATTTCAGGGTCTGCTTTGCAGACACTGAAATTCGCGACAGGTGCAACTGCACCCGTCGCACCTTCCCACTCCGCCGGCTCCATTCGGAGCCGGCTTCCTTGTGGGAAGGGTGTTTCCCACTGGGCTGGCGGGCGGCCTTTTGGCGGTCGCCCGCCAGCCCAGTGGGAAACCCAGAATAACCGCAGCGTTCTTCTGACCGCGGTGCGGTATTCTGGACGGGGGAACTCTGGCGGGTGGCCTCCGCCGCCCGCCAGGGTTAGAATGACCCCCAAAGTCTCTTTTGAATGTGAAATCCTGCCTTGCCCAGGCCAGGCCTTAGACACTCACCAGGGGATCGGTGACTGCATTGTGTGAGGCCAGGCACAGCCCTTTCAGGTGCAAGTGACCACTCCTCCCCTTCCTCCTAGCACAGATGGCTCATTAGGAAATGCAGACTACACCACAGCTCCCTTTGTGTCACTGTCTAGTGTGAGGTACAACCAGCCCAACTGTCAAACTGACCCAGACAGGGAATCCACAAACAGGCAGAATCACAGGAATGGCATAAATAAGAAAATACTCACTTTCTAAAAGTGGCATTTTCAAACACACAATCTTAAAATCAACTTTACTAAAAGATGTATTTTTTAATTGTGAGCTAAGAGGCCCCAAACTCCACATGTCCATCCGCTCCCAAAGGGAATTTACACTTTAATCAGATTTAAAGGTAGCCCCCATGTTAACCTATGAGAGGGACAGGCCTTGCAACAGTGAAAAACGAATTTAGCAATATTTCACTGTCAGGACATGTAAAACACATTACTATATGTTCTACCTTAAGCATACACTGCACCCTGCCCTTGGGGCTACCTAGGGCCTACCTTAGGGGTGTCTGACGTGTAAGAAAAGGGAAGGCTTAGGCCTGGCAAGTGGGTACACTTGCCAAGTCGAATTTACAGTTAACGCTGCACACACAGACACTGCAATGACAGGTCTGAGACATGATTACAGAGCTACTTACGTGGGTGGCACAACCAGTGCTGCAGGTCCACTAGTAGCATTTGATTTACAGGCCCTGGCACCTCCAGTGCACTTCACTAAGGACTTACTAGTAAATCAGATATGCCAATCATTGATAAACCAATCAACAATACCATTTACACAGAGAGCATATGTACTTTAGCACTGGTTAGCCGTGGTAAAGTGCTCAGAATTCAAAAACCAACAGCAACAGGTCAGAAAAAAATAGGAGGCAGATGGCAAAAAGATTGGGGATGACCCTGCATAAGCAAAAAAGTCCAACACAGGGGATGAGTGAGGGTGAGTGACAGAGTGGGTGAGTGATAATGAGTGAGTCAGAGTGAGAGTGCCAACAAATTAGTTTGAGTGAGTATGGGAGAATGAAAGATTAATAATGAGTGATGGAGTGTGATGGATGAGGGAATGTGAGAATGAGATAATGAGAGTGACATTGAGTGACGGTAACTGTGAGTGAGAATGAGTGAGTGAGGGTAAGTGGCAGTAATTGTCACTAAATGGGAATGAGTGAGTAAGAGTTAGTGCAGTGAGTAAGACTGAGTGTGAATGCATGCAAATGAGTGAGCCAGAGTGAGAATGAGTGAGTGTAAGAGAGTGAGTGAGAAACCATGAGTGAGTAATAGTAAGTGGTAGTGCAAGTTAGAAGAAGTGAGGGAGTGTGCTCTGAATGAGTGAAATGCATACATATTGGTAAAGAAGTCAGTGCAAGAGCATGAGTGAATGAAAATGAAAGAGTGAGAATGAGTGATGTGAATGTTTGAAAATGAATGTAACTGAGTTTGAGTGAAAATGTGGTGTTATGCTTGCACGTCTTCCCCATGACAAAATTGGTAGCACTGGCATACAAGATACAATTCTTAGCATAATTGCACCTTTGACCAAATACTTACATTGTTAACCTAGAGGTCATAGTTTGCATTTGGGATACCAATCGCAAAGTTCTGGTGCTAGCATGCTAGAGGTAATTTTTGCCATTATGGGCACCCATGGAAAAGGCTTGTGCTGGAATGAAGATTTTTTTTTTTTTTAAATACGGGACACCCATTGCAAAATGCTAGGACTGGCACATTGTAGATAATTCTCTGCATAAGGGAGGAGAACTGTGGCATATAGGAACAACAATCATGACAAATTGAGACCCTGCCATATGTACTGGTGGTGATTTTGATATAAGGATCCCCCAGGGTAATTGAATGGCATCAATTGCAAAACACTTGCACTGGCATATTGCATGTAATTTTTGGCATAAAGATGAACTTTTGGCACAATGGGGCACCCATTTCAAAATGCTAGCTCTGGCCCAGTGGAGGTTCTTTTTGACAAACGGGCCATCAAGGAAAAATATTCTGGTGCTGGCATACTGCAGGAAATTATTGGCATATGGGGCACCCATAGCCAAAATGCTGGTGCTGATACATTGAAAGTGATCCCTGGCATATGGAAAGTCAACCCTGGCATATGGTAAGAGGGCAACCTTGACAAATGTCTGTCCCTGGCGCAATAGAGATCATTTTTTATATGGATAGCACCATTAGCAGATTTTGAAAAAATTGGGTCAGCTCCTGGAGAGCATCTGGTTCCAGTGGCTTTGCACACAATGAAAAGGCTTCAGAATGCAATGTTTTAAAATACATCATTCTTCCAGTTGTTTTTTTAAATATTCTCAGTGGGAGAACCTCCATTTCGGTAGGCACAGGCCAACCCTTCTACCAGAAGTCAGGCTCGCTCTCTCACTACAATTCGGGACCAGTTTTATGCTCCAAGGCTTTCAGTGATCACTAGAAACCACTGAATGATGCAGGTGACTTGAATGGCATGCACTCTATTGCTGCCTGAACAAGATATCCTGCCTTTGACTAGACCCAGGTACAGTACTTAATTTGATGCAGTGGTTGCAGGTGGGGGACATGACACTCATGTTTAAGGACCAACACCTATATTCCGCATTCCAACAGTTACAGAGGCCATGAGAGGGAAAAACACACAAAGCAGAATGACGGAAATACCGGCATAAGAGAGAAAGCAGGACCCGCAAGAGAGAGATAAAGGGGTAAGGTGTGTCTGGTGCTAGATTAAATCGTCCAGAGGTGACTTTAGGACTGTGAATTCTTGGTATTCGGCTCAACGACATTTATTTGCACCAGCCTCTTGCTATTGATCTGAGCTTTGGGCACTGTCACTTATTCTGTTACAAAGTAAGCACAGGTCATGTTTCTCTCGCAGACTGATCAATCTTAAGTCTCGCTCATTTTAGGGTTCATCTACCCTATCTACCTTCACTTCCACAAATGTATTTCTATTCTACAGTGCAAGGCTAGAAGCAGCATCTAATTCACTTTTGTTTGAGGATAATTACTGCAGGAGGTTGCCCGAAGAAAAAAAAGGCCGAGATTCTCAATGGTTTAGCATCGGTTTAGCATTGCTTTTTGAACGCTAAACTGACGCTAAACTTTTTTGGGCTTTCCCAAACCAACACAAATAGGTATTTGCAGTGGTTTGTATGGCAAAGTAACACGAAGCAGCGCGAAACACTGCTTTGCATTACTTTGCGTCAAGGGAGCGTTAGCTGGGCGGTACAGTGGCATTCCTGTGCTACCACCCTTTCTTTTTGACTCTAAACTCGATTCTTAAACATCAGAAGAAAGGGTTTAGCTCAAAAAATGAACGCCTTTGAAAAGCAGGTGCAAAACGGAAAAATGTTTTTATTTCTCCCTGCTTTTCCGACTTTGCATGTGTTCTGCACTGTACAGCACACATAAAAAGCAGAAAAACATTTGTACTTGTATAGGCGTACTATTTTGCACAGGGAGGTTACCCTTCCTGAACAAAACCTGTGCTAGACTCACGCACACATCCTAGCACTATGGTGCTTAGTTGTGTGCAAGGCGCATGGCAGCTGAAATCAGCTCCGGCGCTAGGGAGAGGGGAGAACAGTGCCATTTTAATGAAAATATGGTGCTCTCCTGCTCTCTCTTTGTCAGGCAATGCAGCGCAGCAACTGCGGATGCCATGCTGCATTGCCTGTCACCCACCAGAATCTGGGGCCCGGGGTGTTGTGATGCTTGGAGTGCGGCATGAAACTAGCTGGAATTTTTACAGATTTGTCGGCTCGTCCTTTTTACTGCTTTAACAAAAACATAAACACCAGAGATAAAAATAAAGTTCACAAAGATTTTTGTGGCACAAAAAAACAACAAAAGTGCTTTTCATTCTAACTTGTTCTTAACAAATATTTAGGGATCGTAAAATGACATATTAAGATATCTTTCAAATCATTAGCCGTTTACTTATTGCATTGTACTTAATGTCCTATTCACCTCCATCAAATTTCTGGCCTTTTAAAGAACACTTTCTGAAGTGCTTACTGTCCTATTCACCTCTATCAGATTTCAGAGTTTCTAAAGAACAATTTATTCTATGGATTCTGCAAAATCTATTGAAGCTGTGTAAAGGGAAGCTGAGCCAACTACCTGAAAATTATTGATGACAACCTAGCTTGCTGTTAGACTAAATGCACATTGTGTTGAAAACTCATTGCATATAACTTTTTTAGGATTGGTGGTGCTCTAGAGAGCATCCATTTTGAAATTACAGTGGATGGCATTTTAATCGGCCAGCAGCCTACAGGAAACTAATTCCACACCTTCCAGAAGAGACTTTCTGCTTTGCTCCTGAAGGTCAAAAGAACATCTCCTCCTTTCATCCCGAGTTGAGAATAAAATGCACATTATAGCTATATTAAAATGCTATTACCCTGATTAAATCTGGGGAAAAGGCTAGAAGGTGATGAGATGGATATGATAGAAAAGTCTGAAAACTATAATTCAGAGATTTGTATTATTCATGAAATGTGCTGCGGCAATCTGCAGCAGCTTTATAACCATTTGACACACACCTTATTCACATACATTTCCACCTAATGTCTGCTAATCGACTGAGTTGCTTTTCCTGACATGAGACCTCAATTTCGATTTCTTTACCTAGCTTTAAAGGGTAGAATGTGTACTGCTGTATTTTTGGATTATGTATTTTTAAAACGGAAGAGCATAATTACGTGTCCTAATTGTCTCTGTGTTGCCAATGTGACCAGAATAATAAAAAAATAATTTGCCGTTTAAAAAAAGCACAAATTTTACAAATATTCAGGCGTACAGCAATCTCTAACAGTAATTGCATTCCATCGTTTATCGTAGCATTTATATATTTATGGAAGGAAATGCTAAAGTGGAACGTTTTTATGATGAAAATAAAGTTACAACTGTTCTGAAGTGTATGCAGGATTTCTGGCAATAACGTATTCCACATGGGAATAACCGCACTGAACGCAACAATGCAGATGCCATTAGCTGTTTACACTCATTGAGTTCTTACTAAGAACAAGAATGGACTAACACGCCTAACTTTGTTTTTGTACTTTTTGCCGGTCAGACATGAGTTAGAAAAGGAACAGAATGGGTCAAAAGAAGTAAGGCCCAGATTTATGGTGGCTTAGCGCTATTCCAACGCCTCATTAGCATAATTTTTTTACGCTAATGTGGTGTAGGAAGGGCAAAAACGCAGCCCCATATTTACAAAGTGGCCCAATGCTTGCTTTGTTACCCCATTGCGCCACCTGCCTGCACCAGGCATAATATATGCAAGAGGGGCATTCCAGCATTAGGGGGGCCGTAAATCTATGAGATTCCTTTGCACCATTTTTATCAGCATTTTTTTACGCCTGCAAAGTGCAGGCGTTAAAAAGAGGCTCCCATTGTGTTCAATGGGCCTCTGGATGCTTTGCAGAATTAGTGTGAACATTTTTTACACTAGTCCTGCAAAGCACTGGACTAGTGTAAAAAATTATGGTGCTAGTCCCCCTGACTACCGCCATTGTACGCTGTATTTCAAATACGGCGCACACATGGTGGCATTAGGGGGGCACTAAGGAGCGCAAGGCAAGAAAAGAAAGAAAAAAATACACAGCACTAATAAGGGTTAAGTGAGTCCCTCAGGCCCCTCGGAACCTCTGGAACCCAGTACCACTGAACCTGCTGCACCAATAAAAGCTACGCCCCTGAGCGGATGCTATCTGGTTAGAATGACAATGTCAAAGTTGCCCACTGAATGCCCAGCACATCACACCAGCATGATCTCTGTTTAAATCTAAATTTTTGAGTGTGTATATATCTGTAGGAAATGCCCATCCTTTGTGTGGGGAAACTCCAGATTTCTGCCCTTTCTGTTTTGCTGGCTGTAGAACTCTGGGCATTTTACCCGAGCTAATCACTAGTAAAGTGCCTTTGCTCCCCTCTTAATATGGTTGAAAAGGTATACTCCTAATAGGCATATTTAAATTAACTATGAGTTAAAAGCCACTAGTAAACTAAAGCTCATATTGTGCCATCCACTAGAGTGGCAGTGCAAACATGTCTTTAGACCTACCAGTTTAGCCTGATTATAGGACTGTAAAAACTGTAATTCGACCTATAAAAATAAACTCTTTCGGCAGGTCAAAATCTTACTTTTAGATAATAATAAGTCACTTCATGTAGACTGTATAGGCCACAAAGAAGGGTGCATGGTATTTAAAATTAGGACATGTAGAAAGTTAGTGTTAAACTTGTCCTTACAATGACTAGCACCTAAAAGTTATTTTAACTGTAGCAAGGCAGACTGGTTTCGTGGAGATACTCAGGGATGTACTATTACATTTAATTATACTAATTTTGGTTAGTAAACACCTAGAACCATCATTCCAGTACTCTTTGCAATAGTTATTAAACATTTAATTCAATGGTGAAGTCAGATTTCTATTGAATATTAGGGAAAGTGTACTTTTAGAATGAGATATTTTCCCTTCCTGTAGCTGCTGGAGACTAATTTGCATTTGCCTCCAGCTGCCACTCTCTGCGTGCTTTCATCCTGAATGAGGTTTGAAAACTTCTCCCAGAGCAGGAACAAAGGCCTGGGCGTGGGGAGTGTTTTGTTCCTTTGGAAGGATGACATTTGGCGCTCTGCCAAGGAACTTAATTTACTTCTATGGGGCTTCCCCTTTCACAGGCAGATGTCAGATTACACCTAAACAGACATCGTTGTTTTTCCCCATTCAAGCAGGCACCAATTGTAGTAGGATGTTACCTGTCCCTCCAACTCACTATAAGTGACCACAGGGAAAGGGCTGCTCATTTCCCTGATCACATCTGCGGAGTGGGCAAACAAGCTATGAACAAGGGTAGAAGGATTTTACCATCTTGGATTTAGGCATTGACGGGCATTATAGGATTTCTTGTAGTAGGTCAAACAGGAAATGCTGCAAAAGTTGGTAGGGTAACTGCTAGGAACTTTTATTACATCGGTGAGAAAGGATCCAAGAGTCTCCCCTACC
Organism: Pleurodeles waltl; assembly: GCF_031143425.1. Taxonomy (NCBI): domain Eukaryota; kingdom Metazoa; phylum Chordata; class Amphibia; order Caudata; family Salamandridae; genus Pleurodeles; species Pleurodeles waltl. The sequence continues at coordinate 261,184,155 of NC_090447.1, read as the reverse complement.
CACAGGCTCATACCAGGCATAAACCTGGCATCCCTAGGACCCTCCTCAAAACACTGTTGTTATTTTATTTTGATATGCCTATGTGTATAGTGAACAACTCACCGGGGAGGGTATCTGGTTCCCACTCAACATGAGAAAGATCAGAAGATTTCTAAACCTGCTCTCTGAGAAGAGCTTTGAAGGACTGGGCCTTCTCCCTCTTGTATCCACATGAATACAAGGGTCATAAGGCTGACCTCCTTTTCATGGCCTAAGGAAACAACAAGCTACAAGGGGCCTTACTTGCAACTAGTCAGCTGAACTGTTCCAACTGAACTTGCCCTGGACCATGCCGATGGCCTCTGATGGAGTGAGTCCTGACCACCAAGTGATGTTCTTGAGGTCCTGCATCATATGGCTGAATTTGGCTGGATGTTTCCTTGCAACCCTCAGAAACCTGGTATGAAAAATTGTTGGTTGACTGGGTTGTGAGCACTGGTCAAACAGCAACCACAAGCCTCATCACGGTAAGGCACAAGCAAGCCCCAAATAACCTGTGCTCAGCCCCCTTATAGCTTTGCACAGAACAGTCATGCTTAAATTATAGGCAATTTGTAAACTATTTGTGCAACACTTCAAGCAGTAACACAGTGAAAATGCCACTCAAAAAAGGATGCCACGCTAGGTTAGAACAAAAATGCGGAATTTAATAAATAAAACAAGGCCAAAATGGCAAGATCCAATCAGTAGAACTAGAGTTATGATTATTTAAAGAACAAAGTGTAAAATAGTGCATATTGGGAGAAAACGCCAAGCATAGTTATCTGGTAACTCTGGACTAGGTCAAAGTTAAATATTCAGACCGACTGAAATAGAGCACAGGCCAGGTTCATTTACCAGGTTAGGCTTGTTGAAGTTTACCTTCTCAGGTTCATGCCAAGAGTCTTGTTTGTATTTGCTGAAGACCTCAAGGAGCAGGGATAGTGTTACAGGGAGGCCGTTGGCAAAGTGTGAAGAACTGACTGGCATAGCAGGTTGGTGTTTCTAGAGCTTTGAGGTAGTGGTCCTGATGAACGGTTAATGCTGCAATGTGAAGAATCGGGCTGGTGGAAATTAGCGCTGATTTGTGGTGCAAGTGATGAGGTCTCAGAGTGAACGGACCCGTTCACAGTCGTGAAGAGCCCAAAAGATAGATTTTAGTACCTGTCAGCCACACCAATTGACCAGGACATGAGAGCACCTCTTGGGGGTCAGAAACTCTGTGCAGCTGGGTCCAAGGCTGGTGTACGATGTTGGGAAGGCTTTTATGTCCCTAAGGCTTAGATGAGATGGCTAGCAAACAAGCTCTTAGAGTCACTATGGGGTACTGAGTTCAAAATGAAGCTGCAGGTTCAGTTCTCCTTTCCCAAACAAGAGGGCAGCAGGTCAGCACACAGTGGCAGCAGTTCCATTAGAGCAATCATACAGCAGTGTGGCAGTTCTTGTAGCAGCACAGAAGTCCTTCTTCCTGTTAGAGTATCCACAGGTCAAGTGCACTGAAGAGTTGGTGTCCGAGGTCCAGTGTGTATACACAATTGTGCCTTTGAAGTAGAGAATAAGCTTCTAGAGGTTTCCATGTGAAGTCCCCAGGCATCCTGCCTTATCTGTCTTGGCTAGAGACTAACTACAGGGGGTATGCAACCCTTTGCATGGAGGCAGAACACAGCCTATTCAAGTGTAAGTGGGGCTGTGCTCCTCCCTCCCATCCTGCCAGTGATGGCCTATCCAGGCACACCTAAGCTCCCTATTTTGTGTGGCTATTTGGGAGGAATACAAAAAGCTCAACTGTCAGCCACACCCAGTCATATGACCCAGATCAGGCTACAGGAACTAAATGGCTAATGCAGGAAAATTACAACTTTTAAAATTGGCTTTTTCAGAATTACAATTTAACATCTGACTTTACCAGAAGTTAGAATTCTACATAGTGATTACGGGTACATCAAACATTGAACTAGTTACCTATTACCATTTGGAAATTACACTTATAGAATGGAATAAGGTAAACCCAATGTTATCTTATAGGAATTTTTCACTACCAGGATATGTAAACCCTGAAAGTACATGTCCAACTGTTGGAAATGGCCTTTAATGCATCCCCAAACCCTTTGTTGGTTTTAGGACTATGGGCACTTTACCCCTGCAGACCAGTGCTAAAGTGCAGGGGCTCTGTACTCTAAGACAAGGTGAGAATTAACTTCTCCTCAATTATCATATTTATTCTACTTGTAAATCACTATTAAAGTGCACATTATGTGCTCAGGGCCTGTACATTTAGTATTGCTAGTGGGCCTGCAGCACTGATAGTAGCCTTTCAAACATGTCACAGGAATGCCACTGCCATTTTGACCTCATGAGTGTACCCACTTGCCGGACCCAAACCTTTCTTTTTATTACATATAAGTCACTCCTAAAGAAGGCCCTAGTTAGCCCAAGGGGAGGGTGCACTGTATTTAGAAAGTTGGGCATGCACTTTTAAGCTTAACATGTCCAGATAGTGAAAAACTGCTAAATTCATTTTTCACTACTGCAAGGTCTATCTCTACCATAGGTTTACACTGGGGTTACCTTGAAGAATCTTTTAAGTGTAATTTTGAATTGGGAAAAGATAGAAATATGGAGTTTGGTGTCTCTGGACGGTAAAGCCGCGGTCAGAAAAGGGGATCCGGCGGTTTCCCGCCGGATTACCCCTGGCTGGGCTGAATCTCCATGGCGGCGCTGCTTGCAGCGTCGCCATGGAGATTCTGACCCCCTTCCCGCCATCCTGTTTCTGGCGTTTTTTACCGCCAGGAACAGGATGGCGGGAACGGGTGTCGTGGGGCCCCTGCGGGCCCCTGCACTGCCCATGCCACTGGCATGGGCAGTGCAGGGGCCCCCTAACAGGGCCCCAGCATGATTTTCACTGTCTGCTTAGCAGACAGTGAAAATCGCGACGGGTGCAACTGCACCCGTCGCACCCCTGCAACACCGCTGGCTCCATTCGGAGCCGGCTCCTGTGTTGCAGGGCCTTTCCCGGCGGGCCGGGGGGCGCTCCCTTGGCGGGCGCCCGCCGGCCCAGCGGGAAAGTCGAAATGGCCCCGCGGTCTTCTGACCGCGGAGCGGTCTTTTGACGGGGGAAGTTTGGCGGGTGGCAACCGCCGCCCGCCAAACTTGGAATGACCCCCTAAGTGATAAAACGTTCTCTAGTTTTAGAATGACATTTTTTCTGATCGAGATTTTGGTTTTTATAAGCGGTTAAAGTGGCATTAGAGGGCATGGCATGGGCATAAAAAGACTAAGTAAACGTTCCTTTAGAAGTTTTAATTGCGTTGTGAGAAAACCTTTCTAATTTGATAGGCTCCATCTTCACTTTTCGAGTTTTTCTAGAAAGTGAAAAGAATATTACACATGTAAAATCACAGCAACCTTGGAAAAGCTAGTGACGGGGCAACGCTCCAGCGACAGTATAGAACTTGGCATACCAGATTATTTACTCTGTATCTAGCTTTAAAATCAAGTAGCTTTCTGCATAACACCTGCTTTACATTAAATTGTATTTTTTGTTGTTTTATACCCCAGGCTTATCATGGCCATCATTTGCCTATACTATTTGATTTCTCCCAAGGACTCATGACTACCAGCAGCTTGATCTATGTACCTTTCGTGTTTACATATAGGGGGTCATTCTGACCCTGGCGGTAATTACCGCCATGGCGGAGGTCGGCGGTAGCACCGCCAAAAGGCTGGCGGTGCACCGCTGGGCATTCTGACTGCGGCGGTTCAGCCGCAGCCAGAAACGGAAAGTCAGCGGTGTACCGCCGACTTCCCGCTGCCCTTGAGAATCCTCCATGGAGGCGGAGCGTGCTCCGCCGCCATGGGGATTCTGACACCCCCTACCGCCATCCTGTTCCTGGCGGGTCTCCCGCCAGGAACAGGATGGCGGTAGGGGGTGCCGCGGGGCCCCTGGGGGCCCCTGCAGTGCCCATGCCAATGGCATGGGCACTGCAGGGGCCCCCGTAAGAGGGCCCCACGAAGAATTTCAGTGTCTGCTTTGCAGACACTGAAATTCGCGACGGGTGCAACTGCACCCGTCGCACCTTCCCACTCTGCCGGCTCCATTCTGAGCCGGCGTCCTCGTGGGAAGGGTGTTTCCCGCTGGGCTGGCGGGTGGACTTTCGGCGGTCGCCCGCCAGCCCAGTGGGAAACCCAGAATGACCGCTGCAGTCTTTTGACCGCGGTACGGTCTTCTGGCGGTTCCCGCTTGGCTTAGAATCACCCCCATAATGTTTTATATTCATCTGAAGGTACCTTACCCCCTTTCAATTACTTCTTACTTCTTTCTTTACTCTTTTTCTTCACAATATTTATAGATCTTCTATCCACATCACAACACACTTCGCATCCCCCCTTGTTTCTTCACCACTAAGAGTCAATGTTTTCGAAAAAAAAAAGATTTAAAGCTCATTTACTGTATCACACTGTGTAGACACGTTTATGACAATCTCACCTTGCATGATGTTGACATTTTATTCCACTCTAGACTGACTTGTTTGCCTTTTTCTTCTGGAACGTGATTCAATTAGTCACCTATGAGACCTATTGAGGCATTCACACTACGTTCTGGTCGTCACATTAAAGATACGCATCCCTGCACTTAATTCACACAATTCTATTGCACCTTCGCTCGGATTGTTCTCTTTACCTCTGTACAAAGAACTTTAGACGTTGTGAAGTCACCTTGCGCAATTATACTATACCGACATGTATGTATTTTTCATCTATGTTTCCACAGCCTTGACAAAGTCTTGAAGACGAAACACGTGTTGGCTGTTTTGCTGTATGGACTTATTGTTACATTCGAACATCCTATTGTAACTTTGACCATTTATCACCATCTGGCTGCTCTGGACACATGGTCATTTTGTACAACGCAGACTTTTGATTTGGATTTCTACTTTCTACCTGCACTTATAATAAATATCTACACATCATCTTCCAAGAACAAACTTTCTAATTATTCTTGAACATTATCAGGATCAGGATTCATGCTATTGGTGTGCCCTGGCCACTCTTCTTTCAGTACCCTCCATTATGGTTAGCCTGAATTTTGGATTTGCATCGGTCTCTCGCGACCTCAAGTAATCGTTTGACTGCTAGTGACTTCTAAGCAATGTTTCCACACTTTATTTTTAATAATTCATATCTCGACTTCTACTTATTGGATTTTTGTCATTTTGGTCTTGTTTTACTTAGATACATTTTCTCTATTTTCCCACACTGGTGTGGAGACAATTTGTGGTGTTTTTCACTGTGTTACCGTAATTGAGTAATGCACAAATACTTTACACATTGCCTCTTAAGTTAAGCCTTACTGCTCTGTGTCAAGCTACTAGTGGGTGAGAACAGCTTAATCTAGGATGTGTATCTTACTTAACCTGACTAGGATTGTGGTGCCTACTTGGACAGAGTGCACGTCTCTGTCAACTAGAGACCCAGTTTCTAACACCAACTTTTTAAATACATTTCACCCTGCCCTCTGGGCTGTCTAGGGCCTACCCTATGGGTGACTTATTTATATTAAAAAGGAAGTTTTGAGTCTTGCAAAAGGTTTATTTTACCAGGTCAAAATGGCATTTTAAAACTGTTTAAAGGGCTACCTAAGTGGGTGGGACAATCAGTGCTACAAACTCACTAGTAGTATTTAAATTACAGACCCTGGGCTCATGTAGTACTACTTTGCTAGGGACTTATAAGTAAATCAAATATGCAAATTGGATATAAGCCACTCTTACGATGTTTAGAGGAGAGCACAAGCACTTTACCACTAGTTAGCAGTGTTAAAGCGCACACAGTTCCAAGGCCAGCGAAACAAGGTCTTTAAAAATGGAGGAGGAAGGCAAAGAATTTTGGGAAAGAACACGCAAAGGCTGACAGGTCTAACTTGTCCCCACTAGCTAAAAATGAGAAGAACTACTCAACCCCTTGCGAGTCCTCATTACTAAGGTGGAAGAACCTAGATAAATCATCAGCATTGGTGTGCTGTGACCCAAAACAATATTTCAAGTCCTGTAGGGAGATGGACCACTTCAACAGTTTGGGATTTTCACCTGTCATTTGCATGTGCCATCTAAGGGGCCTGTGGTCTGTCGGAATCTGGAAGTGAGTCCCAAATAGGTATGGTCTCAGCTTCTTCAGTGCCCAGACCATATCAGAGGCCTCCCTTTCAATTGCACACCACCTCTGCTCCTGTGGAAGTAACCATCTGCTAATGAAGGCTACCTGTTTGTCTAGGCCCTTCTCATTTGACTATGCCATATATTGATGCGTCTGGCAGGATTATGAACTCCTTAGAGAAGTCAGGAGCCTTGAGTATTGGTTCTGTACACACAGCCTCCTTGAGGGTTTCTAAAGTTTTCTCTCAGTCCTCCATCGAGATCACTTGTCAGGGTTGCTTCTTAAAAGTCAGCTCAGTTGAAGGGGCAACAATGGCACCATATCCCTTAACAGACCTCCTATGGTATCCTGTGAGGCTCAGGAAGGTCCACCAATTAGTCTGTGTTTAAAGGGCTGACAAGCCAGGATAGTCTCAATCTTGGCCTGGAGGGACTGCACCGTGCCCCCACCCACCGGGTGGCCCGATACAGCCTATCTGTCACTTACTGACCTTGATGGTCAGACCCGCCTACTGCAGGGCCTGAAGCACCTCCTGGAGGTGGCACAGGTGTTCCTCCTAGTAGGAGCTATAGACAGCCATGTCTCCAGGTAGTCAGCGCAGAATCCACCCTTCCCAGCCAGGACCCTGTTGACCAACCTCCGAAAGGTGGCAGCAGCATTCTTTAAGCCAAAGGGCATCAACTTAAACTGGAAGTTGTCCTCTTGGGCTGAGAATGCAAACCTCTCTTTTTCCCCCTCAGTCTGAGCAATCTGTCAGTACCTTGATGTGAGGTCATATGTACGCAAGAAACTTGGCAGCACCCAGCCTGTCAATGAGCTCATCAACTTGGGGGATGGGGTGCGCATCAGTCTTTGTGATGGAACTGAGATGCCTGTAGTCTACACAGAACCTAAGTTCTGGAGTGGCACTCACTAGGGCACCCTCGGTACCAGCACCATAGGGCCGGACCAGGAACTGTTGGGGGGCTCAATTACCCCTAACACCAGCATCTTGGAGACCTCCTCCTTGATGCTGGCCCTCACCTTGTCTGACAACCTACAGTATAAATCATGTTTTTAACAAACTGACTATTGCCAGTGTAAATGTCATGGATGCACAGGTGTGTAAGCTCAGGGATTAGTGAGAACAGAGAGGCAGACTGCCTCAGCTACAAGCAACAGTCACTCTGCTGCTCTGGGGTCAGGATAGGGGAGGCTTTCACACCCTTCACTGATCCACTGTAATCCTGGGCAGACAGGAGGTCAGGGAGAGCCTCACTCTCACCTTGGCACTCCTTCATCTGTCACCAGGAGCATGCTCACTGCAGACCTCTTAAAGTGCGGTTTGAGGTGGTTCACTTGGAGTACCCATAAGGAGTTTCTAGGGGACTTGAGATACACTCAGAAAGTAGACTCCCCCTTCCACTCCTTCACATGATATGGGCCTGTCCAGTGATCCTGGAGAGCTCTGGGATCCACAGGCTCCATAACCCACACCCTCTGGCCAGGATGAAACTTCACCAGACTAGGCTTCTGGTCATACCAGAGCTTCATGACATCCTGACTGGCCTCAAGTATTCTTTTTGCCTTCTCCCAGAAGCGGTGCATTTGGTTGTGAAGGGCCAGCATGTAGTTGACCATATCCTGAGGGAGTTTCTAAGGAGCATGCTCCCACCCTTCTCTCACAAGGCTAAAAGGTAACCTAACAGTATAGCCATAGAGGAGTTCAAAGGGGCTAAACCCAACCCCTTTCTGTGGCAGCTCCCTCTCGGCAAACAGAAGGTATGCCAGTAGGATGTCCCACGGACACCTCAATGGTTCATTTAGGCCCATAATCAAGCCCTTTCCGGGTCTTGTTGAATATCTCACCAAGACTGTTGGTTTGTAGGTGATAGGGTGATAGGGCTCAGAGGACTTATAAGTTACTACAAACTCATTCCATATGGACATCATACACACTGGCATGAAGTTAGTGCCTCTGTCAGAAACTACCTCTTTGGAGAACAGCAATCAGGTAAAAAATACCCATCAAGGCCCTGGCCACTGCAGGTGCAGTCACTAACCTCAGAGAGATGGTCTCTAGATAGCAAGTGGTGTGGTCCAGCAAGGCCAGAATGAAACAGTTGCCTAAAGCTGTCTCGGGGTCCAGGGGTCCAACGATGTCAATGCCTACCCTCTCAAAGGAATGCTAATGACAGGTAATGGGGGTCAATGGAGCCTTGAGCTTTTCCTTGACTTTCGACTGGCCTGGCAGGTGGGACAGGACCTACTGAATGCATCTCAGGTTGTCTTCATCCAGGGCCAATAAAAGTGGGCAACAAGTCTGGCGAAAGTCTTGTCTTGCCCCAGATGCCCTGCAAGCAGTATGTCATGAGCCAAACTAGTCAGAAGGTCCTGTAACACTAGGGGCCACCAACACATGGGCTACCCAGAGCCAGAAACCTTAGGTGTGCTATATAGAAGGTCATTCTCCCAATAGAACAGGTGGTCTCCAGAGGTGTCACCTGTTGCCTGGGACTCAGCTTGCCTTCTGAAGCCCTCTAGAGTGGGACACTCTTTCTTTGCTTTGCAGAATTTCTCCCTGGTGGGCCCACCCTCGGTTTGCCAACCAGCAAGCCCAGGCAGGTCACCTAAGGAGGCAATCTCCTCCCTGGTTGTCTCAAGTGTGTCCTCCTCAGGTGCCCCCTTAATCTGGACTGTGCAAACCTCAAGGGCTGGTTTCCCACACCTCCTGCTCCCATGCTTACTGAAAGTGACCTGGACCATGGTTAAGGCTCCAGGCACCCTTGATTCCCTTCCCATTCAGGCAATCCCAACGTCTCTAAGTGTGCCTCGAGCTCTACCATCCTCCTGATAGTGAGCTCCAGATCGTTGCCCAATACACAATCTGCAGGTATGGCACACAGTTACTTTTAGAGAACCTGAGACTCCCCCTCTCAAAGTGAACCGGAGCCAACAGTGGATAACTCTCACAACTTGTTGAAATGTGTTAAAGAGGACTTGCTCTGAGGACACCAGCTGTCATCTAACAGTAATCATGCTGGCTCCTGTGTCTCTCAGAGCCTCCACTCATTGCCTGTTGATGATAACCCACTGCCTATACTTAGAAGTATTACTAAGCATATGGTCTTTTGGCACCATCTCCTTATCCCCTAGGGAAACTATGGTCCCCTCTGTCTGTTCCCCAAAGCAAACTGCCCGCACCTAAACATTTAGGGGGTCATTCTGACCCCGGCGGGCGGCAACGGGAACCGCCATTTGGCCGCACTGCGGTCAAAAGACCGCTGGTGCCATTCCGACCTTCCCGCTGGGCCGGCGGGCGCTAACATTGTTAGCGCCCGCCGGCCCAGCGGGAAGGGGGCCTGCAACACTGAAGCCGGCTCCGAATGGAGCCGGCGGTGTTGCAGGTGTGCGACGGGTGCAGTTGCACCTGTTGCGCTTTTCACTGTCTGCTTGGCAGACAGTGAAAAGCAGGCTGGGGCCCTGTTAGGGGGCCCCTGCACTGCCACCGCTGCGGTCAGAATGAGCAGGGAAGCACCGCCAGCCTGTTGGCGGTGCTTCCGTCATTTTAGCCCTGGCGGTCTCGGACCACCAAGGTTAGAATGACCCCCTTAGTACCTTGCGAGTGTAGTCAACAAATTCCACCCAGGGCTGGTTGGGGAACTTCCAGCTGTCCCTGAGCTTCTGGCAGAACTTTTAAGGGGTCAGCTCAAACTTAACAATCAAGATGGCTATCATTGGGGTGTACCTGGTCTGGTCCTGAGCCTCTAAAGTAATAAGTGTGTTCCACTCCACTGCAAGCATGTATTTCTTTAAAACACCCTCCAGTTGCCTTCTGGAATCCTGTGAACCTTCAGGGCTATCCCGTAGACAGGAAACCATTCGTCAATATCATCTCCCATCACATAACTGGGCATCAGGGTGATGCAGATCTTTTTGTCTCCTTCAGACACTGCTGGTATGCTGCCACAATTTTTGCTGGATTCCATGTGCTTAGTTCTGATATCCAGCTTTCTGAGACTTTTCCTCTCCTCCAAGTCTTTGTCAGCCTCTGCCTTTTCTTTTGTTGCCTCCAGGGCCAGTTACTTTTCCTCCTTCCTGAGTCTGGCATTCTCCAGCCTGAACTCTCCCTCCTCAATCCTTTCCACCGGGTCCTCAGAGGACAGCCTGTGGGAAGACATAATTATCCCTGTCCTGGCAGGGGGCTCCACTTCACTACCAATTCATCCCCTCAGCTGAAGGCTTGATCTAAGGGAGGCTCTCTCCTTGTCCTTCATCACATCGCTCACTTCTGTGGTTTCAACCACTGACTGATGGTCTTCTGCACAAGCCCTCAGCACCCTTTAGAGTTCCACCTTCCTAATGTTGCTCTTTGATGGAGGTCCTCTCTTCTCACAGAACTCCTTCAGCTGGGCCACAATTTAGGCACCCATGTTGGCCAGCTGGAATTCTATCCCTGCAGGTGTGGTTTCGGACACAAAAGTTAGGGGAAAGTTAAAAAAACTAAAATAATACAATCAAGGAAAAGTTAAACTCAAATTGGTCTAAGATGTGGTCTGGTGTATACGCCAAATCACTGTATGGAACTACATGATTACAAGTCCTGATCCTCATCACTGATCAACAATGTGAGAAATTGGGTTGCTTACTGACTGGGGTGTGAGCACTGGTCAAGAAGCAACCACGATCCTCATCAGGGTAAGGCACAAGCAAACCCAAAATTAACCTGTGCTTGACCCCCTGGTAGTTTGGCACAGAACAGTCAGGCTTAACTTAGAGTCAATGTGTAAAGTATGTGTGTAACACTTCAAATAGTAACACAGTGAAAACACCACACCACTAGGATAGACAAATAGAGCTGAATGCACTAAATAAAACAAGACAAGAACAACAAAAATCCAACAAGTAGAGACAGAGTTATGACTTTTCAAAGAATAAAGTGTAAAATAACACACAAAGCACCAACCAAGGCTATCTGGCCATGCTGGACCAGGTCAAAGTGAAAAGTTCAGGTTGACTGCAATGGAGCACAGGTTGGCTACAGTCCTCATAATAGGCTCACTGAAGTTACCTTCTCAAGTTTGTGCCAAGAGTCCTGTTCGCATTGCCAAGGGCTGCAAGAAGCAGGGAGAAAGCTGCAAGAGGCTGCCTGTGAAGCACGAAGAGCTAGATGGCATCGCAGTGAATGTTGCTGGAGCTTCATGGTAGCAGTCCTCGCGTGCTGTCAGTACTGCAGTGCAAATGGTTGGGCTGAGAGAGTTTCAAGCTCATTTGCTTTGCGAGCGAGCGACTAGGTCTTGGTTAGAAAGGGCCCATTCACAGCCACGAAGAGCCCAAAAGCTTATTTTCAGCAGCCACGAGTCACACCAAGGGTCCAGGAACTGAGAAGCACCACCTGGGAGTCACAAACGTACTGCAGCTGGTTCCAGGTGCTTGTGTAAGATGCTGAGGAGCCTTTTATGCCCTTGAAACTCAGATCAGAAGGCCAGCATATTTGCCCTTGGAGTCACTATGGGGTCCTGGGTTCAAGATGAAGTTGCAGGTCCAGTTCTTCCTCCCCAAGGCAGAGGGCAGAAGGTGAGCACAGTAATGAAGCAGTTCCTTTAGAGCAGCAGTTCAGCAGAGTGGCAGTCCTTGTAGCAGAATGACAGTCCTTCCAGGTAGAGGTCTAGAAGTGTACTGAAGAGTTGGTGTTTGAGGTCCAGCATTTATACACAGTTGTGCCTTTGGAATGGGGAGAAGTTTCTAGTGGTTCCCCTTTGAAGACCCCAGGCACCCTGCCTTTCCTTTCCTGCCTCCAGACTAACTACAAAGGGAATATAGCTTTTGTGTGGAGGCGGGAGACACCCTATTTAAGTGTAACTGGGGCTGTGCCCCGCTTCTCCCTCACATCCTGCCAGCGATGGTCAATCCAGGCACACCTAACCCCCCTATTGGCTGTCTATGAGGAATACACAAAGATCAAATGTGAGCTAAACCCAGTCATGTGACCCAGGTACAAATACAGGTACTACTGGCTAAGATGGGAAAATGCCGAATTCCTACCAGTGTCTCACTTAAAAATGCTCCTAGAGGAATTGTTTAGAGATAATTTGTGTACATAAGAATCAGTCTTCAATTATTAAATAAGACAACTCCTTATGGTTCACATACAATATATTAATCAGTAGGATGCAAGAAGTTAAAAAAATGTACAACAAATACAACAAATGTTCATCCCATAGACAACAACACTGTATATTACCCCATAGATCGCACAATTGTATCCCAAAAGAAGATCCAGGAAGGGGTTATAACCCTCCTCTTGACACAGTCCTGCACAATAATTACCTGGTTTTCAGTCCCAGTTCAAGCAATATCATAGTCTTTCAATTCAGCTTGTCAAATGAGAAGGTAATGTTGATGTTTCAGTCTGTGGTGGCAGTCAGAGGTCTGTCAGACCATCATCAGGACTCAGTGTTGTGAAATAATACCTACACATAAAGAAAGTTAATTATAAAACAGTACGTGCAATCAAACAAATCATACCATGTGTTCCGCCTGTTGAACCCAAGAACACACCACAAACACAACTGAGGATACTAGTATAGGCCACCACCTACATGACAAAGTAAGTTCAAAAAGTACCTCACGAACATAGAAAGTGTGCACCACATAATACATTGTGTCAGGCTCCCAACCAAAATAACCACATTCCAACAACAGGGTGCAAAAATAGACTCCGTAGTAACATACACGGGCCTTCAACCTACAAGCCCAAGTAAGCAAATCCACAAATATTAAAATAATAAAGTATTAAAATTGCTTAACCACCATACTACATAAACTGTAGAAAAACACTGCCTCCACTGTAGCGTATTCATGCCATCTAAATATGGGACCGCTAGCGTCTATCTTCATCCACATCTGCTCAAACCATGCAAATCAGAAGCAAGCATTGCTGGTCTTTCTGACGTGTTTAAATAGGGAAGTGACAGGTCATGTGACCATTCTAGTGACTATGGTGGCCATCTTGAAATGGTAAAGATGCGTAACTAGCCCAGATTTTAGAGACCGTTGTAATTATGGTACGTTTACTGTTGTGGACCTCAGCAACTTAATAAATACAATATCCATCTAGGCCAACTGCTCAGCCAGTGTTAGTAAGATACACACACTTCTGGTCTTCCTGATGCAGAGCATTCAAGTAATAACATGTCATGTGACCATTGCAATGACTGTAGCGCCCATCTTTAAATGTACTAATGGCCTTTCTAAATGCTCCTATGACACTAAATCCACATACACAACTCTGCTGTAGGTAGCCCCAGAGCCTAACTTATACATAGAACAGAAAATAAGATTGACCCAACCAATTATTATCATGGCATTATTAGCCAGCAACCACAACAACCAATACAACTTAATGTCAGAAATGTAAGTACAGATAAAGGGACTCACAAACCTCATACTATCCATAAGAAACAAAAGGAAACAATAGGTAACCTTGAAAGGGACCATACCCTATCTAGTTGAACTGCTAGATATCGATTCAGCATCCACAATTGCAGGCACAGAACCATGAAAGGAGGTCAAGATCCATAACCCTCTATGTGGAATACATCACATTAACTGTTCCGTTCAAAACAGTTCATCTATGACGTTGCCAGTATTTGCCTTTCCACCTGTTGATTCAGATCTTTCTTAACTGTATCTGCAAGCAAATTCACTGGTTCTCTTTAATGGTCAACAGGGGGTCCACATTTACACATATTTTCGAGGGTTGTTTAACATCCAGTACAAACCATTGCATATCGTTGGGGTCATGTTTCATAAGATTGTAAACCATAGGAACATTCACTACATTTCACCGTATTTGTGATTGATATTGAATAATCTGTTTTCTGACCTCCTGGGTTGTTTTATGAATGTAAAACAAATAACATAGGCATTAAATACAATACATAAATGTTTTAGAACCACAATTAGTGGAATGTTTAAGCTGTCAAGTTATCTCATTTAGACAACATGTGTTTACCATTCTGGTGGAAGCACATGCACTGCAGTACCCACACGGGTAATGTCCAACCCCCGGTGTTAGCCCCCAGATGTTACTCAGTGTGCAGGGTTCCGGTTCAATGTAGGCCCTCACTAGACTGTCTCAAGTTTTTTCCCCTTTAGAAGGTAAGTAATAATTTCTCAAGTGGAGTGTCAAGAGAGTCTAACAAATGGCAATTTTTCTAAATATTATTTTTAATTCCATTTGACTCTGAACCAAAAGTTGTAACACAAGTAATACGAGAGTGAGCAGTTTTCTCCTTGAGCTGGAGTAAGACCTATCTATCATAATACCTGGCACGTTTCAGGGACCTTTTAACCACTTTATTCAAGTGTAAGTGGGTCTGTGCCCAGCTTCTCTCTCACATCCTGCCAGCAATGGCCCATCCAGGCACACCTACGCTCCCTATGGTGTTTGGTTATCTAGGAGGAATACACAAAGATCAAATGTGAACTACACCCAGTCATGTGACTAGGGCACAAGTATAGATATTAAATGGCTAAGGCGGGATGATGACAACCTCCTACCAGTGGCATTTTCTGAATTACAATTTAAAATCCAACTTCTGCATAAGTTAGGATTTTAAATTGTGATTCCAGAGACACCAAACATTTTTAAGTTACATTTATAGAATATAATAGGTAAATTCAATGTTATCCAAAAGCAGAAATAGGCCTTGGAGTGGTGAAAAAACAATTTGGGAGTTATTCACTACCAGGACATGTAAGACTTAAAAGTACATGTCCAGCTTTTTAAATATATTGCACCCTGACCACTGGACTGTCCAGGGCCTACCCAGGGGTGACATGTGGGTAAAAAGAAGGTTTGGGCCTGGCAAAAGGTTTATTTTGACACATCAAAATGGCAGTTTAAAACTGCACAGACACAGGCTGCAATGGCAGGCTTGTGACATGTTTAAAGGGTTACCTAAGTGGGTGGCAAAATGAGTGCTGAACACCCACTAGCAGCATTTCATTTACAGGCCCTGGGCACATGTATTGCTACTTTAGTTTACTATACTTTACTTTACTTTGCTTTACATATGCCAATTGGGTATAAGCCAATGTTGCTATGTTTATAGGAGAGCACAAGCACTTTAGCACTGTTTAGCAGTGGAAAAGTACATAGAGTCCTGAGGCCAACAAAAAACAAGATCAGTAAAAGTGGAGGAGAAAGATAAAATGTTTGGAGGAAGACCACCCTAAAGATGACAGGTCTAACACAAGGGCTTCAAAACCCCTTTGGATGCAAGGAACTTTGGAGGATGAGGATAAACCTGCAGAGGCAATGTGACCAAGTTGTGTTGCTACTTGGCTGAAGATTCTGGTTTACCCTCTCTGAGTATTTTTGTGATAGCAAATCCTCATCAGCAGAACCTTGTGGACCATTATCCATCCTCAAGGAGTCCTCTTTGGCTACAGTCTGCAGCCCTGCCCCGCTGCTGTATTCTGGACTCCCAAAACATTATTAAGGGTCTGATTTAGATTTCGGCAGGCGGGTTACTCTGTCACAATGGTAAGGGATATCCTGTTCACCAAAATATAGATCCAATAGGAAAAAATGAGATTTATATTTTGGTGGGAGGGATATCTGTCACTGTTGTGACAGACTAACCCATCTGCAGAAATCTGAGTTAGGCCCTAAGTCTGAAAAAATAAATCTGACCAGGGGAAGGAGGCAAAAGCACCCTTTATGAGAGGGATCTTCCCTGGGTGTGAAATTCAAATCCCCCCACTCCCCAGGAGCTTTCCCACCAAAAACCAATGTCTTCACCAAGACCTCCTCCAATGGCTATCTGACCTCGTGGAGACTGCTGCCTTTCCAGGCTGAGGGTTTTTGACTTCCATTTTGAGAATAAGCCTTAAGCTAAAACCTCTGACCCGGTCGAACCTAGTGGCTGTATCTGACCCACACTCTATAGTGGATGGCATGAAATGATGATTAGATCCTGATCTACGGTCATCAATCGACTGCAGTTGGCGTTTAATGTTTTTTGGAGTTATTTTCAATTTAAACTTTTAAAGTTCATATCTCCAGTTCCCAATTTTGGTCACCTTGGTGCCATTTTACTTATTGAAAAGTACTCCATTTTTTTCTAAATTGGTTTGGGGGTTTTCTTGTGTTGTGTTTTGACTTTATTACTGTTTTGGTACTACATAAATTATTTACACATTGCTTCAAAATTAAGTCTGTCAGCTCTGTTCCATAGGTGCCAGAGGGTTGACGTCATGTAATTTAGTGACTTTCGTGTTTCACCCTGACAAGGATTGTGTTTATTACTTAAGGTGGCTAGTCACGCCTGTTAACTGATAGCCCAATTCCTTACAATACCTATGTTGTTATAAGTACATGTAGATATATAAACACACGTATTCAAAGTAAAATTTTAACATTTCAATCAAACTACAACAGGTATATGAACAAATTAATGTGCAGGCAAGTACTAGTGGCACATTTAACAGCTGAGGTCATGGGACCAACAGGGTGATGGATGGGTGGCAGGATGAACAGAACTGGGTGAAAAGGCTTCATCTGGACTCCTAGAGACGAAAGTGTCTGAGGGTGAAATTTGGATACGGGGAACCAATGTAAAGGACTGGAATCTGCTTTCCAGTGTGAGATTTGTGTTTATATTTACATGTATGCTTGTTGACTGATAAGCTTGGTTATGGAGTAATGGAGTAATGACAAGCTGTGCGCACTTCGACAGCTTCATATCTTGTGCCGTTTCTACTCTGATGTAATATTAGTTTGCTCATAGGATCCTGTTTCATTTAGACAGCACTTCCGTCTCTCGCTGCTCTTTAGGTTGTCAGTACAGATAAAATTTGTATAATGCAGCGAACAGACTATCATAGCGCCGTAACTGTTAGAACGGTGGCATTTCCCATGTCTTTTACAGTTTACATTCTATACACAAGTATTTTCCAAGAAAGATGATTTAAGCAAATTAAAATGAGATAGGTGGCAGGTTCGAGCTTTCAGTGGTGCATCCTGAAAACAATTTCATGCCAGTGATTAATAAATACTCAAATAAAGGCACGTTGGCTGTTAGTTTCCAAGGGTTAAAGTGAGTTTAGAGAAGTGTAGTCTGTTTTAAAGCTAGATTTTCCATATTTTCTTTTCTCAGATCTTTTCCTCTTCCAATTACAAAATCAATATGACAGTAATGCTCAGCCTGGTTTCCTGCCAAGTTATCTCATTGCAAGCTTTGGATATCACCTTATTATATGCATTGCTGTACTAGCTACATTGCCAAATACTATGCAGGTGCATCCGACTAAATGTAGGGAATGCATTATGAATAGAACACTCTAACCTAGTTCTTAAAGATTTTTCTGTTTTAATGAATGATTACAATAAACTAATTTTAGTCTGGAAAACGCTGAACATACACTAAACATTAATACAATGCCCATTTTAGCGCTATGCTAATTTTCCATTCAATACAATACATGCCGTCAAATGGCCTTTATCAATCTAAATGAGCCATCTATACATTTCACATTAATAAACAAATAGTACTTGTTCCTTGTAAATGGAAGCGAAGAGTTATTATTTCATACTATTATCTTATTTCAAATATTGACTATATAATAGTGCGTTGGTACCATCTCTCTAGCCAGTCAGTCATTCGCTGCATTTTCACCATACGGATTTAAAAGCATGCGTTAACACGCGTTCTGTATTCTGCTCTTCATACTGATTTAGGCTGCATATATTTGCCAGGTAGTATATTAAGACTCACTTTATAGCGCGCACTCATAGCAAACTTTCCATTTCAATGAACTGCCCTTAGTACTCTCCCCCACACTCTCCCCACAACAGGAATACTCACTTGTCTTCTGTAATACAGATATCTAAGGCCAAACACAAAACATTTTTGACCGATGCTCCTTCTTTTCCTTGGAGCCAAGTTAAGGCAGTGCTTGCTCTAAATACCTTTTATACCTGTACTATGAACACAGGATTCCGGGGGTCACAAAACCATTGTGTATATTTGCTGTGTGGTATTTTGTTATTGTGGCTATGCCTTCTGTTATGTTTTGCACTGCAGTGTTTTTGTTCTACGTTGTTGCAATTTAATTTTATTGTGTGATGCTGCAGTTGTTTTGTTGTATTCAGTTTTGTCCGTTTTGTTGTGATGTGCCCTGTTAAGTTTTGTTTGTGTTGTTATGTTAATTTTGTCATGTTCTTTTGCTATGTTTCTGCTCTCGAAAAGGCTAATGTGACTTCTGAAGGGCAGACTAAGAAGGCCTTTTGGCAGTGCCAAAGAGGCTCACTGCACCGCCAATCTCACATGGGTCCTTTGACATCAGCCTTCCTAGTTTAGAAAGAACACTTTCAGAAAGAACAGTTTCTGGATGAAATAAAGCCCCCTATTGCCAGGAAGCTCTATCTGCAACTTGGGTATGGGGCCTTATCGCTTGCCTCGTTTAGAGCTAGTTGGGAACAATTGGCAAACCCAAGAGATACTCATTGTCTGTTTTGTGTATCTCGGCCTGAAACAATTGAGAATGTTTTGTTTTTCGGCCCTGGGTATTGTAGTATGGTAAGTAAGCGGATCTCACCACTTTGCCGAAATGTTGGTGTCAGACTTCAGGGACGGCATTTAGGATTATTAACTCTGGCAATAGGCAATTTGTGGTTTTCGCAGTCTCACGGTTCCTAATGGCAATGTAGAAGATCAGGGTGAGTGCTTTAAAAAGGTGGATGTACATTGTTCCTTAGCTAATCTGTTTTATTTGTTTTTTTTTATGTGTTTCTTAATAATTACTGCTATGCTATTTGATCAATTTTACAATTTCATTTTTTCAACTTTATATGAATGCATATTTATGACTTTTGGTGGCGAAGATTCACCAAATAAAAAGAATTTGATTTGCTTTGGTAATATTTTATGATTGACTTTAGTTGTGTCAACAACTGCTGATGTATACAGCTAAACGCAGCACATGTCTTCAAAGTGTCTGTCACATGAAACCATTTCTCACTGTCTAAGGTGGAAAAAATAGCACTCCACCGGCTCTTCAGCTACTTAAGACACTAGAAAGTAGTTAACCAAAAAATGTGCAGCAACTTTGTCTTAACTTATCGCTTC
This sequence comes from Pleurodeles waltl, assembly GCF_031143425.1. Taxonomy (NCBI): domain Eukaryota; kingdom Metazoa; phylum Chordata; class Amphibia; order Caudata; family Salamandridae; genus Pleurodeles; species Pleurodeles waltl. The sequence goes on along the minus strand of NC_090447.1, from coordinate 261,164,866 downwards.
ATGTGCTCATTTTATGTGATCCGGGCACCATTGTCTGAGAAACGGTCCTTTTCTCCGAATAAATGTGGCATTCTTAAACATATCAAAGTTGTACTTCGGAAGCTGGTAGATGCCTTGACAAATAATATTTATGTTGCACGATGCAGCCTCATGAGGTCTCAGCCTGCTGAAGGATTTTACATCCAACTCAGGCTTAAATCAGACACCGGTGGCCCCCTTAGTGCCCCCACGATGCTAGCAAATTGGGCAATGTGCACCCAGCCACATGCTTTATTTATTAATTCCAGAAAACGTGCAAGCGCCATGAGTTCTGCTTGGCAAAGGCCTTAAATTGCTTCTGATACTATTTGTAATAGCTACATTTGATTAGCTTTTTCAACGAAGTGTCAGAAGGCAACCTATGGCCACTTCCTATTGGGAATGTTATTTGAATGAGTGCCTGAACAGACATGCATACAGTCATTCATATGCCTAATTTTTTATCCATATCATCAACCCATAAAGGTACTTCTCACCTCATAGTCCTTTCCAAGACACACTGCAGGTCAGAGCTACCTTTAAATGTTGCCCCAGACATTCAAATGTTAAGAATTTAATAAGGGAACCTTACTTCCCTTGATTGATCATATTTCCATCATCCTTTCTTGATAAGAAGTGTAGCTTTTGGCCACATTAATAGTCGTTTTGAAAAGGTCTCTGATTTTATCTAGCACATACACATTTTCACTTGCTAATTTTCTGGAGGACTTTACAAACTGTACCAAGATGATGTACACAGGGCAAAGGGCTGTTGTTCCAGATTCTGGGAAGATAGCCTTTGGAATTTTATTTTTTACATTTATTGATTGCTCCTATCTGATAATCTTGTAGAACATTGAGCTGCACTATTACTTTGAGAAGCCAGACTTTATTCCAAGTATATGTGAGCACTGTTTACCCTTGCATTTAGAAGATCCAAAATATCCTGATAATGCTTCTTCTTGGTGGGATATCCAATTTGGATCAGTGAGGGTGAAAGTGTTGTGATTTCATTAGTCTGTTGAAAACGTATGGCATTTTGGAGGATCCTCTTCGAGGGAGTCTGAACAGCTTGATGAACTCCTATGAGAAGACTGTTACCATCATTCAAACGATATAGATTAGAGTTCATACTTATCGCTCACCAAAATATGGGCTCACCAAAAACTGTTGTTTTGTTGTTTTTGTTGGACTTTTCCATGTCATCACCAATGTTTTTTAAACAAAATCCTATCTTCTAATAGTAGTAGCGAGGACTTTGTGCCAAAAAATACATATCTTGAAAGCAGGCACCAAGTAGTCAAAACATTTTTTCCTAGAATCTTCGCAAACTTTGCATGTGTGCTGTACTGGACAGCGCACACACAAAGTGAGACAAATTCTAAAGTACTGTCTGAGCACAGTATTTTGCACTAGAAAGGTACTCTTCCAGTACAAAACCTATGCTGAACATCACAAATACACCTTTGCACTGCAATGCAAAGTAATATGCATGGTTCCGGGCAGTCTGAAAATGTAACAGCACTTGGAAAGAGAACAGGAGTTCCATATCTTAATAGATATGGTTCTGTCCTCTCATGCAATGCAGCCCAGCAACTGTAGTTGCTGGGCTGCATTAAGTGGCATATTAATAAATCTGCTCCTTGGTCTTGGACAGTGGTACTAAAGTCAGCTTCTGAAAGGTATGGCTTCATCCTGTATAGAGCATCAAAATTGTGGGTGAAAAATGATGGATTGGGGTGCAGCCTTGGGAATTGCCAGTGGCTGAGATTAATTGAAGCATTTCTTCCATTACCTTGCTGTTATTTCATTCTGTATAGAAGTAATAGCTAAATGCAGCCTGTTGGCTGAAGCACCTATTGTGCCACCAACAGGGTCAGCCTATAAAAGTGACTTCACGTGTTCTATGTGTAGCCTGGCGTACGCAGCCTCGAAACCTGCTGTCTAATGTGTCAAAATAAACCTTTTTAATAGACAGGAAAACTCTGATTTTAAATGCTGATTACTTCAACTTGTTGCCTTCAAAGTAGGGTGCTTGATATTTAAAAGTAGAATATTTGCGAAATGTGCCCCTCTTGTAACTAGCACCCCAAAACATGTTCTCACTGACAGGGCCGTTGCTGAATCCTAGAAAATGTCACAGTACAGATTACAAATGTCAATCTGTAACTTTTGACAGGAAATGGCTACAAAAGGCATTCAAAGTTATTTTTAATCTTAATTAAAAATCCAATTTAGATATGTGGGAAGGGTAACTTTAGCTGTTTGAACCTCCAGTAGTCTGTTTAGTATTAGCCTACTGACAGCTAGTCTGCAAGTGCGTGCCCTTAATGAGTTGTAAAAACTGCACCCAGAGACCAGAACCAATGGCCTGGGTGTGAGGAGTTGGTATTCTTCTCCTTGCAGAAAGATCAGTTAGGGGTGGCCCAGGAACATCATTAACTTGTAAAGGGTCTGCCATTTCCCAAGTAAATGTAAGGTGAGGCTTAGGGAAGTCAATCCTTCGTTTTCCAACCATGCTGGCTCCAAACCCAGTGATATGGAAGCTACCCCAGAACCAGTTCTGAGTGGCCACAAAGAAGGGTGCTACTCATTTCCCTGTGCACACCTCTGGGAGGGTACTCCCGCTTGGTATAAGGAAAGAAGAGATTCCACACCTCAAGCAAGAATCACAATGCTTATCAGGGAGAACCAAAATAGTCGCTAAATTATCCTATGCTTAACCTTCATGCTGCCATGGCACAAATACATTCAGGCTTAACATAGAGACAAAGTGTAAAGTATTTATGCAGAACACAAACAGTAGTAAAGTGAATACACTACAAAACAAACATTTTTAAAAAAAAAGGAAAATGGAGAAAATTGCAATGAATAAAATTATACCAGAACAACAAAAGTCCAAAAGGTAGAACTGGAGAGATGCAATTTAAAAATGTTAGCTAGATGTAGCATCTAAAAGCATAACATGCCACTCATGGTCGTGCTAGACCGAGGGAAAGTTACATATTCAGGCTGACCACAAAGGAGCGAGGGCAAGATACACATACCGGGCTGGAGAACATACCTTCTTAATGTCCAGCGTGAAGAGCTCAGTTTGTAGTGGAGGAGGCTGCATGAAGAAGGGAGAGCATCAAAGGTGGTTTTTGCATTAGTGCAAAGAGTACTCTTGGCATCATGGATGGTTGTTACTGTAGCACAGAGATCTGGTCGGGCATCACAGTCTGTTGTTGCTAAAGCTTTGTGTTGGTGGTGACCATATGGTGTCTTTGTTGTAGCACAAAGTGGAGGTCTCAAGGTTTCTGGTCATCGTTGGCAGCCACTGTAGCATGAAGAGACACGTTCACCGGAGCTTTGTGTTGTCAGTCATCAAGGGCAGCAGTGTATCAGTGAGAATAGGCCCATTCTCACCCACAACTACAGAATTTCTCCTTTCTTCACAGAGAAGGGCACTCTGATTCCAGCCAAGGTGTCCAGAACATGGGGGGATTCCTACTGGGGATCAGGGACTCACTCCCGTCAAGGCCAGCAGGGCTCAGGCAAGTCGAGTTGCAGGTCCAGTGCAGCAGGTCAGCTGGGCAGTTGCAAGGAGGCTTCTAGAGTTTTTACTGGTCCCAGCAGCTCAAAACATGAAGCCAGTCAACTGACCCTCGAAGGTACTTACATTAACTTGGGATGAAGGGAGAGCAGGGTAGGCCTAAAGCAGCAGTGCAGTTTTTGGGGGAACAAGGCAGGCCTCAAGCAGCAGGGCAGTCCTCTGAGGAACAAGACAGACTTCAAGAAGCAGAACAGTTCTCTGGGGAGCAGGAGAAGACTCAAGCAGCAGGGCAGTCATCTGGAGGGCAAGGCAGTCCTTTTCCAGAAATATCTATAGGTCTAGAAATACCCTGAATAGTAGCTCTGACAGTCCAATATCATACACAGAACCAGCATTTGAAGTGGGAGCATTCGTTATAGTACCCCATCATCTGGTTCTGGAAATTTCTTTTTTTCCCCTCTCAAGGCTCAAAGAATTCTAGGGTTTCAAAAAACTATTGTCAGGTTCATTTGTGTGTGACTGAAGTGGAACTGGGGCAGGGAACAGTTCCACCCCCAGTCATCCTGGCAGGGAGACTCATTCTACCCTCACCTAGAACCCTATTGTCTCACTTTCCAGGAAGAATAAAGAAAGCCCAACAGCAGAGCCATTCACATTCATGTGACCCACGCCTGTCAGAAGCACAAGTTGTTAGGATAGACAAATTCCAACTTTCTTAAAGTAGCATTTTCAGAATTGATATATAAAAATAAATAGGCAACAACAACAAAGGTACAAAGGTCTTTAATTCGAAATAACCAAGGAAGTACAGACTAATTTATAGTTGTATTCCTTATTCTTCTACCAGTGAATAGCATAAAACTCAACAAAACAACCAAAACATTTCACTCATATATCACAAGCTTCATCAGGGCTTGTGTGATGTAAGTGGAATCCGAACATGCACAATCTCTTTAGACGGCCTATTGATACATCAATGTGGACACATTAAAATGAATTTTGAACCTGCATATACCATTATATGCTTCCACCTTGTTCATCATTCTGTTGGTCTCAAAGCAACTAAGTTCTGTCAGTCAAGCTAACTGGTGAAGTCAATTTTCTGACTGTGAAAACTTTCAGAAAATGTTGGCAGTCAATGTACATCACTGCAATGACTTCCAGATGGATGTCATTTGCGTTTTAGTGAGGGTGACTCCAAGCAGATATATTTATAGGTTGAAGATTGTGTGACAGAAGATGAATAATCGTCAGATCCATAAGACACCATCAGTGGCTTAGATGTGTTAATGCTGATCTGTCTTGATGATATCAATTACATAAGTAGAATGAGGACAAACAAATGTTGATGTTGATAGTTCATGCATTCAAACTGAATTTTGGCAATTATGTCAAACGTCGATGAGAGATCAAGTGGGATGAGAAACCACGGTACTCCCTTGTTTGTTTTACAAAAGTCATCATCCAAAACTTGGATATTAACCCCTTCGCTGCCAGGCCTTTTCCCCTCCTGTGCCAAGCCTTTTTATTGCTATTTGGGGCAGTTCGCGTTTAGGCCTTCATAACCTTTTCTCCACATAAGCTACCCACGCCAAATTTGCATCCTTTTCCTTTTTTCCAACATCCTAGGGATTCTAGAGGTACCCAGACTTTGTGGGTTTCCTTGAAGGAGACCAAGAAATTAGCCAAAATACAGCAAAAATTCGTTTTTTTAAAACAAATGGGAAAAAAGGGCTGCAGAACAAGGCTTGTGGTTTTTCCCCTGAAAATGGCATCAACAAAGGGTTTGCAGTGGTAAAATTACCATCTTCCCAGCTTTCAGGAACAGGCAGACTTAAAGTAGAAAACCCCATTTTTCAACACAATTTTGACATTTTACTGGGACATACCCCATTTTTACTATTTTTTGTGCTTTCAGCCTCCTTCCAGTTAGTGGCAGAAATGGGTGAGAAACCAATGCTGGATCCCAGAAAACATTTCTTAAAAGTAGACAAAATTCTGAATTCAGCAAGGTGTCATTTGCGTAGATCCTACAAGTGTTTCCTACAGAAAATAACAGCTGAAATAAAAGAATATTGAATTTGAGGTGAAAAAAACAGCCATTTTTCTCTATGTTTTACTCTGTAACTTTTCCCTGCGATATCAGATTTTTGAAAGCAAAATACTGTTACGTCAACTGGACTCTTCTGGTTGCAGGGATACATAGGGCTTGTAGGTTCATCAGGAACCCTAGGTACCCAGAGCCAATAAATGAGCTGCACCTCGCAATGGGTTTTCATTCTGTACCGGGTAAACAGCAATTAATTTGCTGAAATATAAAAAGTAAAAAATAGGTATCAAGAAAACCTTTGTATTTCCAAAATGGCCACAAGATAAGGTGTGGAGAAGTAGTGGTTATTTGCACATCTGTGAATTCCGGGGTGCCCATACTAGCATGTGAATTACAGAGCATTTCTCAAATAGACGTCTTTTTTTACACACTGTCTTACATTTGGAAGGAAGAAATGTAGAAAAAGACAAGGGGCAATAACACTTGTTTTGCTATTCTGTGTTCCCCTAAGTCTCCCCATAGAAATGGTACCTCACTTGTGTGGGTAGGCCTAATGCTCGCGACAGGAAACACAAAAAGGACACATCACATTTTTCCATTGAAATCTGACATGTTCTTTGCAAAGTGCCTAGCTGTAGATTTTGGCCTCTAGCGCAGCCGACACCTAGAGAAAACTTACAAACCTGCACAGTTTTGAAAACTAGACGCCTAGGGGAATGCAAAATGGGTTGACTTGTGGGACTCTGACCAGGTTCTCTTACCCAGAATCCTTTGCAAACCTAAAAATTTGGCCCAAAAAACACTTTTTCCTCCCATTTCGGTGACACAAAGCTCTGGAATCTGAGAGGAGCCACAAATGTCCTTCCACCCAGCGTTCCCCCAAGTCTCCTGATAAAAATGGTACCTCACTTGTGGGGGTAGGCCTAGCGCCCGCGACAGGAAATACCACAAAACACAACGTGGACACATCAAATTTTCACAAAAAAAACAGAGCTGTTTTTTGCAAAGTACCAAGCTGTGGATTTTGGCCTCTAGCTCAGCCAGCACCTAGGGAAACATAGCAAACCTGCACAGTTTTGAAAACTAGACACCTAGGGGAATCCAAGATGGGGTGACTTTTGGGGCTCTGACCAGGTTCTGTTACCCAGAATCCTTTGCAAACCTCAAAATTTGGCCGAAAAAACACTTTTTCCCCTCATTTCGGTGACAGAAATTTCTGGAATCTGAGAGCAGCCACAAATTTCCACCCAGCGTTTCCCCAAGTCTCCCGATGAAAATGATACCTCACGTTTGTGGGTAGGTCTATTGCCCGCGACAGGAAATGCCCCAAAACACTATCTGGACACATCAAAATTATCAAATACAAAACTACCTGTTTTTGTGGGGGGCACCTGCGTTTTTGGTCCTGGGCTCAGCAGCCATGTAGGGAAACCTACCAAACCCAGACATTTCTGAAAAATAGACACCAGGGGGAGTCCAGGAAGGTGTGACTTGCGTGGATCCCCCAATGTTTTCTTACCCAGAATCCTCAGCAATCCTCAAATTTAGCTAAAAAAGAACATTTCTGTGTGGGATCACCACACCGGGAGAAATTTCATACCACCCAACGTTCCCTTCAGTCTCCCGGTAAAAATTATACCTCATTTGTGTAGGTGGGCCAAGTGCTTGTGACAGGGAAGAGCCAAAAACATGTCGAAATTGAGGGGGAACCAAACCGGGTCCAAAAGGGCAGTTTGAAAAAAAATATTTTTAGGCTGACAAGTGCAGCAGAATTTTTATTGGTATAGATGAGACAATGGTGGGTGGCAGGAATTTTGTGGATTCCTGTAGATTCCGGAAGGTTCCATCACAAAAAATGTAGGTTTCATGATTTCCAGCAAAGTTGGAGGTTTGCAGGGCAGTGTGGGTATGAAAATGGTGCGGGGTGCATGTGAAACACACTACCCTGGAATCCCCCGGATGTTTAGTTTTCAGATGTGTCTAGGTCTTGTGGATTTTTCTACATGCAGCGTCCCAAAGTCCATGAAGTGCAGTCCTCAACATTCCAAGTGGGACGATTTTGAGAGTTAGCCAAGCTCCCATGGCCCAAATGTAAAACCAAAACCCAAAATAATCAAATGTGCTTTTGCTTGCTGTGGGATAAGATGTTTTAGTGTGCAAGGGATACCTGAAAGACTGTTACCCCCTTCAGTTGGAGTGGGGGCATAACCAGGCCCATACTGGTTGGTAGCCACACCCCTCTTTTTTTTTTTATTCCCTGGCATCTAGTAGACTTTCGTCCCCCCGGGTGTGGATCGGAGGTAATTGCTCCATCTGCCCACTGGTGGGCAGAACAACTTTGGCCCCATTTATTTGGGGTGGGGGTATGGCCATACACTCACCCTCTTATTTTGGGAAAAAAAAACTTTCCTGGTCTCTGATGGGCCTTCCAAAAATAGGCCAATCTGCCCCCAATGGGGGGAGATATGGCCAATAATAATGTGCCCCCATGGGGAGCGACCCTTACCTAATAGAAATACGCCGATCTGTCCCCAAGGGGAGCAGAAATGGCCTAAAATAAATTTGCCCCCCCAGGGGAGCGACCCTTGCCTAAGGGGTCGCTCTCCACCTCTAAAAAAAAAAAATAATAATGATCCTTGACGCCTAGAGGTTTAGGCCGATCTAAATGGCTTAAAAAGAATTTCCCCCCTACCGGGGAGCGATCCTTGCCTAAGGGGTCGCTCCCCTTGCGTGAAATTGGCGCAAAAAAATAATCCCCGGTGTCTATGGTTTCTGCCCCCCTTGGGGGCAGATTGGCCTAACAAAAATCAGCTGATCTGCCCCCACGGGGAGGCAGACATGGTCTAAATACAATTTTCCCCCCAAGAGAGCAACCCTTGACTAAGGAGTCGCTCCCTACCTCTAAATAACAAAACAAAACAAAAAAATTATCCCTGGCGCCTAGAGCCAGATCGGCCTAATAACAATAGGCCAATCTGCCCCTGGGTAGGGCAGAAAAGGCCTAAAATAAATTCCCCCCCCCCCCCCGGGGAGCGACCCTGCCTAAGGGGTCACTCCCCTACAATGAATTCACCATAAAAAGAAAACTCCCTGGTGTCTCATAAAAATAGGCCAATCTGCCTCCAAGGGGGGCAGAAATGGCCTGAATATAATTTGCACCCTAGGGGAGTGACCCTTGCCTAAGGCGTCGCTCCCCACCTCTGAAAAAAAAAAAACGATCCCTGACGTCTAGAGGTTTCTGCACCCTCTGGGGGCAGATTGGCCTAATACCAATAGGCTGATCTGCCCCCAGGGAGGCAGAAAAGGCCTTGAAAAAATTGCCCCCATGGGAAGCGACCCTTGATCAACGGGTCGCTCCCCTTATGCCAGTTTCTGTTATAAAAATGATCCCTGGTGTCTAGTGGGCATTTTAGAAGCCGGATCGCTTCACGATCCGGCTTCTGAAATGCTCTGAGAGATTTCAAAGGGAAGGAAATTCCTTTCCTTCCCTTTGAAGCCTCTCAGGCCTCCATCACATGATCGGAAGAGAAATGCTTTGCATTTCTCTTATGATCGCGCTGGAAGGTCATGGGAAGTGGCCTCTGATGAGGTCAGTGCTTCCCCTTCCATCCCTGCCTTGGGGAGTTGGGAGGGAAGCTCACAGAGGGAGCGCTAGCGCTCCCTCCGAGCTCCATGCCGAGGACGTAATGGTTACGTCCTCTGCACAGGAGCACTGTGCCGGTGGACGTAACCATTACGTCTCCGGCACAGAAGGGGTTATCTGAATCAGTACTGAAGCATGGTCAATTGTTGGGTTAATAACTGTAAAAGATGGTGTGTGATTGTCTTGTCTTGCAATTAGATGTAGACTTCATTTTCAATTGCTTTCCAAATGAACATTATTATATAGAAAGTCTACCTCTTTCAGGTGTTATCCCCAGATGTTTTAGTTTTGATGGTCCTGGATGGCTGGCATGTTTATCTCTGACCAGTTGGAGCATGCTAAAGAGCCTTCACTGCATGTGCATATTATTTAAACATGGCAAATATTCTAGACAGCGCTAACTGGAATATTTTCCATTTCGTTAAGTCCACAGTAGTGTGAACAAACTGCACCGGTCTCCTAAATTTGCACATACCTAATATGACCAACAGCAAATATTCACTACTTACATGGGGGACCATAATTCAGTACGTGGGGGTGAAACCAGATTAGGCTTTTATGCAGAAAATATCCCAGTTTGACATTGAATTAATAAATCTGACACTAAAAAGTCAGCTGTAAGTCTGTCCCAAAGCAGCTATGACCAACCATATAATCCCTCAATGTCAACAAGTATAAGCATACGTAAATAAGGAAAATGTGAACTAAAGTGCCAATTTGTCTGTAAAATAGCAGACATGAATCTGTAAGACTGCTTCACGGATTTGTCATTTTGGCTGGTGAGAAGCTAGTAACCTTATTCTCACAATGTTTTCTAAATTAAATTAAATAAAACACCTTAACCTAAATATATATTTCTACTGTAAAATGTAATTAAATATGTCACAGAAATGCTTTCTAAAATGGTGCTCATTGCATTTACCAAACCAGAAATAAAACTAATTTGACAACTGTAATTGCTGGCTGCACTTCCTATATTGGATTTTCATTAGATCCCTTCATAACCCTTTGTGCGGAGTCTAAAAAGATTAGATAGGTGTATTTAGCTCACATAGTTGTTAAACGTAGCCCTCAATCCCTCCAGGTTGACAGCTAACAGTCACCAGCAGATTAATTGTTTAGCCACAGAAGTAAACAGTGGTATCTCTACATATTGGCTCTGGAAAACTTTGCAGTATTTGTAGTCAGCCCTGACAAGGTATTGAAAACAAGTACTTGTGTGAGAAAGATAATGCCAAGGAACCTTCATCAAGAAGAGGGATCTAAGGGACATCAAGGCACCTTAGTTCAAGGGACAGTTAGCTGGATGGTTGTAGTGTAGATCCACACATAAACACGTTAAGGTTTTAAGTCCTTTATTGGAACAAGTAAACAAATGCGATCTGTCCCCTCACCATCCAAAAGGTAACTGACAAGAACAGAATCACAACACAGTAGAGGTTCTATTGGAATTATACCAGAGTATAATTCCAATAGATAAAGGCACAACACAGTGTATATGATCTACCACTCAATATAACACATCTCCCTCCTTTCCACCCTAACATCAATCATCTTAAAACCTAAAATAACATAAAGGAAAAAAATCAGGAAAAAAAAACAGACAAGTCAAACAATGTTTGCATAATCCTCTAAGTAATGAGGATGTTTGCGAATCCTGGGAACCCGAGTTTCTATTGCATTTCCTGACACCTTATCACAGACACACACACGTTCATCCACATTGTTTCTAGCACACTCACGATTTCTTCCAAGGACCACTTCTGCACCATTCACCAAATCTTCATCGTCATCATTGTGTAAGTGTTGAGTCTTTCATTAGCATGCCTCTTCTCATCTACTGTTCCTTCTCTTTAGTATAAAGCCACTTTGCTCTTATTCCATTTGTTACTATTTTTCAACTCCAAATATTCATCATATACTTTCTGTACTTTGAACGGGCCCCAAAATTTAGATAGCCCTCCAATCACCCTTGCATATTTTACTTTTATCCAATCACCTTCTTCTAAATCTCTAATCTTCTTTCACATTTCCTCCCGTCCCCTTCATCGTACTCTCACTACTACTGTTGGTCATACATGCTGATGTTAACTAAGAGCTCAGCTTCCTCCCTCACATTCTTTCAAAGGGAGATACATTGGTTGCAACATTTACAGTTGTGTGATGAGCCCACACCATGTGATTTACCATCATCTCAACATCCTTTCCACATTGCGTAGCCATCAATATGGCACCTTTCACCACACGGTTAAGTCTTTCTACCATTCCATTTCCCTGGGCGTTGTACAAAGAAATGCGATGGTGCTTAATCCCACAATTTTCTAAAAATCTTCTCATTTCATGCAAATTGAGCTACACTCCATTGTCTGTTATGAGGATACTTGCAGAAGACCTTCCTCCAAAAACACTTTTTTTAACACATCCATGGTACAACTTGTGGTCACCTTGAGTAAAAAATTGACAATCACCCATGTGGAATAAACATCAATCATCACCATGCCATTCCTCAAATTGCTTTTGAGACCTTGCATAGGACCAATAAAGTCCAAACATACCGTGCTCCAAGGTAAGCCTGGGTCCTCAATAAGTTCACAATCAATATGGACTACTGCCTTTAACCTTTTTTTTACTCTTTTTACAAACCTCAAACCTTTCCACCCACTGTGTTACCATTTCAGCCATTCCTGGCCAGCAAAAATCCTCTCTGACCCTTTTTTTGTTCTAGTTTGGCCTACGTGGCCTTCATAAGCTAGACTAATAATCCTTTCCTTAAGTCCCTCAGGTGGCCAAAGTTTGTCATTTCTCATGATCAAACCATTGTCCACCACATTTAACTTGCCCAGAATTTTTACAAATGGTTTCAGTGGTGAGGCAACTTTCTCTTCATCCACTGCCCACAATAATTTGCTCTACCTATCTGAGGACCTCATCATTCTACATGGATTTCTTCCATTCCTGTGCTGTGAACATTCTCTTCACACATTCCTCAACATCTCCCAACCATGCCACTGCTCCTTCTTGGTCCTTGGTTGTATGTCAGGCCACACATCTCTTCCCAATTCATGGATAAATGTGAAAGACAATCTGCCTTTGAATTTTTCCATCCAGGAATGTGTTCTACCCTGAAGTGATAGTCAAAGCTAATCTTGCTAGCCTGGCCACCCTTTGCCCACCCCTGCAATACTCATCACTTTAACAAGTGGTTTGTGGTCAGTACTTAAGCAAAAATTAATTCCCCAAAGGAAAGTTCTAAAATGTTCTACAGACCATGCAGAAGCTAACGCCTCGTACTCTATTGCTGAATATTTAGGCTCATTTTCTGAAAAAGAGCATAATGCGCACGTCACAGCCTTCTCCTTCTTGCCCCTAAATTGGGACAGAACTGCTCCCACGCCACTGTCAAAAAAGTCTTGTGCTTGCTATCAAAGACGCTAAAATACCTGATTTAGAAATATCTTCTCTTAAAAGATTTCTGTTGTACATCCTCCCATGTAAACGCACACCCCTTACTTACCAGCATTCTCAAACTTTCTGGTTTCTCAGCAAAATTAATAACAAACTTTAAATAATATTCTATTATGGCCAAGAATTATCATAGTTGGTCCTTGTCATGGGGAATAGATGTAGACCTAATGGCTTTTAACAAGTCCTCCTTGAGTTTAACTCCCTCTTCAGAGATTGTATGACCCGGGTAATCAATTTCCTAAACTAGAAATTCACATTTGTCTCTCCTCAACGTATGTCCAGCATCCTTTAGTTTGCCTAAGACAGACCTCAACTCTTGATTGTGCCCTTTGACTGATCCTCCAAATACCAGGATGTTGTTCTGGTAGTACAACACTTTCTGCGTCCCTTTTGAACACTTCTGACATTAGCCTTTGAAAAAAACACTTGCATCTGAGGTCGACCCAAACGGCATCTCGGTAAATTGGAAAGTTCCCTCCATTGCAATAAAGACTGTAAGATTTTTGTATTCTTAATGTAATTTCACTTGGTGGTATGTAGGGGTGGACTGAGTGCTTGTAGTCGCGCTACACGAACTCTGTGAAGTTGCAAAAAAACTAGGGATGGCGGAGTGCTTGGAATTGTGCCAACCGTAACTCCACGAAGTTGCAAAAAAACTCAGCTATGCTACTCAGAGTTCCAGGCGTGAGCGGAGTTCTCTGTGGTACCCATTTGTGTTGTGTTTGCAACGGGACATACGTAATCACGTTGAAAATTGTGCAAGAACGGCACCATGCGGTTCACAAGGGCACGGCCATCTTGTTTTTCCCTCTTTATGGTTCTGGGTCTGCTTTTTTACATCCCCTTTTATCTTTGTAACCCTCCACCCTCCTAATTAATCTACCCCTCATTTTTATTCATTTTATTAGCCTCTCCTATACTGAATCTGTACTTTTACATTTTTTTTAAATGTTTCGTTTTGTGTGACTTTTTGCATTTTTGTTTATTTTTCATATTGCTTCCTTCCTTCATTCTCTTTTTCTTCTCTTCTTCCAGCACCATGGCAGTTCAAGGTAGCAGCAGTGGCCTACTTTGTGGGCGACGGTGCCACCAAAGGGTGCAGCCTTGTCCCATCTTCAATGAGGAGGAAGTGGCAGCACTAGATTTTTTTGTGCAGCACCACTTCCCCTCTTTACTAGCAGCAGGCAGCAGGCAGGAGGCCTAGTTCTGGTTACACCCTTCAGCAGTGTTGACTGCTGTGGGGGAGGGTGCACCGGCTGGTTCGTCGGCACACTGGGAGCAAGCACGCCCAGCAGCAGTTGATGCACTGTTGGTTGGACATCATCGACCAGGAACAGGACCTGCTTGCCCAGCTGGGCATCGAGGTGTATATACTTGGTGAAGAAAATATATTTATTTATTGTTGTGTGTGTTGTCGTTCCACAATGCAAGTTACTGCGTTGACTCATACTGCGACAGGGAGGTGTGCCATGGGTGCTATAGTGGAAAAATCCTCTTGCAATTGTTTTTTTGCAGGAAGGTGTCAATTTATGCACAAAAACAATCATCCCCTCAACGCAGGCACCCTTGCAGCATGGTGCAAGGGTACCTGCATTGGCTCATGGCAACCCATTAAGCCCCAATGCAGGGGAAAAGGAGGACATGAATGCACCCTATCTATTGTAAATACACCACATTGCTGTTCTCTCCTTTTGATGCAGGAAGGTGCTGCAAGATGGCTTGCGCCACTGCCTTGCAGCAAAAGTTTGTAAATAATATGAATTGTACTTTAGGAAATAAAGAGTAGGGCTTAGATGTAGGAATTAGAAAAGAAAAAGTTATAATTCAGCTCAAGTTGAGTCCATCATTCTAGGCAATCTGATATAGAAAAGTACAACCTTACTGTATTTGCCTATGCTTGTCAAAAATATTTTTGGGGAGATTAACTGTACCATTAACCTTTTTTTTATCTTTATTTCTTTATTCCTTACCTCAGTGCGCACAGGGAAGAAGAGGGAAACAGCGTTGGCGAGTCCTGAAGGAGAAGGTGCTAGTATTTCTAGTGCCTCCACTAGTGTGGATGGTGGTGGATCTGCTGGCCTCACTGAGTCTTCCTGTTATATTATTTTTATTTCCCTGCTTTAATTTTTATTTTTCACCTCGCCTCATTTAAAAAAAAAATCTTTTAGTTTTACTGTGCCTGTCTTTTTTGTATTTATTTTCGTTCTATGTAAGCTTCGTTAAATTCTTGTTATCCCCGCATTTATCTATTTATTTATATATTTCTTCGCTACCTGAATTCTTTCTGTCTGCAGCCTGAATTAGCTTTCTTCTGCCTTATTTCTATTTACTAAGCTTAGTTTTCCCTTCTCCCCTTACATATCTTGCAGACTGGTACTTAATACTAATAGGATGGATTTTTAGAACAGGTACCCTACTGACAAGATTGCATGCCCAATTCAGCTTTTCTACACGTCTGAAGGTTTTTTGCTTTGCTCATGCCCATTGCATTTGCCAACCAAGACCTCATCATAGGTTCTCCTGGTCTGACCAAATTATTCCACCCCTTTATTACGCTTCAGTGACTTATCTGAACTCTACCCCTCCATTACGAAATGTTTCCGGTTGAATTGTCTACCTTGCTTTTCTAGCAACCAACAAAACTCCTATAGTGAATGATAGAAGATGATAGTACTGTAATAATTGATGAATTGTAGTTGTAATTATTTTGTTGGAACTAAATTGTGTAATGTTTTTTCCAGCCTCACTGACCATCAGTGCCGGGCCAGAGGCAGCAGCAGCGCGCCTGGCGTGGCAGTGGTCAGAGGGGGAGAACCAGTGCAGTAGAGACTGGCTCTGGTAAGTCATATTGCTCTTGCTCATTACCAATTACTAATATGCTCACTGCAAGGGTTTTTCTTGTGAAGCACCTGGTTAAGCAGCTGCAGTGGGCATTGAGTTCTTAATCTTAATGACCTCTTCTCTCTGCTGATCATCAGACAAAAGCTCACAATAATGGTTGAATGGAGACTAAAAACGATGGTTTGATGTAAAAGCAAAGGTTGAACAGCTAAAAGAAAGAATGGGTGAAATTATATATGAGTGAAAGTATGTGTGGGTGAAAGAAAAAGAAAGATGAATGGGTGAATGATTGGTGATGCATGGATGGGTGAAGATAGAAGAAAGGGGTGAAAGGATGCTTCAGTGGGTGAAAGAAGGGTGAATGCGTATGCTCGGGTGAGGAATAGGTGGATGGTAATGAACAATACATGGGTAAATGGATGGATAGGAGAAAGCAGGGTGTTTGAAAGGGTGGATACTAAGTAGGTAAATCTATGGATGAAAGGGTGGATAAAGCTTTCCTCAAGTTTTGTTCATGTAGGAGAGGACTAGGAGAAGGTCTGCATTTTGAGAAAAAAACAGTAGCTGTATTATAGAGTAAAGGAGAAGAACAAAAGGAAGCAAGCTAAGCTTCACAAGGAGTCAGGAGTTTACCAAGAAGACTTAGAGGCAGAGCAAGAACATAAGGAGTTTCATTTTTGAGCTAGTAATGCAGCAAACACATACTCATCAGCATTTCCAAATCAACCCAATACTCTTCAGTTCATGGAGCTGAGTGAGTACTAGCCCTCAGAACCTTCACCATCATCATGGTTTCTCTATGAAGTCGATAACTTTTTCTTTCTAGCTGTTGAGGTAGTCCTGCCCTGAGCCCTTCCATCCTCCTTGTCTAGATTCTGAGTAACTCAGTTCCAGTCCCAAGCTGAGCAAGTGAAATCTGTGACGTGCACTGTAGTTAAAATGAAGAGCACATAAAGAAACAGAACTGGAGTATTTTGTGAAGATTTGTGTTTGGTACCTAAAGTGGCTGGTCTGTTCTGAGGAACCAGAAACAAATAGTAGACACTGCAGGTAAATTTCACTGCGTTTGAAAGGCTAATCATTTTCAGGACAAAATGATCATCAATCAGCCCCAAAACATTGCAAATCCTCTGAAAAAAGTTCACAAATTTCTTGAACTCCCTCCCTCACTGTCAGCCACCACATATAGCAGTCCTCACTCACAAATTCACAAACACTCAATATATCATTATTCATTAGCGCAAAAAGAGTTACTTTAGTACTAGTAGTAGTTACCTCTTCCAATCCAAGCTCAGTGGTTGAACACAATATCTCCTTTGTGATGGTATCAACGCAACACATTGGAATTTGACATTGGCACTGACAGTCTTCTATTTTAATCAATGATCTTGTAGGGCAGCCCTACAAGGTGATGTAACAAATGGGATAGGCAATGGTATGTGAGAGAGGCAGGTATTGCCTCCAATGTCTTGAAGAGTATCTGGGGGGTTCTTCACTGCACATGTCTCTAACTCCAAGCTGAGCTTACATGTGACTATTAAATGGTGGGGAAGCATAAATCAGACACAAACATAATATTCCACTTATTTTTGGCAAAGAAAGAAAGACAAAAAGAAGTCCAATGAGAAATCATTTAAAAGTTCTATGGTGGCACTGGCATACACAGTCCGGGAAGTAGAGTTGGTTCTCAAACTCTGGTGGTTCACCTAGAAGTTGGTCACAAACTTGATTCTGACCAATCATCCTCTTCCTCCTCCAATGTTGTTCCAGGAACTGTGTAATCAGGTGGTATAAAATACTTGTTCATTTCTTTTTTTAAATAATCTTTATTGATGTTTCAAAGTTATACAGCAAACAGAACATATCTAACGTCAATTAGTATCTAGTCTTTGGATTTATCAACAAGATTGTAACAACAGCCTGAGTTCCTATCCCACCTCCCCCATGCTCTTGTATGAAGCATTTCATGGATATAAATTGGAAGATAGTATACATCCGGGAGGGCAATATACACTTATATAGCATCATTGGTAGGTATCACATTAAGTGAACAATCTGTGATGTTCTCAGAGGAGGAGTCTTTGAGAGGAGCTAGCAGTGCTGCCCATGCCATTAAATCCTCTGCTAGTTTATAATCAGTTTTCATGTTTCATGCGGATTTCTTCTGCTGTATCCCATTCAGTAATATCCCTGAGCCAGCCCGAGTACACGGGGGTGAAGGACTTAACCATTTTATAGCGGTTTGACATTTTGCCAAGGTCAAACCCAACACAAGGAACTTTCTGCTAAGTTTCATGCCACAAAGGGATAGGATAAGGCCCAGGAGTACTTGTCTTATTTCCATTGGTATAGTCCATCCCAAGACTGTATTAATATTATCTAATACTTGAGTCCAGTGTAAGGAGACGGCAGCACAATCCCAGGCCATGTGCATAAAGCATGAACCAGGGGGCTGGCAGTGTGGTGAGAGAAAGGTAGGTTTGGTGAACAAAGTTATATTATGTAAGTTTGAACCTTGGATTAGACTGGCAAAGCCCCCCCACTCATGTATTTGCTCCCACTTTTTATCTTTCAGTGGGTCTGGCAGTATTTCCTCCCATTTGGTTTGAATTCAGAGAGGGTGTGATGAGAGATCTTCTCATAATGCTCAATACAGATGTGTGATTAAGTCTTGGCACCCAGCCATACCAGGTAGTCTGGAAAGAGACTGTTGGAGCTAGTTGGGACATCAGGAAATGTAGGCCATATCTCACGGGCTACTGCTGAAAGTCTCTGATATTGTAAGAAATGGCCAAAGCGGATGTATTTACTGCATCAGCATATGTTATCAAACATTCTCCTGTGTGTAGGTCTCCCAGTGTCAAATAGCCCCCAGCCTTCTAGCGCTGTCGTAACATGGATTCCTATATTTTTTTAAAGGCTTGTAGTATCCAAATGGGGAGGTCTGGTGTAAATGGGTCTTTTGGATTACCCTCTTGGCCAACCCCTCCCATGTCTCAGCTACTTGGTGTATTATGTAGGGCATGTCAGGGGGACCTTTATACTGGTCATCAGCAATGTGGGTATTATTTTTTTCCATATGTACCCTCCAACAGCTGTGTGGATGGCATGCTGGAGATTTGCAGCCATGTAGTACGATTCTAGGTGTAGGATCTCGATTCCACCATGAGACTAAGGTCTTTTTAGCGTAGAAAGGCTGGCACATTTTTGTTTATCAGCCCATAGTAAATCAGTCAATATACTGTCAAGTTGTCTGAAGTAATGGTGGGGAGTAGGATAATTTTAGCTATTGCCATTTTTTCCCTTAAATGAGAGAGGTAAGTCTCTCCAGAAACGGACGGACCTCATAAGCCCTGTGATAACTCTGCCAATATTTAGTTCCAGGAACTCCGTCTCTGTGGGGGCAAGATTTATTGGACATCCCGGGATTTCCAGGGTATTCCCACTAGGGGCAGATCATTGATATCCATTCCCGATAAGACTTTCAAAGGGTATAAGGTAGATTTAGAAGAGTTGACTCATAACCCAGAAATGTCACCAAACTCCTGCATCATCCGCATGAGCACCGGGACAGAACGGGACGGGTTACAGAGATAGACCAAGGTATCATCCGCATAAAGAGACACCAAATGGGTAGTCCCTCTTACGGCAATCCCACTGGGCGGAGTGTTTGGTGTAGTCATGTCGCTAGGGATTTCATCACCAAAGCAAAAAGAATTGTCAACAGGGGGCATCCCTGCTTGGTGTCCCTGTTAAAATTGGATAAATCTGAGACCAATCCTTCAATACGTACATGGGCCCA
Source organism: Pleurodeles waltl (assembly GCF_031143425.1). Lineage (NCBI taxonomy): Eukaryota > Metazoa > Chordata > Amphibia > Caudata > Salamandridae > Pleurodeles > Pleurodeles waltl. The sequence goes on along the minus strand of NC_090447.1, from coordinate 261,145,512 downwards.
CATATTATAACTGGACCCATTGAATAAACTTGAGACCCAATACAACTTTACCCAGGACCTGCCATATGTACGTCCAGTTTAGAGGATCAAAGGCTTGTTCAATATCTAGTAAAGCCAGTGCATGTTCATCATCTAGTTGTTGTGAGGCATGATAAATATGAGATAGTCATTAGCATACTTCTCCCAGGGATAAGCCCAGGCTAGTCTGAGTGAATGAGAGATGGGAGATACGGGCGGAGGCGGCTGGCCAGGACACTAATATGTATCTTCACATCAAGATTTAGGAGGGAGACAGGTCTAAATGCTGAGGGCAGGGTGGAGTCCTTGCCTGGTTTTTGTGTCATCACCACCACAGCTTCTCAGAGTGTGGGAGGAAGGATCCCTTTCTGGAGAGCATCTTCAAAGACCTCCAGTAACTTATATATTAGGATATCTGAGTATTTGATGTAGAACTACTCCGGTAGACCAATGTTCCCGGGGGTTTTGACGGTTTCATCCCATGAAGGACCACGAGGAGCTCCACCCGCTTGAGTGGGCTATCCAGGGACTTACTATCCTCTGAGGAAAGATTAGGAATCAGAGTGGTAAGGCGATATCCTAGTATGTCGTTGAGATGAGGCTGTCCATTGGTATCAAACACCTCACTTAAATGAAAGCAAAAGAAGTAATTGATGGCTCTTGTGTATATACAGGATGACCTGTATTAGTGCATAAAGTTTGGATTGGGACTCCATAATGTTCCTGCTTGGTGAGACAGACCAGCATTGCACCCATTTTATGCCCCTCTGCATGGAGTCTCTGGCAATATGCTGTGAAGGTGTGTTTTTCAAAGTGATGCCTGTCATCTAAGAGGGTCTTACGTGCATTTTGCCAGTTCACCAGATGCTCTGGGTGGGAAGGGAGGTCCTTTTTGATTTCTCAAAGGGTTTGTTTGTGCAGTGTGATGTCCCTCTTTAGTTTTTTTTAACCCTGTAAGCAGTTATGAGACATACCCCCCTAAGCACAACTTTCATCGCATCCCAGTCAGTTGCCCTGCTGGATGGGGTACCCCAGTTCTCCTGGAAATAATGGACTAGGGTGTCTCTAGGTGTAGTTGCAATGGGTGGATTTGTGAGCATCTACTGGATGGAGTCACCAGAGTGCTATTTTTGGTCTGCTCTTCAACTGCCCCAACTCAAACAGGACAGGAGAATGGTCCGATAAGTATCTAGGTAAATAAGAAATATGCAAAACCCAAGGAATCAAGGAGTCAGATATAAGATGATAGTCAAGTCTACTATGCGGACCTGTGGCCGGGGTATAATAGGAGAATTGTTGAGTGTCAGGAATTCGGATGCACTAGAGGTCACACAGATGTAGTTCTCATTGGAATATGAAGCACTTCTGTCATGTGTGGTTTAGTGTGTTGTTGTCAGGGTGGTGGTCTTCACTACCCTCTAAAACACAGTTATAGTCCCCTGCCATGATCACATCTGCCTCCTGGTACAGTGCTGAGGCTCGGGCCACGTTGGTGTGAAAGTCTGGGGAGTCAGAGTTAGGAGCATACATGTTAATAAAACACATTTCTCTTCCATCCAAAGTACCATACAAAATTACATTTCATCCCTCAGGGTCTGAGAGGTGATATTCATGTAAAAAGGGGACACCAGGCGCTACCCAAATTAAGATTCCGCGGGCATAGCCAGAGGAGGACGCAGGATAAAGTTTTTCCCTTCAACATTTCCGTAGACTGGGTATGCAATTTCCTGTGTTTTATGTAGAAAGGCCACAGAGCTTTTATAGCGTTTCAGGTATGCATATTCTGTTAGCGCGTTTGACCTTAATAAGTAAACTTACAAGTGGACGCGTATAGGTTGATTAACCTTTTGACTCGGAATTAAGATGTTCTTACCATAGCTCTAGTACATAATCAATAATCAATACACAATAATCAATAATCATTAGCAATCAATCAGTGATTGCACGCACCATGGCCTTTCAGTCATGAATAACGACACCATTTAGTAAAAGTTAAAATATTTATTTCCCTATATTAACAATGATAAGGTCATGTAGATTAATCAAAATCAAATGAAACACATACAAAACCAATACTGGCTGTCCAAAGCAGTGGAAGAAGTGTAATCTAATCAAGCTTGAACAACAGCATATTCTAAGGTTATGTTGCAAATCAATAACAAATTCAACTGCGTCAATGTAATTGTATACATGAAGTTTAGCAGAGAAATTCATCAAGCATTAGTCCCTGTTTGTGATCATTTCATTAGTGAGAATCCTTAACTAGCATCAGATTAGCATCAGCATGTTGGGCTTTGCGCAAAACAATTTAGCAACACAAATTTGGAAAAAACATCTAACTTTGGCTCTATCAAAACAGTGCAGTTGGTACCTAGAAAGAAAAAGCAAATATGCATATCAATCAACAGTCTGTAATTTTATACCTATCCTCAATGTGGATCAGCAAGCAGTCAGTCTTCATCTTCAAGACATCAGTCGATCAGCAAAGCATCAGGATTCAGCATCAAAGTTCGGAAAACGCAAAGGGCCTGATTACAACTTTGGAGGAGGTGTTAATCCGTCCCAAAAGTGACGGTAAAGTGACGGATATACCACCAGCCGTATTACGAGTCCATTATATCCTATGGAACTCGTAATACGGCTCGTGGTATATCCGTCACTTTACCTTCACTTTTGGGACGGATTAACACCTCCTCCAAAGTTGTAATCAGGCCCAAAGTCTCTAAACATTAAAGTTAAGCACGTCTCTTATCAAGACGCACAAGAAAGTAGTAACCCTTCGGTCAGGAAGAAAATGGGCAGTGGTCTGTCTTCTCTCAGTGTGATCCTGATCAAAACTGCGAAAACTATCCCACAAATCCCTATTGGTCAGTTAATCGTATGTTCACACTTTGTCCAATAAAACGAAAATACCCAATCTATAAATTCTAATATTACTCCGTTCACATGTTGTTTTTTTGGTTTGTCTTGCAATGTTCTCATCATCCGGCTTGTCAGGTAACAATATTGTTGCAGCTTCTACTCTAGTCAGTATCTCCATTGTTCTTGTCCTGGGAAAGTCTGTCTCACACACATTACTTATAAAATGTTGCATTAGCAGGAACATCATCTTCTAGCAGTCGGTTCTCATGAGAAGCTTCCACAATAGCACATTTACACAATACAATAGAAATCACAGTTTAACTCTCTAGGACAGCCATTTTAATAAACGCTAAGAAATACAGCTTTTACATGAGGCCTGGCAAGTAGGCCAAGACACTCGCTAAGTTAAAGCCTGCAATTAATAAAGCCAAAGTTTACTGCATGACCCTTGATATGACATATTACTGCATTAGTCTAACATATATTCAACATTTCATACGTATCAAATCATTGATTAGTACATTTCAGTAAAATTGGTGGCCATTCTTTGTAATCCCATTTTCAAGTGCGTGCATTAGTTTTTCCATGTTATTATATTAAAGTCTGGGGAGTCAGAGTTGGGAGCATAAATGTTAATAAAACAAATTTCTCTTCCATCCAGAGTACCATGCAAAATTACATTTTGTCCCTCAGGGTCTGAGAGGTGATGTTAATGTAAAAAGGGGACACCAGGCGCTATCCAAATTAAGATTCTGTGGGCATAGTCAGAGGAGAACGCAGCATAAAGTTTTCCCCTTTGACATTTGTATAGACTGGGTATACAATTTCCTGGGTTTTCTGTAGAAAGGTCACAGAGATTTTGTAGCATTTCAAGTATGCATATACCCTTCTCCTTTTTTCAGTTGGGCAATACTACGAACATTCCATGTCATTAATTCAGCCATGTATTCAACCAGGTAGACAATGAGGCAAATCCTTCTTCGTCACTACCCTCACCGGACATACAATTGAGATCCCTTCCCTTTTTGTCAGGAAGGATGCTTTCGATAATGGGGAAGATAGCAACAATACACAAGAGCAGAGCATAACAGTTCAAACCAATAAAGTTTAAGAAATTCCGTAAAAACACCCAATACCCCTCTACCCATGGGTTTAGTGCTACATCTCCCACCCAAAATATCCCATTTCCCAAATAGGAAACATGTTTCAAGTTAACACATAGAACATAATTGCAATGTAGATAGTCAGGTGCTCTACTAGAATCGTGGGTAAGAGACAGGGAAATTAGGTCAAAGGCAATCAAGCTTCTTCCCCCTCCCTCACCTCTCCTAGTGAAAATTTGAAAACAGGATAAACATTACTTTGAAAAGCGTGTATGATATTCTAACAATCCTCTAATTAAAACATACCATCAATACATGGCCCTCACTGTTAACGGGTCACAAAAGAAATCAGGGTCACAGTCATCAGAGACAGATTTTACCTATGGAACTCTAACAATGTTCATCTGCAGGATAAACCGGGTTCCTGTGCAGTGGCGGAATTTGGCTTTCATTCCATTTCAGAATCCCCATTGGGTGTTCCTTAGGGGTTATGGCTTTCCTGGCAAGAGTCCCTCAAGTCTAAGATTATATCATCTGTTTGGAGTGTTCTATCCGGCCAGACAATAGTTTTCCCCATTGGGGAAGCATCAGTCATAGACTTCTTCTTCCATGTCCCCAAAGGCTTTGGGCGAGCAGACTGAGTGAGTTGTCAGGAGACCTATGTGTTGTGGTGCCTTCAGAGTTCTGGGGGAGCGCATCCAACCAATTGCTTGGTTCCAGTGGGCTAATGAAAAACACCGCTGAGCCCTTGTATGGAATCTGGAGTTTCGCTGGGAAGAGAAGGCCATAGTTGAATTTGAGCCCCTGTAGGCGTTTCTTGATGGACATGAATGTTTTCCATTGTTCCTGTACATGTTGCTTGTAATCTGGAAATATGGAGATGGATTTGTCCTGATATGTCGGTCCACGTACTCTGAAAGATAACATCCTGGTCATGGAAGTAAAATAGCTGGGCTATAATAGCCCTCGGAGGCACTCCCGGGTTTGGGGGTGACACCAATACCCTATGAGCCAGTTCAATGGTGAAGAATTTTGAAAGGCATTTCAGAGTTAAAGTGATACATTCTTCCAGGAACAGTTCGACGGAGGGTTCCTGAGCTTTCTCTCGAAATCCTACAAAATTAATATTGTTCCATTGGGATCTGCCCTCGGAATCCTCAGCAGGTTTGTCAAGGCATGTCATAAGTTGTTGGAGTGACATCACAGTGTTGCTCAAGTTGCAAACTTCTTGCTGCAGCTCTTCCACATTTTGTTTTGTCAAGTGCACTCTATCAGAAACTGTCCAAAGAGCTGCACGAAGTAGAGTGACTTCCACCGCTACATTTTCAATTTTGTTAACCACTTCTGTTTTAGAATTTTGGATTGCAATCATTAAGTCCAACAGTGAAAGGGTATGGGTCTCTAGGTCCACAGGAGGAATCTCAGCAGTGTGACCTCCCATCCTCCACCCAGTCGGAAGAAGGCATCGAGTGGGTGTAGTTAGTTATTTTGTTTGCCTGGGCTGACTTGACGTTCTTATCCTTTCCCATGTTAGGTGTAGTGGGATGGAGTTCTCAATGATGTAGACTAGTATCTGGCCTATAAGTAGGCTCTCAGGGGGCCCAGATGCCCCCTCCTGCAAGGCCCAGAAATGAAGAAGAAACCAGAGCAGGCAGAGCAGGCCCATGCATCCCACACCAGGAGGGCCCAGAGATTCAGCTTCTCAACCCCAGAAGAGACTATCCCCACAGGACACAATGGAAATGACATAGGAGGAGAGGAGTGCCGGAGGCCAACCACTTCACAAAGCCCCCACGACAAACCACCCAGTCCCCCTGGACACTGCGGGCAGGGGCTTCCAAGTGCTGTCACGGTGTGTACCCCGGTTGCAGCAGGACAGATAAGAGACCTTCTGCAAAGATATTGTGGTCCCTCAGCAACAGCCACCATGTAATGGAGCAACATAAACAGGAGTGGGGGAGTTCAAGATGATGACTCCATGGGTGCAATCACCACACACATCCCCGCTCCAAAGTTCACAATGACCCCCAGGTCTCAGTACCTCAATCTGCAATCCAGATCGAGGGAGTCTCAGTGTAGTGGATCCTATTTAGTTTTCAGGGGAATCAGGAGTTTTGCTTAGCCTTTGGCTTGCAGGCTTGTGCTCCCATCACCTAGTGACTTTTAACTTACTTAGCTTGCTCTGTTTTAACACATTTATTTAATTATTTCTTCCAAGATGGCTGCCATGTTTATCGTTAGGAAGATGCTTTAGTTTCACATTATCAGTGCCACTATGTAAAGGCATGACTATCAGCGTCAAAGATAAATGAGATATGTAGGTATGTACATCTTGCACTTTCCCACTTTCGTGTGACAGTAATATGATATTCCTTTTCAGGGAATTGTCTATATAATTGCAGCCCAAGCAGGCCTTCTTATATATTGTTTGGGAACATACATGTGTCAGGGGTCCTACCAGATCTGTATAAAAACGTCTCACACAGACAAGCTAATCAGAGGGATTCCTACCAGATGCCATCAACACTATCTGTGCTACACCTCACCTTGATGCTGACTCAGTCTTCGTGTCTTAATGGAGTTTGATCTAGAGACCTCATTCCAAGGTAACGAGGTTTGGTGGCTTTTGACATGGTACTGGCAGATTAGGTATAACCTACCTAGCTCTTTTTAGGTTCGAGATTAGGTTCATCATGCTAGGGTATTAGGGTTTATTTCACACCGCCTCTACATCTCATGTTATTGCAAGATGGCAGCTGTCTTTGCATTCCTGACTCTCGGTTTTACCATTCTGCATTATTATCCTAATCATTGCAGCCCATGCAATTTATCGTAAATTGAACTCTCCCCGAAACGTTTTGCCTTCCTCCTTCTCTTTTTCTGACCTCATTTTTGCTGGCTTTAGGACTCTGCACACATTACCACTGCTAATCGGTGCTAAAGTGCATGTGCTCTCTCCTTAAAACATGGTGATATTGTCTAATACCGAATTGGCTTATTTAATTTACTTGTAAGTCCCTAGTCAAGTGCACTACATGTGCTCAGGGACTGTAAATTAGATGCTACTATTGGTCTGCAGCACTGCTTGTGCCACCCACATAAGTAGCCCCCAACCATGTTTCAGGCCTGCCTCTGCAGTGCCTGTGTGTGCAGTTTCACTACCACTTCGACTTGGCATTTAAAAGTACTCGCCAAACCTTAAACTCCCCTTTTTCTACATATAAGTCACCCCTAAGGTAGGCCATAGGTAGCCCATAGGGCAGGGTGCTATGTAGGTAAAATGCAGGACATGAACATGTGTGTTCTATATGTCCTGGTAGTGTAAAACCCCTACATTTGTTTTATACTGCTGTGAGGCCTGCTCCTTTCATAGGATAACATTAGGGCTACCCTCATATACTGTTTCAGTGGTAGATCCTGATCTGAAAGGAGTAGCCAGGTCATATTTAATATGGCCAGAATGGTGATACAAAATCCTGCTTAATGGTGAAGATGGATTTTACAATACTGTTTTAGAAATGCTACTTTTAGAAAGTGATCATTTCTTTCCACTTAAATCCTTCTGTGCCTTCCAATCCACGTCTTGCTAGGTTTAGTTGACAGCTCCCTTGTGCATTCACTCAGACAACCCCAAACACAGGATGCTCAGTCACACTTGCATACATCTGCATGTTAAATGGGTCTTCATGGGCTGGGAGGATGGAGGGCCTGGCACTTACATGTCAAAGGACAGTAGCCTGCCCTCACACAAAGGACTGCCACACCCCCTACAGGGACCCCAGCAGACAGAATGGAACTGAAAGGGGACCTTGTGCACTTCTAAGCCACTCTTTGAAGTCTCCCCCCTTCAAAGGCACATTTGGGTATTTAAGTAGGGTCTCTGACCCTACCAACTAAGACACTTCTGATGTAGACACTTCTACTTCACAGACACTTTTGGACAAGATACCACTGGTGAAGAATCCCTATTCCAGAATCTGCAACCTGCCAAGAAAAACTGCCTGGCTGCCCAAAGGACTCACCTGACTGCTTTTTCTGCAAAGGACTGCTGCCCTGCTGCCCTGCTGTTGCCCTGCTGCCTTGCTGTTTTCTGGCTGTTCTGAGAAGTGCTATCCAATGGTTGGATAGAGCTTGCCTCCTGTTCCCTGAAGTTTCAGGACCAAAAAGACTTAATTCCTGCAAAAGAACTTGTGTGGCGAGAATCGACGCTCAGCCTGTAAGAAACAATGCACAGCCTGCATCGCAGTAAGAAAATCATCGCACGCCAAACCAGATTGACCCAGCCTGATTTCCTGAAGAGGAGAACGACGCAGCGCCAACGATGCGACTGAAAATTTGACGCACGGCCCACTGGATCGACACAATGCCAAGCCGGAACGGCATTGCCTGACTTCCTGAGAGGAATCAATGTAGTGCCTGCTGTACGGCAGAAGTTTTTACACATTGACCACCGGATCGGCACAGCCCCTGTGACTTTGTCCTGCACGCCCAGGATTTCAACGCATCCTCCCCGGGGCATCTGAAAACCCCGCAACCCAAAGAGGATCCCAGTCTACACGCTGGAAATCGATGCAAAGCCTGCCCTGCATGAAAACTCAATGACGCATTATCTGTGTGCGCTGGAAAAATCAACACACACCTCCCCGTTTTCCAAGCATCGCCTCCTCTGCGGTACCTTGCTGGGAATTTGAACGCAAACCAGGTACTTTGTGCTTGCAAGAGACACTTGTTGCTTTTTAAAAACTACAGACACTTATTATAATTTTTACAGTGATATTTCAATGTATACTTATTGAATCTTGATCGTTTTGACCTGCATCTTACCAGATAAATATTACATATTTTTTTAAACACTGTGTGGTGTATTTTTGTGGTGTTCTACTGTGTTATTTCATGATTTATTGCACAAATACTTTACACATTGCCTTCTAAGCTAAGCCTGAATGCTCAGTGCCAAGCTACCAGAGGGTGGGAACAGGATAGTTTGGATTGTGTGTGACTCACCCTGACTAGAGTGAGGGTCCTTTTCTTGGACAGGGGGTAACCTGACTGCCAACCAAAGACACCATTTCTAACATTGGTGATCAGCGGTGAGGATAGAACCTGTATTTGTGCAGTGACATACAATAGCTAAGTGTTCACTGCCTACCCACAATTGAAGATCAACTTTATTTTTTATCTTTTTCTGCAATTTCGTTTTCTGCCTCATTTTTAACTAAATCCTCATTCAAACTGTCTCTGGCTGGGTCTCAAGCAGGAGCTGAAGATTTTGACCTAGCCAAGCTGGAGACATATACTGTTAAACAGCTGAAGGGGTTCTGCAAGAATATGGGAGTACCTACCCAGGGTGCCTCCAGAAAGGAGGAATACCAAAAGGCGCTGTGGGCCTGGACAGAAGCCCATTCTGATGAGAATGTTGAGGAGGAGTGTCTAGAGGATGGCCCCTCAGAGCTTTTCTTGCCAGAAGTGGTGGATGTTACCCCTGTAATTGTGCCCCCTGCAAAACCAGGGAGCAGTGTATCTAGCCATGGCCTGACCGCAGAGGAAAGGAGGAAGGAGAGAGAATTTCAACTATGAATGGTAAAGTAAAAAATTCAAGCTCAACAGGAGGCGAGGAGGGCAGAAAGAAAAGCCAAACAGGCTGAAGCAGAAAGAGCAGCCAAGCAAATTGAGGCTGAGAGAGCTGATGCTGTAGCTGAGAGAGCCTTGGCTGAAAAGAAACTTTTGTTGGCTCATGAACTGAGTCTCAAGGAGCTGGATCTTAAGACAAAGCAGTCCAGCTGTAATGGTGGCAGCAAACATGCAGAACCTGCCAAAGAAATGAAGGTTCTTATACCCAAGCATGTGGTGCCAAGTTAAGTGGTGGGAGACGACATTGATAAGTGGTTGGCTGCTCATGAAGTTGCACTAAGGGCTCAAGGGGTTTCTGAAGAGCAATGGGGGCAGCCTTGTGGTGGTATGTACCAGTAGTGGGGAGGGACACACTTCTTACACTAGATCCAACAGATCAAAATGTATATGCACCCAGGAAAGCCGATTTACTTCCCACGTTTGGGCTGACTCCTGAGAAGTAACATCAGAGGTTCAGGGACAGCACCAAACTCTCCACATGGAACTGGGTAGACTTTTTTGATTTCTCTGGTAAGGCACTGAGTGGATGGGTGCGGGCAGTAAAGTAAATGATTACACAGGGTTATTTAATTTAATTCTGAGAGAGCAAATGCTCAGTAATTGTTCTACAGAGTTGTGCCAGCACCTGGTTGACAGTAAACTGACTGATCCTAGAAAGCTCGCTGAGGAGGCGGACCACTGGGTTAGCACCAGAATGTCCAAAAAGGTACCTGGGAGTGACCCCAAGAAGGGTGGTTCCGGTTCCCCCCAACAGAGGGAGGTTTAAGATGACCCAAACAAGTCCCAGAGTAAGGGGGAGGAAAGGGTTCCCATGCCCCATCTGAGAAACAGGGTGGTGGTTCTGGTGGGCGGTGGCCCAAAGCATCCCATTCCCAACCCCGCTGCTTTGAGTGTTCCCAGCTAGGACACAGTAAGGGGGATTCTGTCTGTCCAAAGAAATCCTCCACTTGTGGGACCTCTATAGGGGTTGCCAACGTGGCTTTAGAGGTAGACCATGCCTTCTTCTCCTTCAGTTGGGAGATAGACTCAGAGGGTAAGCTGGTGATCCCCTGAGGGCGGGAGTCATCACTTCCACCAGGTGGGAGTGAATGGGGTCCCAGTCACCACTCTGAGGGACACAGGGGCTAGTCTTACCATGATGGTGGAGAGACTAGTGTCACCAGAGCCGTACACCGGCCAGGTGTGTAGGGTGACTGCAGCCCATGGGGAGGATTTCTTTAGCCCCATGGCCCTGGTGTCCCTGGAGTGGGGTGGGAAGGTGACCCAGAGGCAGGTCATAGTTAGTCCCAAGCTGCCCGTTACTGCATTCTGGGGAATGGGTTACCCCTAGTGTCAGGAGAACTGAGAGGGTTGACCCATAAGGGTGCCCTGACAGTTCAGTTTTCTGGCAGTACCACTCCCCAGAAGAGGGTACCTGAGCCCAGATGTGGGGGCAAGGTGAGGGAGGACTCACTCTTGTCCCCTGTTCAGCCTCAGGGTACAGACCCTGGGCTGAGTGACCAGTATCAGGGTCCCACCCCTCAACTGGTGGGAGGTAGAATGGAAAAGGGGTTCAAGTCCCCTGGGGCTACTGCCCCCCAATTCTGAAGAGCCTCAGGAGCCGCTTGGGAGCTCCCTACCAGCCGTCCAGCTGGAGGAGAATCTCATCCAAAGGCCCCACTCAGGGTCTCCACTTAGCAGTGGATGCTCTGGGGTCTGGTTCCTGACACTGACAGCTGTCAGTGGCATCTTTTGGTTACTGTCCTTGTGGACAGAGTTTTCCCTGTGTTGGGGACAGAAGTCAGACCCAAGGGGTGGAACATCACTTTGTTGGTCATGGTTGTATTGTTTGCATCTGTCAATTGGGCTGTAGCGCAGGCACCTGCGTTATACCACAATCATGTACGTTGGTACAAGGATTCTCCTTGTCATGTAATACCTATTAGGTCTACACTGCAGCCTCAGCCACAATATCCTGTTAAGCACAAAGCCAAAGCTCCGGTAAGGGAAATCCTCACTCAGCTTGAGTACAAGGGAGTGATTGAGCCCTGTGTCTCTGCAATGAATAACCCGTTATTCCCTGTTGCAAATCCCGACCATTCCTATAGAATAATCTTAGATTACAGACATTCAAACAGTCATACACACACATACACAATACAAAATTCACACAGTACAGCACTAATAAACAACATAGGCCCATATTTATACTTTTTTAGCACTGTATTTGCGGCGCAACCTTACAGAATATAATTGTATTTTGTAAGTTTGTGCCACTTTTTCCTTAAAAAGTGGCTAAAATGCAGCGCTAAAAAAGTATAAATATGGGCCATAGTGCGTAAATATAAAACAACATTGGATAGCTCCAATGACTTTTTCTGCCAGACCTTAGCATACAAAAGTCGAGACCTGAGTGCATTCTCATTTAGCTCACAGAAACGCTTTTATCATTCGCCCCAAGGCTATAACAGCCCAGAGCTGTTCTCAGCCTGTGTAACATCAATATTGCATGATATTGATCCTGAGGCGTTGTCCTTTGTGGATGACATCTATCTCAGAGAGGACGGCCTCAACATTCATCTTGCCAGGATAGAAAAGATCGTTTTAGGATTTTCTGCCCTTTGTTACAAATTCAATTTTAGGAAAACTAAAATAGCCTGTCTTAGTGTTCTGCTCCTGGGATATGAGCTATCAAACGAGGGCAAGAGCCTGGCCATGCACTTTTCTAGAAAAATGTGCTCAACTCCAGCCACCAAAAACAATCAAGAAACTACAGCCTTTATTTAATTTCTTTAACTTTGGCAGAACTTACATTCCTGACTATGCACAATGTATCAAGCCACTTTATGACTTAATACACCCTGATTTTTCTAGCAGACAATGGATGGTAGAACACACTCATCCTTAAAGGACTGCAACAGGACATGCTAAAAGCAAAACATTTGCACACCTGTGACAACAAAACTTATTTGATCATAGAATAATTGCTGGTGACATTTAGTTCACTTATGTCACCGTTAACAAGGGGGACGCGGTGCCCATAGCATATAAATCACATTCATACTCAAATTGGGAACAACACTTTGCACCCAGAGAAAAATTCTAACTGACGTACAGATGGCTGTCGCCAAGGAGAGACCACTTGCCCAAGGGAAACACATTATTGTTGTTACCCCGGTGCTAGCCTTAAAGGCTATCACCAAAGCAAGCATTCCTAATCCTAAAGCCCTACAGCCATGCTGGATTCAGTGGGCAATTACCCTGACTGACACCGATGTTGATTACATCTTTGATTCAAAACTTCAGACACAAGAAATCTCCCAATATGAACAGGAGTACCCCCCACCGCTACACATCTTGCCACTTGACAGATATTGCACTGTCATTAACACTGATGGTTCAGCACAACCAGCTCTAGGTACCAAACGTCAATACTCATCTGCTTGCACAGCCATGAGCTAAATGATGAAGGATGGTGTATTCCACCCTCACAATACCTACACGCAGACCCTGGGGGACTGCACAGCCGAGCTGGCTGAACTCTAAGCCCTTATCTAAGCGCTAGAATACACGGATCCAGGACTACTTACCTTGATTGTCTGTGATTCATACTACTGTGTGCAATCATACAATGATTATCTTAATCATTGGAAGTTGACCGGGTTCAGAGACTCAAAAGGGAGCACCATAAAACACAGAACTCTGTTGGGGAGGGTGGCTGATCTCAAATATAAGCTACCTTATGTCCATACAGTCCATAAATTGGGCCACCAAGTACACGTTATTGGCAACACTTTGGCTGATGAAGCGACCAAGTCAGCAGTAGCTACGGCTTCTGTGGCTGCAGTGACTCGTTCTCAGACAAGATTGGATAATGGTATTTGGCTGCTGTTAAAGCTTCTGCTGATGGCAAGCCTCTCCCAAAAGCATACCCTACAATATACTCTTACCACATCAGTGCACTGAATGTTTCCTACACAACGGCTTTTAGGGTTGGAGATCTAGTGATCCCTAGTTAAGACCAGAAGTTAGATTTAATTAAAGAAGCCCATGAGGGTGTCACTTCTGCACATGCTGGCATTGCGGCCACAATAACACTCCTACAGAAACGCTTCTGGTGGCCATGTCTATACAAGCAGACCAAGCAATATGTCCTTTGTTGTGACATTTGCCTGCAGATAATTGGTTCAAACATCAAACACCCTCTGTAGACATCCCTCTTAGTGTCGAACAGGCCACTACAATGTGTGTACCTGGACCATTGTGGTCCCCTACAACCTGCTGGTACATACAAATACATCTTAGTCACTGTAGATTCTTGTTCTAGATTCCTGTGGGTATGGTCTCAATGTTATAAAAGAGTTGCTGATCTTTATCAGTGCATATGCGGTTTCAGCATTCCATTCGGACCAGGGCCCTGCTTTTGCCTCTAAGGCATTCAGGGACACCATGGGGGCAATGGGTGTTGAACTCCATTACTCCTCACCCTACCATCCAGAGGGAAATTTGGTTGTGGAGAGGAAGAATCAAGATCTACAGCAGTCCTTAACAGCTATAGTATTAGGTTCTGGCTGCAGCTGGCTTCATCACCTATATAGGGTCCAGAGAGCACTGAATAATCTGCCAAGAAGGTCCTTGTGGGAATGCACTCCTTATGAGGTTCTCTTTGTGATGCCTATGTATGTCCCAAATGTAGATGGCCCTGGTTTGGTGGCAGCAGATGCACCCTTTGCCATTAATAAATGTCTCACTGTCTTACAGGAGCTTCAGCAAATTTGCGATGATAAATTATCCCCCAGTGCTGCCACCTTAGGAGTGAGGGATTTGCCAACAACTTCTACTGGCTGGATTCCTAAAGTTGGGAATCTAGTTCATGAGAAGATCGCTGTGAAGAAGGGATTTGGTCTATCCAACAGAGCACCAGTCCAAGTCCTGGGAATACAAGGTACCAGAACTGTTATCCTACTGCCGCTGCCTGGTTCCAAAGCAAACAGATTCATCTATATTGACAAGGACAAACTCCATCATGTGGCCGATCCTGCAGAGTAGACCCAGAGGTCCCTCTGGTATTTTGCGGTCCCTTCTGAATATTCAACAGGACATACCTCTTCAAAGAAGAAACAACAACACTTCTGACAAAAACAGCATGTACAACGATGCTACAAATGCCTCCTCAAGCATGGGAAGGGTGGAAAATGAGCTACTGCTGATTCCTGTTACCACTTCAACAACTGCACCAGTCCACGAGATGCTGTCTTTTACTCCAACACTACACAAACTGATGACATTGGGGGTCATTACAACATTGGCGGCAAAAGGCGCTTACCGCCATGCAGAAGAAAGCCAACACACCGCCACGGCCATGGAATTCCACCACGGTCATTATGACCCACAGCTCAGAATCCGCCAAAATTAAAACACCCACACAAGTCCGCAACACCAAAGGTCAGTGATAAACTGGCGAAAACAAAACCTCCACCGTCACGCCAATAGGAATACACCCACACTATCACGACCCACGAATCCACATGGCGGTCTTTCAACCGCGGTATTCCATTGGCGGTACACACCGCCACGCTCAAAATACACACACGTTTACAAAACACTACCACATTGGACAATTCTAAATACACACACCTGATACACATACACACACCACTCCCACACACCCAATACAATATAAAACACACACCCACATCACCCACAAACCTGTACTACCAAAAATTCTTAAAGAAGGCCAGAGACAGACACCACGATCTACAAACAAACATCCACAGGCACACAACATCCACGAACCTCACACAACACCAACTAAATATCACCCACACATCACAACACACACCAACCTACACATCACCCACACCACCCCATGGCACGGCAAAGACACCCCAGGTTCTCTGAGGAGGAGCTCAGGGTCATGGTGGAGGAAATCATCCGGGTAGAGCCACAGCAATTCGGATCACAGGTGCAGCACACCTCCATAGCTAGGAAGATAGAGTTATGGCGAAGAATAGTGGACAGGGTCAACGCAGTGGGACAACACCCAAGAAATAGGGATGACATCAGGAAGAGGTGGAACGACTACGGGGGAAGGTGCGTTCCGTGGTCTCAAGACACCACCTTGCGGTTCAGAGGACTGGCGGCGGACCCCCACCTCCTCCCCCACAACTACCAACATGGGAGGAGCAAGTCTTGGCTACTCTGCATCCTGAGGGCCTCGCAGGAGTAGCTGGAGGAATGGACTCTGGTATGTCAAATGTTAACTATTACATCCCCCACCCTAACTGCATGCTATCACAAACCCCCACCCTCGCCCTCACCCCCATCACTCCAACTCCTCACAAATGTCCCAATATCACAAACCACCCATCCCAACACCAAGCCCTGCATGCAACACCAAAGCATGGACACCCATAACCAAAGCATGGCCACTGCACATACCCATACGGGACAGTCGGTTCCCCTCACACTGGCACAGGCCACCACAGAGCTTGCCCCCTCTGGAAACACCAGCACAGCACCCACCCAGTGGGCCCATACCTCTGTCCCCAGGACACGTCAATCAGCAGTGTGTCCACCACTACAGGGAACCCAGGCTAACCCACCACCCCAACAACAACAGGGACCTGGGGGCAGTGGCAGTGGGCACACGGTTCAGGGGACAGAGGCTCAGGGAAACAGGGGAACTGGGAGGGCTGCTGTGCGACAGGGGGAGGACAGGCCCAGGGAACCCACTCTCCACAAGGCCCTCTCCAAAATCATGGGAGTCTACCATCATTCCCAGGAGACAATGGCAACGGCACTGGCCAAGTTTCAGGAGACCCAGCGGCTGCAGGAGGAACAGTATTTGGGGTTGAGGGAGGAACTCAAATCCATCAATTCCACCCTGGGCACCATCGTAGGGGTGCTGAAGGAAGTCCTCAACACCAGGAGGGACACTGTGGTACAACAAGGGGCCCCTGACACTAGCCTGGATGATGAACTGCCCACCACCTTCGCCGGCGCTTGTGGAAAAGAGGCACCGCCACAGGACCACCATACCAGCACCCCACCCCCTGCAGATGGAGAACCACCCCGCAAATGGTCCCTGAGATCCAGGACAAAGACAGAGAATGATGCCAAGGACCCCGCAAAGAAATGAGACCACCCTGATTGTCATCCTTTTGTCCCACGTTGTCACCCTGTCCATCCTCAAACTGCCCCAGCTCCACTTCCTATGCTCCTTTGGACAATGCAGCTGTGAGATTAATAGACTGGACTCTGCCATGGACATTCCTCCACCATCACCCCTCACCATTTTACAACCCCTCCAATATTGAGCACTAAAATAAACACCCGTAAAGCACAAAACTATCTGGAGTCTGTCTGTGATTTCCAATTAGTGTATTAGCAATTACAGTGACAAAATGCTCTTTCAAATGTAATGTCAACATACCTATGTCACACAGCTCTAGTCCATGAGGAAACAAAGCAGATGTCACACAGTGGGACCCACATCTGTGAAATGGTAAGGGAAAGTGACAACTCAGTGACCATACACTGGGTGAAAAGGACAGACAGTAGGGAGGTAGTAGTGTTAAAGTACATGTGGCAGGCAGGTTTGTCTTCTTATCTGTGTCTCACTGGAAGTATTGCAGGATCACCGAGTTCCTGTTGTCGATGTCCTCTTCTTCTGCTTCCTCATCTTCACTGTCCACAGGCTCCACAGCTGCCACAACACCTCCATCTGGACCATTCTCCTGCAGAAAAAGCACCTGTCGTTGCAAAGCCAAGTTGTGAAGCATACAGCAGGCCACGATGATCTGGCACACCTTCTTTGGTGAGTAGAATAGGGAACCACCTGTCATATGTAGGCACCGGAACCTGGCCTTCAGGAGGCCGAAGGTCCGCTCTATAATCCTCCTAGTTCCCCCATGGGCCTCATTGTAGCGTTCCTCAGCCCTTGTCCTGGGATTCCTCACTGGGGTCAGTAGCCATGACAGGTTGGGGTAACCAGAATCACCTGCAAATGGCGAGGGACAACTGTTAGACACACACTAACTCTTAGGGATATCGGCAGACCCAGACAACTATCCCCACTGATTTGGTTCCAGGTGCTCACCTAATAGCCACACACGGTGCCTCTGGAGTTGCCCCATCACATAAGGGATGCTGCTATTCCGCAGGATGTAAGCGTCATGCACTGAGCCAGGGAATTTGGCATTAACATGGGAAATGTACTGGTCTGCCAAACACACCATCTGCACATTCATCGAATGATAACTCTTCCAGTTTCTGTACACCTGTTCACTCCTGCGGGGGGGACCAAGGCCACATGGGTCCCATCAATGGCACCTATGATGTTGGGGATATGTCCCAGGGCATAGAAGTCACCTTTCACTGTAGGCAAATCCTCCACCTGAGGGAAAACGATGTAGCTCTGCATGTGTTTCAGCAGGGCAACAACACTCTGGACAACACGTTGGAAAACATAGGCTAGGACATCCCTGATGCTATGGCCACTGTTGTTTGAAATGGTCCCTCTTATGGCGGCCGCCATAAGAGGGAGGAGGGGGGGAGGGGTCAGCTGGGGGCGAATGGGAGCTGGGGGGCGGGGGCGTGCAGGAGGTCGCGGCGGGAAAGCGCGAGGGAGGGGGGGACAGGTAGAGTGAGAAGAGCTGGGAGAGGGAGGTTTAAGGGTGGAGGGGGCTGAGTGTTAGAGTTTTAGGAGAATAGGGAGATAGATAGGAGTAGGGTTGAAAAGATAGGGGAGGGGGGGTGGTAGAGGTGGGTGAGGGTGAGAGGTAGAGTGAGAGGATAGGGAGATAGGTAACAGAGGGGGTGTCGGGACTGGGGGAGAGATAAGGAAATAGATAGATGGAGAGATAGGTGGAGAGATAGAAAAATAGGTAGATAGGAGGAGGGGGTGAGTGAGGGAGTTAGGTGGAGAGATAGGTAGAGGAGTGAGGGAGGCAGGTAGCGAAAGGGTAGATGTGGGTGATAGTGAGAGATAGGTGGAGAGATAGCTCACACATCACCCACACCACCTCATGGCACCACAAAGACACCCCAGGTTTTCTGAGGAGGAGCTCTGGGTCATGGTGGAGGAAATCATCCGGGTAGAGCCACAGCTATTGGGATCACCGGTGCAGCACACCGCCATAGCTAGGAAGATGGAGCTATAGTGCAGAATTGTGGACAGGATCAATGCAGTGGGACAGCACCCAAGAACACGGGATGACATCAGGAAGAGGTGGAACGACCTACGGGGGAAGGTGCATTCCGTGGTCTTAAGATACCACATCGCGGTTCAGAGGACTGGCGGTGAGCCCCCACCTCCTCCCCCACAACTAACAACATGGGAGGAGCAGATCTTGGCTATACTGCATCCTGAGGGCCTCACAGGAGTAGCTGGAGGAATGGGCTCTGGTAAGTCAAATCTTAACTATTACATCCCCCACCCTACCTGCATGCTAAAACATACCCCCATCCTCACCCCCATCACTCCAACTCCTCACATATGTCCCACTATCACAAACCACACATCCCAACACCAAGCCCTGCATGCATCAACAAAGCATGGACACCCATCACCAATGCATGTCCACTGCACATACCCACACAGACCCCTAAACAATTAGCACACAAGGTCCTACACAGGAATGCAAACACTGAGGTTAAGGGTCTCCCACCCATTGCACACCATGGCACACACAGATACTAAAACTATGCCTTTACACCCCTGCAGTACCCCTACCCAATGTCACCGGACAGGAGGTTCCAGACATTTCCACTCCCCCCACAGAAGAGGCCCACAGTGATGACAGCAGCTCTGTCCAACTGGATCTAGATGACCAGCCCGGCCCATCTGAGACCTCGGGACAGTCGGTTCCCCTCACACTGGCACAAGCCACAACAGAGCCTCCCCCCTCTGGAAACACCGGCACAGTACCCACCCAGTGGGCCCACACCTCTGTCCCCAGGACACGTCAAGCAGCAGTGTGTCCACCACTACAGGGAACCCAAGCTAACCCAACACCCCAAAAACAGCAGGGACCTGGGGTAGTGGCAGTGGGCACACGGTTCAGGGGACAGCGGCGCAGGAACACAGGGGAACTGGGAGGGCTGCTGTGCGACAGGGGGAGGACAGGCCCAAGGAACCCACTTTCCACTAGGCACTTTCAAACCTCATGGGAGCCTAACACCATTCCCAGGAGACGATGGCAACGGTACTGGCCAAGTTTCAGGAGACCCAGCGGCTGCAGGAGGAACAGTATTTGGGGTTCAGGGAGGACCTCAAATCCATCAATACCACCCTGGGTACCATTGTAGGGGTGCTGAAGGAATTCTTGAACAACAGGAGGGACACTGTGGCACAACAAGGGGCCCCTGACACTAGCCTGGACGATGAACTGCCCACCACCTCCGCCGGCGCTAGTGGACAGGAGGCACCGCCACAAGAACACAACACCAGCACCCCACCCCCTGCAGATGGAGAACCACCCCGCAAGCGGTCCCTGAGATCCAGGACAAAGACAGAGAACAATGCCAAGAGCCCCACCAAGAAATGAGACCACCCTGATTGTCATCCGTCTGTTCCACTTTGTCACCCTGTCCATCTTTAAACTGCCCCAGCTCCACTTTCTATGCCTCTTTGGACAATGCACCTGTGAAACAAATAGACTGAACTCTGCCATGGACATTCCTCCACCATCTCCCCTGACCATTTTACAACCCCCTCCACTATTTAGCACTTAAATAAACACCCTTGAATCACAAAACTATCTGGAGTCAGTCTGTGCTTTCACAAATGTGTATTTGCAATAACTGAGGAAAATAGCAATGTCCATTGTATCGTCAACATACCTATGTCACACAGCTCTAGTCCATGAGGAAACATAGCAGAGGTCACACAGTGGGACCCACATCTGTGAATCGAAAGGGAAAGTGACAAATCAGGGTCCATACACTGGATGAAAGTGACAGACAGATGAGAGGTAGAACAAGTGTATCAGATGTAGGAGGCAGTGATGTCGTCTTACCTGTGTCTCACTGGAAGTATTGATGAATAACGGTGTTTCTGTTGTCGATATCCACAGGCTCCACAGCTGCCACAAGACCTCCTTCTGGACCATCCTCCTGCAGAAAAGGCACCTGTCGTCGCAAAGCCAAGTTGTGCAGCACACAGCAGGCCACGATGATCTGGCACACCTTCTTTGGTGAGTAGAATAGGGAACCACCAGTCATATGGAGGCACTTGAACCTGGCCTTCAGGAGGCCGAAGGTCCTCTCTATAACCCTTGAGTTCGCCCACGTGCCTCATTGTAGCGGCAGGTTGGGGTAGCCAGAGTCACCTGTAAATGGCGAGGGACAATTGTTAGACACACACTAACCCTTAGGGATAAACCCAGACAACTATTCACACTGTATAGGGTCCATGTCCTCACCTAATAGCTACGCTTGGTGCCTCTGGAGTTGCCCTATCACATAAGGGATGCTGCTATTCCTCAGAATGTAAGCGTCATGCACTGAGCCAGGAAACATGGCATTCACATGGGAGATGTACTGGTCCTGTGTACTGTTCCGGTTTCTGTACACGTGTTCACTCCTGCGGGGGGGCCAAGGCCACATGTGTCCCATCAATGGAACCTATGATGCTTTGGATACGTCCCAAAGCATAGAAGTCACCTTTCACTGTAGGCAAATCCTCCACCTGAGGGAAAACGATGTAGCTGCGCATGTGTTTCATCAGGGCAGACAACACTCTGGACAACACGTTGGAGAACATAAGCTGGGACATCCTTGATGCTAGGCCACTGTCGTTTGAAAAGACCCACTTGCCAGGAAATGGAGTACTGATAGGACCTGCACTAGAGGGGAGATACCTGTGGGATGGCAGATAGCTGACATCAGGTCTGGCTCCAACTGGGCACACAGTTCATGGATTGTGGCACGGTCAAGTCTGTAGGTGACAATTACATGTCGCTCTTCCATTGTCGACAGGTCCACCAGCGGTCTATACACCGGAGGATGCCGCCATCGCCTCACCTGCCCCAGCGGACGTGCTTTATGGAGGAGAACAGCGAGCAGCGGGTCAGCCAACACTGAGGTACGAAAACACAACTTTATTCCAAACATTTGTCAATCCGCTATGTGCCTGTCTTAGTGTGTATGCAAGGCTTAGATATGTGTGACGCATTTAAAAATAATGCCATGTGGCCCCCTGAAATGGTGGCTGCCTGACCTGTAAGGTGGGACAATGGGATATGAGGTAACTGCGCTGGCATTGTACACCGTCGCGGTAGGCGGTCGAAGACCGCGGCGCAATCCTGCATTGGTTAACATGTATAGTTTTCTGAGTAAGCTGTGTGCACGTACCTCAGAGTTGGGAGCTGGCTGTTCTTCTCCATAGGCACCGCCTGCTGGGGCATGTGAGGGATTAGCGGCATCCTCCGGTGTACAGACCTCAGCACCTGTCGACAAGGAGGAAACCTGTGACAATGGAGGAAAGACATGTGATCATCACCTACAGGCTTGATCGTGCCACAATCCTGGAACTGTGTGCCCAGTTGGAGCCAGACCTGATGTCAGCCATCCGCCATCCCACATGAATCCCCCCTCAAGTGCAGGTGCTGTCAGTATTCCATTTCCTTGCAAGTTGCGGAGGCGCGCCAGAGGCAAGCCCGTCTGCGCCCGTCCGAGACTGGGCCGCGCCCAGCGCCACGACCCCTGGTCCCCAGCCCTCCCCTACCCCGCTGACCCGCTACGACCCCACCACCCTCCACGCCCTCAACCCCGGGCACTCCAACACCTGCTTCCAAGCCCACCCCAAGCGCACCCATGGACCCTTCGCCTGTAACTCCTGCAAACGCATCTTCCACCACGCAACTACCACGACCACCAGCCCACGCGCCATCAACCACCTCACGCTCGCTCTGTCCACAAGCACGCCGTTGAACTCTGGGACCTCCTGGACTCCACAGCTCCGGACGTCGCCTTCATCACGGAAACCTGGATGAACGCCTCATCAGCTCCAGACATCACCACTGCCATCCCCGAAGGCTACAAGATCTCCAGAAAAGACCGCACCAACCAAGTAGGAGGAGGCATCGCCATTGTCTTCAAAGACTCCATCAGCATCACCACCTCCACCGAAGACACCCCTCTCGCCGCTGAACATCTGCATTTTCAAATTCGCACCGACCCCAGGACCACCCTCAGAGGATCCCTCGTCTACCGTCCCCCCGGACCGTGCGCCCCTTTCAGCGACGCCATCGCCGACTTCATCTCCTCGCACGCCCTCACCTCGCCGGACTACATCCTCCTAGGCGACCTCAACTTCCATCTGGAACAGAACAACGACCCCAACACCACCGCCCTGCTCAACAACCTCGCCAACCTCGGCCTCAAGCAACTGGTGAACACCGCCACCCACATCGCCGGACACACAATGCTCGACCCTATCTTCTCCGCCTGCAAACACATCTTCTTCAGCCACACCTCCGCTCTACACTGGACCGACCACAGCTGTGTCCACCTCACATTCCGAGGCGAGACACTCCACCTCCGCACTCAACCCATCCCTCGTCGACAGTGGAACAAGATCCCCGAAGAGCAACTCCTCTCCGCACTCGCCGCCAACCAACCCACCCTCACCACCGACCCCAACGACGCAGCCCTCAGCCTCACAAACTGGATCTCCAACTGCGCAGACAACCTTGCTCCCCTCAAACGCACGCATCGACAGACACCAAAAAACCTCTCTGGTTCTATGACACCCTCAAAGAATCAAAGAAAACTTGTCGCACCCTCGAGAAGGCCTGGCGCAAGGACCACACCGCTGACAACATGACCGCCCTCAAGAACGCTACCCGCGAACACCACCACCTGATCCGCGCTGCCAAAAGGAACTTTTTCACCGACAGACTGAACAAAAACAGCCACAACAGCAGAGAACTTTTCAGCATCGTCAAGGAGTTCTCCAACCCCAACGCCAACACAAACGCCGTCACGCCCTCACAGGATCTGTGCGAATCCCTCGCCACCTTCTTCCACCGCAAGATCAGCGACCTCCACGACAGCTTCGGACACCAGACCCAACCTAACATCACCGAACCTGCACCCCCAGCCTTCACCCTCAACAACTGGACCCACATCAACACTGAAGAAACCAAATCCATCATGAACTCTATCCACTCCGGCGCCCCTTCGGACCCCTGCCCTCACTTCATCTTTAATAAAGCTGACGACATCATCGCCCCGCACCTCCAGGCCGTCATCAACTCTTCTTTTTCTTCTGCTACCTTCCCCGAATGCTGGAAACACGCCGAAGTCAACGCCCTCCTAAAGAAACCTACGGCTGACCCGAGCGACCTGAAAAACTTCCGCCCCATCTCTCTCCTGCCTTTCCCAGCCAAGGTAATAGAGAAGACCGTCAACAAACAGCTGACCACCTTCCTGGAAAACAACAACCTGCTCTACCCTTCACAAACCGGATTCCGAACCTACCACAGCACGGAAACCGCCCTCATCTCAGTCACAGACGACATCAGAACCCTGATGGACAAGGGTGAAACAGTCGCCCTCATCCTCCTCGACCTCTCGGCGGCCTTCGACACCGTCTGTCACCGCACCCTAATCACCCGCCTCCACTCCACCGGGATCCAAGGCCAGGCCCTGGACTGGATCGCCTCCTTCCTCTCAAACCGTTCCCAAAGAGTTTACCTCCCACCGTTTCGCTCACACCCCACCGAGATCATCTGTGGCGTACCTCAAGGCTCATCGCTCAGCCCGACACTCTTCAATGTCTACATGAGCCCCCTCGCCAACATCGTACGCAAGCACGACATCATGATCACCTCCTATGCCGACGACACCCCACTTATACTCTCCCTCACCAAGGACCCCCCGAGCGCCAAGACCAACCTACAAGAGGGTATGAAGGACGTCGCAGATTGGATGAGGCTCAGCCGCCTAAAGCTGAACTCTGACAAAACGGAAGTCCTCATCCTCGGCAACACCCCGTCCGCCTGGGACGACTCCTGGTGGCCCACGGCCCTCTGCACCGCACCGACCCCCACAGACCACGCCCGCAACCTCGGCTTCATCTTGGACCCCCTTCTCACCATGACCAAGCAAGTCAACGCCGTGTCCTCCGCCTGCTTCCTCACCCTCCGCATGCTCCGCAAGATCTTCCGCTGGATCCCCGCCGACACTAGAAAAACCGTGACCCACGCCCTCGTCACGAGCCGCCTGGACTACGGCAACGCCCTCTATGCTGGGACCACCACCAAACTCCAAAATCGCCTGCAACGCATTCAAAACGCCTCGGCCCGCCTCATCCTCGACGTACCCCGCAACAGCCACATCTCCGCACACCTGAGACACCTGCATTGGCTCCCAGTCACCAAAAGGATCACCCTTCGACTTCTCACCCACGCACACAAAGCCCTCCACAACAAGGGACCGGAACACCTCAACCGACGCCTCAGCTTCTACGTCCCCACCCGTCTCCTCCGTTCCTCTGGCCTCGCGCTCGCTGCCGTCCCTCGCATCCGCCGCTCCACGGCGGGTGGGAGGTCTTTCTCCTTCCTGGCAGCCAAGACCTGGAACTCCCTCCCAACCAGCCTCAGGACCACCCAGGACCACTCCGCATTCCGGAGACTCCTAAAAACCTGGCTTTTCGAGCAGCAGTAACCCCCCCCTTTCCCCTAGCGCCTTGAGACCCGCACAGGTGAGTAGCGCGCTTTATAAATGTTAATGATTTGATTTGATTTGATTTGTGTGTTGTGATGTGTGGGGTGATGTTTAGGGGTGTGTGCTGTTTTGTGCGTTGATGTGTATGTGTGATGGTGTTGTGTGCCTCTGTATGGTGGTGTTGTCTTTGCTGTGCTGTCTCTCTGGGCTTTGTCAAAATTTTAGGTAGTAAGGGTTTGTGGGTGATGTGGGCGGGTGTTTTATCTTGTATTGGGTGTGTGGGAGTGGTGTGTGTATGTGTATCAGGTGTGTGTATTTGGAATTGTCCAATGTGGTTGTGTTTTGTAAGAGTGTGTGTATTTTGAGAGTGGCGGTGTGTACCGCCAATGGTTTACTGCGGTTGAAAGACCGCTGCATGGATTCGTGGGTCGTGATAGTGTGGGCGTATTCCTGTTGGTGTGACGGTGGAGGTTTTGTTATCGCTAGTTTATCACTGACCCTTGGTGTGGCGGACTTGTGTGGGTGTCGAGATTTTGGCGGATTCCGAGCTGTGGGTTGTAATAGCTGTGGCAGAATTCCGCGGCAGTGTGTTGGCGGTCTTCTGCACGACGGTAAGCGGCATTTACCGCCAATGTTGTAATGAGGGCCTGTAACTTCACCTTCCATTGCAGTTTTGTGTTGGACATTACACATGGCAGCCTGAATTTCCGATTTTTATGGCCACTTACTGTACATTTTGGCATCTCCATTTTCAGATATCTGTGCCCCACTCTGGCTCCTGGTGTGTTTACTGATGCCCACTACAAGTCATACTTATGTATATGTAACTGTACATTTGAATTGCAATGTTAACAGCTTGTTAAACTAATACATTTTTCAATCAATTGACAGACTCCATAATTGTATTAGTTCCAAGGGTGTTTAGTTCTGTGATTATAAGCGTAGGGGGTATTTCAATGGGCTGGGTTGATGGTGGAGGAATGTCCAGGGTAAAGTTCCAGTCTATTTGTTTCACAGGTGCATTGTCCTATGCCCCATAGGAAGTGCAGCAATGGTAGGTGAAGGTGGACAGGGTGACAGAGTGGGACACAAGGGTGACATTCAGGGGAGTCTTATTACCTGGTGGGGGTCTTGGCAATGTTCTCTGGCTTCTGCCTGGATCGCAGGGATCTTTTGCACGGTGGTTCTCTTTCTGCAGGGGGTGGGGTGCTGGTGGCTTGTTCTTACAGTGGCAGGGCTTCCTGTCCACTAGAGTCAGCGGAGGTGGAGGGCTGTTCATCGGTGTGGCAAGTGACAGGGGTCCGTTAGTGTGCCACTGCCTCTCTCATGTTGTTGGCCATGTCTGCCAGCACCCCTGCAATGGTGACCAGGGTGGTGTGGATTTCTCTCAGGTCCTCCCTGATCCCCAGGTACTGTCCCTCCTGCAGCCGCTTGGTCTCCTGCAGCTTGGCCAGTATCTGGCCCATAGTCTTCTGGGAATGGTGGTATGTTCCCAGGATGTTGGTGAGTGCCTCATGAAGAGTCGGTTCCCTGGGTCTGTCCTCCCCCTGTCGCACAGCAGTCTTCCCAGATTCCCTGTTGTCTTGTACCTCTGTCCCCTGAACCATGTGCCCACTGCCACTGACCCCAGGTCCCTGATCATCCTGTGTTTGTGGTGTTACCTGGGGTCTCAGTAGTGGTGGACACACTGCTGATTGACGTGTCCTGGGGACAGAGGGATGGGCCTGCTGTGCTGGGTGGGTCCTGTGGTGGTGTTTCCTGAGGGGGAATCTGTGATGGTTTGAGAATGTGGCTGGGTCACCGACTGTCCAGAGTTCCCTGATGGGATAGGTTGGTCATTGAGATCCAGGCGTACAGAGCTGCTGTGATCACTGTGGGCCTCTTCTGTTGGGGGACTGGATGTTGCTGGCACCTCCCCTCTGGTGATGTTGGTTGGGGATCCTGTGGGGATGTAAATGCAGTGTTATTGTTTCAGCATGTGACATCTTGTGCATGGTATGTTCCCCGCTATGGTTGTTATTACCAAGGCAGCTTTGGCTTGTGTGAGTTGAGATTTGGTTGGATAAGTGATTGTCACTAGTGTGCATGCTGTGCTGATGGGTGTCCATGCAGGTCTGTGATGGGGGTCCATGCATTGGTGTAGCATGCAGGGCTTGGTATTGGAATGGGTGTCTTGTGATGGTAGGGTGTATGTGAGGTGGAGGAGTGATGGGGTGAGGGTTGGGGTAGGAGTTTGTGATGGCATGCAGGTAGGATGGGGGGGATAAAGTAGTAAAGATTTGACTTACCAGAGTCCAGTCCTCCTGCTACTCCTGCCAGGCCCTCAGGATGCATGATCACAAAGACTTGCTCCTCCTATGTTGTTAGTTGTAGGGGAGGAGGCGGGGGTCCACCGCCAGTCCTCTGTACAGCTATCTGGTGTCTTGCTACCACAGAACGCACCTTTCCCCATAGGTCATTCCACCTCTTCCTGATGTCATCCCTTGTTCTGGGATGCTGTCCCACATCTTTGATCCTGTCCACAACTCTCTGCTATAGCTCCATCTTCCTAGCAATGGACGTCTGCTGCACCTGTGATCTGAATAACTGTGGCTCTAGCTGGTTGATTTCCTTCACCGTGACCTTTAGCTCCTCCTCTGAGAACCTGGGGTGTCTTTGTGGTGCCATGGATGTAGTGTGAGTGGTGTGTGTGAGGGTGTGTTGGGTGATGTGTTGGGGTGTGTGCTGTGAGGTGACTGAATGGTGTATGGGTGATGGTGTTTTGTGGCCCTGATTCAGTGGGTGCTCCTGGCTTGTCTCTATCTCAGTTGTCAATTTTTTTCTGTCGTAAAGCTTTGGGGGTAGTGTGTGTGTGTTTCATATTGGTGTGGGTGTGGTGTGTCTATGTGTGTCAGGTGTGTGTAGTTTGACTTGTCCAATGGGGTGTTGTTTTGTTAGTGTGTGCGTATTTTGAGCGCAGCAGTATGTACCGCCAATGGTTTACCGCGGTTGAATGTCCGCCGTGGTGATTCGTGGGTCATGAAGCTGTGGGCGTATTTCCGTTGGCGTATCGGTGTGGGTTTTGGTACTGCCATTTTATCACTGACCTTTGGGCTGGCGTACTTGTGTGTGTGCCTGTATAGTGGCAGATTTCTATGGGTGGGTCATAATACGTGTAGCGGTATACCTTACCGCCAATGTCATAATGGGAGCCTAAAAGACCAGTGAAGTCTAGTTCACTGACCAGCTACTGACCAAGGAACCAGACGCTGCAGCCAGACCAAGTTTCACCAAACGGACTGTGAGAACTGTAGGAATGTACCATCTTGCATGGCATGTTACCCCCATTTTTACTTGTGTGTCAGTTTGTTTTGGCCTGTGTCACTGAGATCCTGCTAGCCAGGACCCGAGTGTTCATAATTTGTGACCTATATGTGTTCCCTGTGTGGTGCCTAACTGTATCACTGAGGCTCTGTGAACCAGAACCTTAGTTTTTATGCTCTCTCTGCTTTTAAAATTGTCACTGCAGGCTAGTGACCATTTTCACCAATTCTGATGGGCACACTGGAACACCCTTATAATTCCCTAGTATATGGTACCTAGGTACCCAGGGTATTGGGGTTCCAGGAGATCCCTATGGGCTGCAGCATTTCTTTTGCCACCCATAGGGAGCTCAGACAATTCTTACACAGGACTGCCACTGCAGCCTGAGTGAAATAACGTCCACGTTATTTCACAGCCATTTTACGTTGCACTTAAGTAACTTATAAGTCACCTATATGTCTAACCCTCACTTGGTGAAGGTTAGGTGCAAAGTTACTAAGTGTGAGGGCACCCTGGCACTAGCCAAGGTGCCCCCACATTGTCCGGGGCAATTTCCCTGGACTTTGTGAGTATGGGGACATCATTACACGCGTGAACTACATATAGATCAATACCTAAATGTAGCTTCACAATGGTAACTCTGAATATGGCCATTGTAACATGTCTAAGATCATGGGATTGTCCCCCCAAGCCAAATATGGCATTGGGTGCCAATCCCATGCATCCCAGGGGCTCCAGCATGGACCCCGGGTACTGCCAAACTAGCTCTCTGGGGTTTTCTCTGCAGCTACCACTGCTGTCAACCCTCAGACAGGTTTCTGCCCTCCTGGGGTCTGGGCAGCCCAGTCCCAGGAAGGCAGAACAAAGGATTTCCTCTGAGAGATGGTGTTACACCCTATCCCTTTGGAAAGAGGTGTTAAGGGCTGGGGAGGAGTAGCCTCCCCCATCCTCTTGAAATGCTTTGAAGGGCACAGATGGTGACCTCCTTGCATAAGCCAGTCTACACCGGTTCTGGGAACCCCAGCACCTGCTCTGGCATGAAACTGGACAAAGGAAAGGGGAGTGACCACTCCCCTGTCCATCACTACCCCAGGGGTGGTGCCCAGAGCTCCTCCAGTGTGTCCCAGACCTCTGCCATCTCGAATGCAATGGTGTGGGGGCACAATGGAGACCTCTGAGTGGCCAGTGCCAGCACGTGACATCAGAGACCCCTCCTGATAAGCTCTTACCTGGTTAGGTAGCCAATCCTCCTCTGAGGGCTATTTAGGGTCTCTCCTGTGGGTTTCTCTTCAGATAACAAATGCAAAAGCTCACCAGAGATCCTCTGCATCTCCCTCTTCGACTTCTGCCAAGGATCAACCGCTGACTGCTCCAGGACGCCTGCAAAACCGCAACAAAGTACCAAGACGACTACCAGCAACATTTTAGCACCTAATCTGCCAGCTTTCTTGACTGTTTCCTGGTGGTGCATGCTCTGATGGCTGTCTGCCTTCATCCTGCACTGGAAGCCAAGAAGAAATCTCCCGTGGGTCGACTGAATCTTACCCCTGCTAACGCAGGCACCAAACCTCTGCATCACTGGTCCTCTGGGTCCCCTCTCATCTTGACGAGCATGGTCCCTGGAACACAGGAGCTGGATCCAAGCGACCCCGACAGTCCAGTGGTCCTTCTGTCCAAATTTGGTGGAGGTAAGTCCTTGCCTCCCCACGCCAGACAGTAATTCTGTGTACTGCATGATCTGCAGCTGCTAGGGCTTCTGTGCACTTTTGCAAGGATTCCTTTGTGCACACCACAGCCCAATTCCCCAGCACTCTGTCCTGCATTGCTCAGCTCGCTGAGTTGACCACCTACTTCGTGGGACCCTCTTTTGTTGTGCTGAGACAACCGCCGTGCTCAGATTTCTTGAACGCCTGTTCAAGTGCCTCTGCGGGTGCTGCCTGTTTCTGCATTGGCTCTCTGTTGCTGAGTGCCTCCTCTGTCTCCTCCTCCAAGGGGCGACCTTCTGGTCCTTCCTGGGCCCAGGCAGCACCAATTTTCTTTAAACATGACTCTTGCAGCTAGCAAGGCTTGTTTGCGGTCTTTCTGGAAACAACTCTGCCTCCTCCAGCATACCGTGGGAAATCTTCTGACCAAAGAAGAAGTTCCTGGCACCTTCCATTGTTGCAGAATCTTTGGCTTCTTCCACCCAGAGGCAGCCCTTTTGTACCTTCCTCCGGGGTTTAGTGAGCTCCTGCCCCCCCCGGACACTTGTGTGACTCTTGAACTTGGTCCCCTTCCTTTGCAGGTCCTCAGGTCCAGGAATCCGTCTTCAGTGCTTTGCAGTCAGTTGTTGCCTTTTCAGAATCCCCTATCTCGACTTTACTGTCTTTCTGGGGTAGTAGGGTAACTTTACTCCTACTTTTCAGGGTCTTGGGGTGGGGAATCTTAGACACCCTTAGTGTTTTCTTACACTCCCAGCAAACCCTCTACACACTACACTAGGCTGGGGTCCATTCGTGGTTCGCATTCCACTTTTGGAGTATATGGTTTGTTTTGCCCCTAGGCCTATCATGTCCTATTGCATCCTATTGTATTCTACTGTGTTTGCACTACTTTTCTAACTGTCTACTTACCTGATTTTGGTTTGTGTGTATGTTTTGTGTATTTTACTTACCTCCTAAGGGAGTATATCCTCTGAGATACTTTTGGCATATTGTCACTAAAATAAAGTACCTTTATTTTTAGTAACTCTGAGTATTGTGTTTCTTATGATATAGTGCTATATGATATAAGAGGTATAGTAGGAGCTTTGCATGTCTCCTAGCTCAGCCTAAGCTGCTCTGCTATAGCTACCTCTATCAGCATGCTGGCATAGCGGCCACAATAACACTCCTACAGAAACGCTTCTGGTGGCCATGTCTATACAAGCAGACCAAGCAATATGTCCTTTGTTGTGAAATTTGCCTACAGATAATTGGTTCAAACATCAAACACCCTCTGTAGACATCCCTCTTAGTGTCCAACAGGCCACTACAATGTGTGTACCTGGACCATTGTGGTCCCCTACAACCTGCTGGTGCATACAAATACATCTTAGTCACTGTAGATTCTTGTTCTAGATTCCTGTGGGTATGGTCTCAATGGTCGGCTGATGCTCAGGCTGTTATAAAAGAGTTGCTGATCTTTATCAGTGCATATGCGGTTGCAGCATTCCATTCGGACCAGGGCCCTGCTTTTGCCTCTAAGGCATTCAGGGACACCATGGGGGCAATGGGTGTTGAACTGCATTACTCCTTTACTCCTCACCCTACCATCCAGACGGAAATTTGGTTGTGGAGAAGGGGGAATCAAGATCTACAGCAGTCCTTAACAGCTATAGTATTAGGTTCTGGCTGCAGCTGGCTTCATCACCTATATAGGGTCCAGAGAGCACTGAATAATCTGCCAAGAAAGTCCTTGTGGGAATGCACTCCTTATGAGGTTCTCTATGTGATGCCTATGTATGTCCCAAATGTAGATGGCCCTGGTTTGGTGGCAGCAGATACACCCTTTGCCATTAATAAATGTCTCACTGTCTTACAGGAGCTTCAGCAATTTTGCGATGATAAATTATCCTCCAGTGCTGCCACCTTAGGAGTGAGGGATTTGCCAACAACTTCTGCTGGCTGGATTCCTAAAGTTGGGGATCTAGTTCATGAGAAGATCGCTGTGAAGAAGGGATTTGGTCTATCCAACAGAGCAGACCTCAGGTGGAGGATTTGCCTACAGTGAAAGGTGACTTCTATGCCCTGGGACATATCCCCAACATCATAGGTGCCATTGATCGGAACCAATGTGGCCTTGGTCCCCCCCGCAGGAGTGAACAGGTGTACAGAAACCGGAAGAGTTATCGTTCGATGAATGTGCAGATGGTGTGTTTGGCAGACCAGTAAATTTCCCATGTTAATGCCAAATTCCCTGGCTCAGTGCATGACGCTTACATCCTGCGGAATAGCAGCATCCCTTATGTGATGGGGCAACTCCAGAGGCAAAGTGTGTGCTATTAGGTGAGCACCTGGAACCAAATCAGTGGGGATAGTTGTCTGGGTCTGCCGATATCCCTAAGAGTTAGTGTGTGTCTAACAGTTGACCCTCGCCATTTGCAGGTGATTCTGGTTACCCCAACCTGTCATGACTACTGACCCCAGTGAGGAATCCCAGGACAAGGGCTGAGGAACACTACAATGAGGCCCATGGGTGAACTAGGAGGATTATAGAGCGGACCTTCGGCCTCCTGAAGGCCAGGTTCCGGTGCCTACATATGACAGGTGGTTCCCTATTCTACTCACCAAAGAAGGTGTGCCAGATCATCGTGGCCTGCTGTATGCTTCACAACTTGGCTTTGTAACGACAGGTGCTTTTTCTGCAGGAGGATGGTCCAGATGGAGGTGTTGTGGCAGCTGTGGAGCCTGTGGACAGTGAAGAAGAGGATATCGACAACAGAAACACTGTTATTCATCAATACTTCCAGTGAGACACAGGTAAGACGACATCACTGCCTCCTACATTTGATACACTTGTTCTACCTCTCAACTGTCTGTCACTTTCATCCAGTGTATGGACCCTGATTTGTCACTTTCCCTTTCGATTTCACAGATGTGGGTCCCACTGTGTGACCTCTGCTATGTTTCCTCATGGACTAGAGCTGTGTGACATAGGTATGTTGACGATACAATGGACATTGCTATTTTCCTCAGTTATTGCAAATACACATTTGTGAAAGCACAGACTGACTCCAGATAGTTTTGTGATTAAAGGGTGTTTATTTAAGTGCTAAATAGTGGAGGGGGTTGTAAAATGGTCAGGGGTGATGGTGGAGAAATGTCCATGGCAGAGTTCAGTCTATTTGTTTCACAGGTGCATTGTCCAAAGAGGCATAGAAAGTGGAGCTGGGGCAGTTTAAAGATGGACAGGGTGACAAAGTGGAACAGACGGATGACAATCAGGGTGGTCTCATTTCTTGGTGGGGCTCTTGGCATTGTTCTCTGTCTTTGTCCTGGATCTCAGGGACCGCTTGCGGGGTGGTTCTCCATCTGCAGGGGGTGGGGTGCTGGTGTTGTGTTCCTGTGGCGGTGCCTCCTGTCCACTAGCGCCGTCGGAGGTGGTGGGCAGTTCATCGTCCAGGCTAGTGTCAGGGGCCCCTTGTTGTGCCACAGTGTCCCTCCTGTTGTTCATGAGTTCCTTCAGCACCCCTACAATGGTGCCCAGGGTGGTATTGATGGATTTGAGGTCCTCCCTGAACCCCAAATACTGTTCCTCCTGCAGCCGCTGGGTCGCCTGAAACTTGGCCAGTACAGTTGCCATCGTCTCCTGGGAATGGTGGTAGGCTCCCATGATGTTTGAAAGTGCCTCGTGGAAAGTGGGTTCCTTGGGCCTGTCCTCCCCCTGTCGCACAGCAGCCCTCCCAGTTCCCCTGTGTTCCTGCGCCCCTGTCCCCTGAACCGTGTGCCCACTGCCACTACCCCCAGGTCCCTGCTGTTTTGGGGGTGTTGGGTTAGCTTGGGTTCCCTGTAGTGGTGGACACACTGCTGCTTGACGTGTCCTGGGGACAGAGGTATGGGCCCACTGGGTGGGTGCTGTTCTGGTGTTTCCAGAGGGGGGAGGCTCTGTTGTGGCTTGTGCCAGTGTGAGGGGAACCGACTGTCCGGAGGTCTCAGTTGGGCCGGGCTGGTCATCTGGATCCAGTTGAACAGAGCTGCTGTCATCACTGTGGGCCTCTTCTGTGGGGGGAGTGGACATGTCTGGAACCTCCTGTCCGGTGACGTTGGGTAGGGGTACTGCAGGGGTGTAAAGGCATAGTTTTAGTATCTGTGTGTGCCATGGTGTGCAATGGGTGGGAGACCCTTAACCTCAGTGTTTGCATTTCTGTGTAGGACCTTGTGTTCTAATTGTTTAGGGGTCTGTGTGGGTACGTGCAGTGGACATGCATTGGTGATGGGTGTCCATGCTTTGTTGTTGCATGCAGGGCTTAGTGTTGGGATGTGTGGTTTGTGATAGTGGGACATATGTGAGGAGTTGGAGTGATGGGGGTGAGGGTGGGGGTATGTTTTAGCATGCAGGTAGGGTGGGGGATG
Source organism: Pleurodeles waltl (assembly GCF_031143425.1). Taxonomy (NCBI): domain Eukaryota; kingdom Metazoa; phylum Chordata; class Amphibia; order Caudata; family Salamandridae; genus Pleurodeles; species Pleurodeles waltl. The sequence continues at coordinate 261,110,849 of NC_090447.1, read as the reverse complement.
TAATAGTTAAGATTTGACTTACCAGAGTCCATTCCTCCAGCTACTCCTGTGAGGCCTCAGGATGCAGTATAGCCAAGATCTGCTCCTCCCATGTTGTTAGTTGTGGGGGAGGAGGTGGGGGCTCACCGCCAGTCCTCTGAACCGCGATTTGGTATCTTGAGACCACGGAATGCACCTTCCCCCGTAGGTCGTTCCACCTCTTCCTGATGTCATCCCGTGTTCTTGGGTGCTGTCCCACTGCATTGATCCTGTCCACAATTCTGCACTATAGCTCCATCTTGCTAGCTATGGCGGTGTGCTGCACCGGTGATCCCAATAGCTGTGGCTCTACCCGGATGATTTCCTCCACCATGACCCAGAGCTCCTCCTCAGAAAACCTGGGGTGTCTTTGTGGTGCCATGAGGTGGTGTGGGTGATGTGTGAGCTGGTGTGTGTTGTGATGTGTGGGGTGATTTTTAGGGGTGTGTGCTGTTTTGTGCGTGGATGTGTATGTGTGATGGTGTTGTGTGCCTCTGTATGGTGGTGTTGTCTTTGCTGTGCTGTCTCTCTGGGCTTCGTCAAAATTTTAGGTAGTAAGGGTTTGTGGGTGATGTGGGCGGGTGTTTTATATTGTATTGGTTGTGTGGGAGTGGTGTGTGTATGTGTATCAGGTGTGTGTATTTGGAATTGTCCAATGTGGTTGTGTTTTGTAAGAGTGTGTGTATATTGAGCGTGGCGGTGTGTACCGCCAATGGTTTACTGCTGTTGAAAGACCGCTGCGTGGATTCGTGGGTCGTGATAGTGTGGGCGTATTCCTGTTGGCGTGACGGTGGAGGTTTTGTTATCGCTAGTTTATCACTGACCCTTGGTGTGGCGGACTTGTGTGGGTGTCGAGATTTTGGCGGATTCCAAGCTGTGGGTTGTAATAGCTGTGGCAGAATTCCGCGGCCGCGGCAGTGTGTTGGCGGTCTTCTGCACGACGGTAAGCAGCATTTACCGCCAATGTTGTAATGAGGGCCTGTAACTTCACCTTCTATTGCAGTTTTGTGTTGGACATTGCACATGGCAGTCTGAATTTCCGATTTTTATGGCCACTTACTGTACCCTTTGGCATCTCCATTTTCAGATATCTGTGCCCCACTCTGGCTCCTGGTGTGTTTACTGATGCCCACTACAAGTCATACTTATGTATATGTAACTGTACATTTGAATTGCATTGTTAACAGCTTGTTAAACTAATACATTTTTCAATCAATTGACAGACTCCATACTTGTATTAGTCCCAAGGGTGTTTAGTTCTGTGATTATAAGCGTAGGGGGTATTTCAATGGGCTGGGT